>NC_091286.1:544248260-544886698 GCF_032444005.1 Ranitomeya imitator | reverse complement strand
CCGTGAAAATGAAATCAGATTTTCCCCACAAAAATGATATCTTAGCCCCAAATTCTGCATTTTCATAAAGGTAAAACTTGTAGTGCAATTTCTGAGTATGCTGATACCCCATATGCAGGCGAATACTACTTTTGAAGTACAGTGTAAAGCTCAGAAGGGAAGAGGAGCCATATTGGAATTCAGATTTTGCTGGAATAGTTTGAGGGTGCCATGTCACATTGGCAGAGCCCCTGAGGTGCCAGAACAACAGAAACCCCCACCACCACCACATGTGCCTCACAGAATTTTATACCACTTTATATAGTGGTGAAAAAAGAATAATTATATTTTTACCACTAAAATGTTGTTTTAGCCCCAAGTTTTTAGTTTTTCTAAGGGCTAATAGGAATTTTTTTTTTTTTTTTTTTTACAACAGCCAGCTCCATTTTTCCTTAGGTTGCCAATACCCTAAATTTAATGGGGAAATATTTTACAGGCACAGTGCACAGCTCAGAAGGCAAGGAGCGCCAGATGTCTCTGTTCTGGTTTGCAGGTGCCATGACCCACTGGGAGAGCCCATGAGGTGCCAGAACAGTAGAACCTACATTAAGTGACCCCATTTTACAAACTACACCTCTCAATGAATTCATTTAGGGGTGCAGTGATCATATTGACACCATGGGTGTGTCAAATAATTTTATAGTGAAAAAATTTGTACATTTTTACCACCAAAATTTAGTTTTAGCCCCAGATTTTACATTTTCACAAGAAGTGGGTAAAAATGACTCCAACGATTACTGAATGTGGCAATACCCCATATGTAGCTGTACAGTACTACTTAGCCATACACAAACTCGGGAGGAATGGAGTGCTATTTGACTTGTGAAGTGCAGATTTTCCTAGAACAGTTTGCAGACTCCATATACAGAGCCCCTAATTCCTAGAAGAGCAGAATCCCAACTCCCCCCCCCCCCCCCCCCCCCCTCCCTCAACTGACTCCATTTTGGAGACTGCTTGTCTCTGGAAAATACTTATGAAGTGAGACTTCATGAGTATTTTCCAGAAACAAGCAGCAATGAATGTTGCCAAGTGAAAATTGCCGTTGTTGTGACCACTACACGCTGTAGTCACCAGTACGTTATGCCCAGCCTGTGCTTCTGGAGACATCCACCTGCAAGTTAGGTGGGCTCTCATCACTTTAGAAATGCCAAACGTGAACACTATATGTGGTTTAGGGACACTGTGGGGAGAGAAGGGAGGGGGCATTTGGATTCGGGAGCAGAGAATTTGCTGAATTTCTTTGAGGGTTATGAAGCTATTTTGTTTTTCCAGAGCCTTTGTGCTACAAGTAATATGGAAGCCCCAGATATTTTTGTTAGATGGCAGACCTGAATGAAGGCTTGCTTTTTTTTGTGGATTGAGTTGAAGATTTTATTGGGAACATTTTACATAACATTTGGGATTACATTTATCTGACATTCTACGCTGAGCACTTACATCAGGGTTTCCATCTAAATCTCTGAGTGACGTGATCCAGATGAAACCCGAGGGATCCATTCAGTATAATGAGGCAGCAGCGTTACTCTGGACTCCATCTGGCCTCTGCTCAGCTGTGTCCTTTTCAGAAGTGCCCAAAACTGTAGCCGACGGCACTTTTATGTAATCCTAAAAAGACGGACACTGCCGGATCACAGGTCAGATGAATCTTCCGCCAGAGGTTCGTTTGAATCACATATTTCAGAGATTTACATGGAATTCCAGGTGTAAGCTCTCAGCCCAGGTTAAATGCGCACCGAGCTTTCCTGCGATCTTTGGAGGCAGAATTAAAAAAAGAAGAAAAAAAAAAAGCGGGTGAAGAATTGGATTATTTATTTACACTGTTGCCCGTGTGGTACAGGTGATTAGGAGTCTATTCTTCGGATCTGTGCGATTACAGCGATACCAGATTTAGATCAGGTTTGTTTGGATGCTGTCACACTAAAAGTTGCAAAAACTCATCACCATATTTTGGGAGCTATAATTTTCATATTTTATGGGCTTTTTTTTTTTTTTTTTGCAGGACGAGTTGATGTTTATTGGTACCATTTCCAGACATGAAATTTTTTGATCGCTTATTCTGATTTTTAGGAGGCAGAGTTTGCAAAAACCAGCAAAATAAAAAAGGCAGCTCCTCTCCACATAAGTGGATTATGGTACACATCTATAAACATTTATACAAATTTTTAAACACAACCATAAGTGGTGTTCTATATACAATAACCCACCAACCAGAAGGTGATGAACTTAGTACCAGGAGGGAATATAAGGGTGCCGTCATGAGTTCTGTAAAAACACAATAGCAGTAAGTAATACATGTTTTCCAGTCACCCACGACCGCACAACAGAGAATTACTCAATTAGAGAGGGACCACAGCCTGTAGAACCCTCTTCACAAACGTGAGATCAGAAGAGGCAGAGATCCAGTCTATAGTGGCTATAAAATGTGGAAGGCGATGACCACATTGTTTACAGATCTGTTCTATGGAAACGTCTGCTCTTTCTGCCATCATTCTCGTCGAGTGGGCCCTCAGGGACTGGTCTTCCTGCACCTGTATAGGCCAACTTGATAGCCTCTTACTAACTGGATAGGGCACTCTTTGATGCTCATGCCTTTCCTAGAGCCCTGAAAGGAGATAAAAAAAAAAAAGAGCCTTTTGTTTCCTCCAAGGTCATGTTGCTGACAAGTAGGCACCTCCTAATGTCTAGGGTGTAAAACTTCTTACTATTCCTAGGGACAGGACAGGTCTTCTGCGACCTATGGAACTTCGATAACTACTTTAGATAGATGGAGTGGTCTTAAAACCAGAACCAGCCTTTTGTTCATAACCAGAGTTAAGGGGGAGTCTGCTGACAAAACCTCTATATCACTCACCCTACGTTAAGGTACCGTTACACTAAACGATTTACCAACGATCACGAACAGCGATACGACCTGGCCGTGATCGTTGGTAAGCCGTTGTGTGGTCGCTGGGGAGCTGTCACACAGACAGCTCTCTCCAGCGACCAACGATCCGGGGAAAGACTTCGGCATCGTTGAAACTGTCTTCAACGAAGCCGAAGTCCCCGGGTAACCAGGGTAAACATCGGGTTACTAAGTGCAGGGCCACGCTTAGTAATCTGATATTTACCCTGGTTACCATTGTAAAAGTTAAAAAAAACACTACATACTCACATTCCGATGTCTGTCACGTTCCCCTGCCGTCAGCTTCCCGCACTAACTGTATCAGCACCGGCCATAAAGCAGAGCACAGCGGTGACGTCCCCGCTGTGCTCTACGGCCGGCACTGACAGTCAGTGGAGGGAAGCTGACGGCGGGGGACGTGACAGACATCGGAATGTGAGTATGTAGTGTTTTTTTTTTACTTTTACAATGGTAACCAGGGTAAATATCGGGTTACTAATAGCGGCCTTGCACTTAGTAACCCGATGTTTACCCTGGTTACAGGTGAACACATCGCTAGATCGGCATCACACACGCCGATCTAGCGATGACAGCGGGGTGATCAGCGACCAAAAAAAGGTCCTGATCATTCCCCACGACCAACGATCTCCCAGCAGGGGCCTGATCGTTGGTCACTGTCACACATAAAGATATCATTAGCGGGATCGTTGCTACGTCACAAAAAGCGTGACGTTGCAACAATATTCTTAACGATATCGTTATGTGTGAAGGTACCTATAGGGCAACTAAGTATTGTCTTTAGGTTAATCAAATTAATGGACCCTTCACTCAGAGGCTCAAAGTGGGCTTCTGTCAAAGCATTCAAAACCAAGTATTAAGTCCCATGGAGGGGCCCTGGCTACTGGGACTGGTCTGGATCTAGCACATGCTTTAAATAAACCTGACCACCCACGAAGTTGTAAGTATATAGAGCATCTAAAGCTGTAACCTGGATTATCAAGGTGCTAACCGCCAGGCATTGTTCATGCCCCTTCTGAAGGAACTCCAGGATCTCTTAGGCACCTTTCCTTCCAGAGTACATCCCGTGGATGACAAGAATTTTCCAAGTCCTAACATTTTTGTTGTTACTGGTTTCCTACTAGTAGGCAAGGTAGAGACCAGGTTGGGAGAAAACCCCCTTACCCTATAGCACTGACCTCTCAAGTCCCATGCTGTTGAGTGCAGCCTAGTCACCTGAGGATGGAATATGGGCCCCTGAGCTAGAAGATCTGGGATCTTTGGGAGGACCCATGGTTCCATTTATTATTTATTTATATAGCACCATTAATTCCATGGTGCTGTACATGAGAAGGGGTACAAATATCACTTACAGTAAACAAAGCTAACAATGACAGACTGGTACAGAGAGAAGAGGAGCCTGCCCTTGCGGGCTTACATTCTACAGGATTATGGGGAAGGAGACAGTAGGCCAAGGGTTGTAGTAGCTCCAATGGTGTTGAGCTGGCCGTGTGGTCTTTACAGGCTGTAAGCTTCCTTGAAGAGGTGGGTTTTCAGGTTTCTTTTGAAGGATCCAAAAGTAGTGGATAACCGGATATGTTGGGGCACTGAATTCCAGAGGATGGGGGATATTTGGGAGAAGTCTTGGAGGCAATAGGGTGAGGAGCGAATAAGCCTGGAGGAGAGGAGGAGGTCTTGGGAGGACCGGAGATTACGTGAGGGAAGATATTGAGAGATTAGTGTGGAAATATACGGATGGCTTTGTAGGTCAGTGTTAGTAATTTATACTGGATACGTTGGGAAATTGGGAGCCAGTGAAGGGATTTGCAAAGAGGTGTAGCGAGGAGAGAGAATTAGTTGGGCAGCCGAGTTAAGGATGGACTGGAGGGGTGCGAGTGTTAGAAGGTAGGCCACAGAGGAGTATCTTGCAGTAGTCGAGGCGGGAGATGATTAGGGCATGCACGAGCATTTTGGCAGTGTGTGGGTTGAGGAAACACCGGATTGCGTACCGGTAATGCTCTTTTATAGAGCCACGACAGCACCCACTTGAGAGAGGGGATCCGCCCCTTAGGAACAGGAAACCCTATGGAGAGAATAAAAGGGGCGGTCCCCCTCGCTCCCACAGTTGGGTTACAGAGATTGAGAGGAACCGCCCACCAGTATTAGTAGGCAATCCAATATTATCGTTTATCTTTAGTTAACATAAGTATAGCTAACTACAAGAACCATCCACCCTTATCAGTGCATCTATGAAAGAATAATTATTAGGGAGGGAAGTGAAGGGGTGCTGTCATGGCTCTATAAAAGAGCATTACCGGTACGTAATCCGGTGTTTTCTCCTCGCCACGACAGCACCCACTTGAGAGACTTACAGAGATAGTCATTTGGGAGGGATCACCGTGTTAAGGACTGATCTACCGAAGGTCAAGTCAGATGAGGAAGACAAGTCCAATCTATAGTGACTATAGAAAGTAGTAGGAGAAGACCAGGTTGCGGCCTTACATATCAGTTCTATTGGAACCTCCGCTCTCTCAGCCCAGGAAGAAGACATCGCCCGAGTAGAGTGTGCATTTACAGTCTCAGGAGGGTTCTCTCCTCTTGCTAGATAGGCCAAGTGAATCGCATCCCGAATCCACCGGGATAACGTGTTCTTCGTTACCCCAGAACCTTTTTTGTGGCCCTGGAAGGAAATAAAGAGAGCCCTGCTCTTCCTCCAGAGACTAGTCCTATCTAGGTATGCTATTACAGCCCTTTTTACATCTAAAGTATGGTATCTTTCCTCTTCCTGATTTGTAGGGTTACTATAGAAGGAAGGAAGGAAGATTTCTTGGGATCTGTGGAATTTAGTCCCCACTTTAGGTAAGTAGGAAGGATCTGTCTTTAACACAATCCTATCCTGGAATATTGATAAAAAAGGAGGGTCTACCGATAATGCTTGAATATCGCTTACTCTTCTGGCTAATACTAAAGCAACAAGAAAGGCTGTTTTAATAGATACAAATTTTATGTGGGCTGAGTGCATCGGCTCGAATGGTTCCCCCTGTTAGGGCTTCTAGGACTAAATTAAGATCCCATGGTGGTATGTGGGGAATTTGGATCGGTTCTGTTCTTTGGCATGCTGAAATGAACCGTGCTACCCATCTGTCTCCTGCAATATTATGACTATATAGCGCTCCTAGAGCCGAAACCTGTACCTTTAGCATACTGACTGACAAGCCTAAGTCACTCCCCTTCTGGAGAAATTCCAAGATAGCGGAAATAGGAATTTCTCCAGACAGAGCTGTAGGGTAGAAAGTTAGGAATTTTTTCCATATTCTTACATATATGGTTGTTGTAGACCTCTTCCGACTAAGTAAAAGGGTATCAATCAACCTCTCTGAAAAACCTTTCAGTTTTAATAGTTGCCTCTCAAACACCAGGCTGTCAACCGTAGGCCCTTCACATGAGGGTGGTTGAAAGGACCTTGAGAGAGAAGGTCCTGAGTCTCTGGAAGAATCCATGGATCTGAGATAGACATGGCTCTGAGGCAGGAAAACCATGGTCTCTTGGGCCAGAATGGTGCTATCAGGATTATGTTCGCTTTGTCTTCCCGTATCTTCCTGATTACAGTTGGAAGGAGTATTAATGGAGGAAATGCGTAAGCTTGCCGGAATGTCCATGGAACTTGGAGAACATCCAGGATATCGGGGTTGTCGGAGAGGAATAATGAAGCAAACTTTTTGACCTGTCTGTTGTCTCTCGTTGCAAAAAGGTCTATGTCGGGAGTGCCCCACTTCTTGGCGATCATCATGAAGACCCGCCGACTGAGTACCCACTCTCCCTGATGGAGAGTGTGACGGCTGAGGAAATCTGCCTTTGAATTGTCCACTCCCCTGACATGTAGTGCGGACAACGAAAGGAGATGTTTTTCGACTATGGAAAGAATGTCGTTTGCTATGGACATGAGAGCTCCCGATCTCGTTCCTCCTTGATGGTTTATATATGCCACAGAAGTCATGTTGTCTGATAGTATTCTCGTGTGAGTTCCGTGTAACTGCGGAAGGAATTTACATATGGCATAATAAACTGCTTTCAGTTCCCTTTCGTTAGATGAATCATCTGACTCACTAATAGCCCATTGGCCTTGAACAATCTGGTCCTCTAGATGTGCCCCCCAACCAGTAGGACTGGCGTCAGTAAAAATTATCTTGGAAGGTTTAATTACCCAAGGGACTCCCCCAACTAGATTATTCGTCTCCAACCACCAATAGAGGGACTCTATTACATTTGATGGGAGGTTTAAACGACTACTTAAATGGCTTTGAAATTTACTTTCCTCCTGTAAAATTAAATATTGTAACTGCCTAGTGTGGAATTGAGCCCATGGAACCGCCGGAATGCACGACGTAAAGGAACCTAAAAGGGACATACCATCCCTAAGGGAGATTACAGGGTTATTAATTACCGACTGTACCTTTTTTATTATTATGGACTGTTTGAATTCCGGTAGGAAACATCTTTGACATTCAGAGTCTAGGATAAGACCCAAGAACGTTTGACGGGATGTTGGAGATAATCTGGATTTTTCCCAGTTAATCAACCATCCTATTTCCTGTAGGGATGAGATTGTGTCAGATAGACGCTGATTACACTGTGAGGGGGAGTTCCCAACTACCAGAAGATCATCTAAATATGGAATTATGAGTGTATCTTTTAATCTTAAAAATGACATCACTTCCGACATTAATTTAGTAAACACTCTAGGAGCTATTGACAGTCCGAAGGGCATGGCCGTGTATTGAAAATGATGTATTTTCTAATTAATCATTATCGCCACACGCAGATACTGCTGGTGTTCAATATAAATTGGTAGATGATAGTATGCATCTTTTAAGTCGAGGACTGCCATAAAGCACCCCGGAAATAGAAGTTTAATCGCGGACCTGATTGATTCCATCTTAAAGGTCTGGTTTTCTAGAAAGATGTTCAGCTTTTTTAGATTTATTATAGTTCTATATGATCCGCCAGGTTTTGGGATCAAGAATAAAGGGGAGTAAAACCCTTTTCCCCTCTGATTATACGGAACTTCAACTAATACTTTTTTGGAAAGGAGATTAATTATTTCCTGTTCCAAAAACTGTTGTTGAGATTGAGACTTCACAGAAGTCAACAGGAATGAGTCCGGAGGGACTCGGCAAATTTTAACTTTAAGCCTGAGGTTATGAGGCTAGTTGCCCAAGAGTTGGAGGTTACTGCACGCCAAAAAGATAGTCTACCACCCACTGGTAGATCCGTACTAACGCGGTTTATCCTCCATTTTAAATGGACGTTTTCTGAAAAAGGAGCCTCTTTGTTTGTTATCCTTATTTGCCCAGCGGTCTTGGTTTTTGAAATCCCTTCTCTTATTAAAGATAGGCTTCCGGAAGGCTCTCCTATAGGACAGAAAATAGTTATTAGGGAACCCCTTTTTTCTTTCGCCCGCTTTGGTGAGGATCTAATCTAATTTTGTACCAAAAAGGTACTCACCCTGGCAAGGAAAGCCACATAATTTTGTTTTTGTCTGGGCGTCCCACTTCCAGCCTTTTAACCACAGGGCTCGACGAGCCGCGTTTGTTAGGCCCGCTGATTTGGCAGCCAATCTGATCGAGTCAGCAGATGAGTCCGCTAAAAATGCCGTAGCGCCTCTGATTAGGGGTAAGGAAGAGATTAATTTCTCTCTAGATAGTCCTCCTTTTAAACCTTCCTCCAGGTCATTAAGCCAGACTAGCATGAACCTCGCAGTGCATGTAGCCGATATGGCCAGTCTAAATGCCCCAGAACATGATTCCCATGCTTGTTTTAACAAGGTATCTGCCTTACGATCCAGTGGGTCCTGTAAGGAACCTGAATCTTCTACGGGGAGTAAGGATTTTTTGGACGTGGATGCAACCGCTGCGTCTACCTTCGGAGCTTTGGCCCAGATAGACATGTCCTCATCCTTAAAGGGATAACGTCTTTTTGATGAAGATGGTAAACCTCTTTGCCCTTGGCTCTCCCATTCTTTTTTCAATTAACTCTTTGATTGGAGTTATAACAGGAAAGGTGGGCCTCTTCTTTTCTGACAATCCCGCAAACATTATATCCTGTGGTTTTTTAGGATCTTTACTGCTTTTAATACCCATGGTGTTACATACAGCTTTCACCAGATTATCTATACTCTCCGTAGGAAAACACGTATCTTGCTCCCCTTCTGAGGAAATATATTCCAGAGAGGCATCCGTATCTGCTTTGTCAGAAGAATGATCTGACCTTGGCGAACTATACTTCCTGCTCCTAGAATCAGGAATACTTTCTGTACTATGGAAAGCCCGTAACTCGTCCCTAACATCTGTCTGATGTCTTCGGATCTTACAGAGGCTTCCTCCCGTACCGTCTTCTCTATACAGACATAACACATGTTCTTTGCATAATTATCCGGGAGGGGCTGGGTACATAAGGCACATTGTTTGTGCTTTGATTTTTCCGATCTTTTTGCCTAGGGTATATAAATAAGAGGGGCCATAATCAGATTAATAGGGAGGGTACACACTCACCCCAGTGAAGCAGATGATCAAGGTACCGGCCGTGGAGGAGGAGATGCAGGCACAGGCTGAGATGAAGATCCGTCAGACTTCTCTTTAGCACTTTTTGTGGAGGATCTTCTTCCGCTGCTTGTGCTGCTGCAAGGGAATTTGGCTGTGTCCTCTGAAGGCACAGCTGAGTCCTGAGGTGGCGTCGCCATGCTTGGACGCCGAGGAATCAGCGCTGGAGCGTTTTAATGCTGGGCGCCGCCATTTTCTTCCTGTTGAACCCGGAAGTACTCACCACTTCCGGGTCGCGGCAATCTTGGATCTCATGCTGCACTGCCCGGCGTCATCTCTCCTCTGCTCCCACAATGGATGCTTGTACCTTGCCTCCAGGGGAGCGAAAATGGCAGCTATACCCCTGCATCTACCGCAAGCAGCGGCGCCGCACTCCGGGGTATAAGCCTTTGCCGCAAGCTCGCCTGATGCGTCCTCCTGCCCGTGACCCATGCGACCTGCTGCCCTGGCCTCACAGAGCCTGCCAGCGGAGGGGGAAAACTGAAGCCAGGACCCCCGATGCTGCTTCCAGCACTGGAGCCCCTGCCGTCCTCACAGGTAAACCGCACAGGCGGCATCCAGGCTAGGTATCCTCTTCTCCATTGGGTTCCCTTAGGAACAGGAAACCAACTGTGGGAGCGAGGGGGACCGCCCCTTTTATTCTACATAGTAACATAGTTACATAGTAACAGTTAGTAAGGCCGAAAAAAGACATTTGTCCATCCAGTTCAGCCTATTTTCCATCATAATAAATCTACGTCCTTCTACAGAACCTAATTGTATGATACAATATTGTTCTGCTCCAGGAAGACATCCAGGCTTCTCTTGAACCCCTCGACTGAGTTCGCCATCACCACCTCCTCAGGCAAGCAATTCCAGATTCTCACTGCCCTAACAGTAAAGAATCCTCTTCTATGTTGGTGGAAAAACCTTCTCTCCTCCAGACGCAAAGAATGCCCCCTTGTGCCCGTCACCTTCCTTGGTATAAACAGATCCTCAGCGAGATATTTGTATTGTCCCCTTATATACTTATACATGGTTATTAGATCGCCCCTCAGTCGTCTTTTTTCTAGACTAAATAATCCTAATTTCGCTAATCTATCTGGGTATTGTAGTTCTCCCATCCCCTTTATTAATTTTGTTGCCCTCCTTTGTACTCTCTCTAGTTCCATTATATCCTTCCTGAGCACCGGTGCCCAAAACTGGACACAGTACTCCATGTGCGGTCTAACTAGGGATTTGTACAGAGGCAGTATAATGCTCTCATCATGTGTATCCAGACCTCTTTTAATGCACCCCATGATCCTGTTTGCCTTGGC
The DNA here is from genome assembly GCF_032444005.1 of Ranitomeya imitator. NCBI lineage: Eukaryota > Metazoa > Chordata > Amphibia > Anura > Dendrobatidae > Ranitomeya > Ranitomeya imitator. Next base: position 544,875,884 of record NC_091286.1, on the reverse strand, counting down.
AGCTGCTGCCTGGCACTGGCTGCTCCAGGTAAGTTTATCATTAACTAGGATCCCCAAGTCCTTCTCCCTGTCAGATTTACCCAGTGATTTCCCATTCAGTGTGTAATGGTGATATTGATTCCTTCTTCCCATGTGTATAACCTTACATTTATCATTGTTAAACCTCATCTGCCACCTTTCAGCCCAAGTTTCCAACTTATCCAGATCCATCTGTAGCAGAATACTATCTTCTCTTGTATTAACTGCTTTACATAGTTTTGTATCATCTGCAAATATCGATATTTTACTGTGTAAACCTTCTACCAGATCATTAATGAATATGTTGAATAGAACCGGTCCCAATACTGACCCCTGCGGTACCCCACTGGTCACAGCGACCCAGTTAGAGACTATACCATTTATAACCACCCTCTGCTTTCTATCACTAAGCCAGTTACTAACCCATTTACACACATTTTCCCCCAGACCAAGCATTCTCATTTTGTGTACCAACCTCTTGTGCGGCACGGTATCAAACGCTTTGGAAAAATCGAGATATACCACGTCCAATGACTCACCGTGGTCCAGCCTATAGCTTACCTCTTCATAAAAACTGATTAGATTGGTTTGACAGGAGCGATTTCTCATAAACCCATGCTGATATGGAGTTAAACAGTTATTCTCATTGAGATAATCCAGAATAACATCCCTCAGAAACCCTTCAAATATTTTACCAACAATAGAGGTTAGACTTACTGGCCTATAATTTCCAGGTTCACTTTTAGAGCCCTTTTTGAATATTGGCACCACATTTGCTATGCGCCAATCCTGCGGAACAGACCCTGTCGCTATAGAGTCCCTAAAAATAAGAAATAATGGTTTATCTATTACTTAGTTCTCTTAGTACTCGTGGGTGTATGCCATCCGGACCCGGAGATTTATCTATTTTAATCTTATTTAGCCGGTTTCGCACCTCTTCTTGGGTTAGATTAGTGACCCTTAATATAGGGTTTTCATTGTTTCTTGGGATTTCACCTAGCATTTCATTTTCCACCGTGAATACCGTGGAGAAGAGGGTGTTTAATATGTTAGCTTTTTCCTCGTCATCTACAACCATTCTTTCCTCACTATTTTTTAAGGAGCCTACATTTTCAGTTTTTATTCTTTTACTATTGATATAGTTGAAGAACATTTTGGGATTAGTTTTACTCTCCTTAGCAATGTGCTTCTCTGTTTCCTTTTTGGCAGCTTTAATTAGTTTTTTAGATAAAGTATTTTTCTCCCTATAGTTTTTTAGAGCTTCAATGGTGCCATCCTGCTTTAGTAGTGCAAATGCTTTCTTTTTACTGTTAATTGCCTGTCTTACTTCTTTGTTTAGCCACATTGGGTTTTTCCTATTTCTAGTCCTTTTATTCCCACAAGGTATAAACCGCTTACACTGCCTATTTAGGATGTTCTTAAACATTTCCCATTTATTATCTGTATTCTTATTTCTGAGGATATTGTCCCAGTCTACCAGATTAAGGGCATCTCTAAGCTGGTCAAACTTTGCCTTCCTAAAGTTCAGTGTTTTTGTGACTCCCTGACAAGTCCCCCTAGTGAAAGACAGGTGAAACTGTACAATATTGTGGTCGCTATTTCCTAGATGCCCGACCACCTGCAGATTTGTTATTCTGTCAGGTCTATTAGATAGTATTAGGTCTAAAAGTGCTGCTCCTCTGGTTGGATTCTGCACCAATTGTGAAAGATAATTTTTCTTGGTTATTAGCAGAAACCGGTTGCCTTTATGGGTTTCACAGGTTTCTGTTTCCCAGTTAATATCCGGGTAGTTAAAGTCCCCCATTAACCAGGACCTCATTATGGGTTGCAGCTTCATCGATCTGCTTTAGAAGTAGACTTTCCATGGTTTCTGTTATATTTGGGGGTTTGTAACAGACCCCAATGAGAATTTTGTTACCATTTTTCCCTCCATGAATTTCGACCCATATGGACTCGACATCCTCATTTCCTTCGCTAATATCCTCCCTTAAAGTGGACTTTAGACAAGACTTTACATAGAGACAAACCCCTCCTCCTCTCCGATTTTTACGATCCTTTCTAAACAGACTGTAACCCTGTAAGTTAACTGCCCAGTCATCGCTTTCATCTAACCATGTCTCGGTTATTCCCACTATGTCAAAGTTACCTGTAGATATTTCTGCTTCTAGTTCTTCCATCTTGTTTGTCAGGCTTCTGGCGTTTGCGAGCATGCAGTTTAGAGGATTTTGTTTTGTTCCAATCTCCTCGCTGTGGATTGTTTTAGAAATGTTCTTACCTCCCTTCTGAGTATGTTTTCCTGGATCTTCTTTGTTCAAGTCTAATGTTTTTCTTCCCGTCCCCTCTTCTTCTAGTTTAACGCCCTCCTGATGAGTGTAGCGAGTCTTCTGGCGAATGTGTGTTTCCCAGGTTTGTTGAGGTGTAGTCCGTCTCTGGCGAGGAGTCCATCGTACAAGTAATTCACACCGTGGTCCAGGAATCCGAATCCTTGTTGTCTGCACCATCGTCTTAGCCAGTTGTTTGCATCAAGGATCCTGTTCCATCTCCTGGTGCCATGCCCGTCTACTGGAAGGATAGAAGAAAAAACTACCTGTGCATCCAGTTCCTTTACTTTCTTCCCCAACTCTTCAAAGTCTTTGCAGATTGTCGGTAGGTCCTTCCTTGCCGTGTCATTGGTGCCAACATGTATCAGAGGAAATGGGTGGACGTCCTTGGAGCTGAAGAGCTTTGGTATCCTATCGGTCACATCCTTGATCATCGCACCTGGAAGGCAGCATAGTTCTCTTGCAGTTATGTCCGGTCTGCAGATGGCTGCTTCTGTGCCTCTCAGTAGTGAGTCTCCCACCACCACCACTCTTCGTTGCTTCTTGGCTGTACTTTTTGCTGTCACTTGTTGCTGTGTGCCCTTTTCTTTTTTGCTTGCTGGTATTGCTTCATCCTTAGGTGTGCCATCTTCATCCTCTACAAAGATTTCATATCGGTTCTTCAGTTGTGTGGTTGGTGATTTCTCCATGGTCTTCTTGCTTCTTTTGGTCACATGCTTCCATTCATCTGCTTTTGGAGGTTCTCTGACACTTTTTTCACCTTCTGTGACCATTCTCTCCATAGGGTTTCCTGTTCCTAAGGGGCGGATCCCCTCTCTCAAGTGGGTGCTGTCGTGGCGTGGAGAAAAGGATGGATTCTGGAAATATTTTTGAGCTGGAGGCGACAGGAGGTGGCGAGAGCTTGGATGTGCGGTTTGAAGGACAGGGCAGAGTCAAGGGTTACTCCGAGGCAGCAGATTTTGGGGACAGAGGAAAGTGTGATTTCATTTATTTTGATAGATAGATCAGATAGGGAAGATATGCATGATGGAGAAAAGATAATGAGTTCAGATTTGTCCACATTGAGCTTGAGGAAGCTAGAGGAGAAGGAGGATATGGCTGATAGACACTCTGGGATTCTGGAGAGCAGACAGGTGACATCTGGGCCAGACAGATAGATCTGAGTGTCATTGGCATATAGATGGTACTGGAAGCCATAGGACCTCATGAGTTGTCCCAGGCCGAGTGTGTAGATCAGTGGTCCCCAACCTTTCTGACCTTGAGAGCCACATTCAGCTCTGCAAGAGGGTCGCGAGCCACATCCAGCTCTTGCTCCCCTCACAGTAGTGACAACCAAAGCCCCCATTATGGGTATAATGATAACCAAAGCTTTTCCACACAAATCACCCCAAAGCAGAGAACCAATATCCAGGGGTTAACACCACATTCACCATTCTCCCATCACGCACTCCCAACAGTGTCACATCCACAGAGACGTAGCTAGGGTTTTGGTTCAGGGGGGGCGAAGCTTCTGAGTGGGCCCCTAACCAGGTAACCTTCATTACAATTCGGTGACGCACCCTAATAGCGGAGGAGAACCTCAGCAGATGACCACGCTATTACTGAAGATAATCTCTATATAAAGACCAACATGGATATTACCGCGATATGGTCAGTGGTAGATACCAGTCCTACAGAATATATAAGAGATCAGAGCACAGTTACAGAAAATGTCTTACCGCTGACGTTCTTTATGATGGAGTCGTCACTTTTTCCGTCTTTTCCATCTGGCCCAGACCGACATGACAACTTCTTCCACCCAGGACTCATCTGAAGAGAATACAACAAAGACACGTTTCACTTCTCACATTCCAGCCCCATCACCATCTGTTCCCAACCTGCACAAACTCCTCATCCTGCTGATACCCCAATACTGAGTCGCTGCTGCCATATGTGTCCCTATTACTGCACCTGCTGTGTGGTTCTGTGTGCCCTCTAAATTCTAAAGCACCCCTCTATAATATAGCAATGCCAGATGCAAGTGTCCTAGAAAACCGTGCCCATTAGAAAGTAATATTGCCCTGTGTGCCCCATTGATAGTCACAGTAACCCGAGTTCCCCTATAACAATAAATGCCCACTTTACATTTAATAATGTCCCGAGTCTCCTACTGTACAGCTCCCCTATACACAGTATGATGCTCTCTTATACACAGTATGCTGATCCCTTAGTAGCCTCCAAACTGTTTGATGGCTCCAACACTGTAATCCCCACACTGTGATGCCCCTCTAGGTATTCTCCATATAGTATAATGCACCAGATCTTCCACAATATAGTATAATGCACCAGATCGTCCTCAATATAGTATAATGCATGCCCTATAGGCCTACTCTATATTGTATTATGCACCCCCCATAGGCAGATTCTATAGCACAAGGCAGCACCCATAAGCAGACTCTGTAGTATTAGGCAGACCCCCCCACAGGCAGACCCTGTAGTATAAGGCAGACGCCCCCATAAGCCGACCCTGTAGTATTAGATAGATTCCCCCATAGGCACATTCTGTAGTATAAGGCAGCACCCCCTAAAAAAAAAAAATATACTCACCTCTCTTCTTTCTGGTTCTTGCACTGCTCTGAGCTCTCGCTCGTCTCGGTGCCGGGCAGTGACTCAATGCGTCCGCTGTCAGCAAAATTTCTACAGTACTCAAGGTTCTTAAGAGCACAGTAGCCTCCATAATCCTTAAATGGAAGGAGTTTGGGACTACCAGAAGTCTTCCTAGACCAGGCCGTCCAGCCAAAATCAGCAAGATAACTGTGGCTGAGCTCCAGAGATGCAGTAGGGAGATAGGAGAAAGTTCCACAAAGTCAACTATCACTGCAGCCATACATCAGTCAGGCTTTTATGGCAGAGTGGCCCAACGGAAGCCTCTCCTCAGTGCATGACATATGAAAGCCCGCATAATTTGCTAAAAAAAAAAAAAAAAAAACACATGAAGGACTCCCAGACTATGAGAAATAAGATTATGATATGAAGATAGACCTTTTTGGTGATAATTCCAAGCTGTGTGTGTGGAGAAAACCAGGCACTGCTCATCGCCTGCCCAATACAATCCCAACAGTGAAACATGGTGGTGGCAGCTTCATGCTATGGGGGTGTTTGTCAGCTGCAGGGACAGGACGACTGGTTATCATTGAAGGAAACATGAATGCGGCCAAGTATAGAGATATCCTGGATGAAAACGTCTTCCAGAGTGCTATGGACCTCAGACTTGGCCGAAGGTTCACTTTCCAACAAGATAATGACCCTAAGCACACAGCTAAAATAACAAAAGGAGTGGCTTCAGAACAACTGTGTGACCATTCTTGACTGGCCCAGCCAGAGCCCTGACCTAAATGCAATTGAGCATCTCTGCAGAGACCTGAAAATGGCTGTCCTCCAACCTGACGGAACTGGAGAGGATCTGCAAGGAAGAATGGCAGAGGATCCCCAAGTCCAGGTGTGAAAAACTTGTTGCATCATTCCCAAGAAGACTCATGGCTGTACTAGCTCAAAAGGGTGCTTCTACTCAATACTGAGCAAGTGGTCTGAATACTTTCTGTAACCACTGTATGTGCAACCAGGTCTGCACTTCTGTTCAGGGCTACTCACAAAGTTCACCATTTTGAGATGTGCTCTTCATACCCGTTTATTATATCTGGAACTAATGTACCAAGCTGGCAGACAGCCGCGAGCCACAATTCATGGTCCCGTGAGCCACATGGGGCTCCCGAGCTACAGGTTGGGGACCCCTGGTATAGATTGAGAAGAGTTAAGGTACCGTCACACTGACCAACTTCACAACGATATCGCTAGCAATCCGTGACGTTGCAGTGTCCTGGATAGCGATATCGTTGTGTTTGACACGCAGCAGCGATCTGGATCCTGCTGTATCGATGTATAATCACTGCACTCGTACTCTGAAGCTTGCTTGATGCAAGTGACTACAATTGTAGCAAAATGGTAAACTGGTGTAACGATAGGCATAAACGACGTTTCGGCCAGCTTGTGGCCTTGATCACGTTATCGCCCGATGGAAAATTCCTTATGTATGGCTGTATTGCAGTGTTGCTGAGGGTGTCAGTCAAAGAGCTGTGGTGCATAACAATTCAGATCAGCGGTCCGTTGGTGGCGTTCGTGGTTAATGAGAGGCCCCTCATTAACCACGAACGCCACCAACGGACCGCTGATCTGAATTGTTATGCACCACAGCTCTCATTCAAATTGAAACTTGGGACCCTTATTGTTGGACCGGGACTGGGCATACATACCGGCAGCCACTTCTGTGTACCTTTTCCACATATTGGAGACATCCAGTGTATTACAGGTTGATCAAATTGCCATATCTACACGTACGTCTCGTATCACTACGACCGGCCTGCTACACTGTCTGTAGTAAGGACAATATACTGTTATATCCACATGTTTATTCCACTACATGGCGACCAACGGTTCATCATACGGGTATTATTGACAAATTACAAGACTGTTTTACCTCTTTATCTTTGGCTGACACCCTCAGCAACACAGCCATACATAAGGAATTTTCCATCGGGCGATAACGTGATCAAGGCCACGAGCTGGCCGAAACGTCGTTTATGCCTATCGTTACACCAGTTTACCTTTTTGCTACAATTGTTTTAATAAACTTTTTCACTTGCATCAAGCAAGCTTCAGAGTACGAGTGCAGTGATTATACATCGATACGTTTGTTGGGACTATTGGTTCCGTTCACTAGCACCGTCACATTCATATCAGTCGAGTGCTAGCATTCGAATTCTCTGGATCCTGCTGTGACATCGTTGGTCGGAGAAGAAAGTCCAGAACTTTATTTAGTCGCTGGATCTCCCGCAGACATCGCTGAATCGGCGTGTGACGCCGATCCAGCGATGTCTTCACTGGTAACCAGGGTAAATATCGGGTTACTAAGCGCAGGGCCATGCTTGGTGACCCAATGTTTACCCTGGTTACCAGTGTAAATGTAAAAAAGACAAACACTACATACTTACATTCCGGTGTCTGTGGATTCGTCGCACTCCGCTATGCATGACAGGGGTGACCGTGTCAATAGCTGATGCAAGAGTGGCATTGTAGAAAGCAGTGCCAGTGTGTTGTGGAGTGAGGATATAGAGGACAGTGGTAGGATAGAGTCAGAGTGTTGGTGTCCAGGTGTGTGAGGTTCCTGTGTGAATGCACATGGTGCTGGACATGGGTGAGAGGTGAGGAGGACAGGGATGAGAAAGTGAGTAGATGGTGGTCAGAGGTAGAGGAGAGGTTGTGAAGTTAGATAGGGAGCATAAACAGGTGAAGACCAGGTCCAATGTGTGTGGGTGGCTGAGGAGGACCACTGAGTAAGTCCAAAAGATGAAGTAAGGAACAGGAGTTTGGAGGCTGCTGACTGGTGGGTGTCAATGGGGGATGTTAAAGTCACCCATGATGGTGGGAATGTCAGACAGAAAGTGAAGGCACCAGGTGGGGAATTGCTCAATAAAAGGCAGTGGTTGGCATATGATGGCCATTTGGAGGTTGTAGGGGGAGTAGATGCGGACAGAGTGGACTTCAAAAGAGGGGAGGATAAGGGAGGGTAGAGGTGGGATTGGGTTAAAAGGTACAGTTGGAAGAGAGAAGGCCCACTCCTCCGTGTGTTGCCAGGGTGAGGAGTGTGGGTGAAGTGGAGGCCACCGTAACATAGTGCAGCAGGGGAGGCTGTGTCAGAGGGTGTCAGCCATGTTTTGGTGATGCCCAGAAAGACAAATTGTGAGAGGTAAAGAGGTTGTGAATCATGTGGAGTTTATTGCAGATGGAGTGGGCATTCCATAGTGATCCAGAGAGGTTGTATGGGGGTGGGCAAGATTTGGGTGTTTATATTGGGTTGGGAGCGATAGAAGGGGGTACTAATAGGAGGTATGAGCTGTGGGGGCCCAGGGTTGGGAGATATGTCTCCAGCAGTGAGGAAAAGCATAGAGAGCAGGTGAGAGAAGGAGTGGGCAGCTTATTTTGTGTTTTATTAGGAGAGATCTGAGGTTGAGGAGCAGGTCAGCAGAGGAGGTCAGGTGGGGAGGCAGGAGGGAAGGAGAGATTATTACTTGGTTAGGGGGGTGCTGGGGTTTGTGGAGAGTGAGGAGTAAGGGAGCCAAAACTGTTAGAGCGCGTATGTCAGCATGATAAGAATAAGTGGCGGAAAGGGAATGAAATTTAGTACATTTATTAACAGTGGTTAGTCTTACCTTCTGTTCACTTCTGGCATATTTCTGCTATATTTGCCGTTATCCTTCTAGAGAGACCAAGGTCCAGACAGACCTGTGTCTCTGAATTTATAATAGGCCAAGTGCTCATGAAATAGGCCAGGTGTGATCAGGAGGAAGGGGCAGCAGGAAGACTGGTCACAGACAGGAGAGGATTAATTAGGAGACAGAAGGGAAAATAGATCCAAATGGAAAGAAAGCCAAACTATTGGCAGCAAGGAATTAAAATGAGAAAACATGCAGGGGGTGGTTTTTTTTTTGGGGGGGGGGGTTTGGCCGCAGCCAGCGAACATACCAGGAAGGAATAGCCGGGTGAGGAAGATCAGGAAAGTTGGGTGATTGTGTTGGGATTGGGGGTAGCAGCCAGCAGACATACCTGAGGATGAAGCAGATAAGTTGTCAGATTGATAGCAATAACAGCATAGCAAAAATAAAAATGAAGCGTCCATGACTGACAAGTTCCTCAGCCAGAACTTCTTGGGCCAAAAGGGGTCCCCCCCATGAGCACTACTCTTGCCCTGTCCTGCCTGATCTTTGAGATCTGCTGGAATTAAACAGATTGGGGAGGGCATAGGCCAGGGTGAAGTCACATTGATCCCAAATGCATCCACCACCTGAGGATTTTCTTTTGGATCCAGGGATCAGAATCCTTCTGCCTAAAACAGCAAAAAAGTCATTATCCAGACACCCCCACATGGACACCAACTTCAAGTATTGAGGGACTATTTGCCCTGTACCAGTGGTTTGCGGCTCAAAAAAAAAAAAAAAAAAAAGTCTGATATTGTCCTTCCCTCTGATGTGAAGAGCAGATAATGATAGGAGGTTCTCTGCAAGGCTGAGAAATTTGCTTGGTAATCTGCATAAGGCTACGTTCACATTGGCGTTCCGCCAATGTGCGTCGCTGTTGTGCCGGCGACGCGCCCCTATGTTTAACATAGGGGACGCGTGCGTCGTTTTGGTGGCGTTTTTCGCCACGTGCGTCGTTTCCGATGCTAGCGTCGGACGCAAGAAAACGCTACATGTAGCATTTTCTGTGCGTCCGATTTTCGTCGGAAAACGACGCACGCGTCGCAAAACGCGAATGTGAACGTAGCCTAAGGGAGTGTGTCGGCTGTTTTAGGATGTGAGGCTGCCAGCTAACTATGCTGTGATGGCGCTGCAGACCCCTGCATGACTGACCGCTCCCCAAACCCAACTGCAGCAGTGTGCCCTGCCCCAACCAACCTGGTTTTGGGAACTCTTTGCTTCTTTTGCTGTGCAGGACTGAAAGGTTCCATGTCAAGGACAGGAAACCACTGATTGAGAGACTGGTTGCCTTTTATCTTCATTGTTTCCTGTCCATGAAGGGTGGATCCTCTTGGTGCGGTCATGGGTGACTGCAAAAGTAGTTTTGCATCAGTTTTTTTTTTTTAAAGAGAAACTTTACTGATAAGCTGCCATATAGCTCAGTTTGGCAGGACAAGCCAATGTTTCAAGGATACCATTTGTCAGTTTGAGTGTTTTATTCCACTTTGTTTAGCAGCATGATCAAGCATTGTTTTGCCTTTTATGGTGTTCACTAAATGGGTTAACTAGTGGGACAGTTTTGTAGGTAGTGTAGTTCCAGATGTGGCGATAATTGGTACAATCGTACACTAACTTTGAAATATAATTCTTTCCCCATACATTTTGTCCCACTGTGGGACTTTTTGCAGTCTGATTGCTTGTATAGCATGGGGATTCAGCAGCATCCCTATGCTATGCCAACTGTCAAGCTCTGCATCGACAAAGTTGCAGCTCACGCAACGTACCTAGCTCTGGTGACCTGGATGTAATCATGACATTGGGTCACCATGGCAATGATGGGACCCTGCATCATGATAAAGGGTCTCTGATCCAAGGGCAGAGGGGCTGTCACTCTGCTGGCTCCTGGAATGCTCAATTGTATCATTTAGGGGTTAAAGACCAGGAATGCTTCTGGCTCTTCGTGCTGGTGCAGATCGCACAGCCTGATCGTGTAGATGTAATCTGTCCTGCGTCAATAGGGTGTATGGACTTCTGTACCATGTCAGATTTTTGTATGTTACTGATCTACAGGGCCTTGTGGTTAGTTTCTTCTTTATAGAATACCAGTCAAGTTGTGTAGAGACAGACCTCTACTACCAGATCTCACACCAGTTATGGAGATAGGCAGTTGAGTTAGCAATGTCACATCACCCCACAGGTAGTGCATGGATCCTAATCTGGGTAAAAACCTGAATGGACCTAAAGTGTTAAGGGATGAAGAAGTAAAGTTACTGACCAAAACCAGTTTATTTCTTTGAAGTGCCGTATTACAGATGGTTTGAAAGAAGCATTACATTAGCCCTCTGAGGTACAGAACAGGAAGGAGATGTAGGCATTTACATTGTGCTTCTAGTTTGCTCTGTGACCAGTCACATCTGTACAAGGTTGATATTTATGTGGAGGCAAACAGAAGATTTACATCCTTCACTGTCCAGGACAATGAAGCAGTGGGAACAAGAGCATCAATTGTTCTAACGGAAGGTAGAACGATGAGTGCCATTTACAGGTCATATAGGTAAACTGGTAACCATAAACCAGTAGAGCCATGTTCTAAGAATCCCTGGAGAAGTGGCACATAGCTAGGCATGTAACCAAGTGATGCTTGTTTTACATATCCCACTTACAAGAGTGGTCGAATCCACCAACTGAGGTTTAGTAAAGCTTCTAGCAGTTTAGTAAACATTGTGGTAGAACACCGTCCTAGATGCCAAACAGCAATGTCCATTTAGGTTTGTGCTCTTGTGGAAGACACTACAATCCTATTGGAGATAGGTGTCCAGCTTCTTCTTGATGTTCTCATACGAATCTGCTCCCATGTAGTCAGCCTGGCCCTGTTCCCACCTTTCCCTGCGTTCTTCTGAAGATATAGAGGGTGGTGGAGGAGGTGGCGCTACTGCTATGGACATCTGTGACATTGCTTCTGTAACCTCCTCCTAAAAAGTAAAAAAAAAAAAAAAAAAAAAATCTATGAGACATTTTCACTAGATGTTAATCACCTCTAACCAAAACTGGAAAATGAGGAAACCAATGGATAGCTTCCATGCAAGGAGGCAAGCAAAGCAGAACACAGCTGGCAAGAATTTCAAAATTAAAGAAACCCAAGTAAAAAAAAAAAAAATAAAAATGAACTGCATGAGGTCTGCAAATTGAACATAGCAGCTTAACAGGTTAATGTTCATACCTCATCTCTACAGAAGCGACAAGAGAAAGCCAGTGAGCAGACCAAGCCCGACAGCTGTGGACAGTTACAGAAAAGTGGAAAGGTTGAAGAGTTATGATACCCCATTAGGAAGGAACCGTCTGCGGAAAGAGGAAACGCCCGTGCACACAAGATGCAGCAAATGCCAATGTTTTATACAATGCCCCACTGACCATTGAGTGGCTTATATGTACTACAAGGTCAGTTTTATTTGGATGAAAATCCTTTGTGCAAGCCAGCCTGTATAGAACTTACGGAGACTCAGGCTGTGCACCACTTTGCTGCAGTTCTGATAAAGGGGCTTCAGCAGCTCACCACCGATCACTAGGAAGCCTGCAGTTCTGTAGTCAGTTTCTCCCCCCCCCCCCCACCACCTTGCAAAGCTCAAAGTTGTCAACGTGGGTGCAGTCATGAGCCCTCACCGACAGCAGAGGCTGGTTTGATAAACAGGAAGTAGTTCAGGAGGAGAGAATTGGGGTCTCCACCCCAATATGGGGCCGCTTTCAGATTTATACATTTGTGCCCCATTTTTGTTGAGGCACCAAGCCATGCATTTGTGCAATAGCATAAATAATTGTTGCCCTACAAGCAGAGTGGCTTAAACAATTTACACAGAATAAATGCCGCAAGTCAAGATGGTATGGCAAGTAACTCTTATTTCAGAATACTTAGAATCTGATGGCAGTGTTTAGTTTGAGCTAACCAAGCCAACATGCTTTCCCTCAAACACATCTGTTTAATAAAATAGGGCAGTGAGGTTTTGTTTTTTCACATTCATTTTAAAGGGAACCTATCAACCCCAAAATCAAAAGGTGAGCCAAGCCCACTGGCATCAGGAGCTCATCTACAGCATTCTGTAATGCTGTAGATAAGCCCCTGATGTATCCTGAAAGAAAAGGTTAGATTATACTCACCCAGGGGCGGTTCTGGTCCGATAAGCATCTGGGGCCTCATCTTACGATGACGTCCTCTTCTTGTAGTCATGCTGCGGCTCCGGTTCAGGTGTACTTTGTATGCCCTGTTGAGAGCAGACAAAGTCGTGCAGTGCACAGGTAGCGGGCCTCTGACCTTTCCTGATGCACTGCACTACTTTGCTATGCCCACAGGGCAGACAAAGTACACCTGCGCTGGAGCTGCAGCATGACTACAAGAGGACGTCATCGTAAGATGAGGCCCCAGACTGGATGCCCATCAGACCAGAACCGCCCCTGGGTTAGTATAATCTAACCTCTCATCTTTCAGGATACATCGGGGCTTATCTACAGCATTACAGAATGCTGTAGATAAACCCCTGATGCTGGTGGGTTTAGCTCACCTTTGATTTTGGGGGTGACAGGTCCCCTTTAAGTGCAGAATCCCAGTGCATGCGTTCTTGGTGCAGCAATTAGTGGAAGGGAGGGGAAAAGTCAGTTTTTGAAGTTGTCTGCATTAAAATCTTTTTTGCACTTAGGATAATTGTTTAAAGCTTAAGGCCTAAAGTGTCATGGGGTACTATGAAATTTTGCAAGGACATTTGAGTTCACACCTTTGGATGCTGCATGACCAACTCATTTAACAAATGAACTGGATTTCTCTATTAAAGTTCTATATGAAGCCATAATTGATATTTTCGCCAATTGCTCATGCCAACCAATACAATTTCTCAAAAAAGAGGAACTTTACACGGAATGACTGGCTGAACCAAGAACAGGTACTTTGAGCCTCAGTGTGGCAAGACGTTTCAATGCACCTTACCACCCACTTATTTTCCATCCATTGGTGGCTCTATGAAGCCAGAGATGTTGGGAATATTAGGGAAACAAGTGTGGGAAACTGCAGTTAAGCGTTTTGCCATGATGCAGCATGCTTGGATTTAAACAGTCATCGTCCAGAGTCCCTTTAAGATGTCATCTGAGCATTACATTTTAAGCAATTAAAATTTAGAGACTTGTTTTGTGCAGTTGATGTAATGCAAACAGGCTCTTGCAGAATGGTAGCTGAGGTAGGACCATTCTCATACCTGCCACCATGGGATGCAGTTCTAGTCTGGTTATTGCTCATTTTTCCCCACAAGCCATGTTTAACTGCATTAAGTTCAGCTGTACAGGTAAATTTTCCTAGAAGCATGAAGTCAGTATTGGGGGGTTGTACCATGACAGACAATTAGAAATAACTGCCAGGCAGACATACCGCTTTTAAGCCAGTTGAGGTGTCCTTAACCACTCCATGTTCTGTTAGAAGAGGTAGGATTCTAGATGTGTAGATGTCCCACCAAAGGCTGAGGAACTCTGGATGAATGAGAGTTTGGTCATGTACATCTCCTTTCACAGTCTGTGTTTTACTGTCATAGGTATAATTCCATGGCTTCACTTTACCAAGGAAGTGCACCACTTTTGCATCAGCACCAAACCTGAAAAGCACAAACATGTTATAGAGTTTCTCACATTATGACTGCCATCAAGGCCAATCATCCGTGCAGTCTCCAATAGAGTAAAGCAAATAGTCTGGCAGTCTGATGCAGAGATACTTTGTGAAAATCCTGGCTTGACATTGCTTTAGAAACATTGATGAAACCTGTACAAGCCTGGCTGATGTCCCAGCTGGCCAAGTACACCTTATCTGACAGTATTGTGACTCATGAAGTGTCCAGTCATACATGGCTACTGGAAGCCCATGTCATTGAGGCAGAGCAATATCACTGCACCCCTCTGATGTTTTATCTAGAGAAAGTGAGTGCCTTTGCCAAAAGAACTTGTCAGCTGGCTGTACAATTGAAAGTGTCAGCATAACATGGAGATGTTCCATTATAATGCTAGGCATACATGGACCATTCACAGATCCATGTGTCATGTCTGGTTCATGGAGCTGCTGCAGGTCTCCTAACCTTAACAGCCAAATATATGCTTGTGTGACAGCGTTTGGGTCATGAGACCTGCACCACTCAGTGCTTACAACTGACATGTGTGAGTCTGGCTTAACAGCCATCACCAGATTGCATATTCAAGGGATGCAAGTCACTCACAAGCTTGACTTCTATTCTGACACTCCGGTTACAGTGTAGAAGCCACTTTGGGTCACAGCAGTGAAGTCACTAAAATTAGCAGGATCTCACTGAAGGTGATTACTACCACTACAGATTGTGACACTTCACAGGAGGGCCTCTAATCCAGTCTGACTGCTAAGATTTGTAGTAGCTACTCAATATTCTTCATTTATATCACTTAACATTGAGCAAAGTTAAGTTAGAACCTCTAGAAATAGGTTTGTGTGGCCATGGGGAAAATAAGTTGCTCACCCTTGTTAGTGGGAACTCTGTACCCGTGAGGAAAGCCTGAGAAAACCACAAGTTTAGAAGCCAAGTTTAGTCATGCTTATGTTAGCAGTTGCAAGGAGTCCATGTAACTTGATGTTGCAGTGCGTGGGGATGGAATTCTCATGTGATGCTCGTCACTGATACAGAGTAACCAAGTCTTCATACCTCCACCCCCAATAACGATGACCCTGCACAGCTTCCCATAGCCATGTACTTACGCTTTAAATGCTGGGAGATAGGAGTATATGGAGATACTGCTCAAGTTATAAATGAAGGGCAGGTGCTTGTGGATCTCTTTTGTTGCCCAGGTATTAAAGAATGAGTTCAGTAAGCCTTGGTCACCTCCTGAAATAGAAAAAAAAAAAAAAGGTATGTATAATTGATACTTCATAGAGCAAATTAACACAATATCTGCAGTGGACATTTGAGTGGGCAAAGGCCTTCTGCTGTCAGCAAGCACTCTTGGTAAAGCCTGAAGGTACTAGTAGATAGTGTTCTGGGTGGCTCAGCCTCCAGTCTGGGGGTCACACCATGTCATGCATGCTGCTTAAGCAATGCTACAAGGATTTCTGTTAAGGTGCTACTCTGGGGCCTCAGTTTGGAATTTGCAGGAATCTGTCAGAAACAGGTCTTCTCTTAAGTGTCATTTTGATCTGCTGCCAGCTGCTAGTGCTGTGGCTGACATTTGTATGAAGGGCAACCCCAAGCAGTTTCTTAATGGACCCAGCCAAGGAGCAACACTTGTGCCTTCATTCTTGTATTAGTAAGTTGGCAACACTACTGATGAACCATCAGGGTACTGATTTTGCTTAGCCATAAGCACAGAGCCCTGTGACCTCTTGATTAGGAGGTTTTGTCAATATGCTGATGACACTCAGATCTACCTCTGGCCCAGATGTCACCTCCCTGCTGTTCAGAATCCCAGAGTGTCTATTGGCCATATCCTTCTCTTGCTTCCTCAAGCTCAATGTGGACAAGAACTGAATTATCTTTCCTCCATCTTGCATATCTTCCCTACCTGATCAATCACAATAAATGAAATCACTTTCCCCCCCCCCCCCCCCCCGTCATGGAAATCTGCTGCCTTTGATTAACCCTTGACTGCCCTTCAAACCACACCCCCAAACTCTTGCCACCTTCAGCACTAAAATAATTTCCAGAATCTGTCCTTTCCCCGCACTACCAAGATACTTGTGCATGCCCCAATCATCTCCCACAACATCCTCCTCTGGCCTACCTTCTTGTACTCCCCGCTCCAGTCTGTCCTTCACTCTGCTGCCTGACTAATCTTGCCTTGCAAATCCCTTCATTGGCTCCCAATTTCCCATTGTATCCAGTTTAAACTACTAACTGACCTATAAAGCAGTCCATAACCTCTCTCCTTGTATATTTTCAATCTAGTCTCTCAATATCTTCACTCATGTAATCTCTGGTCCTTTAAGACCTCCTTCGCTCCTCCACACTTATTCCCTCTTTACCCAATCGCCTCCAAGATTTCTCCCAAATATCCCCCATCCTCTGGAATTCTGTACCCCAACACATCTGGTAATCCACCACATTTGTATCCTTCAGGTGGAACTTGAAAGCCCACCTCAAAAAAAGAAAGTCATTTTTAGGGTACAAAATGTAAAGGATTTAGTACATCAACTAAGGAGTCTCAAAATAGTGACCATTAAAACACCAAGCCACAAAATAAGGCTGGTCAGTCTGCAATTACTGCATTCAATGTCCAATTCCCAAAACACTGTCTAGACCATTTGCTAGCAACAGCGTCTGTCAAAACAAATATCAGTCACCTTTTGATATCAAGTCATGTGTGATAATTAATAGAGGAAACATCCATCTCAGACACAAGGGAGCCTATAATAAGTTTAGGCAAACATCTGTTAGTGACTACTTGGACACTAGATTACAAAAGACCAAGTTAACCCTGTTGCATTTGGAATCCAATGATGCATGATCCTAGCCTTGTGGCCAACTTCTGGAACTTAACATGTTGATATTTTGGGTTTCCCCATACTTACACAGCACTAAGTTAAGCATTTAAGCTAAATTTTACAGAAAACCAGGAGGACCAAAATACACAGATCTTAGGCATTTTAATTGTTTATTGAAAACCTACAGCTAGAAGCATCACCTGATTTGTACCAGGCAGCAATTAGTGGATCAGCCCATACTACACTTTATATCAGTTGCCTGGGAGTTAAGGGATGCATTAAAAATAAGAACTTGTTTTGCAGGGTCATAATGGTCAGTTTGTTAAATCAACATAGTATAACAGCTCCTTGGCAGCCCCTTGCTGTGGTATACAGGACAGTGCCATGTATTGTCTGGAATGTCAGCAGATTTACAGATTGAGGTCTTGAATCTTGACCATGGTGGCCTTTGGCTGAATAAGGCTATGTGCACACGTTGCAGATTTGTGTTTAGCATTCTTGCACTATAAAACCGCAAGTAATCTGTATACATTAAGCATCCCATCATTTATAATGGAATCTGCAATTTCTGTGCACATGTGCGTTTTTCCGCATGAAAAACGCATTGCGGAAAAATAATGAACCTGTTCATTAATTGTGTTTTTTTGTGGATTTCCCACTGTCTAATGCATTGGGAAATGTCTGGGAAAAACCGCGCAAAAAAAAACTCATGCGGAAATCTGGCAGAAATGTCCGGATTTCCACAGGAATTTTCTGCATGAATTCCTGAATGTGTGCACATAGCCTTGGTCATTTTGGACAGGGCCATTGAGGCCTTGTGTAGCTTTACCTCAAAACACATTGATATCTGCATGCTACCTGGGTTAGGTGGTGACATTGTATTAGGAGATATTATCCATTGTCTCCATGCATACTGCACCCGACAGGAATTAGATTTTAAAGGTACCAAAGTTGAAAGGCACTTTAGAAAAAAGAAAAACAATGTTTCGAGCATTCTAGTTTGAGCCCTAGTCCAATAGTCTGTACAGGCAGCAGTTCAGAGCTCACCTGCCATATCTGGGGTACCAAGAGTCATGAGGTTATACCAGAAAAACCATCTTGTGCTACTCACCATCAAAGCTGCCTTCTTCTGTGGCCTTATGCAACAACTGCTTGTAGGTTTCTACAGACGGTTGGAATACAAACACTCCGGAGTTAAAGCAGTCAGGCCAGCCAGGGTCTGGGGCTGCGGACAACTCTTCTCGCTCAAATAGGTCATCAATGTTCTGTAAAACCTACAAATTTTACAACAAAGGAAAGTCAAAAATTGACTCCTACACTTGGGATCTTAGTAATCAAATGGCATTCATGAGGTCCAACAAATCTCAGATTTGCTTTACCACTGTATCTGCATCCATAAAGACACATTTGGCATATTGTGTCAGTGTCCAGCAATGAAGTTTTGTGAGCGTGACACCGAGCTCCGGTCTCTCCAGTAAAGCCAGATGGGCAGAATCCTTACTGTCCAAGACATCCACAACTCTAACATCGTCGTATACTTTGTCGAGTACTTTCCTGAAGAAAACACACTTGTGATTAAGATATTTTCACTACATCACCATGAATGCAACAGAAGAGCACAATTCACCTCATGGAGTCTGAGACTTGAGGAGTTATGAGCACAGCCAGCTTATGTGAAGTATGTTTCCTCAGAGATGAGCCCAACACCAACGCTCCTTTTCCATAAGAGTCATTTGTAGCAAGAGTGACAAAAGCACAGTCTAGGAGGGAAAAAGAAAAAAAAATTACATAAATACTGAACAAGTTTACAGACGAGCCATACAATATTGTGTCTTTACAGAAGTGTACACAGCTCAGGTATCCTGAAGTCTCCCAAAATGCAGATTTCAGAGAGTGACCAATACCCATGTATGTGGTCCTTACAATTATAGAGCCCCTGCACTTCTGACAGACCCAGTCAGAGCTATAGGGAGGGGTGAGCATGAAGTTGTACCTAGAATTATAAGTGGCAGAGGAGCTGCTGAGTCAGTGTACTCTGTGGCACATGGAGGGTGGGTGGTCCCGTTAGAGACTGGGACTCCCATCACTGGTTTATTACGTCAAACTACTGGGACACTTCTAGCTCTATTTTCAGTTTGCAGCTTTCCACCATAAGTAATGCATAGATAAGGGCCCACAAGACCACCAGGATATGCTACCATTCTCATTGAAGAGGTTTTTTTTTTTTTTTTTTTTTTAAAGGACAGAAATAGATGTGAGTGTTTGCAGAGATCTTCTGAATGGTGTTGCCATCTCTTGATTGATGGCACCACTCTATGGGCACCATTTTCCAGTAGTGTAGTGATGAGCAGAAGTGACAGTTGCCAACTGTTTCTCACCACTAGTATCCGTGCCAAGTAGGTCTTGGTCTCCAAAACACAGAATTAAACACCAAAATGCCAGGCAGTGCCACTCCTGTACCCATCATCTTCTAGAACCAGACTGTTTGCAATAAAGCCTGATGAGACCAGCAACTTGGGCAATGTTTAGAGTACGGTCTCCATATCTGCATCAAGAGCCATAAAACCAGTTATCAGATGGGTGAACATTGCCAGTTACAGTCTTGTCTGCATTAGAGATGCCAGGACAGGCACCAGCATGTGCAGGGCACAACATTAAGTGGACCTAAGTGTTTCCATTTTATATTTTCTGGGTATAGTAGTTCAGCAGGGACAGGAAAAAGGCAGTGGTTGAGCATGGTATGCTTCCTCCAGCAGCAGTGTAGATGAATTACACCATGCAGAACACTCATCGCCATCTTATGTCTGATGAATTACTATACTAAATGTATAGAATATAAAGCACCGAAATGCTGGCGAGTGCCACTTTAGAATATTGGGCATTGAGGTGTAATACCACCACTAGTTATGGCCTCCCTGGCTGTAGAAGATGAAGACTTAGCAGTAGTGTGGTTGGCTCTTGCTTAGGCCTTTATGCAGTGGATTGGCATTTCCAACTCCTGTTGGACCCCAAGCTGTTAACTCCACTTCAGTAATTTTATCGATAGGCTGATTCCTTCCCTGATGAGGAAGTAAGCAGTGAACTGTATATTAGTGAACATTCTCTGTATACTCCAAGGCATATGGCATGATGTAGGTCATTACAGGCCAGTCCTGCGATCCAGAAGAAAGACCGACAGCTTAAGAACAAGCATTCACAGCTTCAGCCAGACGCAACAGTATCCAATTCATCTAGGGACAAGATCGGTCCTATATTACATGCAAGCGTGGCGTCATATTGCATAACCTGCCCATGCACAGGAAACAAGACGACAAAGGAGCACTGTGGATACCCGAGTTCTTGGCAGAAGTGGCTCTAGAAAGAATGTGGAGGTGAGACCCAAACAGTTAGGAGGCTTATGCTTACACACACCTACTACAGGAGCCAGTAACATGCACCAAAATAGACAGTTCACTGTCAAGAGTCCTAACTATAGCAGTACGGTCCTGAATATATATTCTACAACAGTGGTCCCCAACCTTTCTGACCTTGAGAGCCACATCCATCTCCTGTCCCTCACACAGTAGTGGCAACCTAAGCCCCCATTACAGGTATAGTGATAACCAAAGCTTTTCCACACAAATCACTCCGAAGCAGTATACCAAGATCCAGGGGTTCCCACCAAACCCCCATTCTCCTATCACACTCCCAACACAGTCACATCCAGCTTCAGGCACCTCCTCTGAACGGTAGTATCCTGTCTCCAGCATACCATACTTAAATCATCTCTAAACCCCCAAGACCAGTAGATATGCATGCAGATCTGCTCTTCTGTGCATGGCTACTCAAAAAGTTTACCATTTTGAGATGTGCTCTTCATACCAGTTTACTAAATCTGGAGCTAATGCACCAAGTTGGCAGACAGCTGCAAGCCACAATTCATGGGACCATGAGCCACAGGTTGTGGGACCCCTGTTCTAGAAGATGGTACAGGAGTGACACTGCTTGGCATTTGAGTATAAGGCTACGTTCACATTTGCGTTGCGCGGGGCTGCGTTGGCGATGCAACACGCAAACAAAAATGCATGCAAAATGCATTGTTTTGTGACGCATGCGTCTTTTTGGCATGATTTTGGATGCAAAAAAAAAAAATGCAACTTGCTGCGTCCTGACGCTTGCGCCAAAAAAGATGCACGTGTCACAAAACGCAAGACAATGCATGTCCATGCGCCCCCATGTTAAATATAGGGACGCATGCGTCGCCATGGCTGTGCCCGACGCAGCCCCACAAAACGCTAATGTGGCCTCATAATGGCCAGATGCAGCACCCAAAGTTATTGTTTCATAAGGTCACACCAATTATTGGAACTAGTGTGAGAAATTGGTAATAAATCAGCGACTAGCTGCATCATTACAGTATACATCTGTGCACAAGACATTGACACAAGATGCAAGAGCCTACAACTCATGGGCCAAACATCGATTAGGGGTTCTCAGCTAGAGGCAACTCAAATAAGTTCACTATAAATTGACAATTTATGGGTCTCTGGATCCTCAGTGGTCCCGACACCTGGGCCCCATCTGAATGGAACATGCTAGACTTGCTCCACCATTCATTGAGTGGATTCAGACCATGAACAGCACCACTTAGATAGGGCTCTGGTGTTCTTGGGGAAATCCTGTGGTCAGACCCTCAGTAATGCTGGCCTTACACCTCCTTGCATGTTGAGTGTATCAGTATGCTTTTACTAGACTGGCATTTTTGGCCACCATTCACACAGCCCTTCATGTGAGCAGTAAGCCTGCTGCCCTGAATAAGTGATCTGTTCAGGGAAAACGTACTCTACTTTTGTGAGAATAAAGATGTAGGTCATGACTCTGCAAGTATCTGAGGCTTTATGGTCTGGCTACTAGAATTTTTTTTTTTTTTTTTTAACAGACTGGTATCAGATGAAGCCTGCTGTAATGCCATCCCCATCATTGTATGAGAAGTGGGGGTACAATGCCTGTAGTGACAGATTAAGCAGCCCTCACATCAGCCCCTGGTCTGCCTATACTCCAGATTACTGGTAGTGCCATCAGTGCAGTACTGCATTATCTTGCTTTTTCTCTAAACCTCCAATCTAGTAATCCCAGCAGGATTAGAGCTTGCTCACTATCAATTTGTACGTTTTCTGCCAAATATGAAAGAATGGACCAAAAACTGAAGAAACTCCATGCTTGCAGGGCTTCACAACCATTTCTAGCCTTAGAGCCACTGTTGGTCAAAATCTGGTCCAAATGCAGCGGATCAGAATTTGGCTTTCTATTCATGCGCCTCTGCATTCCTGAGATACAACCCCGAATCCTGTATGCAAATCATGTTGTCAACTTCTGTAGGAGTCTTGAGGATCACACCCACTTGGCTAATAACCATTCACAGTTGAAGCAGGTGTCATCTCAGGATCAGAAGTGCTGGAACGCTAAAGGCAATAGTAGATCAGTGGTATTTTAAGTACACATGGAAATTTTAGTGTATTACTTAGCAGGGCCTCTTAAAGGGCTACTCCAATCTGCCACAATACATTTACAGAACATGCTGTACTTTTGGATGGGGGGGGATCCCAGGGGTGCAAGCCTCTGTCTGCTTGCAGCCCTCAATACTGGAGTGGAGACTTGAGTTTCCAGGTTTGTCATAAAGATAGAGGCAGATTTACTAAAGGTACCTTCACACTAAACGACGCTGTAGCGATCCAGACAACGATCCGGATCGCTGCAGCGTCGCTGTTTGGTCGCTGGAGAGCTGTCACACAGACCGCTCTCCAGCGACCAACGATGCCGGTAACCAGGGTAAACATCGGGTTACTAAGCGCAGGGCTGCGCTTAGTAACCCGATGTTTACCCTGGTTACCATCCTAAAAGTAAAAAAACAAACGCTTCATACTTACCTTCCGCTGTCTGTCCCCGGCGCTGTGCTTCTCTGTACTGGCTGTGAGCACAGCGGCCGGAAAGCAGAGCGGTAAGCCATCTAGCTACCGTAGGCAAACAGACAGCTCTACTAGAGATCCTGCATAGCTAGCTGCAGCAAGAGTCTGAACATACTGTCTTTAGCAATACAACCCCTTGGGAGCACAGCAACCTGACAGCGAGTGTCATGGATCCCCATTCCACGGTGTCACTAATTTGTCACGCATCTGCTCTCAGCATGTGACTTGGGATTGTACCTGCAAGGATTAATCATCTCCCCACTCAGTCCAGCATTCAACCCCTGTCCTATGCTATAATTGGAGCATAAATCACACCGACCCAGGCTACACCCACTCATACACGCTGCCACCACTCACACATGGGCGATGAGTCCCGGAAATAATAATATTGTCTACCACTCATAAGGCACACACACACCTTAGGCCATGGATTTGTTAGGACATTCAAGGTTCAACTTGTTAAAGTTTATACTTTAATACAAAAAGGTTCAGTGCTTAAAGAAAAAGGTATAAAAATATGATAAGACATACAACTTATGCAAAACAGTATAACAAACAGGAGAAAACTTACAGAAATCATCTAACTTGGTAGTCTGTTTTCTGCTCCCTGAGGGGGGAGGGGGGTGAATATGGAGTTGGTGGAACACATCAGCTTCTCAGGCTGCCCTCACATGTGAACACAATTCTAAGTATACAGGTCTAATTTATAGCTTTGGTCTGGAGGTCAGATTTCTAGACCAGCCCCTCAGATTATCATAATTGCTTGTTTTTTGATTGGATCATGCCACTCTGCCAATGAATATATTATTTTCTCCTGAGATCCTTTGTGTAAATGTTCTCACAGAGATACTATCAGGCCGTAATTGACATCTCTCTTCCAAGAGCTAGGAGGTGTCAAGTATTATCCTTTCTTGGTCCTAGCTAGACCTCCTGGTGAGAGTTGGAGACAAGTCTGCTTGTCTCAGGAAAATACATATTAACACCTGGGTGAGACATGCAGCTTTCAGGACAGATGTTACTAGTCACACAACCTATACATAGGTCACTGCACACTAAAATTATATAGAAGAGAAATAATTTTGGCAGTTTAAAGACCTAATCAGTGTCCATCTGTGGAGGTGACTGACACCTTACAAGCAGTGGCCAGCATCTTCTGGTCCTAAAGCCTCACTGTGGAGATAGATAATTATTTCTCTTCTATATAGCTATGCAGCAGTACTGAGATACTTTTACACCTTATTGCCTAGGAGACCAACCGCAGCAGCACTTACAAGCTGCAGTGAAGCAACAGCACCAGTGTTACCATCAGCTTCAGTGCTTACAAGCTCAATAGGGAAGGGCTTGTAAGCGCTGTACATATTTGTTTAATACAGCTAGATCATAGTTGTTGGTCAGGAGAAAAAAAAAAAAATTTACCGGAATCCCAACACCTGGAATATTAGACCGTAAAGTAAGTGTTTCCTGCAGGCAGTGATGATACCCAATTATTAAGATAGGAAAAACCCTCAAGAATCCATCACCACCAGTAATAGGAATCCTAGTCCTGGAAAGGCCCATCTAATGTGGAAATATCGTAAAGACCCGGGCTTAGTATGACACGAGGAAGAGGAGCTAAAAATAGGAGCGCTGGAAGCATAGTCAATAAGCCAACAGCTGGCAAGAGGGACACTGATCGCCGGGATGAAGGGGGGTCTTCTACAGATGCCCACGTCTCTTCAAAGTCCAAAACCAATTATTTTATAATGAGTGAATGAATCTAGAGAAATCCAGCCTGGCTATAGAGAAGCCTTCTGATCATTCCCACCACTGCCGCCTACAAGGCCTGGCCACCAAGACATGCACTGAAGACAGTAACCCCATTTCTTAAAGTAAAAATGCTTCTACTGAAGCCAAGCCTGCAAGTGTTAAGTTCCTAGAAGGAGACAATCCGCACTGCAGCCTGCACCACCTGACCGCCAGCAAGCCCCTCCATGGAGGACACTCAGGAACCTGCATCCCAGGGATAATCAGCACCGCGTGGGTTTGGGTTACACCTCCTGCCCATAGGCCGGCACCAACAAGACTCCACTGGGCTCCTGGGTGAGAAGTGGCACAGACAGATGGCATGTGCCAGTGAGTGAATACAGCCAGGCATGGCGACCTAGGGACCTGCTATGAAATAGTTGTATTGTGTGAACATGGCCTAGTTGTGCCATCCACTGGCAGCAGGCATTACTTACATGCAGTGCCACGTCTCCACCACTGCTCCAGGTTATGGCACAAGATGCTGAAGGGACAGTAAATGTGGGCAAGTTCTCACACTGAGGTTTTCTGCACAGTCTGAACTGCTTACACAGGGGGTTTTGCTGCGTTCTCATTGCTGCGGTTTGGTCAGGGGACGCTTGTGTTCTTGCTGATAAAGTTTAGACTAATCTGATTCAACTTCATCAAGTTTTGGCACAAACAGATCACGTTTCCTGCACCACCTGTTAAGGTCAGTGGGTGACTACAAGAACTCTGGAAGTAGGGCCAGATAAGACAAACCTGCACCAGAGGTTTCTGAGGTCAGACCTTGCTGGTCCTGTGATACGCAGCAAACAACCTTGGCTGCAGCCTTGGTGCCTGGCCGAGACTCCGCGCCCTTCACACAGGACAGCCAAGTGTTACAGGACCAGCAAGGTGGAAGATGCTATGAAATCTCAGTCCACAGCTGTGAACTGCGGCCACTCACCTCCGGGTGGGATTGTCTGTGGCCCGCACACAGATGTGAGTGGTCTTGGTGGTGGGCAGTTCCCTCCCATGTGGATTTTTAAGTAAATGAGCATAAAGTCCTCACCCCCCAGTACCCTGCGGTCAGAGACTTTTCAAAAATGTTGCCGCGACCTTCTATAAGGTAACTTGCAGCCGCTCATCTTTCCTATAAGGAGAAGCATCCTGACCAGGTGGGGCCCAAGATAAGGCAGCTACGTGTCTCAGCCGCCATTACCAGCAGCCCCCCCTCATATTGGCCTTCGGATCCCAAGAGCCATTAGTGGCACCAAGCCTTCCCCACACCATGCCACGGGGCCATGGTGGAACCATCCAGAGGAGGCAGACGGCCACTTTCCGGCCCCAGGGAGGCTTTGGGGTGTTTGCTTGGAGCCGCTGCTCCTATAAGGGCAGGTCCACTAAAAACTGGGTCATCACCTGAGAGGCCCGAGCCAGAGGGACAACAATCCCCAGCAGCACCGCAGATGGCACCAGACACCTGTAGAGGAAAGTGGGGGAGGGGCACAGGTAGCCACACAGTCTGCTGAGGGGGCACTTATTGGCAGCCACTGATTAGCTTCTAGTGGCAGCCATTAGCAGTGCTCATTACACACAAGCCCAGCAGGACACTTCCTAGCAATCCCCAAGGCTATGCATCATGGCCACTCAGTGCAGCCCACAGCTGGAGTAACCCTTACCTCACCACAGACAGGTACATGGCAGTGCCATCCGGCTACAGAGTGCAGGCTCCCCGGGAGGAGAACTCTGCTAGTTTGTTAGAGCATGGCATGCTTGGAGTCGTAGTTCCCCAGCTGGGTCCGTGCAAGTGGCCTTTACCGCCCATATCACCGTGGTCCAGGAAGAGGATAGGACATCAAGACAAGTGCAGAGCAGGCAGGCAGGGGTTAACGGGCACTGACGAGCGGGAGCACGAGCACTTTCACAAGGAGAAGTAATGGAGGCGGCAGAGCACCGGGGAGGCGCTGCACAGGACGAGCCCGATAAGGAGAGCCCAGCACACCCGGGCACCTACCTGCCATCTCTGAGCCGATGTGTAACGCTGCGCGGTCCCGGAGCTGCTGCTGTCACCTCTTCCACTGACCCGCTGCACAGATGCTGCCGGTCACACATCCGCACCGTGACCTCCCTCTTATATGCGGCGCCCATGTGACCAGGCCCCGCCCCCCGCACAGCAGGGAGGGCGTGGCCGGCCGGGAGTTCCGTGTACACAGTCCCGGAGCCGCCGTGTGCGGACACTGACAGCCGCCAGTGCTCTACTGGAGGGCAGGGTCCATGATGTGGCGCGGCGAAGAACGGGTTACTGGACTTAAAGGAGACGTGCAGTCCTGGTGCTTTCCTGCTATGTGGCAGACAGTGTGTGGCCGGGACACTGCGTCCTCACAGGAGGGAACATTAGAGCCCCTTAGCAGGTGCAGTCATTTGTCCCATCTGTGGCGCAGAGCGGGCGATGTGTGACCCCTGCGGCCGATTTCCCATCCAGATCCTCACTGTTTGCTGCGGAGGAAAACCGCATCACAATGTGCAATAAATCCACCTACAGCCCAAAATGTGATAGAAAGTCTCCGGCGAGTTCACTAAGCAACAGTCAGTGAGCGCCCGGCATCGCTACATGGAAAGACGACTAAAGTCCCTTAGGCCGGCCTCACACTCAGCGTATAAAAATACGGTCCGTAATTTACGGCCGTAATACGCAGAAAAGTCCCCAAAATAGTGATCCATGTGTCCTCCGTAGGCAGGGTGTGTCAGCGTATTTTGCGCAGGGCATCCTCCGTATGTAATCCATATGGCATCCGTACTGCGAGATTTTCTCGCCGGCTTGCAAAACGGACATACGGACATACAATGGATCCATATGCTCAAAAAATCATAACAACATATATACTGTATATATATATATAAATAAAAAAAGAAGGAACAGCACAGCTTTTTAACTTATCTGCGGGTGCAAAGCCTTCAGGGAGCCCGTCCACCGGCTACCCTCAGTCCATAAAACAGGCAGCACTCCATAATCTTGAATGTCTTGTGCAGTTTATTCAGACCCACATGTCTTAACCCCTTAAGCCCCGAGGGTGGTTTGCACGTCAATGACCAGGCCAATTTTTACAATTCTGACCACTGTCCCTTTATGAGGTTATAACTCTGGAACGCTTCAACGGATCTTGGCGATTCTGACATTGTTTTCTCGTGACATATTGTACTTCATTTTAGTGGTAACATTTATTCGATATAACTTGCGTTTATTTGTGAAAAAAACGGAACTTTGGCAAAAATTTAGAAAATTTCGCAATTTTCCAACTTTAAATTTTTATGCCCTTAAATCACAGAGATATGTCACGCAAAATACTTAATAAGTAACATTTCCCACATGTCTACTTTACATCAGCACAATTTTGGAACCAAAATTTTTTTTGTTAGGGAGTTATAAGGGTTAAAAGTTGACCAGCAATTTCTCATTTTTACAACACCATTTTTTTTTAGGGACCACATCTCATTTGATGTCATTTTGAGGGGTCTATATGATAGAAAATACCCAAGTGTGACACCATTCTAAAAACTGCACCCCTCAAGGTGCTCAAAACCACATTCAAGAAGTTTATTAACCCTTCAGGGGTTTCACAGGAATTTTTGGAATGTTTAAATAAAAATGAACATTTAACTTTTTTTCACACAAAATTTATTTCAGCTCCAATTTGTTTTATTTTACCAAGGGTAACAGGATAAAATGGATGCCAAACGTTGTTGTACAATCTGTACTGAGTACGCTGATACCCCATATGTGGGGGTAAACCACTGTTTGGGCGCATGGCAGAGCTCGGAAGGAAAGGAGCGCCATTTGACTTTTCAATGCAAAATTGACAGGAATTGAGATGGGACGCCATGTTGCGTTTGGAGAGCCCCTCATGTGCCTAAACATTGAAATCCCCCACAAGTGACACCATTTTGGAAAGTAGACACCCTAGGAACTTATCTAGATGTGTGGTGACCACTTTGACCCACCAATTGCTTCACAGAAGTTTATAATGCAGAGCCGTAAAAATAAAAAATCATATTTTTTCACAAAAATGATCTTTTCGCCCCCAATTTTTATTTTCCCAAGAGTAAGAAAAGAAATTGGACCTCAAAAATTGTTGTCCAATTTGTCCTGAGTACGCTGATACCCCATATATGGGTGTAAACCATTGTTTGGGCGTATGGCAGAGCTCGGAAGGGAAGGAGCGCCATTTTACTTTTCAATGCAAAATTGACTGGAATTGAGATGGGATGCCATGTTGCGTTTGGAGAGCCCCTGATGTGCCTAAACATTGAAATCCCCACAAGTGACACCATTTTGGAAAGTAGACCCCTTAAGGAACTTATCTAGAGGTGTGGTGAGCACTTTGACCCAACAAGTGCTTCACAGAAGTTTATAATGCAGAGCCGTAAAAAAAAAAAATCTTATTTTTTCACAAAAATGATCTTTTCGCCCCCAATTTTTTATTTTCCCAAGGGTAAGAGAAGAAATTAGACCACAAAAGTTGTTGTGCAATTTGTCCTGAGTGCGACGATACCCCATATGTGGGGGTAAACCATTGTTTGGGCGCATGGCAGAGCTCGGAAGGAAAGGAGCGCCATTTGACTTTTCAATGCAAAATTGACTGGAGTTGAGATGGGACGCCATGTTGCGTTTGGAGAGCCCCTGATGTGCCTAAACATTGGAACCCCTCACAAGTGACACCATTTTGAAAAGTAGACCCCTTAAGGAACTTATCTAGATGTGTGGTGAGCACTTTGACCCAACAAGTGCTTCACAGAAGTTTATAATGCAGAGCCGTAAAAATAAAAAATCTTATTTTTTCACAAAAATGATCTTTTCGCCCCCAATTTTTTATTTTCCCAAGGGTAAGAGAAGAAATTAGAACACAAAAGTTGTTGTGCAATTTGTCCTGAGTGCGACGATACCCCATATGTGGGGGTAAACCACTTTTTGGGCGCATAGCAGAGCTCGGAAGGGAAGGAGCGCCATTTGACTTTTCAATGCAAAATTGACTGGAATTAAGATGGGACGCCATGTTGGTTTGGAGAGCCCCTGATGTGCCTAAACATTAAAACCCCCCACAAGTGACACCATTTTGGAAACTAGACCCCCTAAGGAACTTATCTAGATGTGTTTTGAGAGCTTTGAACCCCCAAGTGTTTCACTACAGTTTATAACGCAGAGCCGTTAAAATATATATTTTTTTTTTCGCAAAAATTATTTTTTAGCCCCCAGTTTTGTATTTTCACAAGGGTAACAGAATAAATTGGACGCCAAAAGTTGTTGTCCAATTTGTCCTGAGTACGCTGATACCCAATATGTGGGGGGGAACCACTGTTTGGGCGCATGGCAGAGCTCGGAAGGGAAGGAGCGCCATTTGGAATGCAGACTTAGATGGATTGGTCTGCAGGAGTCACGTTGCATTTGCAGAGCCCCTGATGTACCCAAACAGTACAAACCCCCCACAAGTGACCCCATATTAGAAACTAGACCTCCCAAGGAACTTATCTAGATGTGTTGTGAGAACTTTGAACCCCTAAGTGTTTCACTACAGTTTATAACGCAGAGCCGTGAAAATAAAAATTCTTTTTTTTTTTCACAAAAATGATTTTTTAGCCCCCAGCTTTGTATTTTTACAAGGGTAACAGAATAAATTGGACCCCAAAAGTTGTTGTCCAATTTGTCCTCAGTTCGCTGATACCCCATATGTGGGGGGGAACCACTGTTTGGGCGCATGGCAGAGCTCGGAAGGGAAGGAGCGCCATTTGGAATGCAGACTTAGATGGATTGGTCTGCAGGAGTCACGTTGCATTTGCAGAGCCCCTGATGTACCCAAACAGTACAAACCCCCCACAAGTGACCCCATATTAGAAACTAGACCTCCCAAGGAACTTATCTAGATGTGTTGTGAGAACTTTGAACAACCTAAGTGTTTCACTACAGTTTACAACGCAGAGCCGTGAAAATAAAAATTCATTTTTTTTCACAAAAATGATTTTTTAGCCCCCAGCTTTGTATTTTTACAAGGGTAACAGAATAAATTGGACCCCAAAAGTTGTTGTCCAATTTGTCCTGATAAATAATTTCAAGCCCATCCCAAGGAAAAAATTCAAGAAAATCAATCTGGACAAAGATATAATCATATAAAATATAATTTTTATTGAGTTCCACATATAAAATTAATAAGAAAAAAGATAACAATAATTAATACTATATATATGTAAACGATATATTACAACATGCCCCAAAATTCCTGGCTATTATAATCTAGATCTCTGTAAAAACTCTCAATCTTACTGCCTCCTGAAAAAACCAAAATATATATAAAAATGTTAAAGTTGAATGAAAAGTGCAATGTGCAAAAAGTGCCAAGGTATATGTTTATACTTGTAAGTGGAATACCGATAATATATAAAAGGACAAAAAGGTGCTATATAAAAGTGCAGATGCAGGAAGGATATACAGATAGAGGTAAGAGAACACTTACTCAGATCAATATTTGCAATATAGTCCACAGTGGGCAGCCAGGAAGAATTGGGGGCACCCCGACGCGCGTTTCGGACGCACTTGCTCCTTCGTCAGGGGGTATGCATTTGCAGAGCCCGTGATGTACCCAAACAGTACAAACCCCCCACAAGTTACCTCATATTGGAAACTAGACCTCCCACTTATCTAGATGTGTTGTGAAAACTTTGAACCCCCAAGTGTTTCACTACAGTTTACAACGCAGAGCCGTGAAAATAAAAAATCCTTTTTTTTCCCACAAAAATGATTTTTAGCCCCCCAAATTTTTATTTTCCCAAGGATAACAAGAGAACTTGGACCCAAAAAGTTGTTGTCCAATTTGTCTCGAGTACGATGATACCCCATATGTTGGGGTAAACCCCTGTTTGGGCGCACGGGAGAGCTCGGAAGTGAAGGAGCACTGTTTTACTTTTTCAATGCAGAATTGGCTGGAATTGAGATCGGACGCCATGTCGCGTTTGGAGAGCCCCTGATGTGCCTAAACAGTGGAAACCCCCCAATTATAAATGAAACCCTAATCCAAACGCACCCCTAACCCTAATCCTAACTGTAACCCTAACCACACCTCTAACCCTGTCACACCCCTAATTCTAATCCCAACCCTAATCCCAACCGTAAATGTAATCCAAACCCTAACCCTAGCCCTAACCCTAATGGGAAAATGGAAATAAATACATTTTTTTTAATTTTATTATTTTTCCCTAAGGCTAGGTTCACATTGCGTTAAAGAAATCCGTTTAGCGCTAGCGGATTGCGCTAACGCAATGTCTTTTTAGGTGTCGTGTTTAGTGGTCGCGTTAACGTCCCCGCTCTGGAAGATTGGGGATCGGACCTCGGGCGCGCCGCGGACGCTGCAAGCAGCGTCCGAGGCGCGCCACAAAAGAACGGCACCTTGCTAGCGCGAGCCGAAAATGGCAGGCTCTAGCGATGCGCTACACCCGAAAATCACATTGCTGTCAATGGGTGCGCTAACGGACCCGTTGCACGGCGTTAATTGTGACATTTTCGCCGTGCAACGCTGTCCGTTAGCGTTAACCCATTAACGCAATGTGAACCTAGCCTAACTAAGGGGGTGATGAAGGGGGGTTTGATTTACTTTTATAGCGTTTTTTATATCGGATTTTTATGATTGGCAGCCGTCACACACTAAAAGACGCTTTTTATAGCAAAAAAGTTTTTGCGTCTCCACATTTTGAGACCTATAATTTTTCCATATTTTGGTCCACAGAGTCATGTGAGGTCTTGTTTTTTGCGGGACGAGTTGACGTTTTTATCGGTTACATTTTCGGACACGTGACAGTTTTTGATCGCTTTTTATTCCGATTTTTTGTGAGGCAGAATGACCAAAAACCAGCTATTCATGAATTTCTTTTGGGGGAGGCGTTTATACCGTTCCGCGTTTGGTAAAATTGATGAAGCAGTTTTATTCTTCGGGTCAGTACGATTACAGCGATACCTCATTTATATCATTTTTTTTATGTTTTGGCGCTTTTATACGATAAAAGCTATTTTATAGAAAAAATAATTATTTTGGCATCGCTTTATTCTGAGGACTATAACTTTTTTATTTTTTTGGTTATGATGCTATATGGCGGCTCGTTTTTTGCGGGACAAGATGACGTTTTCAGAGGTACCATGGTTATTTATATCCGTCTTTTTGATCGCGTGTTATTCCACTTTTTGTTCAGCGTTATGATAATAAAGCGTTGTTTTTTGGCTCGTTTTTTTTTTTTTTTCTTACGGTGTTCACTGAAGGGGTTAACTAGTGGGCCAGTTTTATAGGTCGGATCGTTACGGACGCGGCGATACTAAATATGTGTACTTTTATTGTTTTTTTTTTTTTAGATAAAGAAATGTATTTATGGGAATAATAATTTTTTTTTCTTCTTTATTTAGGAATTTTTTTTTTTTTTTTACACGTGTGGAAATTTTTTTTTCACTTTTTCACTTTGTCCCAGGGGGGGACATCACAGATCACCAATCTGACAGTGTGCACAGCACTGTCAGATCGGTGATCTGACATACAGCCGGGCAGGATTAGAGCTGCAGCTGCAGCCTGATCCTGACCCGGAAGTGCTCCCTGCAGGACCCGGATGCAGCCCGGCGGCCATTTTGGATCCGGGGACTGCAGGGAGAAGACGCCCGGTACACGGTGAGCACATCACCGTGTACCGATCGTCTCAGGGAAGCCCGCAGGGAGCCCCCTCCCTGCGCGATGCTTCCCTGCACCGCCGGCACACCGAGATCATCTTTGATCGCGGTGTGCCAGGGGTTAATGTGCCGGGAGCGGTCCGTGACCGCTCCTGGCACATAGTGCCGGATGTCAGCTGCGATAGGCAGCTGACACCCGGCCGCGATCGGCCGCGCTCCCCCCGTGAGCGCGGCCGATCGCATATGACGTACTATCCCGTCACTGGGAATTAAGTCCCAGGTCACCTGGACGGGATAGTACGTCATATGGGATTAAGGGGTTAATCACGACGTTTCGGCTCGAACTGAGCCTTTCTCAAGGCTTGAGAAGGGCTCAGTTCGAGCCGAAACGTCGTGATAAGACATGTGGGTCTGAATGAACTGCACAAGACATTCAAGATTATGGAGTGCTGCCTGTTTTTTGTTTAAATATATATACAGTGGGGCAAAAAAGTATTTAGTCAGTCAGCAATAGTGCAAGTTCCACCACTTAAAAAGATGAGAGGCGTCTGTAATTTACATCATAGGTAGACCTCAACTATGGGAGACAAACTGAGAAAAAAAAAATCCAGAAAATCACATTGTCTGTTTTTTTAACATTTTATTTGCATATTATGGTGGAAAATAAGTATTTGGTCAGAAACAAACAATCAAGATTTCTGGCTCTCACAGACCTGTAACTTCTTCTTTAAGAGTCTCCTCTTTCCTCCACTCATTACCTGTAGTAATGGCACCTGTTTAAACTTGTTATCAGTATAAAAAGACACCTGTGCACACCCTCAAACAGTCTGACTCCAAACTCCACTATGGTAAAGACCAAAGAGCTGTCAAAGGACACCAGAAACAAAATTGTAGCCCTGCACCAGGCTGGGAAGACTGAATCTGCAATAGCCAACCAGCTTGGAGTGAAGAAATCAACAGTGGGAGCAATAATTAGAAAATGGAAGACATACAAGACCACTGATAATCTCCCTCGATCTGGGGCTCCACGCAAAATCCCACCCCGTGGGGTCAGAATGATCACAAGAACGGTGAGCAAAAATCCCAGAACCACGCGGGGGGACCTAGTGAATGAACTGCAGAGAGCTGGGACCAATGTAACAAGGCCTACCATAAGTAACACACTACGCCACCATGGACTCAAATCCTGCAGTGCCAGACGTGTCCCACTGCTTAAGCCAGTACATGTCCGGGCCCGTCTGAAGTTTGCTAGAGAGCATTTGGATGATCCAGAGGAGTTTTGGGAGAATGTCCTATGGTCTGATGAAACCAAACTGGAACTGTTTGGTAGAAACACAACTTGTCGTGTTTGGAGGAAAAAGAATACTGAGTTGCATCCATCAAACACTATACCTACTGTAAAGCATGGTGGTGGAAACATCATGCTTTGGGGCTGTTTCTCTGCAAAGGGGCCAGGACGACTGATCCGGGTACATGAAAGAATGAATGGGGCCATGTATCGTGAGATTTTGAGTGCAAACCTCCTTCCATCAGCAAGGGCATTGAAGATGAAACGTGGCTGGGTCTTTCAACATGACAATGATCCAAAGCACACCGCCAGGGCAACGAAGGAGTGGCTTCGTAAGAAGCATTTCAAGGTCCTGGAGTGGCCTAGCCAGTCTCCAGATCTCAACCCTATAGAAAACCTTTGGAGGGAGTTGAAAGTCCGTGTTGCCAAGCGAAAAGCCAAAAACATCACTGCTCTAGAGGAGATCTGCATGGAGGAATGGGCCAACATACCAACAACAGTGTGTGGCAACCTTGTGAAGACTTACAGAAAACGTTTGACCTCTGTCATTGCCAACAAAGGATATATTACAAAGTATTGAGATGAAATTTTGTTTCTGACCAAATACTTATTTTCCACCATAATATGCAAATAAAATGTTAAAAAAAACAGACAATGTGATTTTCTGGATTTTTTTTTCTCAGTTTGTCTCCCATAGTTGAGGTCTACCTATGATATAAATTACAGACGCCTCTCATCTTTTTAAGTGGTGGAACTTGCACTATTGCTGACTGACTAAATACTTTTTTGCCCCACTGTATATATATATATCAGTGAGACACACACACATATATATATATATATATATTAATATATCATACAGCACTAGATAGCCTAAAAGCCGTAATTCAACTAACGGCTTTTCATTTCTCCTTCCAAAACCCGACATGATATGAGACATGGTTTACATACAGTAAACCATCTCATATCCCTTTTTTTTTGCATATTCCTCACTACTAATGTTAGTAGTGTGTATGTGCAAAATTTGGGCGCACTAGCTATTAAATTAAAGGGTTAAATTGCGGGAAAAATTGGTGTGGGCTCCCGCGCAATTTTCTCCGCCAGAATGGTAAAGCCAGTGACTGAGGGCAGATATTAATAGCCTGGAGAGGGTCCACGGTTATTGCCCTCCCCCCCTTCCTGGCTAAAAACATCTGCCCTCAGCCACCTACCTACCGGAGACACTGAAATTAATGGGTCTATTTACATGTCAGCGTGTTTTCACAGACCGTGTGTCCATGTGCAAAACACGCAGACATGTCCGTTTTCACCCGGACACACGGGCCTTAAATCGTGCCACACACATGCACACAGAGAACAGTGCACACTGTCCTCCGTGTGCACGGACGGCCAGCGGGGAAGTAGCACTAATGTAAGCACTGTTCCCCTGCATGTGGTGCTGAACGCGGCTTTCATCCATTCTCCCCTGCTCTGCCGGCGAGCAGCATGAGCAGGGGCGAATGAATGAATGAAAAACCCGATGTGGGGTCCCCTTATGTTTTTAAACCAACCCGGCAAAACTCACAGGTGCGGGCTGCTGATCTTAGGCTGGTAAGTGGCCATGGATATGGGCCCCCCCAGGCGAAAAACAGCAGCCCGCAGCTACCCAGAAAAGGCGCATCAATTAGATGCACCAATTCTGGAGCTTTGTTCGGTTCTTCCCACTTGCCCTGTAGCCGTGGCAAGTGGGGTAATGAGGTGTTAATGTCGCCTTTCTATTGTAAGGTGACATTAAGCCCGACTTAGTAATGGAGAGGTGTCGATAAGATATGCCTATACCTGTCCGGCATTCAGTCAGTCCCATACTGTAATCCATATCTAGGGGATAGACAGTTTACAACCGGGATTAGTGCTAATGGGACCAGCCTGGCTGTAAACTACTTGGAAATGAATGATACGCGGGCGCAGGCTCAGTAACTAGCAGTGACGTCACTGAGTCTGTGCTCACTGCTGGCATGAACTCCTGTGACCTCAGGACCATGGGAGAATGCAAGTGATGAGGTCACTGTGACAGAGCTTGAACTGCCGTGACCTTATCACTTGCATTCTCCCACGATCTTGAGGTCACAGGAGTTCATGCTAGCACAGACTCAGTGACATCAGCGCTAGTTACTTAGCCTGTGCCCGCTGCTTCTCATTCATTCATTCATTCTCCCCTGCTCGCACTGCTGGCCGGCCGAGCAGGGGAGAACGGATGACAGCCGTGTTCAGCACCAGCCGCCGGGGAACAGCACTTACAGTAGCGCTACTTCTCCGACGGCCGTCCGTGTGGTACTGATGCGGCACATGGTTACCACGCATGTGCCGCACGTAGTATACACACGGACACACGAACACTGATGTCTCGGGTACCGGTTTTTCTGGTACCAGAAACATCACGACGTGTGAAACCAGCCTTAAGGAGAGAGAAGGTACATGAGGGTCCCCGCCACCTTCTTACACTTGTGCTGCAGTGACCCCTTGTTACAGGTAGGGGGCGCTGAATGGTCTTCCCAGAATACGCATGGAGGCGTATTGAGGCCACAGGAATGCATGGCAATCGCAGGCATAGCTGTGATGATGAGTCAAAGTCAGGCATTATTGTGAATGGCTGGTATGTGTGTTGCAGAGGAAGATACTCTGCACTGTCAGCCTGAAGTAAGGGTGTTCCGGGACCTGTAGTCCCACAAGTAATTATATTGTTTTAGAGGGAGGCTGGCAGGGCTAGTTCTGAGAGCTGGGCGGGTTGAACTAGCCACACACACACCTCCCACCTGTGGGTGGTGGTTACAGCTTCATAATGTGACCAGGTTGTGGGTCACATGGTCTGTAGTGGGCTCTGCAATGGACTCTGTAGTTGGTTCCTTTGTATGGACTTGAATGGTTTACCTGGAAGGTCCTGTGAGAGGAGAGGCCTGCGTGTTGGGAGGTCCAGAGTGGGGCCCGGATCCCTGGAGAGCACCTGGTGAGGCCAAGTTCCTGGAAGGCCTCTGTGTTGGGAGGTCCTGGGAGTAGGACTGGATCCCTGAAGAGCACCTGGTGAGGTCGTGGACCTGGCGGCCTGTGTGTTGCACGGTCCCAGGTGGAGACGGACGTCCTGAATTGCGCACAGAGAGGCCATGTGTGTAGAGTCCGTGATGGCACTGCATTGGTGGAGCTACAACCCACCTGAGGGTCTGGACTGACTGATCTGTGCCTGCCAGGCAAGTTAGTGATCCCAGTTTGGCAGTTTCCCTGGAGGAGATAGGACTGACAGGAGGTCAGCGTGTGGAGCAGGAGCTCCAGAAAGGTAACACCCGGAAAGGGAGTTATCATAACGCCAGAGACGTATCTGCCAGTGGAACAGACTGTTGGTGCTTGTTGTGTTCCACGGGCATTGATGAACTGTTCGGCGTACGGTCACCCATGATAACTGGACGAAGTGAGAAGTCCAGCATGTTTAGTGTCTGTGAGTAGAAGCCGAATATGAAATGTAAATAATGAACTGTGCATGTCCCAGTTTAAGCTGCATTAAATAAACTGGATAGACTGTATACGTGGAGAAACGTGCCTGTCTGAGTGTATCCTGTTGCCAAGCGAGTGTCCCCCAACACATGCAGTAAGCGCTACATCACACTACAACAAAATCAGGACTGGAAAATCGTCAACAGAAAATGTGTGTGTGACAGTGTCTGTATCCCTCATCCAGACGTCCGTGGTCAGTCTGTGATATGGATAGCGCATGTATCCATTCACGTCTATGGTGCTGTTCACATATCTCAGTTTTTTTTACCGACCGTCCTTAAAAAAGTCCAGGAGACAAGTCCGATATTGATCTGAGTCAGGCATCAGAAACCCCCATAGATGACTACAGGACTGGATCAGTGTTCTGTCCACGATAACAGTGTAATGGAGCAACGTTTTGTTATTTATTTCTTCATATGTGATACTCACTGATGATAAAAACGGACGCCTGGAGCAAACACATCTGTCACCCCACAACAGCCAAGTGTTTTACTTTCGAGAAAAATCTCGGCCATGTGATACATCAGACCACAGCACTGCATGCTGCAATGTATTCCACAATATCATTCATGTGCACTGGCTCATTGGCTATGATGGGTGCATATGCTCTGTGTGGAGCTCCAACAGCACCCGCCCCTACTACACACTTGTCTGAAATAACAGGAGCCTCAGGCTGATACAAGACACTGAGACTAATTATATAACCCTCTGAGTATTGTTTAATGTGGGGTCCTCCCCTCCAGACCTCAAGACCCTGGAACAGGACATGTTTTCAGGCTTTCTTTAGGTGATAACTAGTGATGAGCAAAAGTGCTCGCTACTTGAGTTTGCCGAGAGTGCTCGAGTGACATGTTAGAGTTCCCGCCGTGCATGTTTTGACATCCAAAAAAAAAATGCGGGATTGCCTGCCATACACAGGCAATTCCACATGTTTTTTGGCTGTATAACAACCGCAAATCATGAGAGGTAGAGACTCAACATGTCGCTCGAGCACCCGCGATACACAGTACATACCCGAGCGAGCACCCTCAGCAAACGCCAACACCTGCACAAGTTTCCTGGGCAATACTAAGGAAAACCTGAAAACACGAACTGTGAGGGCCGTGAGGACTGGAGCTGAGGAACCCTGACCTCAGGGGCTGAAGCACTACATATTGTACAGCCTTCAATCTACAGCCTACATCTGCTGCCGCAAATACCGGTGAGAGCAGGCAGCGGCTGATGGGAGTATTTATCACCCGCAGCCTGCACTATGAATAAATAAAAGATCTGGCGTGGGTTCCCCTGCATTTTCTGTAGCCCTAACCCTAACCATAGTCCTAACCCTAACTTTAGCCCAACTTACTTTAGCCCAACCCTTTCCCTAACTTTAGCCCAACTCACTTTATCCCTACTCTAACCCTAATGGAAAAATTGAAATAAATATATATTTTTATTTTATTATTTTTCCCTAACTAAGGGGGTGATAAAGGGGGGGTTTATTTACTATTTTTTATATTTTGATCACTGTGATAAGGTCTATCACAGTGATCAATATGCACCAATAGGAAAAATTTCCTATTGTTGCCGGGTGCCTACCGGCAGATATCGCCATTTTCTCCCGGAAGAAGACACCTGCGCCCCGGGGGACTTCACAGGGGCATGCAGGGACACCAGAGGTACCCGGGGGAGTGATCAGGGGACCCTAATTCTCTCTCCTCTGATGTGTGATCACAATACCGGGGTCGGTAAAAAACAACCCAAATCATGTTCTCTGGGGTCTCAGCTACCCCCGGTAGCCGAGACCCTGGAGAAATTCAGATGCTGGGGGACGCTATACACTTAACCTTCAGTGCCGTTAAAAACCGGCGCTGTGGTTTAAGTACCCTTAACTTCCGCCGTTAAAAGGCGTATCGGCGGTCGTTAAGGGGTTATATGTCGCATTTTGTGTTTACTTGTGTTATCTTTATTTATATTTACATTTGTTTAGTGATCTGAAACATTTATGTCATGATCCAGGACGGGGTTTTGTCTTTGTCCCGCCTTGGTCAGACAGGGGTTATTTGTTTCGGCCTCTCTCTGGCAGAGGGTCGACTATTTAGTTGCCAATTGATATAGGTCTGCTGTCAGTTATACTCCTGTCCTCGGCTGAGTTGGTTGACCTCTTGCGTGCCTGTGCCTTGTGCCTGATATCCTGTTGCTTGTTTGGTTTTGACCCGATCCGTCTCTTTCTTGTGAGTTTGTCTACTGTCTTGGTACTGTGTATTTGCCCATTCTGGTTTTCTGACCCCTCGGCTACATCCTGACTACCCTCTGCCTGCTTCTCTTGTACTGCGCTGCTCTCTCTGTGTATGACCCCTTGGCTATGTCCTGACTATCAGTTCTGTCCTTGGTAACTTTATCCCATAGTTACCCTTCTAGGAGTTTTCCTTCTGCTCCTAGCTCTCGGAGCTTAGGCCACACCCCCAGCAGTCACGTGCTTCAGGTCCTATCTGACCTGAAGCAGTCTCTCTCTGCTCCTGCTTCCTCTGAGAGACCTGTGGCTGGCTCCGCCCCTTGGCAGTCACGTGCTTCAGGTCCTGTTGGTCTGAAGCACGCATCTTTACCGCCTTTGCCCTGCTCCACAGGTATCTCTGAGTACAGTCTGCCTTACTCAGGACACGCGCACTGGCTCAGTGAGTAAAGGTACCTTCACACTGAGCAACTTTAGAACGATAGCGATCCGTGACGTTGCAGCGTCCTGGATAGCGATATCGCTGTGTTTGACACGCAGCAGCGATCAGGATCCTGCTGTGACATCGCTGGTCGGAGCTAGAAGGCCAGAACTTTATTTAGTCGCTGGATCACCCGCTGACATCGCTGAATCGGCGTGTGTGACGCTGATCCATCGATGTTTTCACTTGTAACCAGGGTAAACATCGGGTTACGAAGCGCAGGGCCGCGCTTAGTAACCCGATGTTTACCCTGGTTACCATTGTAAATGTAAAAAAAAAAACACTACATATTTACATTCCGGTGTTTGTCGCGTCCCCCGGCGTCAGCTTCCCTGCACTGTGTCAGCGCCGGCCGGCCGTAAAGCAGAGCACAGTGGTGACGTCACCGCTCTGCTTTACGGCCGGCCGGCGCTGACACAGTGCAGGGAAGCTGACGCTGGGGGACGCGACAGACACCAGAATGTATGTATGTAGTGTTTTTTTTTTTTACATTTACAATGGTAACCAGGGTAAACATCGGGTTACTAAGCGTGGCCCTGCGCTTAGTAACCTGATGTTTACCCTGGTTACCCGGGGACTTCGGCATCGTTGGTCGCTGGAGAGCTGTCTGTGTGACAGCTCTCCAGCGACCACACAACGACTAAACAGCGACGCTGCAGCGATCGGCATCATTGTCTATATCGCTGCAGCGTCGCTTAATGTGACGGTACCTTAAGTGCAGTGCGGTGTTCCTGATAATTTAAGTGTGACAAACATGCAAAAGAATAGGAAATCAGCAAGGGGGCAAACACTGTTGTTTCACACAACTGTACAACTGTAATTCTGTATCCCAACACAACTGTAATTCTGTAATTCTGATTCAAAACTGGTCATGCCCGCAAAAAAGAACTTCACTTTCATGTGTCTCATCAGATTGAAGTTTCCTGAGAATCACGCTTTACATACTTTCTTTTCCGAAATGTTGAGAGCTTTTTCCTCATATACAGTCATGGCCAAAAGTTTTGAGAATGACACCAAAATTATATTTTCACATGATCTGCTGCCCTCTGGTTTTTATTAGTGTTTGTCTGATGTTTATATCACATACAGAAATATAATTGCAATCATATTATGAGTACCAATAGGTTATATTGACAGTTATAATGAGTTAATGCAGCAAGTCAATATTTGCAGTG
Source organism: Ranitomeya imitator (assembly GCF_032444005.1). Taxonomy (NCBI): domain Eukaryota; kingdom Metazoa; phylum Chordata; class Amphibia; order Anura; family Dendrobatidae; genus Ranitomeya; species Ranitomeya imitator. The sequence continues at coordinate 544,833,748 of NC_091286.1, read as the reverse complement.
TTGACCCTTCTTCTTCAAGACCTCTGCAATTCTCCCTGGCATGCTCTCAATCAACTTCTGGACCAAATCCTGACTGATAGCAGTCCATTCTTGCATAATCAATGCTTGCATTTTGCCAGAATTTGTTGGTTTTTGTTTGTCCACCCGTCTCTTGATGATTGACCACAAGTTCTCAATGGGATTAAGATCTGGGGAGTTTCCAGGCCATGGACCCAAAATCTCTATGTTTTGTTCCATGAGCCATTTAGTTATCACCTTTGCTTTATGGCAAGGTGCTCCAGCATGCTGGAAAAGGCATTGTTGGGCGCCAAACTGCTCTTGGACGGTTGGGAGAAGTTGCTCTTGGAGGACATTCTGGTACCATTCTTTATTCATGGCTGTGTTTTTAGGCAAGACTGTGAGTGAGCCGATTCCCTTGGCTGAGAAGCAACCCCACACATGAATGGTTTCAGGATGCTTTACAGTTGGCATGAGACAAGACTGGTGGTAGCACTCACCTCTTCTTCTCCGAATAAGCTGTTTTCCAGATGTCCCAAACAATCGAAAAGGGGATTCATCAGAGAAAATGACTTTGCCCCAGTCCTCAGCAGTCCACTCGCCGTACCTTTTGCAGAATATCAGTTGGTCCCGGATGTTTTTTCTGGAGAGAAGTGGCTTCTTTGCTGCCCTCCTTGAAACCAGGCCTTGCTCAAAGAGTCTCCGCCTCACAGTGCGTGCAGAAGCACTCCCACCAGCCTGCTGCCATTCCTGAGCAAGTTCGGCACTGCTGGTAGTCCGATCCCGCAGCTGAAACAGTTTGAAGATACGGTCCTGGCACTTGCTGGTCTTTCTTGGGCGCCCTGGAGCCTTTTTGACAACAATGGAAGTTCTCTCCTTGAAGTTCTTGATGATGCGATAGATTGTTGACTGAGGTGCAATCTTTGTAGCTGCGATACTCTTCCCTGTTAGGCCATTTTTGTGCAGTGCAATGATGGCTGCACATGTTTCTTTAGAGATAACCATGGTTAACTGAAGAGAAACAATGATACCAAGCACCAGCCTCCTTTTAAAGTGTCCAGTGATGTCATTCTTACTTAATCATGACTGATTGATCGCCAGCCCTGTCCTCATCAACACCCACACCTGTGTTAATGGATCAATCACTAAAACGATGTTAACTGCTCCTTTTAAAGGGACACTGTCACCTGAATTTGGAGGGAACAATCTTCAGCCATGGAGGCGGGGTTTTTGAGTTTTTGATTCACCCTTTCCTTACCCGCTGGCTGCATGCTGGCTGCAATATTGGATTGAAGTTCATTCTCTGTCCTTCATAGTACACGCCTGGGCAAGGCAAGATTGCACCTTGTGCAGGCATGTACTACGGAGGACAGAGAATGAACTTCAATCCAATATTGCAGCCAGCATGCAGCCAGCGGGTAAGGAAAGGGTGAATCAAAAACCCCAAAACCCCGCCTCCATGGCTGAAGATTGTTCCCTCCAAATTCAGGTGACAGTGTCCCTTTAAGGCAGGACTGCAATGATGTTGAAATGTGTTTTGGGGGTTAAAGTTCATTTTCTGGGCAAATATTGACTTTGCAAGTACAGTAATTGCTGGTAAGCTGATCACTCTGACACTCAGGAGTATATGCAAATTGCCATTAGAAAAAATGAAGCAGTAGACTTTGGAAAAATTAATATTTGTCTCATTCTCAAAATTTTTGTCCATGACTGTAAATTAAACTGTTCTCACAGTTCTATCAAGAACTTTACTAGTGACTGGAGAACTTTGGCAACTTCCAAAATATTAATTTCCACATTTTGCACATATTAGTTCACTTGGTGTAATCTGAGCAGCACCGTTCCCCAATACCGTGTCATGGACACTGTCTCACGGTTTGATTATTATACCTCCAGCTGCTGCTCGAGTTCCTGAATTTTGGGCTTTGTCACTTTCGAGGTAATGAATGTCTTAGAATCACTATTGTAACCCCAAATCTGGAACTTTCCTTTAACACGTGGTTCACGTTGAGTGTGTGAGGGGGAAATAGCAAATGCCTTTTGTCTGTGACTGAGCGAGACAGTGCAAGCTGTAGAGGTGAGCAACGTAAACGTACAGTTCTGTTTAATGCTTATGGATGTAAATGTAAAAAAAACAGTATTTTATATGGCTGAAACATTTGTAAATATTTGGTTATTTCTTCTGTATATACACACCCTGTCTCCTGTGCCCTGGGCCATGGCCTAGGTTGGCCTTATGGGAAATCCATCCCTGGTTACCTGCCTGTCCAGTGTGTAAAATTTGGTGGGGGAGGGATAATGCCATGGACTGATTTTCCAAGGATTCGTGTATGCTTGTAAGGGCCAGTGATGGAAATCTTAATGCTTCAGCATACAAGACATTTTGAACCATTGTTTGCTTCCTAATTTTTTGAGGACAGTTTGGAGAAGGCCCTTATCTGTTCCAGCCTGACTGTGTACAAATCAAGGTCTATAAAGGTATGGTTAGGTGAGTTTGGTGTGGAAAAACATGACTGACCTCACAGAGCCCTGACCTCAACCCCATCCAGGGTCGGACTGGCCCACCAGAAAACCGGAGGATTCTCTGATGGGCCCAGGCACTGACACCTGCTGACATACTGGCCAGCAGCTGCCTAGGGCCCCCCACTGCTCCAGGGGCCCCCAGCAAGTGGTGTCTCTAATTGCGGCACTCCCAGCAGCTATGGGGCCCCTGAGTCAGGGGGGCCCGCCCAGTGTCAGCTGAGCAGCTGCTGGAGACAGGAGCCGGTCTCCGCTGCTACAGAGAAATGAATATTCACGCTTCCCCACGCCCCCATGGGCGTGGAGAGGAGTGAGTATTCATTCAACATAGCGGTCAGTGTTAGCTGCAGGCTGAGGCTAACACTGCCCGCATGTAAATCCAGAGCTGCTGCATTGGAGCCCCGGAGGTGGGCCCCTGCAGGGCGGCTAATCCCTGCAGCTTGGCAGCGGAGCTGGAGGGATCCGATGCCGTCCTGCTTCCTGCCCACTGCTCAGCACTTCCTGTCTGACACAGTGCAGCTGGATGACGTCATCATCCAGAATGCGGCTGTTTTAGAGAGAAAGAGGCCAGCACCGAAGATGCTGCTTCCTGGATGTGCTGCGGCTGCGGGGAATGCGGATAGGTGAGTGTTGAAGTGTCTTCGTTTGTCTGCCTGCGTGATTGTATGTGGTGCGGTGCTGTGTGTGTGTATTGGAGATTGGCAATGATGTGGGTGATGGAGAGAGCAGTGATGGGAATGGTGCTCTGTGTGTGTTGGAGATTGGCAATGATGTGGATGATGGGAATGGTGGGGGAGAAGGCAATGTTGGTGGTGGTGGAAAGGATGATGGGTGGTGGGGGAGGAGGCAATGATGGAGGTGGTGGAAAGCAAAATGGTGGTGATGGGGGAGGCAATGATGAAGGTGTTTGAATGGGCAATGATGAGGGTGGTGGAAAGGACAATGGTGGTTGTGGGGGAGGAGGCAATGATGAAGGTGGTGGAATGGGCAATCATGGGGGTTGTGGGTGAGAGGGCAATGATGGAGGTGGTGATGAGGACAATGATGGAGGTGGAGAAGGGCTGCGTTATACCCTATGAGGGGAGCTGTGTTATACTTTGAGGGGGGCTACATTATATTCTGTGGGGGGGCTGCAATATATTCTGTATAGGGGGCTACGTTATTCTCTCGGGGCTATGTTATATTCTGGGGGCTACATAATACTATATGAGGGGGGCTGCATTATGCCCTATGAGGAGGCTACAGTATATTCTATGGGGGGCGGCATTATACCTTATGAGGGGGTTGCATTATATTTTGTGGGGTGCTGCATTATACCCTATGAGGGGGCTGCACTATATTCTGTGAGGGGGGGCTGCATTATATTCTGTGAGGGGTGCTACATTATATTTCGTGAGGAGGCTGCATTATATTCCATGAGGGGGGCTGCATTATATTCCATGAAGGAGGCTACATTATATTGTATGAGGGGGCTACATTATATTCTATGAGGGGGCTACTCCAACCCCTGCTACACAATTAAGACGTGTACTACCTTATATTATACCCTGATATTAGCTTGTCTTACCACACAACTAGTGGTCTTGTATCTATTTCTATGTAGCTACATAGTGGGTCCCAAGAATGATTTTCTCTGGTGGGCCCAAGGTGCTCCAGTCCGACGCTGACCCCATCCAAGACCTTTGGCATGAACTAGAATGGACACTGTGATCCAGACCTTCTCATATAGCATGAGAAGTCCTCACAAATGCAGTTCAGGGTGAATTACCAAACAGGCACCAAAATCCTGTAGAAAGCCTTCGAAGAAGAGTCAAAGCGTTAATAGCTGCAAATAGGGGCCAAACTATTGGTGTCATAAAAGTTCCCGTCGGTGTCATGTGTAGGTGTCCCAATACTTTGGTCCATACAATGCAACTTTATATAATAGAGAAGAAGTGGATTGGCACATCCAAGAATAAATAAAATCATCAAGCTTTCTTCTGTATAACTTATAAAATTAAAATGCATATGCTGAAGGTAGCAAAAATAATCTGAGACGTTTCTGGCGCTGGTTGCGCCCTGAGTCATAGATTATCTGACTATATTATATGTATTTTCTGCCTATCAGCACCCACTAAAATAAGGGAAAGGGGAAAAGGATTTACTCAGTGCTCACCAGAGTAGAATTTTTATGGAAATCACCCGCTGCTGTTTTTTTCTCTTTGCCTGCACTACAATAAGGACAGGTTCATTTTTTCATGCACGGTCAGCAACATATCTGTTTTAATAATACAGCTATAATACATCAGATGACTTTGTTTAATTTCTTCCTATAAGCCGGTGATGTAACTAAAGAACCATTGCCTACCCGATACCTCACTCCAGCTCTATCTCTGCTGCTCCCCGCCTTGTCTCTCCGGTTCCGTTTCTGAAGTATCTGCTCACGTGACGGTTTCAAGCAATCACTAAATTCAATGGTCTTGTGCCATCTGTGACATTGTGTAATTACATGGTTAATTCTAGGAGACATATATCCTCACCTGACTGTACCACTTTATGGGAAATCCAATAGCTACATCTGACCTATCATTACTGAATCCATACTTTGATTTATGGGCAGTGGTGCTTGGAACACCAATTACGCTTATTTGTAAAAAAAAAAAAAAAGTCCTAGAAACAAAATAAATTTTTTTGCATTTAATTCCAGCCAAGATGGATATAATTTATTAAATGCATAACCACAAATCGGCAGACTCTTAGAGTTCACACAGTTCAGGGTTCACACTGGAAAACCAAAATTGTTATTGACTGCAGTGACAATGCCGTTCTCATTCAGTCTCACGATGGCACTAGCATTGGCCACCGCTGGCCCCAGCATGGACTGGGATTCCCATCCACCATATGCCAGACATGACATTTTCATGCATGACCAAAACGTAATGATTTTTTTTTCTGAAAAAGGAGTCTTATAACTTTTTTTTTTACATTTTTTTCTATTCTGCAGAGTGGCTTTTGGAGTGACAACAATCTCCTATGAAACACCCCAAAAATAACAGCACCACTCAAATGCCGCTGTCTGCAATTGACGGCTACATTTCAGTGGTTAGATAGTAGCAATTGGAGCTAGCTCTGATCGCTGCTGTTAGAGAGGCAGGTGGCGGTTGTGCAGGATGCCCTAGAGGGCGAGCCATAAAAAAATAGCCGGTTTCACTTCTGTGGTTTCTAAAGGATAATACTGTCAATAAAACTGTATTTTTGCCAATGGCATCCATGCAGAGCTCCATTTCATCCCACCAAAGCAGTGTAATAAATGAATGAGGCCCATATATCCTCCAAGCCGAGTGGTACTCTCTGTAGAGGGCAGTTGTGATTTGTGTGGTGTGAGCCGCATGTCATATTCGACCCAACAAAGAATTATGGTAATGGAGGCCTATATACAGGCTCAATCACAGAAACACAGGACTGTTCTGTTGGACAATTTGCAGAATTCAGACCCTGATTCATTTTTGCAGTTTGCGCCTTTTCTCTACACGTTGTGCATCACTGTACAAAGATATCTTTCCTTTTAAGGTCTATACTGATTTTTCCTCGTAAACTTTACTTAACCAGATATTTTAGACAGATCTACGGTATGCAACTTTTACCAAATGTCACTTTTTTTATGCATCTCACTCCATTCTCTGCCAGGAGTAAGGATTCTGGAGGAGTTTCCAATTTTCCAACATTTTTGTGTTGTGACTTTTAAAGGATTTGCAATTTTTGGTGATAAAAAGTTGCAAAAACTGGTCCAAGACAAAACTAAACAGCACTTTTAATTCATGGACCACTTGCACCATTTAGAAGCAAAAAACATCAGCGAATCCCACAAGCTAAAAAAAATATAGATCGCAAATATACTAATAAATAATAATTAGACACAACCACAGAGATAACAATCACTATAAATCAATAGTCACAAACTCCATAATGAAGAAATAGTATATACCATATCCCAGTGATTTAAGTACTCTGTGGAGAAGGTTGTGGAGAAGGTTGACCCCCTGACGAAGGACTTAGTTCCGAAACGCGCGTCGGGGTGCGCATAACGGGACGTGGCTGACCCTCCTTCACAGGTATATTTTGTGCTTCCCCCTTCTTTTTGTGATATACAGTGATTACCTTGCTGCTGGACTCCTCTTGTCTTTACTGTGGAGCTCGCTGCATAGGGTGGTGCATAGTACAATTAAGGCACTTGTACACATCAGGTGCTGCGGTATTGGCACTCCATCTTGGCACTTTTTTGCGATATTTGCACAAATTATGCGGAACTTGATTTTTTGACATAGATTTTTCCCATATATACTGGGCCTTCAACTGCTATATTTGCACAGTAATTCTTTTTCCCTTTTTGCACTAGCCTTGTGGTATTGGCTCTATATATTAATATCTCTTGATATTGCCATATTTGCACAGTATATATATTTTTTTACTTTGTTATTTTACACTGATTTTTATACTGATATTTTGCGCAGTGCACTTTATATTGGTCATTATAAATTGAAAAATTTTTTTTGTTGCACACTAATTAGGCCTGTATACATTAGTGTATATAATATTTTTTTTCTTTTGCACTATAGTTTTTTAATTTTATACCACAGATTAAGGCAGATATGAGGCATTATTATATGAGGCTAATATATATACCTTTAAATATCTGAGATCCTGCACTTTATATATCGCAACTGCACATCTTTTTCCATCTTACTGATGAATATTGCCGAGCCTTTTTTTCTTTTATAATTGTTATATATTTTTCTTGGGGGCTTCGCCAACCTAGATTTTGTATCTATATATATATAATTGGGTCAGCTTCTATATATATTCTTTTATATTTTTTAATTAATTATGTAACTATATCCTCGTTTTTATGCGCACATTTGTTGTACTAATTTTCTTGCCAATCAGATATAATAAAGGCATTCTTTTATATCCTTGTCGTGTTCACTTTCTCTGGGTGTGTCCATATATTGGCTGTGGTTGTTTTATCTAATAAATAATAATAAATAGATCACAAAGGTGTTATAGTATAGGATCCACGGCTGAGGCAAAAAAAAAAAATAGATAACAACTGTCACAACAGTGTCATGTCCACATGGAAGACCTGGAGTTAGATGGTGACATCGGGTAATGAATCGCAGGACTTCTTTAGAGATGGTGTGATTAGTCCCATATTAAATGGATTTAGTTTCTTCTGGTGCTGAAGAGGTTAACAACCCATTCTATGCTGGTCAGAAACATGCAGCTCCATTTCAGCTGCTTCTTTTATGGTCATTACCTCTTCTTATATAAACTGTTCAAACCTTCTTGTCCCTGCCGGTGAAAGATTCTTCTTCCTGTGCTGTGTGATAAAGCTGAATGGTTGGAATAGAGGTGTTATAGAGGTATTCTGTGGTTTGCTGTAGTGTGTGTGTGCTTATCACTTGTTCCCTGTACCATTTAGTTTATGGTCTGCCGGTACTTACCTACACGCAACCTTTGATCCTCATAAAATCTCCTTCTCTACTCCCCTCTTATCTCTTTTTCCCACAACCGCATCCAAGACTTCTCCCGTGATTCCCCATACTCTGGAACTCACTACCCCAACACATCAGACTCTCGCCTATCATAGAAACCTTCAAAAAGAATCTAAAGACTCACCTCTTCCGACAAGCCTACAGCCTGCAATGATCCTCAACCTACTGAACCGCCGCACAACCAACTCTACCCTCTCCTAGTCTATCCTCACCCATCCCCTGCAGACTGTGAGCCCTCGCAAGCAGGGTCCTCTCTCGTTCTGCACCTGTTAGTGCCTTATTTTTTGCTCATGTTGTATTTGTCTAGATTTGCCCCCTTTTCACATGTAAAGCGCAATGGAATAAATGGCGCTATAAAAATGTATAATAATAATAATATTATTCCTCCCTGTGACTATCCTCCCTATTGTTGGCCAGTGCTTTGTATGATAGAGGTTTTCTTTATCCCTGTTTTGTCTTTGTGTCTTGTTTACATTTACATTACATTTCCGTGCCATGCCTCATGAAATGGGGGGGAAGGGACAGATCAGGGTTTAACAGGAGCATAGTAAGGTTGGAGACTCAGGCCTCTCTACCTTCAAGAGTACCTCCTGCACAGGGATAGTTAGGGTCCCAGTTGCAGGGACAGTTTGAGGCCCCCCTTCCTTACCGAAGACTGTCAGAGCAGGAGGGCCACGGGTTGCTTGGTACCGGTCCTCTCTGTCTCAGTTCTAGGATTGTCACGGTGGCTGGACCCGGTCCGTGACCCTGCTAAGGGGCACCCAATGAAAGGGTGATGGAAGTTGTTAGGTGTTTGTGACGCCACCTGTGGTGTTCGGTCAGGGTGACCGACGCTGCTTGGGGTCCGCTGGGGTGATGTGATGGCAGCTAGATGGTATACCTTCCCACAGGTGAAGTGAATCCCCAGGGCTTCCCAGTGGTGTAGGTGGCGATGGTGTGAGGCGCAGTTAATAACGAGGACACAAGGTTGCAGTCTCTTTACCTCTTTACTGGTGACTTCAGGATCCTCAATCCGAAGCACTGTTAACAGGGCTGGCTGAGACCGGCCGGTCCGAAGGCACATCCAGAGTTCCCTTTGCAGGTGGAAATCAGTGCCTACCACTAGCGCCTGTGTGTTGTAGTCCTTCCCTGCTGAGCATTCGGGATAGTCCTCACAACTGTCGTTTCTGTTCTGATGTTCTGCTTCGTCCCCCAGTTTGTTATGGCTAGGACGCACCCGTATGACGGGTAGGCTCGGAGCTATTCTGGGACCCTAGAGATGTCCCTCTCCACGGTTGCCCCCTATGTCTGCTTAGGTGATGTATGTTAGACAGCCAACCTATAATCAACTGTCCTGCCTCTGTTTGAAGTAATGCTTGGAGTCAGTTACTTCCTCGGCGTTCTGGCCACCGGCTACGCGCCTCAGTAGGATGTTGCCGATCTCGGGGCACGACTCCTACTGGTTCTCCTTTGTGCTTTGATCTCGTTTCTCACTTCTCCACAATATACTTCGCTTCGTGTCCTTTCTTTAGATGCCGCCGCAAGGTAGTGCAGGCGCGGCTCTGTAACAATCTGTCCTTGCCGCTGAGTCACTGCCAGGTTCCCACTCCTGACAGGGACCCCTCTGAATCTTCCCCGCAACACCCCCTGCCACGGGATGTTGCCTGGGCAAAACACAGTCAGCTTCTGACTAACTTCCTATCCAACCCCCAGTTTTACCAAACTGTGAGGAGTGGCCTAGTAAATAGAACCTTTTGCTCCCCCTGGTGGCCGGAGTGTGAAATGTAGTGTGTGACTGTGATACCTGGTCAGGTGAACTCCTTTAGTGCCATCAGACGTACCATCACTCCCCTTAGTGGCAAAACGACATTACTGCAACGACCAGGTCTCTGGGGCGCTGCATTATTGCTGTAGACATCCAGGAGAGGATTATGAAAAGCTAAAAGTCCAAAAATTATCCAAGCAGGTGTATGTTAGCAGAACTAGGAAGACTGGCTGTTAGGGACTGGCGGAACGCACCAAGTATAGATGATATGAAACTAGGTGCGTTCGCAGTCCGAGGTCCACAGTGCAGGTATAAACCCTGCTGCTAGTAAGACGGACTATATGGCGGTACTATAAGTATACACGCACGGGTTAACTTCACCCTGCGTGAAGGAAGCGATCCTGTTGCATCACAGGACCGCGGTACCGCACATAGAGAGCGAGCAAGAAGTCAACGAACACAACCCCAACTCAGGATTGAAGTCCGATTAGACCACTTGCTGGCACAACACCGCAACTGGGTGTGTAAGGAAACTATTAAATAGTGTATAGAGGCACGAGAGTGCATGCGGTGCCGCACTGACGGACGCCACTAACCACCCAGGCTTGGGTAAGGAAAGCGCAGAGGAAGCGCACGGCGCCGTACTGGCAGACACAGCAACTGGACGCTGTGATGTGTGTTACGTGCAGATGGCTAGTCGGGCGCTAGATAGCTACCATCATCCGCGAGCAGTCAACAACACTAGGGAGGGATACTTAGGAGCTTTCATCCATCGACTACATCCATCTACACACACACATTATAACAAGACAATACTAGCGCATGGCCGTGCGGTCATGCGCAGTTTATATAGTTGCAGCACAGGAAGCAGCTACAGAAGTTTTGCCCTTTCAGGACCTGCCAAGAGGACCAATGGGATGTGCTGCAGTGCCTGAGCATGTGACCCTCGATCTCCAACGGGAGATCTTGCCCTGGGCATGCTCAGTGTGTGCAAATAAGGACTTAGTCCCAGAGAAGCCCGCTCGCCGCAGTTCAGTGCAGGGTACAACAGGAGAGCCAGAAAAGGCAGCAGTAACCCCCTGCACAGAATCAGTCCCAGCAAGACGCTGGGAGCGACGCCTCCGCTGAGCAGAGCCCACTGCGGCCGAAGCAGACAAGGATCGAGATTCCCCCTGTGCAGCAGAGGAAACTCGACTCCTAACACTGGCACACTGACAATTCACACAGTAGACACTTTTTGTTCCTGGTATACTTTTATGGGTTACATGGGTTTTGGGTCCAGTATTCTTTGATGAAATATGAAGACAGCATTGTACATGGACATCTTCCAGAAATTCTGTGCATAGGTAGCATTCACACTTGAGCATTCATTCCTTCAGTAAGCATCAGAGTTCTGCTTTTTGTGGCCAACCCTATATAAGAATATTACATTTTTTGCACCCACAAACATAGCTAATTATTGCTGACAAAGTTGTCACTCCAACATTAGGACTGTCATTGACAGAGCTCAAGTAGATGAAAAAACAGCATGTTAATGAAAGTTAATGACAGGCGTCAGTTGACAGAACAGCGAAAAAAAATTATTTATTATGCATCCAACAGTATCGTTGTTAAACGTTTTTGGTCCATACGCGGACCTTCATCAGAACTGATACAGTTGTTGAACTTCAATCTCCCAATGTGGTAGTCCTGTAGTATACTGATATTTCTATATGGACTCAAGCACCTTTCTCCAGGGACGCAGATCCACCATCTGCCCAGGCGCTGGCTCACGTTGGGTTCCTTCCTCTCATGGCAGTTTTTTCAACTACATATGCTACTGGCTGAACACCCTACTTGAGAACCACATCGCTTTAGTAAGAGTGTCTTCAATGTTATATATAGTTGACAAAACAGCATCTTCTATAGCTGTACTTCAATGCTGGCATTATTGTAAGCTGGAAGGAGGGGGATGTTTTGACCTGCCAACTTCTAGTAATAACTTTGTGCCAGTGACTATTCATAGCCACAATGATTCAGTTCCCATTCACTAGATTCTTAGTAGGCATCAATAGCCTCACAAAAATTATATCCTGAATAATTGATTAGATGCCCAAGTAGGAAAGATTTACATTTGATTCTGACAGCCAAGGTTTCCAGCAGGAATGTCAGACATATTACAACATTACACTCATTAATTATAATTAATGTTCATGGTCAGGTTAACTGATTGTCACACATGTCAGAAAGGTACAAACCCCTAAAATCAGAATTATTCCAGATCAGTACTGCACAACATATGCCTCAGGCCAGGGTCGGCTCAAGGTTTTTGAGGGCCCTGGGCAAAAGAGTCTCAGTACCCCCCCCCCCCCCTTAACACATACCACGATTCATGATGCACAGTTACAGCAGAGAAATATAGGTATAGTACAATGCCAGATTTAACTTCTTACATGAGTGATAGCTATTGTAAATTCTACAATACCATACAGCAGAGGGGCTTTATATAAGTCAACCCCTTATATGCCAATTTTTTGTGACCTACTCCCTCTTCCTCAGTTACCAGTAGGCATTTTATTGTTAGCTGAACTTGCTGCAAAGAAAAAACTGCATACATTGAATATGACAATTTTTTAATGGAAAACTTTTTAAAGTAAACATTAGAAAGTATTTAACGTAGAACATTTGTAAAAGTGCAAAATAGGTAGCATATAGCACAGCCACATAATATATCGCACAGCCACGTAGTATGTAACACAGCCCACGTAGTATATAACACAGCCATGTAGTACATAGCACAGCCACGTAGTATATAACTCAGCCATGTAGCATATAACACAGCCACATAGTATATAGCACAGCCACGTAGTATATAACACAGCCCACGTAGCATATAGCACAGCCATGTAGTATATAGCACAGCCCGCATCTCCCCCTGAGAATGGCCCCACAGTCCAGTACTCACTGTTACAGTAAAAAAACAAAAAGCAAAAGAAAACCCACACTCCTCACCTCTCTTCGTGCCCGCGCCGCACTGACTTCTCCTGTCTCAGTGGCTGCACTGCCTGGTACACAGTGAGTGCGCTATGACGTCATCGCGCACCTGCAGTGTCAGAGGGAGAGCGGGGAATGATGGAAGAGGGAGCATCAGCTGACGTTCTCTCCTCCATCATTGCTTTGAACTGCACCAGCAGACGCCGGTATAGTTCAGTGCGGCGGGGCAGTCGGCGCTGATGGCAGGAGGGCCCCCCTGCCTCACAGGGGCCCCATAGCAGCTGCGTGATGTGCCGCTAGCTGAGGGTCCCTGTGGGAGCAGGGGCCCTAGGCAGCTGCCTGCCCCTAACGCTGGCTATGCCTGCAGGTCCCCCCGGAGCCTCAGTGTACCGTACCGTGAAAGGGCCCCCCGTCTCTCCAAAGCCCCGGCACTTGCCCAGGTGCACCGGGTGCTGACGCCGGCCCTGTCTCAGGCCATATGAGCTCGTACCAGTACCAATTTCAATAACTTTAGGTGGAGAACCCATTTTATCGATTCAATAGTAAAAGCACCCACCAAATACATTCAGCAATAAACCAAAGAAAGACTGTATGTATACACTCTGCTGTACCTACAATATAATTTGAGCCGCACTGTTTGCATTTTTGATTGACAGGGCAGCAGGCACGGACCCGTTGTGATCATTACGAGCATTCAAGCCAAGGTAATGTTAGGGCACAGTCCTATTCACTCAGGCCATGACACAGACAGAATGTAATGTGTGACCTCTGATTGAGTCAGGAGACAACTGTGCTGTAGAAAAACAAGTTGCAGTCTTATAGACATAGCATGAAGGATAATTGATAATAGAGGTACCAATTAGTCATGGTGGTTGCTATGGGTCAGCACAGGTATGTCACGACTCTGTTGTTGGGTGTCCCAGGTCCAGGGGCTCCTTCTCTGTCCCTAACACTACTGGTGCCAAAGCTTGGCCTGTTCACCAGGTTACTTCAGATAGTGAAGACACCGGGGCCATGTACCTTGACTTAGCTCCTGAATCCACCCTCAGTCTGTACTCTTCCTGCACCCAAAAAAGAGGGGAGTAGAAGTGCACCATAATACACTAACCAGACTAACAAAGTAATAAAAACAGGGGTAACAAAAAATATCAAGCATACAAATATGCACTGGGGAGTGTAGGATGGGGTTAAATCAAAGTAGGAGAAGAAATGGAATTATCACACACTCAAAACCTAGCAACAGTCACAGATAAATCCACCAAATGCCTTCTTCAATGATTGCCAACAATAACCTCCAGCCATGCAACATAAACTAACTCTGACAATGAGTGCTGGCCAGGGAGTGGGAGTGGCTAACAGTGCACAGCTGAGAGCCTAAAGCAGTGGTCCCCAACTCCAGGCCTCGAGGGCCGCCAACAGTGCAGGTTTTCAGGATTTCCTTAGTATTGCACAGGGGTTGGAATCATCACCTGTGCAGATGATCACATTACCACCGATGCAATACTAAAGAAATCCTGAAAACCTGCACTGTTGGCGGCCCTCGAGGCCTGGAGTTGGGGACCCCTGGCCTAAAGGCTCCAGGAGCTCTCAACAGAGCAGATTAACCCCTGCACTGCCAAAAGAAATTTGCACCACTTAACACAAAGGTGAAGTGCTTCTAACTAGTGCAGGAGTAGGAAAAATCAGACTGACTCCTCTCTGTTGTGGTAAACCCGTGACAGTGTAATTAAAGGGATGCATATAAAGGTAAAAGTTAACAGTTAAACTGGTCTTAGGTCACTGAATGCCCTTCGGTAAGGTTACACTCACACATTGTTTGACATGTCCAAGTGTTCTACTATTTTTTTCTCAGGCTGCACTTGAAGCCATATAATAGAATAGATATATTCACTCATCTGTTAAAATCAAGGATTGGAGAGTGGGATCAGTGAGACTCAGAGCATGCCCTGTTCTCATCTGATTTGTGCATCAGAGTTGGCCATTCAAGTGTATGGGGATGCGTGTGACATGGATGAAAACCGTAAAGGTTTCTACTTGCTTCCATTTTTAATCCAATCTGCGACTTAGTGATAAACTTGAATAAAAATGTGACAATCCAAAGGTTTTAAAAAAATAGAAAAAAGGTTGGAGCGCACTTACCCTGGTGTGGTAAACATCACTTTATTAGGACATAAGAAAAGACGAACAGCAGGGAGGGACGGGATCAGCTACGGACAACGGCCGTTTCGTGCTCTACGGCACTTCAACGGGTCCTTAACCCCTTTACCCCCAAGGGTGGTTTGCACGTTAATGACCAGGCCAATTTTTACAATTCTGACCACTGTCCCTTTATGAGGTTATAACTCCGAAACGCTTCAACAGATCCTGGTGATTCTGACATTGTTTTCTCGTGACATATTGTACTTTATGATAGTGGTAAAATTTCTTTCATAGTACCTGCGTTTATTTGTGAAAAAAACGGAAATTTGGCGAAAATTTTGAAAATTTCGCAATTTTCAAACTTTGAATATTTATGCAATTAAATCACAGAGATATGTCACACAAAATACTTAATAAGTAACATTTCCCACATGTCTCCTTTACATCAGCATAATTTTGGAACCAATTTTTTTTTTTGTTATGGAGTTATAAGGGTTAAAAGTTGACCAGCAATTTCTCATTTTTACAACACCATTTTTTTTTAGGGACCACGTCTCATTTGAAGTCATTTTGAGGGGTCTATATGATAGAAAATGCCCAAGTGTGACACCATTCTAAAAACTGCACCCCTCAAGGTGCTCAAAACCACATTCAAGAAGTTTATTAACCCTTCAGGTGTTTAATAGGAATTTTTGGAATGTTTAAATAAAAATGAACATTTAACTTTTTTACACAAAAAATTTACTTCAGCTCCAATTTGTTTTATTTTACCAAGGGTAACAGGAGAAATTGGACCTAAAAAGTTGTTGTCCAATTTGTCCTGAGTACGCTGATACCCCATATGTGGCAGTAAACCACTGTTTGGGCGCATGGGAGAGCTCGGAAGGGAAGGAGCGCAGTTTGACTTTTCAATGCAAAATTGACAGAAATTGAGATGGGACGCCATGTTGCGTTTGGAGAGCCACTGATGTGCCTAAACATTGAAACCCCCCACAAGTGACACCATTTTGGAAAGTAGACCCCCTAAGGAACTTATCTAGAGGTGTGGTGAGCACTTTGACCCACCAAGTGCTTCACAGAAGTTTATAATGCAGAACCGTAAAAATAAAAAATCATATTTTTTCACAAAAATTATATTTTTGCCCCCAATTTTTTATTTTTCCAAGGGTAAGAGAAGAAATTGGACCTCAAAAGTTGTTGTCCAATTTGTCCCGAGTACGCTGATACCCCATATGTGGCAGTAAACCACTGTTTGGGCGCATGGGAGAGCTCGGAAGGGAAGGAGCGCCGTTTGACTTTTCAATGCAAAATTGACAGGAATTGAGATGGGACGCCATGTTGCGTTTGGAGAGCCACTGATGTGCCTAAACATTGAAACCCCCCACAAGTGACACCATTTTGGAAAGTAGACCCCCTAAGGAACTTATCTGGATGTGTGGTGAGCACTTTGACCCACCAAGGGCTTCACAGAAGTTTATAATGCAGAGCCATAAAAATAAAACAAAATTTTTTTCCCACAAAAATTATTTTTTAGCCCCCAGTTTTGTATTTTCCCTAGGGTAACAGGAGAAATTGGACCCCAAAAGTTGTTGTCCAATTTGTCCTGAGTACGCTGATACCCCATATGTGGGGGGGAACCACCGTTTGGGCGCATGGGAGGGTTCGGAAGGGAAGGAGCGCCATTTGGAATGCAGACTTAGATGGAATGGTCTGCAGGCGTCACATTGCGTTTGCAGAGCCCCTAATGTACCTAAACAGTAGAAACCCCCCACAAGTGACACCATTTTGGAAAGTAGACCCCCTAAGGAACTCATCTTGATGTGTTGTGAGAGCTTTGAACCCCCAAGTATTTCACTACAGTTTATAACGCAGAGCCATGCAAATAAAAAATATATTTTTTTCCACAAAAATTATATTTTAGCCCCCAGTTTTGTATTTTTCCAAGGTTAGCAGGAGAAATTGGACCCTAAATGTTGTTGTCCAATTTGTCCTGAGTACGCTGATACCCGATATGTGGGGGGGAACCACCGTTTGAGCGCATGGGAGGGCTCGGAAGGGAAGGAGCATCATTTGGAATGCAGACTTAGATGGATTGGTCTGCAGGCGTCACATTGCGTTTGCAGAGCCCCTAATGTACCTAAACAGTAGAAACCCCCCACAAGTGACCCCATATTGGAAACTAGACCCCTCAATGAACTTATCTAGATGTGTTGTGAGAACTTTGAACCCCCAAGTGTTTCACTACAGTTTATAACGCAGAGCCGTGAAAATAAAAAATCTTTTTGTTTTCCCACAAAAATTATTTTTTAGCCCCCAGTTTTGTATTTTCCCAAGGGTAACAGGAGAAATTGGTCCACAAAAGTTGTTGTCCAATTTGTCCTGAGTACGCTGATACCCCATATGTTGGGGTAAACCCCTGTTTGGGCACACAGGAGAGCTCGGAAGGGAAGGAGCACTGTTTTACTTTTTCAACGCAGAATTGGCTGGAATTGAGATCGGACGCCATGTCGTGTTTGGAGAGCCCCTGATGTGCCGAAACAGTGGAAACCCCCCAATTATAACTGAAACCCTAATCTAAACACACCCCTAACCCTAATTCCAACGGTAACCCTAACCACACCTCTAACCCTGACACACCCCTAACCCTAATCCCAACCCTATTCCCAACTGTAAATGTAATCTAAACCCTAACCCTAACTTTAGCCCCAACCCTAACTGTAGCCCCAACCCTAACCCTAACCCTAGCCCTAACCCTAGCCCTAACCCTAACCCTAACCCTAACCCTAGCCCTAACCCTAGCCCTAACCCTAGCCCTAACCCTAGCCCTAACCCTAACCCTAGCCCTAACCCTAGCCCTAACCCTAGCCCTAGCCCTAGCCCTAACCCTAGCCCTAACCCTAGCCCTAACCCTAACCCTACCCCTAACCCTAGCCCTAACCCTAGCCCTAACCCTAGCCCTAGCCCTAACCCTAGCCCTAACCCTAGCCCTAATGGGAAAATGGAAATAAATACATTTTTTTTTATTTTTCCCTAACTAAGGGGGTGATGAAGGGGGGTTTGATTTACTTTTATAGCGAGTTTTTTAGCGGATTTTTATGATTGGCAGCCGTCACACACTGAAAGACCCTTTTTATTGCAAAAAATATTTTTTGCAATACCACATTTTGAGAGCTATAATTTTTCCATATTTTGGTCCACAGAGTCATGTGAGGTCTTGTTTTTTGCGGGACGAGTTGACGTTTTTATTGAAAACATTTTTGGGCACGTGACTTTTTTTATCGCTTTTTATTCCGATTTTTGTGAGGAAGAATGACCAAAAGCCAGCTATTCATGAATTTCTATTGGGGGAGGCGTTTATACCGTTCCGCGTTTGGTAAAATTGATAAAGCAGTTTTATTCTTCGGGTCAGTACGATTACAGCGATACCTCATTTATATCATTTTTTTATGGTTTGGTGCTTTTATACGATAAAAACTATTTTACAGAAAAAATAATTATTTTTGCATCGCTTTATTCTCAGGACTATAACTTTTTTACTTTTTTGCTGATGATGCTGTATGGCGGCTCTTTTTTTGCGGGACAATATGACGCTTTCAGCGGTACCATGGTTATTTATATCTGTCCTTTTGATCGCGTGTTATTCCACTTTTTGTTCGGCGGTATGATAATAAAGCGTTGTTTTTTGCCTCGTTTTTTTTCTTTTTTTCTTACGGTGTTTACTGAAGGGGTTAACTAGTGGGACAGTTTTATAGGTCGGGTCGTTACGGACGCGGCGATACTAAATATGTGTACTTTTATTGGTTTTTTTTTTTTTATTTAGATGAAGAAATGTATTTATGGGAATAATATTTTTTTTTTTTTTCATTATTTTGGAATTTTTTTTTTTATTTTTTTTACACATTTGGAAAATTTTTTTTTTACTTTTTTACTTTGTCCCAGGGGGGGACATCACAGATCAGTGATCTGACAGTTTGCACAGCACTCTGTCAGATCACTGATCTGATAGGAGTGCAGGCTGCTTCACAGTGCCTGCTCTGAGCAGGCTCTGTGAAGCCACCTCCCTCCCTGCAGGACCCGGATCCGCGGCCATCTTGGATCCGGGGCTGGAGGGAGCAGGGAGGGAGGTGAGGAGACCCTCGCAGCAACGCGATCACATCGCGTTGCTGCGGGGGGCTCAGGGAAGCCCGCAGGGAGCCCCCTCCCTGCGCGGTGCTTCCCTGCACCGCCGGCACATCGCGATCATCTTTGATCGCGGTGTGCCAGGGGTTAATGTGCCGGGGGCGGTCCGTGACCGCTCCTGGCACATAGTGCCGGATGTCAGCTGCGATAAGCAGCTGACACCCGGCCGCGATCGGCCGCGCTCCCCCCGTGAGCGCGGCCGATCGGCTATGACGTACTATCCCGTCCAGGGTCAGATAAGCCCAGGGCACCTCGACGGGATAGTACGTCTAAGGTCACAGAGGGGTTAAGACTGCCGTAGAGCACGAAACGGCCGTTGTCCGTAGCTGATCCCGTCCCTCCCTGCTGTTCGTCTTTTCTTATGTCCTAATAAAGTGATGTTTACCACACTAGGGTAAGTGCGCTCCAACCTTTTTTCTATTTTCTCATTGGACTCTACACGTATTTTCTGGAAGCGGCACCCCTGTGTTTAAGT
The DNA here is from genome assembly GCF_032444005.1 of Ranitomeya imitator. Lineage (NCBI taxonomy): Eukaryota > Metazoa > Chordata > Amphibia > Anura > Dendrobatidae > Ranitomeya > Ranitomeya imitator. The sequence continues at coordinate 544,814,190 of NC_091286.1, read as the reverse complement.
GTGGAGGATATGTACAGCCGTGACATTTCTCACAGGTGCCAGACCGGCAGTTTTATATGGTCTATGAGTTCGACATATTAGCAGTGCGGATGTGTGTTTCTCTTATTTTTTGGACTGAATCCAAAGGTTTTTCAAGGGTTTGGAAGCAAGCACAGTTCTTCAGTGGAAAAAAATTAAGATAAGAAAATGAAAGCAACTGAGACGACATCAGAGAAAAAATCGTTCTGTTATTCTGATATGGTAAAAGTCACGTGTGTGTGGATGCAGCCCAAGTCTTGTATGCACTATTAGGAGATTTGCTCTTAGGCTGCCATCACACTAGCAGTATTTGGTCAGTATTTTACCTCAGTATTTGTAAGCCAAAACCAGGAGTGGAACAATTAGAGGAAAAGTATAATAGAAACATGTCACCACTTCTGCATTTATCACCCACTCCTGGTTTTGGCTTACAAATACTGAGGTAAAATACTGACCAAATACTGATAGTGTGACGGCAGTAGTGTGACAGTCGCACTCCATCAGTACTTGCACTTTTTGCTTTCAGTATAACAATAATGTCTATGGATCACAATGAATTCCTTTTCCTTTGTTGTCCATCGCCTCCTCCTCATGGACGCGGTGTCACTTGGATGTCTTTGTAATTCCTTCTGTGAGTGATTGACACACAGATCCAAAGCTTGTGACCCCTCATCTCAGGACAGCATCCACGGTAATCCACAGCATGAAATCCACATCTCAGATTAGCCGACAATATCTTTATATCTTTAAGGTCTAGACGGAGCACGTGAGGATACTACATGTGTCACAGTGGTTTACATGGAATCTTTACAACCTTGTTTTATGACCCTTCTATCATTTATCCCCTATAGCAATAATGCTGGGGTTTTATATAAGTGGTAATATTTCGCTCAAAATAAAAAACCTTTCACAGTTGTATCAGTTAATTTCAGAGAACAGCTTGGCCAAACACGTTTACATAGAGAAGAGACAACCCTAATATTTCAAAAGCTGTCCTAGAGCTTGTAGGGCTGCTATAATAGGGTGTTTAATAGATAAAGGACAGAGATGGCACGTGGGAATGGCATCATAGACACGAATCAAAGATCAGAGAGACTAAGGGTTGTCTGGTCCAAATCCTTTAGTCTGCAGTCACTCGGTGTAACTGCAGACGTATGAACCCCCCAGGGTGCGCTAGGGTATTTGCCAGTTTCTGCCTTTCGGTGGGCGTGGCCTCATTCAATACAAGTGTATGGAGGGAGGCCACGCCCACTAGACGGCCCTGGCCGGGAGTATGTATAACTCAAAGATATCCTCTGGCCCCTGGTTAAGAAATCTGGAGAATCCCCGCAATGCACAGTGCACGTTCTGAGGGGGATTCATAGGTCTACAGTCAACCAGAGTGACTGCAGGCTTATTGATCTGGACTGGACAACCCCGTTAAGGATGACCTAAAATAATGTTCAATTGTAAATAAACAATATACTGTACAATTAATTTACTGCCCCATTCAAACGGCCCAAAAAACTGTATGGGGAAGAATGATGGTGAATACGAATGTTCTGTTCCCGCACAGCACTATGTTTTTGTGCTGCCGATAACAATGACTTTTGTGCCGGCATAAATGATACTACCTTATTCAATGACTGAGTGATCAGATCATTTTTGTTGAATTGTTTGCTAATAAACAGGTATGAGCTTTCTAACGATCGTTTGTTTGCTGAATATATCGGTCAAGGTAAAATGCATTTGAAATCGCGCAGAACATCACTTCAGTGTAGCTTGTTTTTATCAGTAATGTGATGCAAAAATTTTATTTCATGTATGTTATCATGGAATAAGGCAATCTTAAATGCTTGAATGTGACTTTAAAATGGAAAAAATACTGGCGATCTCTAACCTACAGGAAGCCTCTTGTTATAACAGTGAACTCTAGGGTTTACTTGTATCATAACCACAAACCCCAATAAAAGCTTTACTGCATTCTAGTACAGACCACATGTAGCACCTGAGGGGGTAGATGGAATAAATGTATGTGTACTTCCAATTAGGTACTAGGCATGCAGAAGGCAGAAGTATAGCTGCAGGGAGAGAGCCACAACCGGTAAGTCTGCATATATTACATGCTGGTTTCTTCCTTCTTGCAGACACCAGCAGGGCCGACTCCAGGTTTTCGTGCACCTCCGGTGGAAGAGTCACAGTGGGCCCCTTTAACACATACCACAATTCATGATGCACAGATACGGCAGAGAAATATAGGTATAGTACAATGCCAAAGATTTCACTTCTTACATTACATGAGTGATATCTATTGTAAATTCTACAATAGCTCAGAAACTGGATAGTATAGTCCTCCATACAGAATAATGAGCCCCATATATTGCTCCATACAGTATTATGGGCACCACATAGTGCTCCATACAGAATAATAAGCCCCATATATTGCTCCATACAGTATTATGGGCACCACATAGTGCCCCATAGAGAATAATGTGCCCCATATATTGCTCCATACAGTATTATGGGCACCGCCTAGTGCTCCATACAGAATAATGAGCCCCATATATTGCTCCATATAGTATTATGGGCACCACATAGTGCTCCATACAGAATAATGAAACCCAAATATTTCGCCATAGAGTATTATGGGCACCGCATAGTGCTCCATACAGAATAATGAGCCCCATATATTGCTCCATACAGTATTATGGGCACCACATAGTGCTCCATACAGAATAATAAGCCCCATATATTGCTCCATACAGTATTATGGGCACCACATAGTGCCCCATAGAGAATAATGTGCCCCATATATTGCTCCATACAGTATTATGGGCACCGCCTAGTGCTCCATACAGAATAATGAGCCCCATATATTGCTCCATATAGTATTATGGGCACCACATAGTGCTCCATACAGAATAATGAAACCCAAATATTTCGCCATAGAGTATTATGGGCACCGCATAGTGCTCCATACAGAATAATGAGCCCCATATATTGCTCCATTCAGTATTATAGATGACACATAGCACTCCATACAGATTAATGACCCCCATATATTGCTCCATACAGTAATATGGGCACCACATAGCACTCCATACAGACTAATGACCCCCATATATTGCTACAGTAATATGGACACCAGAAAGCTCTCCATACAGATTAATGAGCCCCATATATTGCTCCATACAGTATTATGGGCACCACATAGTGCTCCATACAGAATAATGAGCCCCATATATTGCTCAATACAGCATTATGGGCACCACATAGTGCTACACAAAATAATGAGCCCCATATATTGCATCATGCAGAATAATGGACCCCATATAATGCTCCATACAGTATAATGAGCCCCATATAATGCTCCATACAGAATAGGCCCCATATAATGCTCCATATAGTATATGATGGGCACCATATAATGGTCCAGTATATGATGGGCCCCATATATTACTTCAAACAGAATGGGACCCATATAATGCTCCATATATAATTGGCCCCATAAGATGCTCCATATGTAATTGGACCCATAAGATGCTCCATGTATAATTGGCCCCATATACTGCTTCGTATGTAATTGGCCCCATAAGATGCTCCATATATAATTGGCCCCATACACTGCTCCATTTATAATTGGCCCCATATAATGCTCCACTTATAATTGGTCTTGTATATTGCTCCAGATATAATTGGCCCCATATAATGCTCCATATATAATTGGCCCCATAAGATGCCCCAAACATTAAAAAAAAATAATGAAATATTTACCTCTCCTCGCTGGCCGCTGCTCTGCTCCGGACTCCTCAGCATAGGCGTCTTCCGGCTCCCTGGATTGTGACTGTTCAGGCAGAGGGCGCACAGAAGTGATGTCATCGCACCCTCTGACCTGAACGTCACAGAGTCAGGAGACGTGGAAGATACCACAGTGGTGGAGCGGAGGGAGGTAAGTATCGCAAGTGCCAGGGCCCGGAGCTGGCAGGAGGGCGCTGGCACAGGCAGCGGGCCCCCAAATTATTGTGAACAGTTAAGCAAGTTGAAGATGAAATGATCTCTAAAAGGTCTAAAGTTAAAGATGACACATTCCCTTTTATATTTTAGGCAAAAAAATATATATATTTTCATCTTTTACATTTTAAAAATTACAAAAAGGAAAATGGGCCAATGCAAAAGTTTGGACACCTTGCATAGTTAGCACCTAACTAGCCATTTACCCAGCGACTCCGGTCGCATTACACGTGGGCCTGCATGGACAGGACTTCTTGCTGCATCCAGGCTACCCTACCAATATTGTAATTTATAGAGACAGGATTAACGTTTCTCCCTGCACAGATCTCTTAGGCTACGTTCACATTAGGGTTTTTGGGCGCAGCATCGTCGATGCAACCCAAAACGCATGTCAAACCGCATACACAACGCAGCGTTTTTTGACGCATGCGTTGTCCTAAAATGTTATTATTCTTGACACAATTAAAGATAAAAAAACGCCCAAAAAAGTGTCTAGACACTATAAAGAGAAAGACCACCAATGGGATAGAAGAGGGTGGGTGTAATGGAATTTGTGTATATATACCCTTGCAGAGATGAATTCCTCCCATTTTGCTTGTGTCTCCAGCATCAAGATGGAGGGTCCCATGGAGATTATTTACATGAACATGGAGTTGGATTTTGCCTTGGCTAATGCTTGTCACTGCTTGTCTTTTCACTGTCTAAGACACTTCATCACTTGTTTTTTACTCAAAAGGCGCATGCGTCGAACATCGCGGGTCAACGCAGGCACCTGCGCCCTATGCGTTTTACATAGACACTAATGTGTTTTTTGGTGCATTTACGATGCAAGTGCGTTGCATGCGTTGTTTACCGGAAATTTGGCACAGGAAAAATGCAACATGTAGCGTCGGCCGCGCCCTGTCTGGTGCGCCCAAATGACGCATGCGTCGTGCAACGCTTGACAACGCATACTGGCGCATGTCCATGCGCCCCCCATGTTAAAGATAGGGGCGCATGACGCATGCGTCGGTATCCGTCGACGACGCTGCGCCCAAAGATGCTAATGTGAACGTAGCCTTATATTTGTTCTGATGAACGACCGAAAACGTTCGACTTGCCTTTATGGATGCACATCAATAAACCTTTTGCATATAATAATTATTCATCTAGAGTGCCAAGTTTTTTCGGATATGGATTTGTTGGGCTGGATACCCTACTTGAGCACCTACTCTATACAATACTACGAGTGCCGTGTTGTTCTATTATTACCTGTGGTATTCGGTCAGTGGGGACCGACGCTGCTTTAACCCCTTTCTGACCTCGGACAGGATAGTACGTCCGAGGTCAGAACCCCCGCTTTGATGCGGGCTCCGGCGGTGAGCCCGCATCAAAGCCGGGACATGTCAGCTGTTTTGAACAGCTGACATGTGCCCGCAATAGCGGCGGGTGAAATTGCGATTCACCCGCCGCTATTAACTAGTTAAATGCCGCTGTCAAACACTGACAGCGGCATTTAACCGGCACTTCCGGCCATACGGACGGAAATGAGCGCATCGCTGACCCCGTCACATGCTCGGGGATCAGCGATGCATCAGGATAGTAACCATAGAGGTCCTTGAGACCTCTATGGTTACTGATGCCGGCTAGCTGTGAGCGCCACCCTGTGGTCGGCGCTCATAGCACACCTGCAATTCAGCTACATAGCAGCGATCTGATGATGTAGCAGAGGCAATCGAGTTGTGCCAGCTTCTAGCCTCCTTTGGAGGCTATTGAAGCATGGCAAAAGTAAAAAAAAAATGTGAAAAAAATATAAAAGTTCAAATCACCCCGCTTTCGCCCCATTCAAAATAAATCAACAAAAAAAAAATCAAACCTACACATATTTGGTATCACCACGTTCAGAATCGCCCAATCTGTCAATAAAATAAAGCATTAACCTGATCGCTAAATGGCGTAGTGAGAAAAAAAATTTGAAACGCCAGAATTACGTTTTTTGGTCGCCGTGGCATTGCATTAAAATGCAATAACGGGCGATCAAAAGAACGTATCTGCAACCAAAATGGTATCATTACAAACGCCAGCTTGGCACACAAAAAATAAGCCCTCACCTGACCCCAGATCACAAAAAATGGAGAAGCTACGGGTATCGGAAAATGGCGCAATTTTTTTTTTTTTCAAAGTTTGGAATTTATTTTCACTACTTAGATAAAAAATAACCTAGACATGTTAGGTGTCTATGAACTCACAATGACCTGGAGAATCATAATGGCAGGTCAGTTTTAGCATTTAGTGAACCTAGCAAAAAAGCCAAACAAAAAACTAGTGAGGGATTGCACTTTTTTTGCAATTTCACGGCAATTGGAATTTTTTTTCCCATTTTCTAGTACACGACATGCTAAAACCAATGATGTCGTTCAAAAGTACAACTTGTTTAGCAAATAATGAGCTCTCACATGGCCATATTGACGGAAAAATAAAAAAGTTATGACTCTGGGAAGAAGGGGAGCGAAAAACGAGTACGGAAAAACGGAAAATCCCAAGGTCATGAAGGGGTTAAGGGGTCGTCTGGGGTGATGTTATGGCAGCTAGATGGTACAACTTCCCACAGGTGAAGCATGTCCCCAGGGCTCCCGGTGTGTAGATGGAAGATGATGAATGGTGCAGTAAAGAACGAGGATACAGATTTGCAGTCTCTTTGCCTGTTTTACTGAAGACTTCAGGCAGCCACAGTCCAGGGCACCAGATCAAAGGGCAGGCAGGGTCCGGCCAGCTTGGAAGCGAATCCAGAGTTCCCCTTTACCAGGTGGAGTTAAATGCCTTCCTCTAGCGCGGTGGTGTTGTAGTCCCTTACTGCCTATGGTTTCAGATAAGGTCCTCACAGTTCTTCTCTCCCCATATAGGATTGGACAATACCTATATGACAGGTAACTCGAGCCTTTTTACAGGGGCTCTATCACGCCACCTACTCTATGTGTTACTGTGTCTTCAGGTGTGTGTAGCGGACAGGTAACTTGCAGTTCAGCTGTCCTGCCGGTCTCTGCTGTAAGTCGTAGAATCCCTTACAACCCTGGTATTCTGGCTACCGGTAAGGCTACTTTCACACTTGTGTTGTGTGACGTACGTCGCAATGCGTCGTTTTGGGGAAAAAACATATCCTGCAAAGTTGCCCGCAGGATGCATTTTTTCTCCATAGACTTGCATTAGCGACGCATTGCGACGTATGGCCACGCGTCGCATCCGTCGGCACAAAAAAAGTTACATGTACCTTTTTTTGTGCGTCGCGTCCGCCATTTTCGACTGCGCATGCGCGACTGAAACTCCGCCCCCTCCACCCCGGACATTACAATAGGGCAGCGGATGCGTTGAAAAACTGCATCCGGTGCCCCCGTTGTGCATTTCTTTCACAACGTGCGTCGGTACGTCGGCCCGACGCAAGTGTGAAAGTAGCATAATCTGCGCTTCAGAGGGAGGCAGCATGTTCGCTGCTGGTCTCCCTTGATATCACTTTCCTGTGCTTCGCTCTCCTTCACGCTCACTGAACGATGTTCTTTCTTTCTGTATTATCTCTGTCCAGGTGCTGCAGCACTTTCTCGTGGCTGCACAGCTCCTCTTACGGTCATTCTGCCTCAGACTGCTCCAGTCTGCTTCCTGGCACTCTCTGACTGAATCTCACTAACTTTCCCTCCAAACCACAATATATATGCATAAGCAGGAAAGTAGAAATAGGATCAAAAGCTCCCCCTTGTGGCCTGGAGTGTGATCATGTTGTGTGCATTGCATTACCTGATATAGAAGATCTTTCATTGCTTCCAAACGTGACATCACTCTCGCCACGAGGAAAGCAATGCCACTGTGAGGACCAGGACCCTGGGGCGCTACACAATTCTTGGGTCATCTTGTATGCACTGCTCTTTTGAGGTCTAGTCACAGGTTTTCTATTGTGGATTTTTGATGCGTGTTTTGGATCATTATCCATTTATAAAAGCCATCATCTTTTCAACTTCAGCTTTTTTACAGATGGTGTTATGTTTGCATCAAGAATTTGATGAAATTTCATTGAATCCATTCTTCCATCTACCAGCATAATTGATCCACCCCCATGCTTAATTGTTGGTGAGATGTTCTTTTCCAGAAATTCTGTGCCCAGTTTTTCTCCACACAGTTGGAGCGCCCCCAGCCACAGGGCCACAAGTCACTCGGTACCGGTCCCTTCTCCTTCGGTTCTACGGTTGTCACGGTGGCTGGACCCAGTCGTGACCCTGCTAAGGGGTGTCCAATGAAGGTGGTAGTACAGTCTGTCAGGGGTTCGTGACGCCACCTGTGGTGTTCGGTCAGGGTGACTGACGCTGCAGTGGGGTCCGCTGGGGTGATGGAATGGCAGCTGGATGGTGTACCTTCCCACAGGTGAAGTATATCCCCAGGGCTTCCCAGTAAGGTGGATGGTGATGGTGTGAGGTGCAGGTAATAACGAGGACACAAGGTTGCAGTCTCTTTACCTTTTTACTGAACGCTTCAATATACTCAGTCCAGAGCACGTTCAACCAGGCTATCAGAGACCGGCCGGTCCGATGGGCACATCCAGAGTTTCCCTCGCAGATGGAAATCGTTGCCTACCAATAGCGCCTGTGTGTTGTAGTCCTACCCTGCTGAGCATTCGGAATAGTCCTCACAACTGCTGTTCTCTTTCGTTCGTTCTCTACAGCTTTCTCTCTCTCGTTCTTTGGTTCCAGATGTTGCTAGTTTCTAACGTCCCCCAGATATGTTATGGCTAGGACGCCACCCGTTTGACGGGAAGGCTGGGAGGTCTTCCGGGACCCTAGAGACGCCCCTCTCCCAATGTTGCCCCCTATGTCTTCATAGGTGTAGAAGGTAGACAGCCAACCTATGATTAACTGTCCAGCGGAATTTGAAGTAAGGCCTGAAGTCCGTTACTCCTACGGTGATCCGGCCACCGACTACGCGCCTCAGTAAGATGTTGCCTTCCTCTCTCGGCACGACTCTTACTGGCTCTCCTTTGTGCTGATCTCGTTTACACTGTTCCACAATATTCTTCCCTTCTTGTCTCTCTCTTAGGATACCGCCGCAAGGTGTGCAGGCGCGGTTCCGTTACGTTCTGTTCTGTTCGCTAGGCACCTGCCAGGTTCCCACGCCTGACAGGGACCCCCCTGTGCCTTCTCCCTGCAACACCCCCTGCCACGTGATGTTGCCTGGTTCCAACCCAGTCAGCTTCTGACTAACTTCCTCCCCAGCCCCTAGATTTACCAGTGTGAGGAGTGGCCCAATAAATAAAGCCTTTTTCTCCCCCTAGTGGCCAGAGTGTGAAGTGTAATGTGTTCTGGTGATACCTGGTCAGGAGAACTCTTTAGTGCCATCAGACGTACCACTGCTCCCCTTAGTGGCAGAGCGCTATACTGCAACGACAAGGTCTCTGGGGCGCTGCACATACCTTTGATCATTGTGGCCAAAGAGTTCACTTTTAACTTTATCAGTCACAGGACTTGTTTCCAAAATGCATCAGTCTTGTTTAGATGTTCTTTTGCATACGACACTGAATTTTATGGTGAGGATGCAGGAGAGGTTTTCTTCTGATGACTGTTCCATGAAGGCCATAATTGTGCAGGTGTCTCTGAATAGTAGAACAATGTTGCACAACTCAAGAGTCTGCTAAATCTTTCTGAAGGTCTTTTGAATTCAAGCGCGGGTTTTGATTTGCCTCTCTAACAATCCTTCGAGCAGCTCTCAGTGAAATTTTGCTTGGGCTTCCAGATCTTATCTTGACCTCCACTGTTTCTGACAACTGCCATTTCTTTATTACACTTCGAACTAAGGAAAGGGCAACTTGAAAACACTTTGTTATCTTCTTATAATAATAATAATAAATACAACTTCAGACTCCTTACACTCATCACTGTCCGCAATCTCCTCTTTTTCTTGTCCTGATCTGGCGGTACATCACTACAATGACACTCTTAAAAGCATCCTGGACCAAGTAGCTCCCCTCACCATCAGAACCTCCAAAAACAGAGTAAAACAGCCCTGGCTCACATCGCAAACCCGATTTCTCCAGCGATGCTCTAGGAGTGCTGAACGCTTATGGAGGAAAACTCGCACACCAGAAGACTTCATACACTTCAATTTTTTGTTAAAAACCTATAACTCTGCCCTTCACCTCGCCAAACAGACCTACTTCATCACTCTGATCTCCTCACTATCCAACAACCCCAATAAACATTTTGGCACCTTTCACTCCCTCCTCAGGCCAAAAGCACAAGCCCCTATCACAGACATTTGTGCTGATAACCTGGCCTCCCAATTTATAGAGAAAATACACAATATCCGTCAGGAAATCCGCTCCCAATCACCAAGTTCAGTGACTCCCATCCCTCCCTGCATCTCCCCTGGCTCATTCTCCACATTTGATCCCATCACAGAAGAAGAAGTCTCCAGGCTCCTCTCTCCTCCTCGTCTGACTACATGCAGTACCGACCTCATTCCTTCTTATCTCCTCCAGTCTCTCTCTCCAGTCGTCACTAGTCACCTAACTACAATCTTTAATCTCTCACTCTCCTCAGGCATTTTCCCGTCCTCCTTCAAACACTCTACCATTACTCCGTTACTAAAGAAACCCGCCCTCGACCCATCCTGCACAAATAACTGCAGACCGGTCTCCAACCTCCCCTTCATCTCTAAACTCTTGGAGCGCCTAGTCTACTCCCGCCTTACCCGTTACATCTTTATTCACTCCCTCCTAGACCCTTCCCAGTCCGGTTTCCGCCCCCTACATTCAACAGAAACTGCACTCAAAGCGACCAATGACCTTCTGACAGCAAAACGTAACGGTGATCACTCTCTGCTCATTCTTCTCGACCTTTCTGCAGCTTTCGACACTGTTGACCACCCTCTCTTACTCTCTAGGCTCCAGTCACTAGGCATTAAGGACACTGCTCTCTCCTGGTTCTCCTCCTATCTTTCTGACCGCTCCTTCAGTGTTCTGTTCTCTGGCTCCACTTCATCTCCTCTTCCTCTCACTGTCGGGGTACCTCAGGGCTCAGTCCTTGGCCCCCTTCTCTTCTCTTTCTACACGGCCCTAATTGGACAGATCATCAGCAGATTTGGCTTTCAGTACCATCTTTATGCCGACGACACACAACTATACACGTCATCCCCTGACCTTACTCCCGCTGTACTATAGAACACCAGTGACTGTCTGTCCGCAGTCTCTGACATCATGTCCCCTCTTTGTCTGAAACTCAACCTCTCCAAAACTGAACTTCTTCTGCTCCCACCATCTACTAACCTCCCGAAACCTGGCGTTTCCCTCTCCGTGGGTGGAACCATAATAACACTCTGGCAGCAGGCGCTCTGTCTGGGTGTTATGTTTGATCTCTCCTTCACATCCCATATACAATCTCTTGCCCGCTCGTGCCGCTTACACCTAAAGAAAATCTCTAGAATCCGCCCTTTTCTCTCTATGGAAACAACAAAAACCCTCACTGTCGCCCTGATCCACTCCCACCTGGACTACTGCAACACTCTATTAATTGGCCTCCCCCTTACTCGACTTTCCCCTCTCCAGTCTATCCTGTTATGGCCGGCAATCAGGCAACACAGCGTGCAGTAATCAGCGCACATACAGAGATCTGGCAATAACCAAAAACAATAGGACGAGCTCTGAGACGTGGAATCTCTGTAGACTGCAGTACCTGATCTATCCTCACACAACTATAAGCAGCAGTGGATTGCGCCTATCAACTACCTATGCAACTCGGCACTGCCTGAGGAGCTGACTAGCCTGAAGATAGAAATACAAGCCTGACTTACCTCAGAGAAATACCCCAAAGGAATAGGCAGCCCCCCACATATAATGACTGTTAGCAAGATGAAAAGACAAACGTAGGAATGAAATAGATTCAGCAAAGTGAGGCCCGATATTCTAGACAGAGCGAGGATAGCAAAGAGAACTATGCAGTCTACAAAAAACCCTAAAACGAAAACCACGCAAAGGGACAAAAAGACCCACCGTGCCAAACTAACAGCACGGCGGTGCACCCCTTTGCTTCTCAGAGCTTCCAGCAAAAGTTAATAGCAAGCTGGACAGAAAAAACAGAAAACAAACTAGAAGCACTTATCTAGCAGAGCAGCAGGCCCAAGGAAAGATGCAGTAGCTCAGATCCAACACTGGAACATTGACAAGGAGCAAGGAAGACAGACTCAGGTGGAGCTAAATAGCAAGGCAGCCAACGAGCTCACCAAAACACCTGAGGGAGGAAGCCCAGAGACTGCAATACCACTTGTGACCACAGAAGTGAACTCAGCCACAGAATTCACAACAGTACCCCCCCCTTGAGGAGGGGTCACCGAACCCTCACCAGAACCCCCAGGCCGACCAGGATGAGCCACATGAAAGGCACGAACAAGATCTGGGGCATGGACATCAGAGGCAAAAACCCAGGAATTATCTTCCTGAGCATAACCCTTCCATTTGACCAGATACTGGAGTTTCCGTCTAGAGACACGAGAATCCAAAATCTTCTCCACAATATACTCCAATTCCCCCTCCACCAAAACAGGGGCAGGAGGCTCCACAGATGGAACCATAGGTGCCACGTATCTCCTCAACAACGACCTATGGAATACATTATGTATGGAAAAGGAGTCTGGGAGGGTCAGACGAAAAGACACCGGATTGAGAATCTCAGAAATCCTATACGGACCAATAAAACGAGGTTTAAATTTAGGAGAGGAAACCTTCATAGGAATATGACGAGAAGATAACCAAACCAGATCCCCAACACGAAGTCGGGGTCCCACACGGCGTCTGCGATTAGCGAAAAGCTGAGCCTTCTCCTGGGACAAGGTCAAATTGTCCACTACCTGAGTCCAGATCTGCTGCAACCTGTCCACCACATAATCCACACCAGGACAGTCCGAAGACTCAACCTGTCCTGAAGAGAAACGAGGATGGAACCCAGAATTGCAGAAAAATGGAGAGACCAAGGTAGCCGAGCTGGCCCGATTATTAAGGGCGAACTCAGCCAACGGCAAAAATGACACCCAATCATCCTGGTCAGCGGAAACAAAACATCTCAGATATGTTTCCAAGGTCTGATTGGTTCGTTCGGTCTGGCCATTAGTCTGAGGATGGAAGGCCGAGGAAAAAGATAGGTCAATGCCCATCCTACCACAAAAGGCTCGCCAGAACCTCGAGACAAACTGGGAACCTCTGTCAGAAACAATATTCTCAGGAATGCCATGTAAACGAACCACATGCTGGAAGAACAAAGGCACCAAATCAGAGAAGGAAGGCAATTTAACCAAGGGCACCAGATGGACCATTTTAGAAAAGCGATCACAGACCACCCAAATGACCGACATTTTTTGAGAAACGGGAAGGTCAGAAATGAAATCCATCGAAATATGTGTCCAAGGCCTCTTCGGGACCGGCAAGGGCAAAAGCAACCCACTGGCACGTGAACAGCAGGGCTTAGCCCTAGCACAAATTCCACAGGACTGCACAAAAGCACGCACATCCCGTGACAGAGATGGCCACCAGAAGGATCTAGCAACCAACTCCCTGGTACCAAAGATTCCTGGATGACCGGCCAGCACCGAACAATGAAGTTCAGAGATAACTTTACTAGTCCACCTATCAGGGACGAACAGTTTCTCGGCCGGACAACGATCAGGTTTATTAGCCTGAAATTTCTGCAACACTCTCCGCAAATCAGGGGAGATGGCAGACACAATGACTCCTTCCTTGAGGATACTCGCCGGCTCAGATAACCCCGGAGAGTCGGGCACAAAACTCCTAGACAGAGCATCCGCCTTCACATTTTTAGAGCCCGGAAGGTATGAAATCACAAAATCAAAACGAGCAAAAAATAACGACCAACGGGCCTGTCTAGGATTCAAGCGCTTGGCAGACTCAAGATAAGTAAGGTTCTTATGATCAGTCAAAACCACCACGCGATGCTTAGCACCCTCAAGCCAATGACGCCACTCCTCGAATGCCCACTTCATGGCCAGCAACTCTCGGTTGCCCACATCATAATTACGCTCAGCAGCAGAAAATTTCCTGGAAAAGAAAGCACATGGTTTGAACACTGAGCAACCAGAACCTCTCTGTGACAAAACCGCCCCTGCACCAATCTCAGAAGCATCAACCTCGACCTGGAACGGAAGAGAAACATCAGGTTGACACAACACAGGGGCACAGCAAAAACGACGCTTCAACTCCTGAAAAGCTTCCACGGCAGCAGAAGACCAATTAACCAAATCAGCACCCTTCTTGGTCAAATCGGTCAATGGTCTGGCAATGCTAGAAAAATTACAGATGAAGCGACGATAAAAATTAGCAAAGCCCAGGAATTTCTGCAGACCTTTTAGAGATGTCGGCTGAGTCCAATCCTGGATGGCCTGAACCTTAACCGGATCCATCTCGATAGTAGAAGGGGAAAAGATGAACCCCAAAAATGAAACTTTCTGCACACCGAAGAGACACTTTGATCCCTTCACGAACAAGGAATTAGCACGCAGTACCTGGAAAACCATTCTGACTTGCTTCACATGAGACTCCCAATCATCTGAGAAGATCAAAATGTCATCCAAGTAAACAATCAAGAATTTATCCAGATACTCACGGAAAATGTCATGCATAAAAGACTGAAAAACAGATGGAGCATTGGCAAGTCCGAACGGCATCACCAGATACTCAAAATGACCCTCGGGCGTATTAAATGCCGTTTTCCATTCATCTCCCTGCCTGATTCTCACCAGATTATACGCACCACGAAGATCAATCTTAGTAAACCAACTAGCCCCCTTAATCCGAGCAAACAAGTCAGAAATCAATGGCAAGGGATACTGAAACTTAACAGTGATCTTATTAAGAAGGCGGTAATCAATACACGGTCTTAGCGAACCATCCTTCTTGGCTACAAAAAAGAACCCTGCTCCCAATGGTGACGACGATGGGCGAATATGTCCCTTCTCCAGGGACTCCTTCACATAACTGCGCATAGCGGTGTGTTCAGGTACGGACAAATTAAATAAACGACCCTTAGGGAATTTACTACCAGGAATCAAATCGATAGCACAATCACAATTCCTATGCGGAGGTAGGGCATCAGACTTGGACTCTTCAAATACATCCTGAAAGTCCGACAAGAACTCTGGGATGTCAGAAGGAATGGATGACGAAATAGACAAAAATGGAACATCACTATGTACTCCCTGACAACCCCAGCTGGTTACCGACATAGAGTTCCAATCCAATACTGGATTATGGGTTTGTAGCCATGGCAACCCCAACACGACCACATCATGCAAATTATGCAGTACCAAAAAGCGAATAACTTCCTGATGTGCAGGAGCCATGCACATGGTCAGCTGGGCCCAGTACTGAGGCTTATTCTTGGCCAAAGGTGTAGCATCAATTCCTCTCAACGGAATAGGACACCGCAAAGGCTCCAAGAAAAATCCACAACGTTTAGCATAATCCAAATCCATCAGATTCAGGGCAGCGCCTGAATCCACAAACGCCATGACAGAATATGATGACAAAGAGCACATTAAGGTAATGGACAAAAGGAATTTGGACTGTACAGTACCAATAACGGCAGAGCTATCGAACCGCCTAGTGCGTTTAGGACAATTAGAAATAGCATGAGTAGAATCACCACAATAGAAACACAGTCTGTTCAGACGTCTGTGTTCGTGCCGTTCTACTTTAGTCATAGTCCTGTCGCACTGCATAGGCTCAGGCTTACTCTCAGACAATACCGCCAGATGGTGCACAGATTTACGCTCGCGCAAGCGACGACCGATCTGAATGGCCAAGGACATAGACTCATTCAAACCAGCAGGCATAGGAAATCCCACCATTACATCCTTAAGAGCTTCAGAGAGACCCTTTCTGAACAAAGCCGCTAGTGCAGATTCATTCCACAGAGTGAGTACTGACCATTTCCTAAATTTCTGACAATATACTTCTACATCATCCTGACCCTGGCATAAAGCCAGCAGATTTTTCTCAGCTTGATCCACTGAATTAGGCTCATCGTAAAGCAATCCCAGCGCCTGGAAAAATGCATCAACATTACTCAATGCAGAATCTCCTGGTGCAAGAGAAAACGCCCAGTCCTGTGGGTCGCCGCGCAAAAAAAGAAATAATAATCAAAACCTGTTGAATAGGATTACCAGAAGAATGAGGTTTCAAGGCCAAAAATAGCTTACAATTATTTCTGAAGCTCAGGAACTTAGTTCTGTCACCAAAAAACAAATCAGGAATCGGAATTCTTGGTTCTAGCATCGATTTCTGATCAATAGTATCTTGAATCTTTTGTACATTTACAACGAGATTATCCATTGAGGAGCACAGAGCCTGAATATCCATGTC
The DNA here is from genome assembly GCF_032444005.1 of Ranitomeya imitator. NCBI lineage: Eukaryota > Metazoa > Chordata > Amphibia > Anura > Dendrobatidae > Ranitomeya > Ranitomeya imitator. The sequence goes on along the minus strand of NC_091286.1, from coordinate 544,797,803 downwards.
CACAGCTGTGTCCTGAAGCACTCTAATGTCTAGGGGAAAAAAAAGACTGAAGACAGAGCTAAGAAAAAAAAATGATGTCAGGATTTCTTTTTTCCCTCTATTGGAAATCATTGGAGGGCTCCTTGTACTGTTATGGCCGGCAATCAGGCAACACAGCGTGCAGTAATCAGCGCACATACAGAGATCTGGCAATAACCAAAAACAATAGGACGAGCTCTGAGACGTGGAATCTCTGTAGACTGCAGTACCTGATCTATCCTCACACAACTATAAGCAGCAGTGGATTGCGCCTATCAACTACCTATGCAACTCGGCACTGCCTGAGGAGCTGACTAGCCTGAAGATAGAAATACAAGCCTGACTTACCTCAGAGAAATACCCCAAAGGAATAGGCAGCCCCCCACATATAATGACTGTTAGCAAGATGAAAAGACAAACGTAGGAATGAAATAGATTCAGCAAAGTGAGGCCCGATATTCTAGACAGAGCGAGGATAGCAAAGAGAACTATGCAGTCTACAAAAAACCCTAAAACGAAAACCACGCAAAGGGACAAAAAGACCCACCGTGCCAAACTAACAGCACGGCGGTGCACCCCTTTGCTTCTCAGAGCTTCCAGCAAAAGTTAATAGCAAGCTGGACAGAAAAAACAGAAAACAAACTAGAAGCACTTATCTAGCAGAGCAGCAGGCCCAAGGAAAGATGCAGTAGCTCAGATCCAACACTGGAACATTGACAAGGAGCAAGGAAGACAGACTCAGGTGGAGCTAAATAGCAAGGCAGCCAACGAGCTCACCAAAACACCTGAGGGAGGAAGCCCAGAGACTGCAATACCACTTGTGACCACAGAAGTGAACTCAGCCACAGAATTCACAACACTATCCTTAATGCAGCAGCCAGGGTTGTCTATCTAGATTATCGTTACTCGGACGCATCCGCTCTTCGCCAGTCGTTACACTGGCTGCCCATTCATTATAGAATCCAATTCAAAGTACTTGTTCTCACCCACAAAGCTCTTCACAGTGCGGCACCCCCTTACATCTCCTGCCTCATTTCTGTCTATCGGCCTAACCGACCTCTGCGCTCTACAAATGACTTTCGACTAACATCTGCACTAATCCGTACCTCCCACTTCCGACTCCAAGACTTCTCCCGTGCTGCGCCAATCATCTGGAATGCTCTACCCCAAGCTATTAGGACCATTCACAATTTGCATAGTTTTCGGCACTCCCTCAAAACACATTTGTTCAGAGCGGCCTATCACGTTCCCTAATCAAAGTCATTTTATGTTTGTGTGTAGCCCAATTCACTACTTTTCATCTATCCCCCACTCCCTGAAGATGGCTGGGCCATCATTGTAAATACATCATTGTAAATACACACCTGTACTTTGTATCTCCCCCACCTCATTGTAGATTGCAAGCTCTCACGAGCAGGGTTGTCTTATGTTGCTTTAATTATTGTATTGTTAATGTTGTTAGCTATGTCTGTTGTGTTTGATGCTGTTAAACTGTAAAGCGCTTCGTAATATGTTGGCGCCATATAAATAAAGATTATTATTATTGCAAACTGAATATGTAATCTTTAACTTTAAGTCTTTTAGAGCAGTGTTCCCCAACTCCAGTCCTCAAGGCCCACCAACAGATCATGTTTTCAGGTTTTCCTTTGTTTTGCACAGGTGATGCAATTATCACCTGGGCAATACTAAGGAAATCCTGAAAACATGACCTGTTGGTGGGCCTTGAGGACTGGAGTTGGGGACCCCTGTTTTAGAGATCATTTCAACTTGCGTAACGGTTCACAATAACAATAATTTTGACCACTGTAAGTTAATTTTCTCACTGCAGTCACTTCTCCAGTAAAACTGTCATACATAATTTAAATGTTTTTACCTGCCAAATAACTTTATATTTATAGGTAAATAGTATATATGTAGGTGACATGTTACAGTGAAGGAAATAATTATTTGATCCCTTGCTGATTTTGTACGTTTGCCCACTAACAAAGACATTAATTTTAAGGGTAGGTTAATTTTAACATTGAGAGATAGAATATCAAAAATAAAATCCAGAAAATCACATTGTATAAATTATATACATTTATTTGCATTTTGCAGTGAGAGTATTTGATCCCCTACCAACCATTAAAAGTGCTGGCTCCTATAGACCAGTTAGACACTCCTAATCAACTAATTACCTGCATTAAAGACAGCTGTCTTACATAGTCATCTTTATAATAGACTCCTGTCCACAGACTCAATTAATCAGTCAGACTCTAATCTCTACAGCATGGGCAAGACGAAAGAGTTTTCCAAGGATGTCAGGGACCAGATCATACACCTGCTATGCCATTTTAAAAACAGCACCCCTTGATATATTGAAAACTGCTGTTAGGTAGTTTATTAACCCTTTATGTGATTTTCAGGAATTAATGCAAAGTGACATGACATGACAACCTGAGGCTATGTGCACACGTTGCGGATTAGGGTGCAGAATTTTCTGCACAAAATCTGCATCTCCTGGCAGAAAACGCAAATGCAGATTTAACGCGTTTTTTTTTAATGCGGACATTGGTGGGTTCTGTTGGGGATAGGGTTGAGGTGTAGGTCCACGTGGAGGAGGTGCTGCAGATCCCTCTTGAGCATGCACTGGTTGATTTCTTGGCATACGTAAGAGGTTAGATGGTGACATCTGCCAACTCTCAATGCACTCAAACAAATTGTTAGGGTCATTTGGGGGTGTGCATGCATCAAGAAGGATCTGCATGCACCCTCTCACACGTAGCCTCACCTCACGGGGAATGGGATGGAGATACCGGGCCAGGCTACGCGCAAATGACTCCTAACCCTCATCCTGAGTAGCCCTGGCCAAATAATTTAAGACACCAGTGTCCACATTTCTTCTGCTTGCACTAAGCTCTCTCCTTCTGCGGCCACGGCGTGAGGTCACAGCAGGCTGTAGTGAGGCCTCAAGAGGAACAGTTGGGCTGCTGCTGTGGCCAGTATCCTCGGGCATCTGTGAAGCTGGGGCATCTGTGGGTGGTGCTGCAACATCAGGACCAGGTGGATGAGAAACCTTAGGGGCATCCGAAGATGGATCTGGAGGGAGAATCCTAGAAGTTGCTGTAGATGGTCCAGCCACCTCTTCTCCTTCACCAACAGGATCTATGAGTGCCTCTGAATCTGAACCTATTGTCTCCCTCTCAGTGAGGTTGGATTGAGTTCTATAATTTGAAAAAGATTACAAAATATAAAAAATTACAGTTGGAGCGCCCCCGACGCAGGGCCGCGGGTTACTCGGTACCGGTCCTCTCTGTCTAGCTCTAGGGTTGTCACGGTGGCTGGACCCGGTCCGTGACCCTGCTAAGGGGCGTCCAATGAAAGGGTGATGAAAGTCGGCCAAGGTTTCGTGACGTCACCTGTGGTATTCGGTCAGGATGACCGACACTGCTTGGGGCCCACTGGGGTGGTGTTATGGCAGCTAGATGGTATACCTTCCCACAGGTGAAGTATATCCCCAGGGCTTCCTAGTAGTATAGGTGGTGATGATGTGAGGCGCGGTTAATAACGAGGACACAGGGTTGCAGTCTCTTTACCTTTTACTGAAGACTTCGGGATCCGCAATCCAGAGCACTGCTAACAGGGCTGGCTGAGACCGGCCGGTCCGAAGGCACATCCAGAGTTCCCTTTGCAGGTGGAAATCAGTGCCTACCAACTAGTGCCTGTGTGTTGTAGTCCTTCCCTGCTGAGCATTTGGGATAGTCCTCACAACTTTCGTATTCGTTCTCTCTCTCTCTTTCTCTCTCCGTCCCCCAAGTTTATCTGGATAGGATGCACCCGTTTGACGGGAAGGCTCGGAGCTATTCTGGGACCCTAGAGAAGCCCCTCTCCACGTTTGCCCCCTATGTCTTCTTAGGTGATGTATGGTAGACAGCCAACCTATAATCAACTGTCCTGCCACTGTTTGAAGTAATGCTTAGAGTCAGTTACTTCCTCGGCGTTCCGGCCACCGGCTACGCGCCTCAGTAGGATGTTGCCGATCTCGGGCACAACTCCTACTGGCTCTCCTTTGTGCTGTGATCTTGTTTCTCACTTCTCCACATTATCCTTCGCTTCGTGTCCTTTCTTAGGATGCCGCCGCAAGGTAGTGCAGGTGCGGCTCCATCACGTTCTGTCTTTCTGCTAGGTACCTGCCAGGAACCCACCCCTGACAGGTCCTCCCTGGATCTCTCCCAGGCTGCTTTCTGATCTAACTTCCTATCCAACCCCCAGTTTTACCAGAGTGTGAGGAGTGGCCTAATACATAGTGCCTTTTGCTCTTCCTGGTGGCCGGAGTGTGAAATGTAATGTGTGACTGTGAACTCTTTTAGTGCAATCAGACATAATATCAGTCCCCTTAGTGGCAGAGCGACATTACTGCAACGACCAGGACTCTGGGGCGCTGCACTCCCCCCTGGTTAAATCCAGTACTCCCTGACTGGGAAAAGAAGAACAACAATACATGTTAGAAAAAGACATGCAAAATTTTTGGAATGCTTGAAACAAGTAAATATAACAATGCTTCCCTTTATGGGATGTGAGGTCACTTGAACGTTACAAACAGAAACATGTTTAAATATTTTAAATAACATTCTATTCTACTGACTATAAATAATTTCTATTACCCAGCCGGGTATTCTACTAAGTGCAAATCTTTAAACAATAATTTAACTTTTCCTTTAAGGGCGTATAAGCTGAACCCACTAAAGGCTTACTATAAAACATTACAGTACAAATCTAACTTTTTCTTTATTTCTTCTAACTTCACACATATGCAGGACCGCCTGGCTACTTGTCCGGGCCTACTGCCTCTCTTCTTCTAGGTTCACAGCAACCATCTATCAACCATCTCTCCATGGTTCTCGGACTCACTAACCCCTACGGGTTCACTTCCTAGCTCTCTAGCTACATGTCATCTACTATGTAAACATTATTACTATCTTACTACTTAAGGCAACATTATCACAAGGCAACAAGTAACATTCCCTTTAAGAGGAAAAATCAGTCATCTTTGAGGTAGTGCAAACAATCATCAAGTCATTAATAAACTTTAAGACACAAGAACCTTCACGTCGTCATCAGGAATAGTTTATTCGCAAAGTCTTCCTTCCTTGTAAAACCAGTAGAGAGCACCTTTAAGAAGGTGCAAACTATTTACAAAACCAGTTTGTGAATCATTCACCGTCCATGATTCGGCAGTCTCTGGAAACACTGATGAACTTGTGCAAAGAAAAACGTAAAACAATAGGGATCCCGGGTCAACAAAGGGATCCCTTTAAGAAATAACCCAGGATGGGTTTAGCAACAAAAGAGCAGGACTCAGTTAACTATATACATGTTCGGGGTTTCGAGGTTTAGTGCTGCAACTCAGGGGGTAGAAGCGGTCGGGGTAGCCCAGCTGGATACTGGCAGCTACCAGGTGCCACATAAGGGCCCCCCCCTCACTCCATACAGAGGTCTGTGTACCCACAGTTCTTTGTCTAGGAGCAGCTGAAGCACCGATCATCACGGCAGGCAACTCTTTGGCAGCTATGGTAGTAGTAGTGGCGACGGTACAGGTGGTGGTCTGGACAATTTTACACGTCGGGGTAATCACGGTGGTCTTTGTAACTGCTGAAACCTGGCCACAAGGGGATATGGTCACTACCGGGGATGGTTGTGCTGGAGCCTTGGCCTGGGGCGCTACCGGACCTTTCTTCTTATGCACATTCAATGCAAACCAGCCCTTCTCCCCAAAGTGTCTGGTGTATGTAACGATGTCTCCCGGGTAGAGATCTCGGTCCGGGTGTCCCTCTAGGAGATGCGACTCTACATCCCGGCGGTTGACGAACACCTCCGCGTACAGCCCCGGTTACTTAATGAAGCCCCAGCCTCCACGGAGTCGGAAGGCTACCACTTGGCCCTGCTTCCGCGGGGCCAGGTCCGTGCTGCGGTCCTTGCGGGCCTTGGCCTTGACCGCTCGGTCTCTCCGGTCGTAGGCCTGACGCTTGGCCTGATATTCGGCCTCCTTTTCCTCCCACTCCCGGGCAAGTTGGGCCTGGTATCTTTCCCAGCTGAGGACCTCCACTTTCTCTCCCTCCTGCTTTTCGGCCCCTGGGAACCCCATGAAGTCTGACCTGGGGTTTACCCAGCGGTATACGGTCCGCTCGGCATAGACTTCTCCCGACAGCGGAGTGGGCTCACGAAGTGGGCTCAATCGGGGCCTTGAGAAACCGCTCCATACCCGTGACCTGGTCCCAGGGGTCAAAGCGCTGGAGGCGGTGAGTGCCGTGGGGAGGTGGCGCTGCGACCGGGCCCACCAACAGGTCCTCAGTCACCGGGGCAGGATCGGCGTCTTTACCTGCCACCACGATGTCCTCGGGGTCGGCCGACTCTGCCGATGGCGGGCTCTGCAATGGTGTCTGCAGGGGTTCCGATCGCGGCACAAGGGGCGACATCAGCGACGATGGATCTTCCGCAAGCGCCACCTGGTGTGAGGACTTAGTCTCCACCTGCAGCTGCAGGAGTTGATCAATCAGCTCCTCCATTCCAAGCTGCAGGGAATCGGTATCAGCAGTGAAGGCTCGGCCGCGGTGCTCCTCCGGGTAACTGGGGGAGTCTCCGTCTTAGACCCCGCACTCCGGCTCCGGGTGACTGGTCATGGCGTCCTCCACGTGGCTGCTGTCCTCTTTGTCCTTTTCCCGCTCTCATCTTCGTGGGCGGTTTCGTTTCCTTGGTCTCCGCCCACCATTGAGGATCAGGAGGCGGATCTCGGCTGCTGACGGACACGTCCTCAAGGTACAGAAATATTTGGACTGGGCGGCCATTGCTTTTCGCGCTTCTCAGTTCTTTCACGCCCACAACTCCATGCCCTTCTTCTTCTCCTGCGCTCCTCGTGGCGCTATAATGGCGGCAGTTTTGGCGGGAATCTTTGCGGCAATCAGCAATACACAGTCTTTGCAATAAGTCACAATTCAATCACAGTTCCAAGGCACACATGACCTGCTTCTTCAGGCTTAAGTACATCCTGTTCGTGACGCCAAGTTGGAGCGCCCCCAGACGCAGGGCCGTGGGTTACTTGGTACCGGTCCTCTCTGTCCTCTCTGTCTGGCTCTAGGGTTGTCACGTGGCTGAACCCGGTCCGTGACCCTGCTAAGGGGCGTCCAATGAAAGGGTGATGAAAGTCGGCCAAGGTTTCATGACGCCACCTGTGGTATTCGGTCAGGGTGACTAACGCTGCTTGGGGCCCACTGGGGTGGTGTGATGGCAGCTAGATGGTATACCTTCCCACAGGTGAAGTATATCCCCAGGGCTTCCCAGTAGTGTAGGTGGTGATGGTGTGAGGCGCAGTTAATAACGAGGACACAGGGTTGCATTCTCTTTACCTTTTACTGAAGACTTCAGGATCCTCAATCCAGAGCACTACTAACAGGGCTGGCTGAGACCGGCCGGTCCGAAGGCACATCCAGAGTTCCCTTTGCAGGTGGAAATCAGTGCCTACCACTAGCGCCTGTGTGTTGTAGTTCTTCCCTGCTGAGCATTCGGGATAGTCCTCACAACTCTCGTGTTCGTTCTTTCTCTCTCCGTCCCCCAAGTTTATCTGGATAGGACGCACCCGTTTGATGGGAAGGCCCGAAGCTATTCTGGGACCCTAGAGATGCCCCTCTCCACGCTTGCCCCCTACAGTATGTCTTCTTAGGTGATGTATGGTAGACAGCCAACCTATAATCAACTGTCCTGCGGTATTTGAAGTAATGCTTGGAGTCAGTTACTTCCTCGGTGTTCCGGCCTCAGTAGGATGTTGCCTTTCTCGGGGCACGACTCCTACTGGCTCTCCTTTGTGCTTTGATCTCGTTTCTCACTTCTCCACAATATTCTTCTCTTCTTGTCCTTTCTTAGGATGCCGCAGCAAGGTAGTGCAGGCACGGCTCCGTTACGTTCTACTCTTTCTGCTAGGTACCTGCCAGGAACCCACCCCTGACAGGTCCTCCCTGGAGCTCTCCCAGGCTGCGTTCTGTTCTAACTTCCTATCCAACCCCCAGTTTTACCAGTGTGAGGAGTGGCCTAATACATAGTGCCTTTTGCTCCCCCTGGTGGCCGGAGTGTGAAGTGTAATGTGTGCTTGTGATACCTGGTCAGGTGAACTCCTTTAGTGCAATCAGACATAATATCACTCCCCTTAGTGGCAGAGCGACATTACTGCAACGACCAGGACTCTAGGGCGCTGCATAAACACATACAAATACCACAATCCCATAAAAGGGGGACACCGTAGAATGTAAGTACACAAGAACAGGGTTCTGTCCCCTCTAGACCAGTCTGTCATTGTCAATTTGCTAACTGTACGCAACATCTATAAATGTTGTACGTAACCCCTTTATTATGTCCTGCACCATTACAGAAATGCTGCAATATACATTCAAAATCAGGCTAACATAAATATAACTGTGAGCAAATATTGTTCTTACTGCAGTTTGTAATATGAAATAGTTGATAATCAGTAGTGTACTTACTTATTTGCCTCTGTCCCTCACGTGGCCGCTGGTCATAATTTGGGAAAAGGAACCCACAAATGCTCCTCCAAGCAGCCTCTTTCCTAGCCCGGTTGGCATAACTGGCATCCCCTTGGTCCCAAATCTAGGGCCTTTCCTGGACCAGGACCAGGAGCATATCCACATTTATGAGATTTGCCATGCTGCTTGCAACTCCGTGGAGGCGAGTGCCAGACTTCCGGGATGTCTGTCTGCCTTTTTCAGCTAATTAGCATGTCTGAGCTTACTGATGGAGGGCTTGGCACATTTCCTGGCACCTGGAGATGTCTGGTGTATTTTTTTGCAAGTCACACTACTGGTCCGTGTGTAATCCGTATTTTTCTCCCCCCATTGACTTTCATTGGCATATTTTTTGCGCAATACGCTGACAAACGCAGCATGCTGCGATTTTCTATGGCCGTAAAATACGGCCGAGAAATATACAGCAGATAGGAGCTGCCCCATACAGAATCATTTGTCCGTGTGCAATGCGTAGTTTTTGCGCCTCTCATACGTCCGTAAAACTCGCTAGTGTGACGCCGGCCTTATACTGAAGCCACAGAAGCAAGGACTGGGGGAATGCAGATAGGTAAGGAATTAGCTAAATGACAGGAAACACAGAGTTGTCATAAATGGTACGTTCTCTAAATAGGATATAGTCAGCAGTGGGGTACCATAGTGATCTGTGCTAGGGGAGGGGGGATTGTGCCAACCACAAATTACGACACAACGATCAAATGAGTAAATACAAAAAATCTTTATTAAATAGGACATAAAAGGGGCTGCTGGGGAACATGTGCAAAATGCAAACAGAAAGAGCAATCGTGCAGAAAAAACGACGTCTGGATCAGAAAACACCACATACAATATTGCTATTCAACATATATCCCATATTTAATGTTTAATGTTCAGCATAATGTTATTAAAAATAATGTGGGATATTCGTTGCGTCACAATTTGTGGTTGCCACAATCCCCCCTCCCCTTTTGCCAAGTTTTGGCGATTGATCTATATGATGTTTAAGTTTGACAGCAAATGCATTTGAAAGACTGGATTTATGATATGATTATTGATATGATGCTGTTTTATACCATCTCTCTTTTGTTATAAGGGACCTGTGCTAGGAGCGATTCTTTTTAACTTCATTAATGACCTTGTGGATGGGATTGAGAGTAAAGTGTCAGTCTTTGCTGACGACACCAAACTACCGTATATACTCGAGTATAAGCCGACCCGAGTATAAGCCGACCCCCCTAATTTTGCCACAAAAAACTGGGAAAACTTATTGACCCGAGTATAAGCCTAGGGTGGAAAATGGAGCAGCTACCGGTTAATGTCAAAAATAAAAATAGATACCAATAAAAGTAAAATTAATTGAGACATCAGTAGGTTAAGTGTTTTTGAATATCCATATTGAATCAGGAGCCCCATACAATGCTCCATACAGTTCAATATTGCCCCATAGATGCTCCATATAAAGCTGTGCCCCATATACAATGCTCTGCACCGTTAATTATTGTCCCATAGCTCTGCCATATAGTGCTCTGCACCGTTCCTACTTGCCCCATAGCTGTAACATATAGTGCTTTGCACTGTTCATTATTGCCCCATAGCTGTGCCATATAGTGCTTTGCACCGTTCATTATTTCCCCATAGCTGTGCCATATAGTGCTCTGCACCGTTCATTCTTGCCCCATAGCTGTGCCATATAGTGCTCTGCACCGTTTATTATTGCCCCATAGCTGTGTCATATAGTGCTCTGCACCGTTCATTATTGCCCCATTGATGTACCATAGAAAGCTCTGCCATTGCTGCTGCTGCAATAAAAAAAAAACGCCATACTCACCTCTCTTGCTTGCAGCTCCCAGCATCCGGTCCCGGCGTCTCTCTGCACTGACTGATCAGGCAAAGGGCGCCGCGCACACTATATGTGTCATCGCGCCCTCTGACCTGCACAGTCAGAGCGGAGAGACGCCGGGAAGACGGAGCGGCGCCGGGAAGATGGAGCGACGCCCGGCGTGTGGAACGGGGATAGGTGAATATGCGACACTTACTATACCTGCTCCCGACGTCCCATCATTCCCCCGGACAGCTGGTCTTTGGTGCGCAGCCTCTTCCCCTATCAGCGGTCACCGGTACCGCTGATTAGAGAAATGAATATGCGGCTCCACCCCTACGGGAGTGGAGTCCATATTCATTTTTCTAATGAGCGGTCCCACGTGACCGCTGAAGAGGGGAAAAGCTGCAGCACCCGAAGACCGTGGGACGGGCAGGGGGAGCGCCAGTATCGCCGGGACTAGGTGAGTATGCCTCAGCGCCCTCTCCCCCTCACCCGCCGACCCCACCGCTACCGTGACTCGAGTATAAGCCGAGAGGGGCACTTTCACCCCAAAAATTTGGGCTGAAAATCTCGGCTTATACTCGAGTATATACGGTATGTAGGATATTAAAATTTGACCTTGATATTATAATATAAACGATCTGAATAAGATGTCTGAATGGGCAAACACTTGGCAAATGAGATTTAATGTAGATAAATGTAAAGCAATGCCCCTAGGACGGAGTAATCCTATTGCTGCATATACATTGAATGGGAGTATACTCAGGACTACGGAACAGGAGAAGGACTTGTGTTGTTGTGAATTCTGCTCTTGGGCTCCCTCCGGTGGTTGTTGATGGTAATGCAGTTATTCCTAAGCAGCAGTCTTGGACAGGTGTTTCTGCTAATTGCAATTTAGACTGGGGTATTTAGCTGTGCTGGACTCATTAGTCCTTGCCAGTAGTCAATGTTCCTTTGGAAGTGTTGGTCCTCTGCTGCCTGGCCCCTCCTGCTTGCTGCCAATTCAGCTAAGATAAGTGTTTTCTTAATTTTTTTTAGACACACTGCTGTGTGTTTATTTTCTGTGCTTATCTTGTTTCTATTTTGTTCCTGCTAGACTGTGCCTGATGTTTAGTCTAGTTGGACTCGCTGGAGTCGCAGATATACTCTCCACACCTTTAGTTAGGTGGTGGAGTTTTTGTATTTTTCTGCTGTGGATATTTTGTAGTGTTTTATGCTGACCGCATAGTATCCTGTACTATCCTTTCCTATCTAGGTAGAAGTGCCTCCTTTGCTGATCCCTGTTTTCTATCTGCGTGTGTCTTTTCCTCTCCTACTCACAGTCATTATTTGTGGGGGGCTACCTATCCTTTGGGGGTCTACTCGGAGGCAAGAGAGTTTTTCCTATTTCCATCTTTAGGGATATTTAGTCCTTAGGCTGTGTCGAGGTGTCTAGGTCTGGTTAGGCACACCCCACGGCTACTTCTAGTTGCGGTGATAGGATCAGGGTTTGTGGTCAGTAAAGTTACCACTGCTCCAGTGAAGGTCATTTCATGCTGTTCCAAGGCCACCTGATCATAACAGTACTACTGGCCAACAATGAGTTAATTGCATCTCAAAAGAAGGGAGGAAAGATCTTGAGCCATTTTTTTTTCTTCAGTCTGTTTTGTCTTATCCTCCCTCTTTATCTCTGGGTGGCTGAAGAGCCTTGTGCTAGCATGAGTGTTCAGGAATTAGCTTCTCGTGTAGACCAGCTTGCTGCTAGAGTACAGGGTATTTCTGATTACATTGTTCAGACTCCTGCTTTAGAACCAAAGATACCTACTCCTGATTTTTTTTTTTGGTGACAGGTCCAAATTTTATAGTGTTTAAAAACAACTGTAAACTGCTTTTTTGCATTGAAACCTTTGCTTAATGTAGACTCCTTCTTTCAGGCGTTAGGATTACTGTATGATGAACCTAATTCGGTGGATCAAGCTGAGAAGACCTTGTTGGCCCTGTCTCAGGGTCAAGAGGCGGCAGAATTGTATTGTCAGAAATTCAGAAAATGGTCTGTATTGACTAAATGGAATAATGATGCTTTGGCGGCAATTTTCAGAAAGGGTCTTTCTGAATCCGTTAAAGATGTTATGGTGGGGTTTCCCACACCCTCCAATCTGAGTGATTCTATGTCTCTGGCCATTCAGATTGATCGGCGCTTGCGGGAGCGCAGAACTGTGCGCGCTATGGCGTTATCCTCAGAGCAAATTCCTGAGCCAATGCAATGTGATAGGATTCTGTCTAGAACGGAACGACAAGGTTTCAGACGTCAGAATAGGTTGTGTTATTATTGTGGCGACGCTTCCCATGTCATTTATTTTTTATGTCTGCCCTAAGCGGACCAAGAGGATCGCCAGTTCATTTACCATCAGTACTGTACAACCTAAATTTCTGTTATCTGTGTCCTTGATCTGTTCACTGTCATCATTTTCTGTCATGGCGTTTGTGGATTCAGGCGCCGCCTTGAACTTAATGGACTTTGAGTTTGCCAGGCATTGTGGTTTTCCCTTGCAGCCTTTGCATAACCCTATTCCTTTAAGGGGCATTGATGCTACACCCTTGGCTAAAAATAAGCCCCAGTTTTGGACACAGGTGACCATGCGCATGGCGCTCGCCCATCAGGAAGATTGTCGATTTCTGGTGTTGCATAATTTGCATGATGCTATCGTGCTGGGTTTTCCATGGTTGCAAGTACATAATCCTGTTTTGGATTGGAAGTCCATGTCTGTGACTAGTTGGGGTTGTCAGGGGGTTCATAATGATGTTCCTCTGATGTCTATCGCCCCTTCTCCCTCTTCTGAAATTCCGGAGTTTTTGTCTGATTTTCAGGATGTATTCGATGAGCCCAAGTCCAGTTTCCTTCCACCACACAGGGACTGCGATTGTGCTATTGACTTGATTCCAGGCTGTAAGTTTCCTAAGGGCCGACTTTTCAACCTGTCTATACCTGAACATACCACCATGCGGAGCTATATTAAGGAGTCTTTGGAGAAAGGGCATATTCGGCCATCTTCTTCACCGTTGGGAGCGGGGTTTTTTTCTGTTGCTAAAAAAGATGGTTCCTTAAGACCTTGTATTGATTATCGCCTCTTGACTAAGATCACGGTCAAGTTTCAATATCCTTTACCTTTGCTTTCCGATTTGTTTGCTAGGATTAAGGCAGCTAGTTGGTTTACTAAGATTGACCTTCGGGGGGCTTATAATCTTGTTCGTATTAAGCAGGGTGATGAATGGAAAACAGCGTTTAACACGCCCGAGGGCCATTTTGAATACCTTGTGATGCCATTCGGACTCTCTAATGCTCCATCTGTTTTTCAGTCCTTCATGCATGATATCTTCCGGGATTATCTTGATAAATTCCTGATTGTATATTTGGACGATATTTTGATTTTTTCCGATGATTGGGAGTCTCATGTGCAGCAGGTCAGGATGGTATTTCAGATCCTTCGTGACAATGCCTTGTTTGTGAAAGGGTCTAAGTGCCTTTTTGGGGTGCAGAAGGTTTCCTTTTTGGGCTTTATTTTTTCTCCCTCGTCTATAGAGATGGATCCGGTTAAGGTTCAGGCCATTCATGATTGGTTTCAGCCCACATCCATGAAGAGCCATCAGAAATTTTTGGGCTTTGCTAAATTTTATCGCCGTTTCATTGCTAATTTTTCCAGCGTGGTTAAACCCTTGTCTGATTTGACGAAGAAGGGCGCTGATGTGGCGAATTGGTCCCCTGCGGCTGTCTCTGCCTTTCAGAAACTTAAGCATCGTTTTACTTCTGCTCCTGTGTTGCGTCAACCGGATGTTTCTCTTCCATTTCAGGTTGAGGTTGACGCTTCTGAGATTGGGGCAGGGGCTGTTTTGTCTCAGAGGGATCCTGTTGGTTCCTTAATGAAACCGTGTGCCTTCTTTTCCCGTAAGTTTTCGCCTGCTGAACGCAATTATGATGTCGGCAATCGGGAGTTGTTAGCTATGAAGTGGGCATTTGAGGAGTGGCGACATTGGCTTGAGGGAGCTAAGCACCGTATTGTGGTCTTGACCGATCATAAGAATCTGATTTACCTCGAGTCTGCCAAACGGTTGAATCCTAGACAGGCTCGATGGTCCTTGTTTTTTTTCTTGTTTTGATTTCGTGGTCTCGTACCTTCCGGGTTCTAAGAATATTAAGGCTGATGGCCTCTCTAGGAGTTTTTTGCCTGATTCTCCTGAGGTCTTGGAACCAGTCGGTATTTTGAAGGAAGGGGTGGTCCTTTCTGCCGTTTCTCCTGATTTACGACAGGTTCTTCAGAAATTTCAGGCTGACAAACCTGATCGTTGTCCGGTGGGGAAGCTGTTTGTTCCTGACAGATGGACTAGTAGAGTGATTTCTGAGGTTCACTGTTCTGTGTTGGCTGGTCATCCTGGCATTTTTGGTACCAGAGATTTGGTTGGTAGGTCATTTTGATGGCCTTCTTTATCGCGTGATGTGCGGTCTTTTGTGCAGTCCTGTGGGACTTGTGCGCGGGCCAAGCCTTGTTGCTCCCGTGCTAGTGGGTTGCTTTTGCCATTGCCGGTCCCTGAGAGGCCTTGGACGCATATTTCTATGGATTTTATTTCCGATCTTCCTGTTTCCCAGAGGATGTCGGTTATCTGGGTTGTTTGTGATCGATTCTCTAAGATGGTTCATTTGGTGCCTTTGCCTAAATTGCCTGTTGTGAATTCTGTTATTGAACTCCCTCCTGTGGTCGTGAATGGTACTTCGGCGAGTTCTGTCCATGGGCTCCCTCTGGTGGCTGTGAGTGGAGCTGCTGCTTCTGAGGTTCCTTCCACAGGTGACGTAGTTTATTCTGTGTCTGGCTGCTCTATTTAACTCCACTCAGATCATTACTCCATGCCAGCTGTCAATGTTCTTGTACTGGTTCAGTTCGCTCCTGGATCTTTCTGGTGACCTGTCTACTCCAGCAGAAGCTAAGTCCCTGCTAGTTAACTATTTGTTCATTGTTTCCTTGTCCAGCTGGTTATCATGATTTTGCCTTGCTAGCTGGAAGCTCTGGGATGCAGAGTGGCACCTCCGCACCGTGAGTCGGTGCGGAGGTCTTTTTGCACACTCTGCGTGGTCTTTTGTAGTTTTTTGTGCTGACCGCAAAGTTACCTTTCCTATCCTCAGTCTGTTTAGTAAGTCTGGCCTCCCTTTGCTGAAACCTATTTCATTTCTGTGTTTGTGACTTTCATCTTAACTCACAGTCAATATATGTGGGGGGCTGCCTTTTCCTTTGGGGAATTTCTCTGAGGCAAGGTAGGCTTTATTTTCTATCTTTAGGGCTAGTTAGCTCTTAGGCTGTGAAGAGGCGTCTAGGTCGAGTTAGGTATGCTCCACGGCTATTTCTAGTTGTGTGATAGGATTAGGGGTTGCGGTCAGCAGAGCTCCCACTTCCCCGAGCTTGTCCTGTGTGAGTTTAACCATCAGGTCGTTCTGGGTGCTCCTAACCACCAGGTCCATAACAGTACAGCTGGCCCAAAGTATTAATGCATCTCAATAGAGGGATAAAGGTACCTTCACACATAACGATATTGTTAACGATATCGTTGCTATTTGTGACGTAGCAACGATATCGTTAATAAAATCGTTATGTGTGACAGCGACCAACGATCAGGCCCCTGCTGGGAGATCGTTGGTCGCTGAATAAAGTCCAGAACTTTATTTCGTCGCTGGACTCCCTGGAGACATCGCTGGATCGGCGTGTGTGACACCGATCCAGCGATGTCTTCACTGGTAACCAGGGTAAACATCGGGTAACTAAGCGCAGGGCCGCGCTTAGTAACCCGATGTTTACCCTGGTTACCATGCTAAAAGTAAAAAAAAAAAAAACAGTACATACTTACCTACAGCCGTCTGTCCTCCAGCGCTGTGCTCTGCACTCCTCCTGTACTGGCTGTGAGCCGGAAAGCAGAGCGGTGACGTCACCGCTCTGCTTTCCGGCTCCCAGACAGTACAGGAGGAGAGCAGAGAAGCAGAGCGCAGCGCTGGAGGACAGACGGCTGTAGGTAAGTATGTACTGTTTGTTTTTTTTTACTTTTAGCATGGTAACCAGGGTAAACATCGGGTTACTAAGCGCGGCCCTGCGCTTAGTTACCCGATGTTTACCCTGGTTACTGGCATCGTTGGTCGCTGGAGAGCGGTCTGTGTGACAGCTCTCCAGCGACCAAACAGCGACGCTGCAGCGATTCGGATCGTTGTCGGTATCGCTGCAGCGTCGCTAAATGTGAAGGGGCCTTAAGAGAAGTTCTGAGACCATTTTTTTTTCTCTGCAGTGTGTTTTGTCTTTTTTTTCCCCTTAACCTCTGGGTGGTTCAGGACACAGGTGTAGATATAGACATTCAAGGTGTGTCCTATTGTGTGGATCATCTCACTGCAAGGGTACAAAACATTCAAGATTTTGTGGTTCAGAATCCGATGTTAGAGCCTAGAATTCCAATTCCTGATTTGTTTTCTGGGGATAGATCTAAGTTCCTGAATTTCAAAAATAATTGTAAACTGTTTCTAGCTTTGAAACCCCGCTCCTCTGGTGACCCCGTTCAACAAGTAAAAATCATTATTTCTTTGTTGCGTGGTGACCCTCAAGACTGGGCATTTTCCCTTGCGCCAGGAGATCCTGCATTGCGTGATGTAGATGCGTTTTTTCTGGCGCTTGGATTGCTTTATGATGAACCAAATTCAGTGGATCAGGCAGAGAAAATCTTGCTGGCTTTGTGTCAGGGTCAGGATGAAGCGGAGGTGTACTGTCAGAAGTTTAGAAAGTGGTCTGTGCTTACTCAGTGGAATGAGTGTGCCCTGGCGGCAATTTTCAGAAAGGGTTTTTCTGAAGCCCTTAAGGATGTCATGGTGGGATTTCCCATACCTGCTGGTCTGAATGAGTCTATGTCCTTGGCCATTCAGATCGATCGGCGCTTGCGTGAGCGCAAAGCTGTGCACCATTTGGCGGTATTCTCTGAGCATAGGCCTGAGCCTATGCAATGTGATAGGACTTTGACCAGAGCTGAACGGCAAGAACACAGACATCGGAATGGGCTGTGTTTTTACTGTGGTGATTCCACTCATGCTATCTCTGATTGTCCTAAGCGCACTAAGCGGTTCGCTAGGTCTGCCACCATTGGTACGGTACAGTCTAAATTTCTTTTGTCCGTTACTCTGATTTGCTCTCTGTCGTCCTATTCTGTTATGGCATTTGTGGATTCAGGCGCTGCCCTGAATTTGATGGACTTGGAGTTTGCCAGGCGCTGTGGTTTTTTCTTGGAGCCCTTGCAGTATCCTATTCCATTGAGAAGAATTGATGCTACGCCTTTGGCCAAGAATAAGCCTCAGTACTGGACTCAATTGACCATGTGCATGGCTCCTGCACATCAGGAGGATATTTGCTTTTTGGTGTTGCATAATCTGCATGATGTGGTCGTTTTGGGGTTGCCATGGCTACAGGTCCATAATCCCGTATTGGATTGGAAATCTATGTCTGTGTCCGGCTGGGGTTGCCAGGGGGTACATGGTGATGTTCCATTGCTGTCAATTTCGCCTTCCACTCCTTCTGAAGTCCCTGAGTTTTTGTCAGATTACCGGGATGTATTTGAAGAGCCCAAATCCGGTGCCTTACCTCCTCATAGGGATTGCGATTGTGCTATTAATTTGATTCCTGGTAGTAAGTTTCCTAAGGGCCGACTGTTTAATTTATCTGTGCCAGAGCACGCCGCTATGCGGAGTTATATAAAGGAATCCTTGGAGAAGGGTCATATTCGCCCGTCGTCATCACCGTTGGGAGCAGGGTTCTTTTTTGTGGCCAAGAAGGATGGCTCATTGAGTCCTTGTATTGATTACCGCCTTCTTAATAAGATCACAGTCAAATTTCAGTACCCTTTGCCGCTGCTGTCTGATTTGTTTGCTCGGATTAAGGGGGCTAGTTGGTTCACCAAGATAGATCTTTGAGGGGCGTATAATCTTGTGCGAATTAAACAGGGCGATGAATGGAAAACAGCATTTAATACGCCCGAGGGCCATTTTGAGTACCTGGTTATGCCATTCGGGCTTTCTAATGCTCCATCTGTGTTTCAGTCCTTTATGCATGACATCTTCCGAGAGTACCTGGATAGATTCATGATTGTATATTTGGATGATATTTTGGTTTTTTCGGATGATTGGGAGTTTCATGTGAAGCAGGTCAGAAAGGTGTTCCAGGTCCTTCGTGCGAATTCCTTGTTTGTGAAGGGGTCGAAATGTCTCTTTGGGGTTCAGAAGGTTTCATTTTTGGGTTTCATTTTTTCCCTTCTACTATTGAGATGGACCCTGTTAAAGTTCAGGCCATTTATGATTGGACTCAGCCGACATCTGTGAAGAGCCTGCAGAAGTTCCTGGGCTTTGCTAATTTTTACCGTCGCTTCCTTGCTAATTTTTCTAGTGTTTGCTAAACCGTTGACTGATTTGACCAAAAAAGGTGCTGATGTGGTCAATTGGTCCTCTGCGGCTGTAGAGGCTTTTCAGGAGTTGAAGCGTCATTTTTCTTCTGCCCCTGTGTTGTGCCAGTTAGATGTTTCGCTCCCGTTTCAGGTCGAGGTTGATGCTTCTGAGATTGGAGCAGGGGCTGTTTCGTCGCAAAGAAGTTCTGATGGCTCGGTGATGAAACCATGTGCCTTCTTTTCTAGAAAATTCTCGCCTGCTGAGCGCAATTATGATGTTGGCAATCGAGAGTTGTTGGCCATGAAGTGGGCATTCGAGGAGTGGCGACATTGGCTTGAAGGAGCCAAGCATCGCGTCGTGGTTTTGACGGATCACAAGAATTTGACTTATCTCGAGTCTGCCAAACGGTTGAATCCTAGACAGGCTCGATGGTCGCTGTTTTTCTCCCGTTTTGATTTTGCTGTTTCGTACCTTCCGTGCTCTAAGAATGTGAAGGCTGATGCCCTGTCAAGGAGTTTTGTGCCCGACTCTCCGGGTGTTCCTGAGCCGGCGGGTATTCTCAAAGAGGGGGTAATTTTGTCTGCCATCTCCCCTGATTTGCGGCGCGTGCTGCAGAAGTTTCAGGCTGATAGACCTGACCGTTGTCCAGCGGAGAAACTGTTTGTCCCTGATAGATGGACTAGTAGAGTTATCTCTGAGGTTCATTGTTCGGTGTTGGCGGGTCATCCTGGAATCTTTGGTACCAGAGATTTGGTGGCTAGATCCTTTTGGTGGCCTTCTTTGTCACAGGATGTGAGGTTATGACCTGGTGGTTAGGACAATAATGGACCTGGTGGTTAAGAGTACACGGAATGACCTGATAGTTACTAATAATACAGAACAAGCTCTGAGACGTGGGAACTCTGCTGACCGCAATCCCTAATCCTATCACACACACTAGAAATAGCCGTGGATTGCTCCTAACGCTCCCTATGCAACTCGTCACAGCCTAAGGAACTAGCTAGCCCTAAAGATAGAAAAATAAAGCCTACCTTGCCTCAGAGAAATTCCCCAAAGGAAAAGGCAGCCCCCCACATATAATGACTGTGAGTTAAGATGAAAATTACAAACATAGAGATGAAATAGATTTAGCAAAGTGAGGCCCGACTTACTGAACAGACAGAGGATAGGAAAGGTAAATTTGTGGTCAGCACAAAAACTACAAAAAGACCACGCAGAGGGCGCAAAAAGATCCTCCGCACCGACTCACGGTGCGGAGGCGCTCCCTCTGCATCCCAGAGCTTCCAGCAAGCAAGACAAAAATCAAAATAGCAAGCTGGACAGAAAAGTAGCAAACAAGAGAAAAACAAGCAGAAACTTAGCTTCTGCTGGGAAGACAGGTGACAAGAACGATCCAGGAGCGAACTAGACCAATACTGGAACATTGACACGTGGCATGGAGCAATGATCTAAGTGGAGTTAAATAGAGCAGCCAGCTAACGAATTAACCTCGTCACCTGTGGAAGGAAACTCAGAAGCCGCAGCCCCACTCACAACCACCAGAGGAAGCCCATGGACAGAACCAGCCGAAGTACCATTCATGACCACAGGAGGGAGCTTGACAACAGAATTCACAACAATGTGCGTTCTTTTGTGCAGTCCTGTGGGACTTGTGCTCGGGCTAAGCCCTGCTGTTCTCGTGCCAGTGGGTTGCTTTTGCCCTTGCCGGTCCCGAAGAGGCCCTGGACGCATATTTCTATGGATTTTATTTCAGATCTCCCTGTCTCTCAAAGGATGTCGGTCATTTGGGTGGTTTGTGATCGCTTCTCTAAGATGGTCCATTTGGTACCCTTGTCTAAATTGCCTTCCTCCTCTGATTTGGTGCCATTGTTTTTCCAGCATGTGGTTCGTTTGCATGGCATTCCGGAGAACATCGTCTCGGACAGAGGTTCCCAGTTTGTTTCGAGGTTTTGGCGGTCCTTTTGTGCTAAGATGGGCATTGATTTATCTTTTTCTTCGGCTTTCCATCCTCAGACAAATGGCCAAACCGAACGAACTAATCAGACTTTGGAAACATATCTGAGATGCTTTGTTTCTGCTGATCAGGATGATTGGGTGTCCTTCTTGCCTTTGGCTGAGTTCGCCCTTAATAATCGGGCCAGCTCGGCTACTTTGGTTTCGCCTTTTTTCTGTAATTCTGGTTTCCATCCTCGTTTCTCTTCAGGGCAGGTTGAGCCTTCGGACTGTCCTGGTGTGGATACGGTGGTGGACAGGTTGCAGCAGATTTGGACTCATGTGGTGGACAATTTGACATTGTCCCAGGAGAAGGCTCAACGTTTCGCTAACCGCCGGCGCTGTGTTGGTCCCCGACTTCGTGTTGGGGATTTGGTTTGGTTGTCATCTCGTCATGTTCCTATGAAGGTTTCCTCTCCTAAGTTTAAGCCTCGTTTCATTGGTCCGTATAAGATTTCTGAGGTTCTCAATCCTGTGTCATTTCGCTTGGCCCTTCCAGCTTCTTTTGCCATCCATAATGTGTTCCATAGGTCGTTATTGCGGAGATACGTGGCGCCTATGGTTCCCTCCGTTGATCCTCCTGCCCCGGTGTTGGTCGAGGGGGAGTTGGAGTATGTGGTGGAGAAGATTTTGGATTCTTGTATTTCGAGACGGAAACTCCAGTACCTGGTCAAGTGTAAGGGTTATGGTCAGGAAGATAATTCCTGGGTTTTTGCCTCTGATGTTCATGCTGCAGATCTGGTTCGTGCCTTTCATTTGGCTCGTCCTGATCGGCCTGGGGGCTCTTGTGAGGGTTCGGTGACCCCTCCTCAAGGGGGGTGTGACAAAACACTCTGGGATCGCCTTTGCTGGGGTCAAAGGACACGTGGTTTGTGCATTGAATCTGAGGCGTACAGCAGGTTTCTGAGCAGGCTGACCTCAGGTCAGATTTATTAACGTGAAAGCAACACAAAAAACAAAACATAAAAATAAATCCTAGCCTGTCCGGCACTAACTAAACAAATACGTTGCTATCTCAACAACTGGGGGGGCTTCTCCCACCCAGCTAACATCACACAGATCTTGAGCAGAGCTCTTCACTCACGTTTGTCTCACACAGGCAGGCAATCTGTGTGCCCCAGGCAGACACTGGAAACACCCAGCTGGTCATCTTTTATTCCTGAAACCATTAACCCATTAGCACCCTGAAGATACTGAGTGGCCTAATTCACATAGGACAAACACCTGGGCGAGATATATCTGCCTCCAACTACCACACCAGCATGAGTCTTACATATCCCCCCCCCTTGCTCAGACCACTCCGGTCGAGCAAGAACACTCTTGAAACAGTGCACTCGGGATAGGGCATCGGCGTTCCCCATCTGCACCCCAGGTCGGTGCTCCACCGTAAAAGAGTAAGCCTGCAGGGCAAGGAACCACCGGGTTACCCGACTATTACGGTCTTTGTGGAGGTGCATCCACTTGAGAGGGGCATGGTCTGTGACCAGCCTAAACTTCCTACCGGCCAGGTAATACTTGAGGGAGTCGACAGCCCATTTAATGGCTAGGCACTCTTTTTCAACCACCGCATACCTCTGCTCATGTACATTCAGTTTCCGACTGAGATAGAGGACCGGGTGTTCGACTCCGTCCCTCACCTGGGAAAGTACAGCTCCGACACCAGTATCAGAGGCATCAGTTTGTACCACAAACTCGCTGCTGAAATCAGGAGTCACTAGTACGGGCTGAGAGCACAAAGCCCGTTTCAGGCTGTGGAAGGCCTCTTCAGCAGCTGAGGTCCATTTTACCATGACGGAACCCTTCCCCTTGGTAAGATCCGTCAAGGGAGTAGCCATGGCTGCAAAATTGGGTATGAACCGGCGATAATAGCCGGCAATCCCCAGGAAAGCCTGCACTTGTTTCTTGTTCACTGGTTGTGGCCAGCCCTGAATTGCCTGTATTTTGTCGATCTGGGGTTTAACCACTCCTCGGCCAATCACGTAGCCCAAGTATCGGGCTTCTTCAAGCCCGATGTGGCATTTCTTGGGGTTTGCCGTTAAACCTGCACCTCGCAGGTCATCAATCACCGCTTGTACCTTCTGGAGATGAGTTTCCCAGTCCATGCTGTAAATTACGATGTCATCCAGGTAGGCAGAAGCGTACTGTCTGTGAGGCCTCAAGACTCGATCCATCAATCTCTGGAACGTTGCGGGAGCTCCGTGAAGTCCAAACGGCATATAGACATACTGGAACAGACCTTCCGGTGTAGCAATTGCCGTCTTCTCTCTGGCCGCCTCGGCCAGAGGAATCTGCCAGTACCCCTTTGTTAAATCCAGGGTCGTAATGTATCGGGCTTTACCAAGCCGGTCGATCAACTCATCGACCCGGGGCATAGGGTACGCATCAAATTTAGAAACTGCATTCAGTTTCCTAAAGTCATTACAAAACCGGATGGAGCCATCCGGTTTAGGTATCAACACAATTGGACTGGACCAGGCGCTGTGTGACTCCTCAATGACTCCTAAGTCCAACATTGCCATCACTTCCCGGGAGACGGCTTCACGGCGGGCTTCCGGAATGCGGTAGGGCTTCACATGAACAGTGACGCCAGGCTCTGTGACAATCTCATGTTTCACCAACTTAGTCCGGCCAGGTTTTTCGGAGAAAAACTGTCGGTTCTGTAACAAAAATTGCTTAACCTCAGATTTTTGTCGTTCTGAGAGAGTCTCAGCAACCTGCACCTCTGGTACAGTAGGTGAACAAACCGGACGGGGCAGATCCGCCGTTAGGGCAGAGCGGTCTTTCCAGGATTTTATCAGATTCACATGATAAATCTGCTCCGGTTTTCTCTTACCCGGCTGGTACACTTTATAGTTCACTTCACCAACTCTTTCTCGGACCTCAAATGGGCCCTGCCATTTCGCCAGGAATTTACTATCCACCGTAGGGATTAGGACCAACACCCTATCGCCGGGTGCAAATGTACGGACCTTAGCGCCTCTTTCATAACTTTGCCTCTGGGCTCCCTGGGCCTGTAACATATGGTCCCTAACAATGGGCATGACAGCGGCAATACGATCCTGCATTTGTGTTACATGGTCGATCACCGTTTTAAAGGGAGTGACTTGACCTTCCCAGGTTTCTTTTGCGACGTCCAGCAGTCCCCGGGGACGACGGGCGTACAACAGTTCGAAAGGCGAAAACCCTGTGGAAGACTGGGGAACTTCCCTAATGGCAAACAGCAAATAGGGTAACAAGTAATCCCAGTTCTTCCCATCTTTGTCTATCGCCTTCCGGAGCATCTGTTTTAAGGTTTTGTTGAAGCGCTCAACCAGGCCATCTGTTTGAGGGTGATAGACAGACGTACGCAACGGGTCTATTTGTAAGAGCCTGCAGAGCTCCTTCATTACCCTCGACATAAAGGGAGTCCCCTGGTCGGTGAGTATCTGTTTTGGAATTCCCACCCGACTAAACACTTGTACCAATTCCTTGGCGATCGTCTTGGTAGCTGTGTTACGCAAAGGGACGGCTTCCGGGTAACGAGTGGCATAGTCCATGATGACGAGGATATGTTGGTGCCCACGTGCGGATCGGGGAAGGGGCCCAACCAAATCCATCCCAATTCTCTCAAAAGGGACCCCGATGATAGGAAGGGGTACCAAAGGGCTACGGAACTGAGATTTAGGGGCCGCGATTTGGCACTCTGGACAGGACTCACAATAGTTACGCACATCACAATGTATTCCAGGCCACACAAAACAATGCAATATCCTTTCTGTGGTTTTCTGTACCCCCAGATGTCCCCCCATTATATGTCCGTGGGCCAAATCCAGTACCTTCCGCCGATAAGGTTTGGGTACCACTAACCGTTGCACTGTGTCTTCCCCTTTTTTCTCTACCTGGTAGAGCAAATCATTTTCAAGAACCATATATGGGTACGCTAGCCTAGTGTCAGGTTCTACGGGTACCCCATCTATCATTTTTACATTTTTCCTAGCCGGAGTTAGGGTAGGATCTTTCATTTGCTCGCTGTGGAAGTCATCCACCTGGACTCCCAAATCTGGCAGGCAGGGTGCCGGATGGCTGTCTGCCGCCGCCTCTCGCTGAGGTTCCTCAGTTTCCTCCGTTTCCCCCGCCATGACGGAGAAGGGGTACTGAAGGTTAGATTCACCAACCTCCCCAGCAACATCTTCCTGTGGGGTCTCCTCTAGGGACTCGGGACCTCCAGATGGCATGGGAGAAGATTCACGGGTACAGCTACCGTGAAGGAGCAACTGATTCTCCCACAACTGCCAGAAATAGGGAAAATCCCTGCCCAGGATTACATCCTGTAACAATGCGGGGACGAGTCCCACTTTGTGCTGCACTGACCCATAGGGAGTAGAAATCCATATGACCGCTGTTAAGTACGAGCGGGTGTCACCATGCACACACGTCACAGAAAACTTGTCAGACGGACCAGATGGAAGTGCCACCAGACTAGCTTTCACCAGAGTCACCACACTTCCAGAGTCTAGTAATGCCACAACATTTTTCCCATCAACAGATAATTCACACAGGTGTTTCACTGTATCATTTTGACCCGCATTCACACTCACTAGCTGTGTAACCAAAGACATGCGTTTTCTAGAGTCTATAACGTCGCACTGCATGGGTTCAGCGGTAACAGGACAGTTCGCAGAAACATGACCCTTCTCATGGCAGCGGAAACACCTAACATGTCCCCTACTGAGACCACCGTCCAATACTCTTGGTCTCGGAGTGCGAGCAGTCCCGGACTCCTCCCCCACAGTTTTAAGCGATTTTCCTTCACCCGTGGTCCCTGGAACAGTCTTACCGGTTCCACGAGGAGGAGGCACAGACCGGGGGCTGGCGGTGTCGTCGGGAAGTCCTTCTGCCACGGAATAACGCTCGACCAACTCCACAAGTTGATCCGCTGTCGTGGGATTTCCTTGGCTTACCCACCTTTTCAGCGCTGGGGGTAGTACTCTCAGGTACTTGTCCAGGACAACCCGCTGGATTATTTCGGGTATTGTCAGTACCTCGGGTTGCAGCCATTTCTTTGTCAAGTAGATCAGGTCGAACATCTGAGACCGCGCCGGTTTATCTTGCTGGTATGTCCACTGATGTACCCTCTGTGCACGGACAGCCGTCGTCACACCCAGCCGGGCCAGGATCTCAGCTTTCAGCTTCTCAAAGTCCTGAGCGACCTCCGGGTCCAAATCATGGTAAGCTTTTTGGGCCTCGCCGGAGAGAAACGGGGCAATCAAATCGGCCCATCGTGCCTTGGGCCACTTCTCTCTCAATGCCGTCCGCTCAAACGTTGTCAGGTATGCCTCAACGTCATCTTCTGCAGTCAGCTTTTGCCAGTATCGACTCACATGGATCCTTCTGGACTCTGCTTCCGGGTCAGCGTCAGGCATGCTCACCAAGCGCTGCGCCACCTGTTGGAGAAGTTGGCGGTCTGCAACCGTCATGTCCACTAACTCCTTCAGCTGTGCGGCCATCAAGCGATTAGCTTCGTGCTGTGCGGCAGTGGCCTGCTGCTGTACGGCAGTGGACTGTACTAAGGCTTTCACCACGTCTTCCATGCTGTCGCCTGTGCCACGGTATGCCCGCATTCTCCACCACAATGTGACAAAACACTCTGGGATCGCCTTTGCTGGGGTCAAAGGACACGTGGTTTGTGCATTGAATCTGAGGCGTACAGCAGGTTTCTGAGCAGGCTGACCTCAGGTCAGATTTATTAACGTGAAAGCAACACAAAAAACAAAACATAAAAATAAATCCTAGCCTGTCCAGCACTAACTAAACAAATACGTTACTATCTCAACAACTGGGGGGGCTTCTCCCACCCAGCTAACATCACACAGATCTTGAGCAGAGCTCTTCACTCACGTTTGTCTCACACAGGCAGGCAATCTGTGTGCCCCAGGCAGACACTGGAAACACCCAGCTGGTCATCTTTTGTTCCTGCAACCATTAACCCATTAGCACCCTGAAGATACTGAGTGGCCTAATTCACATAGGACAAACACCTGGGCGAGATATATCTGCCTCCAACTACCACACCAGCATGAGTCTTACAGGGGGTACTGTTGTGAATTCTGTTATCGAACTCCCTCCTGTGGTCGTGAATGGTACTTCGGCGAGTTCTGTCCATGGGCTCCCTCTGGTGGCCTGTGTGAGTTTAACCATCAGGTCGTTCCGGGTGCTCCTAACCACCAGGTCTATAACAATTGCCTTCCTCTTCTGATTTCGTTTCGTTGTTTTTTCAGCATGTGGTCCGTTTGCATGGTATTCTTGAGAATATTGTGTCCAACAGAGGTTCGCAGTTTGTTTTTAGGTTTGGGCGGGCCTTTTGTGCTAGGCTGGGCATTGATTTGTCTTTTTCTTCTGCATTTCATCCTCAGACAAATGGCCAGACCGAGCGTACTAATCAGACTTTGGAGACTTATTTGAGATGCTTTGTGTCTGCTGATCAGGATGATTGGGTGGCTTTTTTGCCATTGGCCGAGTTTGCCCTTAATAATCGGGCTAGTTCGGCTACTTTGGTTTCGCCTTTTTTTGTAATTTTGGTTTTCATCCTCGTTTTTCTTCTGGGCAGGTTGAGTCTTCTGACTTTCCTGGTGTGGATTCTGTAGTTAACAGGTTGCAGCAGATTTGGGCTCAGGTGGTGGACAATTTGGTGTTGTCTCAGGAGGAGGCTCAACGTTTTGCTAACCGACGACGCTGTGTTGGTTCCCGGCTTCGGGTTGGGGATCTGGTTTGGTTATCTTCCCGTCATGTTCCTATGAAGGTTTCTTCTCCTAAGTTTAAGCCTCGGTTTATTGGTCCTTATAGGATTTCTGAGATTATTAATCCGGTGTCTTTTCGTCTGGCGCTTCCGGCCTCTTTTGCTATCCATAATGTCTTCCATAGATCTTTGTTGCGGAAATATGTGGAGCCCGTTGTTCCCTCTGTTGATCCTCCGGCCCCTGTGTTGGTCGATGGGGAGTTGGAATATGTGGTTGAGAAGATTTTGGATTCTCATTTTTCGAGGCGGAAGCTTCAGTACCTTATCAAATGGAAGGGTTATGGCCAGGAGGATAATTCTTGGGTTTCGGCCTCTGATGTCCATGCCGCTGATTTGGTTCGTCCCTTTCATCTTGCTCATCCTGACCGGCCTGGGGGCTCTGGTGAGGGTTCTGTGACCCCTCCTCAAGGGGGGGGTACAGTTGTGAATTCTGCTCTTGTTGATGGTAATGCAGTTATTCCTGAGCAGCAGTCTTGGACAGGTGTTTCTGCTAATTGTAATTCGGACTGGGGTATTTAGCTGTGCTGGACTCATTAGTCCTTGCCAGTAGTCAATGTTCCTTTGGAAGTGTTGGTCCTCTGCCTGGCCCCTCCTGCTTGCTGCCAATTCAGCTAAGATAAGTGTTTTCTTCATTTTTTTAGACACACTGCTGTGTGTTTATTTTCTGTGCTTATCTTGTTTCTATTTTGTTCCTGCTAGACTGTGCCTGATGTTTTTCTCAGTCTAGTTGGACTCGCTGGAGTCGCAGATATACTCTCCACACCTTTAGTTAGTTTAGTGGTGGAGTTTTTATATTTTTCTGCTGTGGATATTTTGTAGTGTTTTATGCTGACCGCATAGTATCCTGTACTATCCTTTCCTATCTAGGTAGAAGTGCCTCCTTTGCTGATCCCTGTTTTCTGTCTGCGTGTGTCTTTTCCTCTCCTACTCACAGTCATTATTTGTGGGGGGCTAACTATCCTTTGGGGGTCTACTCTGAGGCAAGAGAGTTTTTCCTATTTCCATCTTTAGGGATATT
Source organism: Ranitomeya imitator (assembly GCF_032444005.1). Classification (NCBI taxonomy): domain Eukaryota; kingdom Metazoa; phylum Chordata; class Amphibia; order Anura; family Dendrobatidae; genus Ranitomeya; species Ranitomeya imitator. The sequence goes on along the minus strand of NC_091286.1, from coordinate 544,769,204 downwards.
TAGTCCTTAAGCTGTGTCGAGGTGTCTAGGTCTGGTTAGGCACACCCCACGGCTGCTTCTAGTTGCGGTGATAGGATCAGTAGACCCTTAGGGGGTCTACTCTGGGGCAAGAGAGTTTTTCCTATTTCCATCTTTAGGGATATTTAGTCCTTAGGCTGTGTCGAGGTGTCTAGGTCTGGTTAGGCACACCCCACGGCTACTTCTAGTTGCGGTGATAGGATCAGGGTTTGCGGTCAGTAAAGTTACCACTGCTCCAGTGAAGGTCATTTCATGCTGCTCCAAGGCCACCTGATCATAACATTGTGTATTCTGGTTACAAGTAAGCTGAGCAGCAGTACTCAATGTCAAGCAGCAGCCTCAAAAGCAAACAAGATTTTAGGATGCTTAAAAAGAGAGAGAAAATCCTGCGATCCCAAGGTATTGTTAGCCCTTTATAACTCACTGGTGAGACCACATCTAGAATATGGGATCCAGTTTTGGGCTCCACATTTTAATTGGAAGTCAATTCAAAGGCGAGCAGGTAGATTATTACAAGGGGTGGAAGGCCTCTCGTATGATGAGAGGTTGGAAAAGTTGGGCTTGTTCAGCTTACAAAAAAAGATGCCTGAGATCTCATTTACATGTATAAATATATGTATGGCCAATACAAAATACTGAAACATGACTTGTTCCTTCCAAAGACCATACTGAGGATTAGGAGGCACTCATTACCGGTGGAAGAAAGATAGGAAAGTGTTCTTTACAGTTAGAGCACTCAGACTGTGGAATGCCCTGCCACAGGAGGTAGTAAGGGCAGACAATGTATCAGCTTTTAGTTATAGCTAGATTAGTGACAAAATGTACAATTGGTGGCGAAAGATTGAACTTGATGGACCTAGGTCTTTATTCAGCCTATATAACTACCGTACTCGAGTATAAGCCGACCCGAGTATAAGCCGACCCCCCTAATTTTGCCACAAAAAACTGGGAAAACTTATTGACTCGAGTATAAGCCTAGGGTGGAAAATGCAGCAGCTACCGGTGAATTTCAAAAATAAAAATAGATGCTCCATACCGTTCATTATGGCCCCATAGCTGTGCCATATAGTGCTCTGCACCGTTCATTATTGCCCCATAGATGTACCATAGAAAGCTGTGCCATATAGTGCTCTGCACCGTTCATTATTGCCCCATAGCTGTGCCATATAGTGCTCTGCACTTTTCAGTATTGCCCCATAGCTGTGCCATATAGTGCTCTACACAGTTCATTATTGCCCCATAGCTGTGCCATATAGTGCTCTGCGCCGTTCATTATTGCCCCATAGTTGTGCCATATAGTGCTCTGCGCCATTCATTATTGCCCCATAGCTGTGCCATATAGTGCTCTGCACCGTTCATTGTTGCCCCATAGCTGTGCCATATAGTGCTCTGCACCGTTCATTATTGCCCCATAGATGTGCCATATAGTGTTCTGCGCCGTCCATTATTGCCCCATAGCTGTGCCATATAGTGCTCTGCACCGTTCATTGTTGCCCCATAGGTGTGCCATATAGTGCTCTGCACCATTGATTATTGCCCCATAGCTGTGCCATATAGTGCTCTGCACCGTTCAGTATTGCCCCATAGCTGCCATATAGTGCCCTGCACCGTTCAGTATTGCCCCATAGCTGTGCCATATAGTGCTCTGCACCGTTCATTATTGCCCCATAGCTGCCATATAGTGCTCTGCACCGTTCAGTATTGCCCCGTAGCTGTGCCATAGAAAGCTGTGCCATTGCTGCTGCTGCAATAAAAAAAAAAGCCATACTCACCTCTCTTGCTGCAGCTCCTCTGCGTCCCGTCCCGGCGGCTCTCTGCACTGACTGATCAGAGTATCACGGTGGATGAATAAAAGGTCACCAACATTATTACATATACCCATTCAGGGTGTATCTATTTCTACAACGTAATGGGACCACAAATATGACCATAATGGACGTACTGCACATATACAACCAAAATCAACAAGAGAAAAAGAAGCAGCAACTAGTCCAGGATAATGAAAACATACAAAAACTTTATTGAAGATAACACCAGGTAAAAACATAACGGGGGGACAAAACAATCCCCGTACTACACAAAGCATGCACAAAAAATGGGCAGGTGATAGGTGTCTATAGTATAAATATATATATACTGCTACCCTATAAGTACAGTTTATATATCGTTAAAGGATATGCAGAGATGGCCTGATAAAACTATGTGTACTAAGACCCATAGGGTACAAGACGATAAACCAGAGCCAATGCATATCTATAATATAACGCTGGGAGCGTCACTCTGTCCGAAGCCTCTATAGACTGCGCAAGCGCAAGCGCCGGCGCAGTCTGGGCCTCACAGAGCGACGCTCCCGGGAGATCGCGGTATGCGTAAGCAATGAACGCATACCGCGTCAGGGACCGCCAGGAGGGAGGGTAAGTATACTCACCTTTCCCGGTTCCAGCGCTGCTTGCGGCTCCGTCTCCCGGCTCCTCTGCTCCCGGCTCCGGAGGGCGCGGAGTGCGCAGGCGCCGATTCCTGCTGCCGGAATCGGCGCCTGCGCAGTCCGCGCTTTCCGGCGCCATTTTCTTGAAGACACACTCCGGCTCCACTGCAGGTGTGTCTTCAAGAAAATGGCGCCGGAAAGCGCGGACTGCGCAGGCGCCGATTCCTGCTGCCGGAATCGGCGCCTGCGCAGTCCCCGCTTTCCGGCGCCATTTTCTTGAAGACATACCTGCAGTGGAGCCGGACGATAGGTGAGTATGGTATTTTTTTTTTTTTTTATATGGCAGCAACATTCGGGGGCATACACACTGGAGCGGGGGGCATATAATACAATGGTGGCGCAGGATGGGAGCAGCACATGACAGAACGGGCGCAGGATGGCAGCAGCACATGACAGAACGGGCGCAGTATGGCCGCAGCACATGACAGAACGGGCGCAGGATGGCCGCAGCACATGACAGAACGGGCGCAGGATGGCCGCAGCACATGACAGAACGGGCGCAGGATGGCAGCAGCACATGACAGAACGGGCGCAGGATGGCAGCAGCACATGACAGAACGGGCTCAGGATGGCCGCAGCAGATGACAGAACGGCCGCAGGATGGCCGCAGCACATGACAGAACAGGCGCAGGATGGCCGCAGCACATGACAGAACGGGCGCAGGATGGCCGCAGCACAAGACAGAACGGGCGCAGGATGGCCACAGCACATGACAGAACGGGCGCAGGATGGCAGCAGCACATGTCAGAACGGGCGCAGGATGGCCGCAGCACATGACAGAACGGGCGCAGGATGGCAGCAGCACATGACAGAACGGGCGCAGGATGGCAGCAGCACATGACAGAACGGGCGCAGGATGGCCGCAGCACATGACAGAACGGGCGCAGGATGGCAGCAGCACATGACAGAACGGGCGCAGGATGGCAGCAGCACATGACAGAACGGGCGAAGGATGGCAGCAGCACATGACAGAACGGGCGAAGGATGGCAGCAGCACATGACAGAACGGGCGCAGGATGGCAGCAGCACATGACAGAACGGGCGCAGGATGGCAGCAGCACATGACAGAACGGGCGCAGGATGGGAGCAGCACATGACAGAACGGGCGCAGGATGGCAGCAGCACATGACAGAACGGGCGCAGGATGGCAGCAGCACATGACAGAACGGGCGCAGGATGGCAGCAGCACATGACAGAACGGGCGCAGGATGGCAGCAGCACATGACAGAACGGGCGCAGGATGGCAGCAGCACATGACAGAACGGGCGCAGGATGGCAGCAGCACATGACAGAACGGGCGAAGGATGGCAGCAGCACATGACAGAACGGGCGCAGGATGGCAGCAGCACATGACAGAACGGGCGCAGGATGGCAGCAGCACATGACAGAACGGGCGCAGGATGGCAGCAGCACATGACAGAACGGGCGCAGGATGGCAGCAGCACATGACAGAACGGGCGCAGGATGGCAGCAGCACATGACAGAACGGGCGCAGGATGGCAGCAGCACATGACAGAACGGGCGCAGGATGGCAGCAGCAAATGACAGAACGGGGACGCAGGATGGGAGCAGCAAATGACAGAACGGGCGCAGGATGGGAGCAGCAAATGACAGGATGGGAGCAGCAAATGACAGAATGGAGGCGCAGGATGGGAGCAGCACATGACAGAACGGGGGCGCAGGATGGGAGCAGCACATGACAGAACGGGGGCGCAGGATGGGAGCAGCACATGACAGGATGGGGGCGCAGGATGGAGCAGCACATACCAGGATGGAGACCATATACCAATATAAATGCTCGCCACCCGGGCGTAGAACGGGTTCAATAGCTAGTCAACATATATACATACCGGGTAGAGTACAGAGGTCACACGTATCAGAAGGCACCACACACCTGTCCCCCCCGACGCGCGTTTCGGCAACTGCCTTTCTCAAGGGGTATACTAGTAACAAGCTGGGTGAAGTATATAAGGGGAAGGGGCGCACCATGATAGGGCAAGATCTAATTGTGCAACCAATGACAGCGGAGTACCTGATAGTAATGAAATCCCAAGTGGATCCACTCACAGAACACCTGGACGCCACGCAGCAGGAGCCGCACGGGGCCCCATGTGCTCACCGCAGCGATGGCGCCGTGATGCCCAGGACAGAAGACGCACTTCCGGACTGTACAAATGCCGAGCATCCGCGCATGCGCAGATCGCATTAGTCGGCCATTTTGAAGTAGACCATATAGAAACAGGCTGTGTGGCCATTTCTAAGGGGACCACATTGCAGCAAGCAGTGCAGACATATTAAAGAAGACTGCAACTTAAATATTAGAGGGAGACCTTTAAAAATAATCACTATGGTGTGTAAATATTCTCTCAGTAGATACATAGCTGTCTTAGCACATAAGGAGACCCAGAATAATGCACCCAAAAAGGGTACAATTAAAGAAGCGCTGCAGCCACATAGAATGTCAGAATATAACAGCCTGACTGATCAGGCAGAGAGCGGCGCGCACACTATATGCGTCATCGCACCCTCTGACCTGAACAGTCAGAGCAAGAGGACACGAAGACAGAGCTGCGCCGGGAAGATGGAGCAACGCCCGGCGTGTGGAACGCGGACAGGTGAATACTACATACTTACCTGCGCCCGGCGTCCCGCTCCCTCTGCCTGTCACATGGTCTTCAGTGCCGCAGCCTCTTCCTCTATCAGCGGTCACCGGCACCGCTGATTAGAGAAATGAATATGCGCCTCCACCCCTATGGGAGGTGGAGCCGCATATTCATTTCTCTAATCAGCGGTCCCACGTGACCGCTGAACAGGGGAAGAGCTGCAGCACCGAAGACCGTGTGACAGGCAGGGAGAGCGCCAGGACCGCCGGGACTAGATAAGTATGCCTCAGCGCCCTCTCCCCCTCACCCGCCGCCCCTGCCACCCACCGTGACTCGAGTATAAGCCGAGAGGGGCACTTTCAGCCCAAAATTTTGAGCTGAAAATCTCGGCTTATACTCGAGTATATACGGTATATAACGAATTCACCCTATACCCTGGTTCTGATGGCTCTTGTCCCTCCTACTTGTGTGGTTGCTGTTCTTGTTGTTAGCTAAATAAAGACAAAATATTTTCTTTTGTTTTGTTGAAATGACAATAGTTAATATTTTATCAGCCTCCCAGCTACTTTCCACTGGTAATGGCAATTCCCAGCTGGAGCCTTGCGTGGTTAGAGATGATTTGCTCTGAGGACGGGATGAGAACTCAGAGGGGTTTCTCGTAATAGGTCAAGTTCAATTTGGGCAATGATTACCTGGTATAGATGTAGCTTGAAAATATGTATAAAGTTGTCTGTAGTAGGTATGGTGACTAAAAGGTGCTAGAACCTCCTTATATTGTGATAATATCTCTATACAATGACATTATAGGATAAGAATAGGAAGCAGATGTCTCATAGACAAGATTAAGAGAAACTAGGAGTTAAATAGCCATATATAAAATTCAATAAACTTTATTAAGTATGTGTACAACAGAATATAGCGAACATAATAAAAAGGAGATGCTAACTGTGATGCAGTGACTCCTGTTACAGCTACGGGGTGCTGAATGGTCTCCTCAGAATACGCACGGAGGCGTATTGAGGCCATGGAAATGCATGGCAGTTGCACGCATAACTATGATGGTGAGACAGTGTCCAGCATGATTGTAAATGGCCAGTATGTGTTGCAGAGGGAGTCTGTGCTGTAAGCCAGTATTGTTGTTCTGGGACCTGTAGTCCCACAAGTTTTATTGTGTAGCTTTAAAGGGAGGCTTACAGGGTTAATTGGAAAGCTGGGTGGGTCTGACTAACCACACACACCTCCCACCTGTGGGAGTGGTTTCTGTGATATAATGTGACTGAGGTCTGGTTACATGGGTGGTGTGTCAGGTCCTGGAAGGCTTGTGTATTGGATTGTTCAAGGAGTGGACGTCCTGAATAGCACACTGAGAGGCTGTGGACCTGGAAGGCCTGTGTGTTGGGAGGTCCTGGGAATAGGATTGGAGTCCCTGAATAGCACTCAGAGAGGCCGTGGACCTGGATGGCCTCTGTGTTGGATGGTCCTGGGAGTAGGACCAGAGTTCTGAAAAGCACATGGTGAGGCCATGTTTCTGCTGAGTCTGTGGCGGTACTGTGTTGAGGAAACTAACGTTCCTGTGGGTCAGGACTGTCGATTGGCCTGGTGAGCAAGGCATCGTCCGGAATGGTGTTCCCAGTAAGGTTTCCCCGGGAGAGAGGACTGACAGGAGGTCAGCGTGTGGAGCAAGAGCTTTAGGAAGGTAACCCAGAGTTGGGGGACTGTATGTACTGACGAGGGTCAGTTAATGAACTGTGTGGTCTCCCACGGTGACTGGACGAAGTGAGGTCTGGCATGTTTAGAGACTGCAATCTCATGTCGTCTAATGCTGTGTGAATAGAGACATTAATACGGTGCATGGACAACCCCGGGAACTAGTCAGAGGAGGACTGTTGGGTGTAGTGTCTGTCAATAATAATAATAATAATAATAATAATCTTTATTTATATAACGCCAACATATTACGCAGCGCTTTACAGTTTAACAGTTTCAAACACAACAGTCATAAGTAACAACGTTAATACAATAGTTAAAGCAAAATAAGACGACCCTGCTCGTAAGAGATTACAATCTACAATGAGGTGGGGGACATACAAAGCACAGGTGTGTATTTACAATAATGTATTTACAATGATGGTCCTGCCATCTTCAGGGGGTGGGGGATAGATGGAGATAGTGAATGGGCTACACACACACAAACATAAAATGACTTTGATTAGTGAACGAGGTAGGCCGCTTTGAACAAATGTGTTTTGAGCGAGCGCCTAAAACTATGCAAATTGTGGATGGTCCTAATATCTTGGGGTAGAGCATTCCAGAGGATTAGCGCAGAGGTTAGTCGAAAGTCATTTGCAGAGCGCAGTGGTCGGTTAGGCCGATAGACAGAAATGAGGGAGGAGATATAAGGGGGTGCCTCACTGTACTTTGAACTGTATCCTGTAATGAATGGGCAGCCAGTGTAACGACTGGCGAAGAGCGGACGCACCCGAGTAATGATTAGCCAGATGGACGACCCTGGCTGCTGCATTAAGGATGGACTGGAGAGGGGAAAGTCGAGTGAGGGGGAGGCCAATTAATAGAGCGTTACAGTAGTCCAGGCGGGAGTGGATCAGGGCGACAGTGAGGGTTTTTGTTGTTTCCATGGTGAGAAAAGGGCGGATTCTAGAGATGTTCTTTAGGTGTAAGCGGCAAGAGCGGGCAAGAGATTGTATATGGGAGGTGAAGGAAAGATCGTAGTCAAACATAACACCCAAACAGCGTGCCTGCTGCCAGGGCGTTATTATGGTGCCACCCACGGAGAGGGAAATGTTAGATTTAGGGAGGTTATTAGATGGTGGGAGCAAGAGAAGTTCAGTTTTGGAGAGGTTGAGTTTCAGATAGAGAGCGGACATGATGTTGGAGACTGCAGACAGACAAAGACAGTCAGTGGCGTTCTGTAGTACAACGGGGGTAAGGTCAGGGGATGACATGTATAGTTGTGTGTCATCAGCATAAAGATGGTACTGAAAGTCAAATCTGCTGATGGTCTGTCCAATTGGGGCTGTGTAGAGGGAGAAGAGAAGGGGGCCAAGGACTGAGCCCTGAGGTACCCCGACAGTGAGAGGAAGAAGAGTTGAAGTGGAGCCAGAGAAGAGAACACTGAAGGAGCGGTCAGAAAGATAGGAAGAGAACCAGGAGAGCAGTGTCCTTAATGCCTAGTGACTGGAGCCTAGAGAGGAGGAGAGGGTGGTCAACAGTGTCGAAAGGTCGAGCAGAATGAGCAGAGAGTAGTCACCGTTACGTTTTGCTGTCAGAAGGTCATTGGTCACTTTGATGAGTGCAGTTTCTGTCGAATGTAGGGGGCGGAAACCGGACTGTGAAGGGTCTAGGAGGGAGTGAATGGAGAGGTAACGGGTAAAGCGGGAGTATATCAGGCACTCCAAGAGTTTAGAGATGAAGGGGAGATTGGAGACTGGTCTGTAGTTGTTTGTGCAGGATGGGTCGAGAGCGGGTTTCTTTAGTAACAGAGTAATGATAGTGTGTTTGAAGGAGGAGGGGAAAATGCCAGAGGAGAGGGAGAGATTAAAGATTGTAGTTAGGTGAGTTGTGACGACTGGAGAGAGAGGCTGGAGGAGGTGTGAGGGAATGGGGTCGGTGGTGCATGTAGTCGGACGAGAAGAGGAGAGGAGCCTGGAGAATTCTTCTGTGATGGGATCGAATGTGGAGAGTGAGCCAGGGGAAATGCAGAGACGGATGGGAGTCACTGAACTTGGTTATTGGGAGTGGATTTCCTGACGGATAATATTTATTTTCTCTATAAAGTGGGAGGCCAGGTCATCAGCACAAATATCTGTGATAGGGGCTTGTGCTTTTGGCCTGAGGAGGGAGTGAAAGGTGTCAAAAAGTTTCTTGAGGTTGTTGGATAGTGAAGAGATCAGAGCGGTGAAGTAGGTCTGTTTGGCGAGGTGAAGGGCAGAGTTATAGGCCCTTAACATAAATTTTAAGTGTATGAAGTCTTCTGGTGTGCGTGTTTTCCTCCATAAGCGTTCAGCACACCTAAAGCATCGCTGGAGAAATCGGGTTGGCAATGTGAGCCAGGGCTGTTTCACTCTGTTTGGAGGTTCTGAGGGTGAGGGGAGCTACTTGGTCAAGGGTGCTTCTAAGAGTGTCACTGAAGTGATGTACAGCCAGATCAGGACAGGAAAAAGAGGAGATTGGGGACAATGATGAGTGTAGGGAGTCTGAAAGTGTATGAGGGTTAATGGCATGTAGATTTCTGAATGTATGGTAGGTAGGAGTGTGCTGGGGTGGGCGAGGATTTGTGAGTGTGAAGGAGAGAATGTTGTGGTCAGAGAGGGGAAGCGGTGAGTTATCTAGGTAGGAGATTGAGCAGAGCCGGGCGAAGACCAGGTCCAGGGTGTTACCGTCTTTGTGTGTTTCAGAGGTTGAGAGCAGTGAGAGGACTAGAGAAGTGGTTAGTGATAGAAGCTGGGATGCAGATGTGGAAGTGGGGCTGTTAGTGGGGATGATGAAGTCTCCCAGGATAAGGGTTGGTAATTTTGAGGACATGAAGTGCAGCAGCCAGGCAGAGAAATGGTCCAGGAAGTGGGTGGGTGAGCCTGGGGGCCGGTATATGACCGCTACTCTGAGGGAGAGGGGACTAAAGAGCCTGATGGTGTGGACCTCAAAAGAAGGGAATGAGAGTGATGGAGCTGGGGGGATGACCTGGAAAGTGCATTGTGGGGACAAGAATATGCCAACTCCACCACCATGTCTGTTTGTGGGTCTCGGGGAATGTGAGAATTGTAAGCCACCATGGGAAATGGCAGCAGGAGAGACAGTTTCAGAATCCTGAATCCAGGTTTCCGTGAGGGCCAACAGATTCAGAGAGTTTTTCAGAAAGTAATTGTCTAGGAAAGGAAGCTTGTTGCATACAGACCGTGGATTCCAAAGGGCACAATTAAAAGGAGATGAAGGAGTGCAATTAATATTAGTAAGATTATTAAGGTTTCGATGTGAGGTAGGGTAGGGGTTGAGGTTGGTGGACGGTGGACCAGGGTTGGGGGAGATGTCCCCTGAAATCAGTAGTAGGAAGATAAAAAGCGAGTAGTTTTTGGAATAGTATGAAGTTTTTTTCTGCAGAGTGATTGGGCAAGATGGACTGAGGTTTTTCAGGAAGGTGAGAAGTGCATGGGAGCTGTACATGGGAGAGGGAAGGAGAGAGGAGCTGATGTATATGAGTCGTTATGGAGGGGGGATTGGGCGGTGGATGTGGTTTGCAAGGGAACACAGGAGGATAGGAATGAAGCACATGGATAGAAGGGAGAGCAGAGTGTTGGTTACCTGACTCCTGCCCTGACTAATTGCCATGGAATAACTGCTGTTTCACGATGCTTAGCTTCGTGACACTTTGCTTCTGGGATGCTTGCGTGCACCCCCACATGCGTGCACCCCTGAGGATGTTTCTAAATTCATAGTCAGAAGAGATGGATTGTGGGATCTGGTTGAGGATAATTTGGCAGCTGGGGCCAGAACACCAGGGTTTTTTTTTTTTAGATGATCAAAGACATTCAGCCTGGCAACATCTATTTTAACAACTACCAGATAAGATCTACACTGATCCCAGTCATGGATATGTAACAGTGAGTTTTAAGTACAATACACCAAATGAATTATACCAATGAATTAGCAGGCACATTAAAATATGTTTCTAGATGGTAAAGCAGCAGATGACAGACAGCAGACAGCAAGTAGAGGGAAGTTATACCATTAGAGTCTATTGCAGCAGATGAGACAGCAAGCAGAGGTGGGAAGTTGTACCATTAGAGTCTATTGCAGCAGATAAGACAGCAAGCAGAGGTGGGAAGTTATACCTGTGTGAAGAGAGAAGATGGATGTTAGTTCTTTGCCATGGAATAACTGCTGTATCACGACGCTTAGCTTCATGACGCTTTGCTTCTGGGATGCTTGCGTCCACCCCCACATGCGTGCATCCCTAAGGATGTTTCTAAATTTATAGTGTCAATGAAGTTAATGCCGTATACTATAAAGTGCTGTGGAGTATGTGTTAAGCCTGTGATATATAACATGGCCTGGTTTATGAAGTGTAAATAAACCGCATAGACTGTTTAACCCCTTAGCGACCGCCGATACGCCTTTTAACGGCGGCCGCTAAGGGTACTTAAACCACAGCGCCGTTAATTAACGGCGCTGTGGAAAAAGTCAATAGCGCCCCCCACAGGCTGATTTTCTCCGGGGTCTCGGCTGCCGGGGGTAGCCGAGACCCCAGAGAACATGATTCGGGGTTTTTTTAACCCACCCCGCATTTGCGATCGCCGGTAATTAACCGTTTACCGGCAATCGCAAAAAAAAAAAAAAAAGCGATCTCTTTTTAATTTCTCTCTCCTCCGATGTGATCGCACATCGGAGGACAGAGAAAAGGGGTCCCAGGTGGCCCCCCAATACTCACCTAGCTCCCCCGATGCTCCTCGTGTCTCCCGGTGGGCGCCGCCATCTCTAAAGTGGCGGGCGCATGCGCAGTGCGCCCGCCGGCCGTCACCGGGAGAATCTTTGGGGTCTCGGCTGCCGGGGGTAGCCGAGACCCCAAAGAGCATGATCGGGGTCGGTTTTACCGACCCCTGTTTTGCGATCGCCGGTAATTAACTGTTTACCGGCGACCGCAAAAAAAAAAAAAAGTAAAGTGTAATTCTCTGTCCTCTGATGTGATCGCACATCAGAGGACAGAGAAATAGGGGGATTCGGGGACCCTAGCATACTCACCTAGGTCCCTGGATCCTCTTGCTGCTCCTCCTGGCCGCCGGCAGAAGAAAATGGCGGACGCATGCCCAGTGCGCCCGCCATCTGTCTCCATCTGCCGGCCGGCAGGAGAACAGCAGTTGGGGCTAAAATTAGGGTTAGGGGTAGGGTTAGGGTTAGGGTTAGGGGTAGGGTTAGGGTTAGGGGTAGGGTTAGGGGTAGGGTTAGGGGTAGGGTTAGGGTTAGGTTAGGGTTAGGGGTAGGGTTAGGGGTAGGGTTAGGGGTAGGGTTAGGGGTAGGGTTAGGTTAGGGTTAGGGGTAGGGTTAGGTTAGGGGTAGGGTTAGGGTTAGGGGTAGGGTTAGGTTAGGGGTAGGGTTAGGGGTAGGGTTAGGGCTAGGGTTAGGGCTAGGGTTGGGGCTAAATATAGGGTTTGGGTTGGGGCTAAATTTAGGGTTAGGGTTGGGGCTAAATTTAGGGTTAGGCTTCTTTCACACTTACGTCGGTACGGGGCCGTCGCAATGCGTTGGCCCGAAATACCGACGCACGTTGTGAAAATTGTGCACAACGTGGGCAGCAGCTGTAGTTTTTCAACGCATCCGCTGCCCAATCTATGTCCTGGGGAGGAGGGGGCGGAGTTACGGCCACGCATGCGCGGTCAGAAATGGCGGATGCGACGTACAAAAAAACGTTTCATTGAACGTTTTTTTGTGCCGACGCTCTGCCAAAACACAACTGATCCAGTGCACGACGGACGCGACGTGTGGCCATCCGTCACGATCCGTCGGCAATACAAGTCTATGGGCAAAAAACGCATCCTGCGGGCACATTTGCAGGATCCATTTCTTGTCCAAAACGACGGATTGCGACGGAATGCCAAACGACGCAAGTGTGAAAGTAGCCTTAGGGCTAGGGTTAGGGTTGGGGCTAAAGTTAGGGCTAGGGTTGGGGCTAAAGTTAGGGTTAGAGCTGGGATTAGGGTTAGGGTTTGGATTAGGGTTGGTATTAGGGTTAGGGTTGGCATTAGGGTTACGCTTGGGATTAGGGTTAGGTTTGGGATTAGGGTTAAGGTTAGGGTTGTGATTAGGGGTGTATTGGGATTAGGGTTAGGTTTGAGGTTAGGGTTGAGATTAGGATTAGGGGTGTGTTGGATTTAGGGTTTTGATTAGGGTTATGGTTAGGGTTGACATTAGGGTTGTTTTGGGGTAAGGGTTGTGATTATGGTTAGGGTTAGTGATTAGGATTATGGATCAGGTTGGAATTAGGGTTAGGGGTGTGTTGGGGTTAGGGTTGGAGCTAGAATTGGGGGGTTTCCACTGTTTAGGTACATCAGGGGGTCTCCAAACACGACAGCCAATTTTGCGCTCAAAAAGTCAAATGGTGCTCCCTCCCTTCTGAGCTCTGCCGTGCGCCCAAACAGTGGGTTACCCCCACATATGGGGCATCAGCGTACTCGGGATAAATTGGACAATAACTTCTGGGGTCCAATTTCTCTTGTTACCCTTGTGAAAATAAAAACTTGGGGGCTGCAATATCTTTTTTGTGGAAAAAAAAATATTTTTTATTTTCACGGCTCTGCATTATAAACTTCTGTGAAGCACTTGGGCATTCAAGGTTCTCACCACACATCTAGATAAGTTCCATGGGGTGTCTAGTTTCCAAAATGGGGTCACTTGTGGGGGATTTCTACTGTTTAGGCACATCAGGGGCTCTCCAAACATGGCGTCCGATCTCAATTCCAGCCAATTCTACATTGAAAAAGTAAAACGGCACTCTTTCTCTTCCAAGCTCTGCGGTGCGCCCAAAAGTGGTTTACCCCCACATATTGGGTATCGACGTACTCAGGAGAAATTGCACAACAACGTTAGTGGTCTAATTTCTCCTGTTACCCTTGTGAAAATAAAAATTTGTGGGCAAAAAGATCATTTTTGTAGAAAAAATGCAATTTTTTTTTCACGGCTCTACGTTATAAACTTCTGTGAAGCACATGGGGGTTCAAAGTGCTCGCCACACATCTAGATAAGTTCCTTAAGGGGTCTAGTTTCCAAAATGGTGTCACTTGTGGGGGGTTTCCACTGTTTAGGCACATCAGGGGCTCTCCAAATGCGACATGGCGTCCAATCTCAATTCCAGCCAATTCTACATTGAAAAAGTAAAACGGCACTCCTTCTCTTCCAAGCTCTGCGGTGCGCCCTAACAGTGGTTTACCCCCACATATTGGGTATCAGCGTACTCAGGAGAAATTGCACAACAACTTTTGTGGTCTAATTTCTCCTGTTACCCTTGTGAAAATAAAAATTTGTGGGCAAAAAGATCATTTTTGTAGAAAAAATGCGATTTTTTTTTTCACGGCTCTACATTATAAACTTCTGTGAAGCACATGGGGGTTCAAAGTGCTCACCACACATCTAGATATGCTCCTTAAGGGGTCTAGTTTCCAAAATGGGGTCACTTGTTGAGGGCTTCCACTGTTTAGGCACATCAGAGGCTCTCCAAACACAACATGGCGTCCAATCTCAATTCCAGCCAATTCTACATTGAAAAAGTAAAACGGCGCTCCTTGACTTCCAAGCTCTGCAGTGCGCCCAAACAGTGGTTTACCCTCACATATGGGGTATCGACGTATTCAGGAGAAATCGCACAACAACTTTTGTGGTCTAATTTCTCCTGTTACCCTTGTGAAAATAAGAATTTGTGGGCGAAAAAATCATTTTTGTGTAAACAAAAGCGATTTTTTATTTTCACGGCTCTACGTTATAAACTTCTGTGAAGCACTTGGGGGTTCAAAGTGCTCACCACACATCTAGATAAGTTCCTTAAGGGGTCTAGTTTCCAAAATGGTGTCACTTGTGGGGAGTTTCCACTGTTTAGGCACATCAGCGGCTCTCTAAACGTGACATGGCGTCCGATCTCAATTCCAGCCAATTCTGCATTGAAAAAGTCAAACGGCGCTCCTTCACTTCTAAGTTCTGCGGTGAGCCCAAAAAGTGGTTTACCCCCACATATGGGGTATTGGCGTATTCAGGAGAAATTGGGTAACAAAATTTATGGTTACATTTCTGTTTTTACGCTTGTGAAAATAAAAAAAATGGTTCTGAATTAAGAGGTTTGCAAAAAAAAGTTAAATGTTCATTTTTTCCTTCCACATTGTTTCAGTTCCTGTGAAGCACGTAAAGGGTTAATAAACTTCTTGAATGTGGTTTTGAGAACCTTGAGGGGTGTAGTTTTTAGAATGGTGTCACACTTCATTATTTTCTATCATATAGACCCCTCAAAATGACTTCAAATGTGATGTGGTCCCTAAAAAAAAATGGTGTTGTAAAAATGAGAAATTGCTGGTCAACTTTTAACCCTTATAACTCCCTAACAAAAAAAAATTTTGTTTCCAAAATTGTGCTGATGTAAAGTAGATCTCTCTGATTTAAGGGCATAAAAATACAAAGTTTGAAAATTGCAAAATTTTAAACATTTTCGCCATATTTTCGTTTTTTTCATAAATAATCGCAAGTAATATCGAAGAAATGTTACCACTAACATGAAGTACAATATGTCACGAAAAAACAATCTCAGAATCAGCGGGATCCGTTGAAGCGTTCCAGAGTTATAACCTCATAAAGTGACAGTGGTCAGAATTGCAAAAATTGGCCTGGTCATTAAGTACCAAATTGGCTCTGTCACTAAGGGGTTAAAGTGGAAAGCGTTCCTGTGTGCCTTAAATCTCGCAACCAAGTGAGTATTCCCCAACCCGCTAGTGATCACATAACATAACATAGAAATAGACCTAACCAGGGGTATTGTTGTGGAAGAGACATATTCATCATGGTTTAATTGTGCAAAAATACATAAGGTAAGTAATTAGATATATCTCATAGACATCATGGGCATGTGTGGATGAAAACCACTCCTGCATAGTCTACACAGAAAAGTTAATAATTACCGTGCGATCTTGGAGCAGAAATATATATCATTAGTGAAAAAATAGATAATGAACAATAACATGTCTATACAGTATATCAAGTTAAATGCAAAGCTCAGTGCATATAAATGTCCAAATATAATAAAAGTAGCCAAACATATAGAATCCAACAATTGAAAAAGGTGCACTATAGTTTAGCCCTATATGCACATACATATTGCCATGCAGCCTGTAAATAGTATAAAACATGAAATAGGTAGACCAAGTCCCATCTTTAGTATAAACACTGCATAGTTGTTCACTGCCCACACAGAGAATCCCAATAAAGTTAAAAAATTGGCATAATGAACCCAACGTGAAAGGTCATACCGTAGTGGACTTAAGAACCAAAATTGTTGAAAAATATCAACAATCTCAAGGATACAAGTCCATTTCCAGATATCTTGATGTTCCTTTGTCCATTGTACGTAGCATAGTCAAGAAGTTTGCCACCCATGGCACTGTAGCTAATCTCCCTGACGTGAACGGTAGAGAAAAATTGATGAAAGGTTGCAATGCAGGATAGTCTAGATCAGGGGTCCCCAACTCCAGTCCTCAAGGCCCACCAACAGGTCATGTTTTCAGGATTTCCTTAGTCTTGCCCAGGTAATAATTGCATCACCTGTGCAATGCAAAGGAAATCCTGAAAACATGACCTGTTGGTGGGCCTTGAGGACTGGAGTTGGGGACCCCTGGTCTAGATGGTGGATATGCTGCCCCAATCAAGTTCCAAAGAAATGTATGCTGTCCTGCAGGCTCAGGGTGTATAAGTGTTTGCGCAAAATATCTGTCGATATTTGAATTAAATGAAATGCCATGGCAGGAGGACCCGGCTGCTGAAACATAAAAAGGCTAGACTGTAGTTTGCCAAAATGTATGTGAGTAAACCAAAATTTTTCTAGGAAAGCGTTTTGTGAACAGGTTCAAAGATGTTTTGAGGTTCTTTTGTTGAGGGAGGATCTAAATTGATCTTTCATGGTTGACTCAGTGATTTCCAAATTAATCTACAGGGCATTGCCAACAACTGAAAATGACCAGACGGAGACGTGTGTCTCTGTTTGGGGGGATCGATCAGATCTCTGGCCCCCGTTTATTGTGTATCACTTTTCATATTCATAGAAATTATACTTCAACCAATCAGCATAAGAACATGCTCACAGTTCTTAACCTATAAGAATGCAGGAACAGTCTGTACATCAAAGTCTCGTAGAACATTACACCCTCAGTCTCATGTCCTGTCCAGATTGCAACAATCAAGGTCTCATAACAGCTGTGAGCTTTAGCCTAGTAACAAAATTTATCTTAAAACAGCAAAATGGAGTCGAAAAGAACAAAATGGAGAATCTTTCTTAATTTGTTCCTTCACATCCCCCCAGATAAATTTTGTTAACTAATATGCAGCATCAGAGGTACTATCCCGAGCTATAAGCTCGAGGGGTACGGTCTTCACATGACGGTGCCATGTTACCAGCCATGGCTGTTGCGGCGTACGCGTCCCCCCTGCAACAAGCTCTCCTACATCCATGATCTCTTTGTTACTACCAAACTTTCCTTCCTCGCCATCACCGAAACCTGGCTCAACCCTTCTGACACAGTCTCCCCTGCTGCACTCTCTTACGGTGGCTTCCACCTTTCCCACACACCCCGCCCCAGCAGCAAACATGGCGGAGGAGTTGGTTTTCTCCTGTCAGATAACTGCTCCCTCACCCCAATCCCACTGCCACCCTCTGTTACCCTCCCTTCCTTTGAGGTGCACTCTATGCGCATCTACTCCCCCACCAACCTCCAACTGGCTGTCATTTACCACCCCCCAGGGCCAGCCACCACCTTCTTTGACCACTTCACCACCTGGCTACTTCATTTCCTTTCTGCGGACATTCCCACTATCATCATGGGCGACTTCAGCATCCCCATTGACACTTCCCTCTCAGCTGCCACTAAACTTCTAACTCTCACTTCCTCCTTCGGCCTCACTCAACGGTCCTCTGCAGCCACTCACAAAGACGGTCACACACTGGACCTCATCTTCACCCGCCTTTGTTCCCTATCTAACCTCTCTAACTCACCTCTTCCACTCTCTGACCACAACTTTCTCACATTCTCATCTACCTCCACTCCATGTCTACAATCTAAAGGATAACACTTGGTAAACATATTTAGCATGCCTGTGTGTTACTTTTTTCATGCGCAGTGTACGTTACACTTATGTCTTGCACTATGCTATACTGTGCGTTGACTACCGCACTTTTGTAGATTTATTTCATCTACTTCCTTCTATATGGTATTTTTTTGCCTTATGGTGGTTACAATTTCTTTTGCATATTTTTCTGTCCCATTTTTTATGAATTTTGATATTTTGTATTTATTTATTTGTAATAAAATTTCATTATTTTATGGCTATATTGCTTCTTTTTCGCTTTTTTGGATGTTCATATTAATTTGGAGCATTGCCACATAACTAGGCAGGTATTTCTCCTATTTTTTGATGTACTGGAACAACACATTTACCTTGAACTGTCCTCCCATCTCTCTTCTTGCTCCCTCTTTGACCGCCTACAATCTGGCTTCCGGTCACACCATTCCACCGAAACTGCCCTAACTAAAGTCACCAATGACCTCTTAACCGCCAAGAGCAAGCGACACTACTCTGTCCTCCTCCTCCTCGACCTGTCGGCTGCCTTTGACACAGTGGACCATTCCCTATTATTACAAACCCTCTCATCCCTTGGCATCGCAGACTTGGCCCTATCCTGGATCTCATCATACCTAAGAGACCGGACATTCAGCGTCTCCCACTCACACACCACCTCCTCACCTCGCCCTCTATCTGTCGGAGTCCCACAAGGTTCAGTCCTTGGGCCCTTGCTCTTCTCCATTTACACTTTTGGCCTGGGACAGCTCATAGAATCTCATGGCTTTCAGTATCACCTCTACGCTGACGACACACAGATCTACATCTCTGGACCAGATATCACCTCCCTTCTAACCAGAATCCCTCAATGTCTGTCTGCTATTTCATCCTTCTTCTCCACTAGATTTCTAAAACTTAACATGGACAAAACAGAATTCATCATCTTTCCCCCATCTCACGCGACCCCCCCAACGAACCTATCCATTACAGTAAATGGCTGCCCACTCTCCCCAGTCCCACAAGCTCGCTGCCTCAGGGTAATCCTTGACGCTGATCTCTCCTTCAAACCACATATCCAAGCCCTTTCCACTTCCTGCCGCTTTCAACTCAAAAATATTTCACGAATCCGTTCATTCCTCAACCATGAATCTGCAAAAACCCTAGTCCATGCCCTCATCATCTCTCGCCTTGACTACTGCAACCTCCTGCTCTGTGGCCTCCCCTCTAACACTCTCGCACCCCTCCAATCTATTCTAAACTCTGCTGTCCGACTAATCCACCTGTCCCCCCGCTATTCCCCGGCCTCTCCCCTCTGTCAATCCCTTCACTGGCTCCCCATTGCCCAGAGACTCCACTACAAAACCCTAACCATGACGTACAAAGCCATCCACAACCTGTCTCCTCCATACATCTGTGACCTCGTCTCTCGGTACTTACCTACCCGCAACCTCTGATCCTCACAAGATCTCCTACTCTATTCCCCTCTTATCTCCTCTTCCCACAATCGTATACAAGATTTCTCTCGCGTATCACCCCTACTCTGGAACCCTCTACCACAACACATCAGACTCTCGCCTACCATCGAAACCTTCAAAAAGAACCTGAAGACCCACCTCTTCAGACAAGCCTACAACCTGCAGTAACCACCGATCGACCAAACCGCTGCATGACCATCTCTACCCTCACCTACTGTATTCTCACCCATCCCTTGTAGATTGTGAGCCTTCGCGGGCAGGGTCCTCATTCCTCCTGTACCAGTTATGACTTGTATTGTTTAAGATTATTGTACTTGTTTTTATTATGTATACCCCTCCTCACATGTAAAGCGCCATGGAATAAATGGCGCTATAACAATAAATAATAATAATAATAATAATAATAATAATAATACTAGAATTTACGAATAACAATTATTGATAACAGTGGTGGGGATCTTTTGAAAATAGCCATGCGCTTGGCTTCAACATCTTCATCAGGTAACTTTGTGAAATCAGTGTAGAAAAGAGCAGGGGTGGCAACGCTTTTGGTATCATTAGCTGTCCTAGTGCAGAATTTCCTAATACATATAGAAATACATCAAAGAACAAGTTTTAGTATTACATACATGACAAGGATAAAGGCAGCGATGTGTAAAAAACTTTGCAAGATTCCAGCTATCCAACCCCCAAGTCCTTTAAACCAATTGGCTGGATTAAAAAAGGAGGTATCTGCTCACCAACTGTCCTTATTAAGGTCATTGTCTTTATCATGTTAATCTCTGAGTCTTTGAATGTCTTCTAACTTTAACTTTAACTTCATAGTGCTATTG
Source organism: Ranitomeya imitator (assembly GCF_032444005.1). Classification (NCBI taxonomy): domain Eukaryota; kingdom Metazoa; phylum Chordata; class Amphibia; order Anura; family Dendrobatidae; genus Ranitomeya; species Ranitomeya imitator. The sequence goes on along the minus strand of NC_091286.1, from coordinate 544,748,977 downwards.
GGATCTATATAATGACAGCATGCGGGTCCATTAACCTGACACATACCACCCTGTGCTGCTGTTAAGTAATTCAGTACTATAGTATATCGATTAGTGTATATGATAAGTTGGTTTTGGACTACAACAGTAGTATTAAGTATATCCAATATATCACAAATTTGATCATCAGATAATCTGTGGTCCTAAGCAATTTATCTCACATTTGTGTAATCATAGGGTAAATGAAAATAGAACTGACAATTTTATTGGCTATAACCATCTGTATTACTAATCATTCATGATATTGTACAAACTTATTATTCAAGAATATTGGGGAATTTAGGCTGTCCCATGCGGTTATCAATATTATTATATGGAAATATGAAAAACAAAACATTATGTACCCTTATTTGCTACTAGTCCGTTTGACCAGCTTGCAGTGCGATACGTGGATCCACGTCAGCCTTCCTTCCAGCTTTACTGACATAGGAGTAATGAGGAGGACTTGGTAGGGACCATCATACAAGGGTTCTAGTCCATGTTTTCTGACATGCCTTTTCACGACCACAAAACCACCAGGCTTCAAGTTGTGACAAGTGTCGGTTTCTGCTGAATCTGGAAGGGAAGAAGAAACTAGAGCATGGGTGTTAGCAAGATTTTTACTAAGCTGAATAACATATTGAACAGCATGGTCAGTTTCTTCTGATAACTGCTGAGGCTGGAAATTTGCAACTGGGGGCCTAGCACCAAACAATATCTCATATGGGAACAGGCCATGTTTTGCAATAGGGGTAGTACGAATGTGGTACAGTACGATGGGTAGGAGCTCTGGCCATGGAGCCATAGTCTCCTGCATCATTTTGGTCAATTGTCCCTTCAGTGTGCCATTCAGCCTCTCAACTTTCCCACTAGATTGTGGATGGTACAGAGTATGGAGGGCTACAGTGGATCCATGCATTATCAAAACCTCCTGATACACATGAGAAGAAAAGGCCGGGCCTTGGTCACTTTTGACGACTTCTGGAACACCATATCTGCATATGACTTCCATCACCAGTTTCTTTGCTGTGGTTTTTGCAGTCATGTTGGTAACGGGGAATGCTTCCGGCCAACAGGAGAACATGTCGACAACCACCAGACAATATTCATACCTTCCAGACTTAGGCAACGTGATATGGTTCATCTGGAGCCTTTGGAAAGGATAGTCGGGCTTAGCAAGATGCTTTGGGAGTACACGTTGAAGTTGACCGGGATTGCAGGTCTGACAGATATTACATGCACATTGAGTACTGTCAGGACTGTAGAAATACCTAGAGCCCAGTAGAATTTTTGTACCAGGGCTAGGGCCTGTTTTTTTCCTCAATGTGTGGGCCCATGTGCTCACGTGGCAATAGCAGGGTACATCCGCTTAGGAAAACACACAAGTTGGTCCTTTTTCCAGAGACCATTGTCCATACATGCTCCATCAGCCTTCCACTGCTTCACCTCTTCCTTTGGGGACATTCTCTGCATCGTCATTAAGCGGTCTCGCGGGGTCCGGCAGAAGACCTCAGTCTGTTCTGGATCATCAGGTTCCTGTAGAGTCAGTGTTTCTTGTAACTGTTTACGCTGAGAGCGTGTGGTCACCATAGTTGGTATGGTCAGTTGAACGGGTAGGAGAGCAGCAGCTTTTGCTTGCATATCCGCAAAGGCATTACCAACAGTCTGTGGACTGTTCCTAGGACCGTGTGCCTTAACTTTGATAATGGCCACCTGGGTAGGTAATTTGATTGAGTCCATGAGGGTTTTAACAGCTTCAGCATTCTTCACTGGAGTCCCGGCGGTAGTAACAAACCCTCGATTGGCCCATAGGGCTCCGAAATCATGAGCAATACCAAATGCATACTGTAAGTCCGTGTATATATTAGCCCGCCTGTCTTTGGCCAGAACACATGCAGTAGACAGAGCCTGAAGTTCTATTTCTTGTGCTGATAGTGAGGGAGGGAGTGCAGCTGCGTGCACTACAGTATCTTCCGTAGTAACAGCGTATCCGGTGTGGAATCTGCCAAATTCATCAGCCTATCTTGAACCGTTTTTCAGGGCATTGTAGAGAGGTTGCATTATGCGGGATGCGTCCGGTATCCACTGACGACAATAGGTACATAGTCCAAGAAAACGCTGGAGTTCAGTCTCATCTTTCGGAAAAGCAAGGGAACTGACGGCTATTTTTCTTTCTTTTGTGAGGTGTCTGACACCCTGAAGGAGACAGTTACCCAAAAATGTCATTTGACCAAGGCAGAACTGAAGTTTCGAGGCCGAAACCCGACAGTTCAGATCTGCCAGATACTTGAGGGGGCTAACAGTGGCAACAATGGCTTCCTGCTCTGTTCGTGCACACAACAAAAGATCATCCACATACTGAAGCAGTGTGACATAGGGGTGTTCTAACTGCCAGGATAAAAGACACTCGCTCATATTTTTTGCAAACTGATTGGGACTATTTTGGGCCCCTTATAAGAAAAGAAACACTGGCGCACTACTAATAGTATACTGTCGGTTGGAGGGGTGCAACAAGAGTGGTAGCGTAGATAGCACAAAAATGGATAGAGAGAACCACTCCAAAAGAGAGCACACCGCTATATAATTATATATAAAGAGGCAAAACTTTTATTGATACAAAAATGTAAAAACACTTAAAAAATACATGTATACAACAACATCCCCAGTGCTACTGCCAAAATACAAAAGGTCATGATATATATAGTACAGATACAAAGATAATATGCATAGTCATAATGAAAAAACGACCTAGAATATAAAAAACACCATAAACACACACCCCGGAAAGGTATAGAACCGATGGGCAATAACCACCGATAAAACCAACCATGAAGCAACACTCCCTAAGGCAAATATACCAGAAATACCTGTATGCAGACGCAAGATTATACTGTCAGTGGTCACAAGACAGCAGCATAGAGGACAGCAAAGAGAGGTAAGTAAGGGGCACCAGGTTTGAGAAACACTTTTACTGGTTCTACAGGCATTATTGGGGGTGGATCTGGGCCTATCAGGGCCATCATAACCGTGGGAAGGGCGTGTAGGATACAGATCTCCTCATTGTGTTCATCTGCATAGGGGTTATATAACGTAAGGACCATCTGACCATCATCTTGGAATTGTATTCTAGAGCGGAACTGTGATAATAAATCTGCCCCCAGTAAATTTACCGGACATGTGGGAGAGATTAGGAACTGAGCAGTAACCTCAGGGAAGGGTCCCACAGGGATGGGTTTTGTAAGAGTATATTTATTGGGTCTGCCATCTACACTGATTAAAACAAGCTCTTGGTCTGAGAATTGACATAGCGGGGCTGGGGAGTGAGGTTCCCAGACATAGGGTTAAAAGGGATATTGGAGTATAGGACTGGATTTGTGTACGGTGGGGAGGGCAAGAGCTGAAGTCTGTTGCGTGGACCACTGATAAGGAATGGAGTTGTGTCCTTGTAGCTGTGGTGGGAGCTGAGGTTGGAGCAGGAATCACTGTGGCCGTTGATTTAACCTTTAATTTCCCTGTTGATGCAGAGCAGGCTAAGTTCTGAAAACTTTGCACTACTTTTAATGCATCATCCGGAGTGGAAGTCTCAATATCGGGTTTGACTGACATTAATGCCTCTTTCAATTCAGATTTAAGGCCGGACATTAAAGCTACTACAAAAAGGTGTGTATGGGCTTTATTATACAATGAGAATCCCAGATCTTTAAATACTACCATAAGACGCCCATAGAACTTCTCGGCAGTCCAGAATATATTGGTGCCTTGGGGTCAAGGGGCATAGGGCTTACAGTCGGGAGTAGAGGCTTAATTTCCTGGGGAAGGACCATATTATCTAGCAGGGAAACCCCCTGTCCCAAATTTTTAATTGTTTGCTTTCCCGACACATTAATCTCAGTCACTTTCTCAGTTCCTTCTTGCACCACAAAACATCCATTTTTTTTTCATAGTAATAGACAACTTTCCTTTTTCAACATAACAAAAACAATCAGAATTCACTTCCTCTGTTAATTCTCAATTTGCTATATATCAACCACTCAACTTGAAGCAGGTGAATCTTTTACCAATCTTTCAATCACACTGATAACCAAACAATCACTTACACGTTTCCTTCTAAAACTATGCACGATATTTCACTTTCAACTTTCAACTTCAACTTACAATATTTCTTTCTACTGCAATGCAATATTGTTGCATTAAACAAAACACAGATCTCACAGCACGTGCTACATCAAGGACAGAAAATACAGAGAAACTTGAACGCAGCTACGTGCCCCCCTCCATACAAGAGACTCAACAGAGAAGAGAAAATCACAAGCAAATCCCGCAGCGGTTTGATTCCCCCCCCTCCCATCAGGTATTCAGGAGAGATAAGAATTCGCAGCATTCCTCAACACAGATAGAAGAAAGCATTTGCGCAGCTGTTTGATTCACCCTTCCCATCAGGTATTTTAGAAATTTCACACAGAAACAGAATACAGCAGTTCTCAGACTTAATTAATTTCTACAAAACCTTCATCACACAATTCATGTGCCAGACCACCTTAGAAAAACCCATGATTGAGAATATTTTTCCTGCATTCCTGACAGATTTCTTTTCCCATCTTTGGGCTAACAGTATCAGATTCATCACACAAATTCAAAGTCTTCTTTTTCTTCCACAGAAACTGATTCTCCATTAGAGCTAAATATCCTTACTTAAGTTGTGTATAGTAGTAGAGTGGCCATATAGTCAATTCCACTGGGTCTACCTGTCCCCCTCTGGGACAACCCAAAAACGCGTTACTCTGTGAAGGAGGAGGGCGTCTCAAACTAACCCTCCGGATACCCCTGGACATATACATATAAATCTATATATTCCTGTGTTACGCATCTTACCCATCTTTGATCACCTCACCGCGCCTGATTCTAACAGTGATCAGGATTTCAGGATATTTTGACTATAAAGAGAATTACATCACTGGTCAATCTGGGGTGTCCGTCCCTTATGAGGTACTGTTCGAGCACTGGACTCCCAACGGAACTACACCTCTATATGATTCCAACCAAAAATCACCCCACCATCGGGGACAAACCACAGATTCTCTTTGCAGCAACAAACACAGGAAAACCACACCAAACGGTTAGTCTGGACAGTATAACTGCCAACTTACCATGGTTGTTGTGGGGGATGATCAGTCCCAATTTTCCAGTGCCTGTGTCCGGTCCGAGGGTCCTTTGTCTTGTTGTCCTCCGGGGGGCAGATACATTCCTGTTTGGGGATCCACATTTGGGTGCCAACTGTTGAGGGAGGATCTTGATCCTTCATGGTTGACTCAGTGATTTCCAAATTAATCTACAGGGCGTTGCTGGCAACTGAAAATGACCAGACGGAGACTTGTGTCTCTGTTTGGGGGGATCGAGCAGATCTGTGGCCCCCGTTTATTGTGTATCACTTTTCATATTCACAGAAATTATACTTCAACCAATCAGCATAAGAACACGCTCACAGTTCTTAACCTATAAGAATGCAGGAACAGTCTGTACGTCAAAGTCTCGTACAACAATACACCCTCGGTCTCATATCCTGTCCAGATTGCAACAATCAAGGTCTCATAACAGCTGTGAACTTTAACCTAGTAACAAAATTTATCTTAAAACAGCAAAATGGAGTCGAAAAGCACAAAATGGAGAATCTTTCTTAATTTGTTCCTTTACATTTTTACTCTCTCTGGCACTGGATGCCTTGACTGTGTGCAAGGCATCATGAAATCCGAAGATTACCCGAGAATTTTGGATTGCAATGTAGTGCCCAATGTTAGAAAGTTGGTTTTGCATCATACAGTGCTGTGCAAATTAATTGGGACAAAGCATTTTTAAGTAAAATCGTAAGTTTGGTTTCCAGTCAGTGATTCAAACCAGTTTTAATATATAATAAATAAATCTCTTATCTCCTAAAGGAGGATATATCTCTTACTAAAATTAGTACGTAACAGTGCATTATAATAACATTTTATTATTAAATATTCAAAAATATGTGCTTTTTTGCTTTTCCCAATTAATTTGCACAGCACTGTAGGTCATGGGTCTTCAAGCAGAACAATGACCCCAAACATACTTCAAGAAGCACTCAGAAATGGATGGAAACAAAGCAATGGAGAGTTCTGATGGGAGTCCGGATCTAAATCCCATTAAACACCTGAGCAGAGATCTTAAAATTGCTGTGGGGAGAAGGCAGCCTTCAAATATGAGAGACCAGGAGGAATCTGCAAAATAAGAGTGGTCCAAAATTCCAGTTGAGAGGTGTAAGAATCTTGTTGATGGTTATAGGAAGTACTTGATTGCAGTTATTTTTTCCAAAGGATGTGCAACCAAATATTAAGTAGTGGGTGGCAACTTTTATGTCCAAGTTGCCTTTTTTTTCAAAATTTTTGTGTTCTTTCAATACACACAAAGGAAATAAACATATGTATAACAAAATGTGTAACTGCAATAATTTTCTGGGAGAAAACACTTCATTTTCTCGAACAGCTTCAATGGTGTCAACACTTTCGGCCGTGACTAAACATCATCGGTCATGAAAGGGTTAATATAAATTTCAAATCTACCCCATTCTCTATTATTTGAGATCACACCTTTGGTTTAAGACACTTGTTACTGCTTGCCGTCATACACTGCAGTTACTGAAAAGAAAGTTTGATGTTAACAAAACACTTTTTTGCTTAGTCACGATTTTTGGCTTTCAGCAGTAAAAAGCTAGGCCTCAGTTGACTTTAACAATCTGCTATATCTCATAGAAGTTTGCACAGGGGGGCCAGCGACTTATCTAGAATTCTCATAATATGTATGAAATATTGCTTTTGGTATGAGTAACCCCGACGCTCAGTGCAATTTAAAACACTAAAACTTACCGTTGTTTGTTGAACACAATCAGTTGGAAAAGATGTTGAGATAGTGTCACATCTCTACCTGGACCTGCTCCAGTGACGTCTGCCTCTGTCGCCAGGTGCCATCTGTGCTATCGGATACTCCACTAATCAAGGTTTTGTCTTTTGATTCTGTCCCAATTTTGTAGCTCCTGATACTGACTCAACTTTGTTTCGCCATCTATCAGGACTTGAACCCAGCAGCTCTTGTGCATCAGGCGGCATAGAGTGAAAGCAGACTTTAATTCCAAACCTGTACTACCTGGTCACATATTTTCCAAAATGACAAAAAATTGCTCTAAAATAACTGGTGCACATAAAATCACTACTTGGAGGACAGGAGTACATTAGCAACAAATTTTGAGACTTTTCAAAAAGTTGCAAACGATACTTCAGGTGAAATCATTTGGAAACCCTAACTTTTGTCCATAGTGGTGAATAAAAAAAAGGAATAAAATAGGAGAAAACAAATAGAAGAACTTCAAAAAAGGCGCAAATGGAAAGATGAATATGGTGCAAACAAAAAAAAGAGGCGCTAACCAAAAGAGACTTGCCCCAAAAAACAGCACAAATGCAGTAATGAACAGGCACATGGTTTATATAAAGATTACATAAGAGTAGATCAACTTATTGAACAGACAATGACAGCCTCCAGTGCTAAAGATTTGTCCATGGAAATATTTGTTCCTGGAAACGTCCCAATCTTTCCAGCATCGCAGCATTCCTCTTTTTCCTGATCACAGATAGAGTTCTTACAAATCATTGACATTTCCCAGGCTTTTCACTTTAATATTCATTGAACAGAATAATTTAAAATGGAAAAAGTAATTTGGTATCATCCTCCTCAACAAATTAGTCAACAACTTGTAAAGAGGACATGTTCCATGCTCTACTTATGGGTAAATATCTGGGGGTCTTGGGGCTGAAGTGCAACAAACGATAAACACTTTGGATTCATATAATTATACCATTAATTCTCGAGAGCATTACAGACATTAATGGCATCATTTCCATTGGGGCTCATAATCTAGATTCCCTATAAGTATGTATTTGGGAGAATGGAAGGAAACCCACGGAGAACACAAACTTTGTGCAGATGTTGTCCTTCGTGGGATTTGAACCCAGTACCCCAGTGCTAACCACTGAGCCACCATGCTGCTCATAAATCCACGGGTCGGGTCCAGCAGATGTGCCACACTGACAGTCACCTCTTATTATATAAGACAGCTCTGTAAGGTGGCCTTACACTGACACAGATGTGCCCAATACTGCACACTCAGTTTGATAATGCATCTTCCTATTCAAGCAAGGGCTCAAATATTATGTTGCCTGCTGAGGAAAGGCTACAGTATGGCTTCGGCCTCTGCATTCATAGTAAAAGGCTGGCTTTTTAGGAAATGCACCCAAGATACATCGGTGGCTGTATTGAAAATAGCAATGTTAGGGTATCTTTCGGCACAAAAGACGTCTTAAAAACCACTTGAAAAAAACAAGCTTGAAAAACCTTTCCTGTCAATTTATGTTGTAAAATGTCTTGCTGTACATATATTAAGTCATTTACGTGTCTTTCTTCCGCTTCACATTTTGAAAAAAAAACACCTGCTGGTGGGAGAACAGAAAGTGCGTGCGAGAAAACGTATATATCACAATATGCTTTGTTTAACCCTTTAGTAACCAAGCCAAATTTTATAATTCTGACCACTGTCACTTTATGTGGTAATAACTCTGGAACGCTTCAACGGGTTCCACTTATTCTGAGAATGTTTTTTTCGTGACATATTGTACTTTCACGATAGTAGTAAAATTTATTTGATATGACTTGCATTTATTTATGATAAAAACAGAAATTTGGCAAAAATTTGGCATTGTTATGCCCTTAAATCAGAGAATCATGTTACAAAAATAGTTCATAAATAACATTTCCCACGTGTCTACTTAATATCAGCACAATTTTGGAAGCAATTTTTTTTTGTTAGGAAGTTAGAAGGGTTAAAAGTTGATTAGTTGTTTCTCATTTTTCCAGCAAAATTTACAAAACCATTTTTTTAGGGATCGCATTACTATTATTATTATTATTATTATTATAGCACCATTTATTACATGGTGCTTTACATTTGAGGAGGGGTATACATAATAAAAACAAGTACAATAATCTTAGACAATTTAAGTCATGACTAGTACAGGAGAAGAGAGGACCCTGCCCGCGAGGGCTCACAATTACATCGCATTTGAAGTGACTTTGAGGGATCGTATGTGACAGAAAATACCCAAAAATGACACCATTCTAAAAGCTGCGCCTCTGAAGGTGCTCAAAACTACATTTAAGTAGTGTATTAACCCTGTTATGACCTGGTGGTGAGGACAATAATGGACCTGGTGGTTAAGAGCACACGGAATGACCTGATAGTTACTAATAATACAGGACAAGCTCGGTAAAAACTCCGGGACTTCAGAAGGGGTGGATGACGAAATAGACAAAAATGGAACATCACCATGTACCCCCTGACAACCCCAGCTGGACACAGACATAGATTTCCAATCCAATACTGGATTATGGACCTGTAGCCATGGCAACCCCAAAACGACCACATCATGCAGATTATGCAACACCAAAAAGCGAATATCCTCCTGATGTGCAGGAGCCATGCACATGGTCAATTGGGTCCAGTACTGGGGCTTATTCTTGGCCAAAGGCGTAGCATCAATTCCTCTCAATGGAATAGGATACTGTAAGGGCTCCAAGAAAAAACCACAGCGCCTAGCAAATTCCAAGTCCATCAAATTCAGGGCAGCGCCTGAATCCACAAATGCCATAATAGAATAGGATGACAAAGAGCAAATCAGAGTAACGGACAAAAGAAATTTTGACTGTACCGTACCAATGGTGGCAGACCTAGCGAAACGCTTAGTGGGCTTAGGACAATCGGAGATAGCATGAGTGGAATCACCACAGAAAAACACAGCCCATTCCGACGTCTGTGTTCTTGCCGTTCAGCTCTGGTCAAAGTCCTATCACATTGCATAGGCTCAGGTCTATGCCCAGATAATACCGCCAAATGGTGCACAACTTTACGCTCACGCAAGCGTCGATCGATCTGAATGGCCAAAGACATAGACTCATTCAGACCAGCAGGCATGGGAAATCCCACCATGACATCCTTAAGGGCTTCAGAGAGACCCTTTCTGAAAATTGCTGCCAGCGCACATTCATTCCACTGAGTGAGTACAGACCACTTCCTAAACTTCTGACAATATATATCTACCTCATCCTGACCCTGACACAGAGCTAGCAAGATTTTCTCTGCCTGATCCACTGAATTTGGTTCATCATAAAGCAATCCAAGCGCCAGAAAAAACGCATCAACATCACGCAATGCCGGATCTCCTGGCACAAGGGAAAATGCCCAGTCTTGAGGGTCGCCACGTAACAAAGAAATAATGATTTTCACTTGTTGAACATGGTCACCTGAGGAGCGAGGTTTCAAAGCAAGAAACAATTTACAATTATTTTTGAAATTCAGAAACTTAGATCTATCCCCAAAAAACAAATCAGGAATTGGAATCCTAGGCTCTAACATCGGATTCTGAACCACAAAATCTTGAATGTTTTGTACCCTTGCAGTGAGATTATCCATACAAGAGGACAGACCTTGAATGTCCATATCTACACCTGTATCCTGAACCACCCAGAGGTAAAGGGGAAAAGAGAGACAAAACACACTGCAAAGAAAAAAAAATGGTCTCAGAACTTCTCTTATCCCTCTATTGAGATGCATTAATACTTTGGGCCACCTGTACTGTTATGACCTGGTGGTGAGGACAATAATGGACCTGGTGGTTAAGAGCACACGGAATGACCTGATAGTTACTAATAATACAGGACAAGCTCTGAGACGTGGGAACTCTGCTGACCGCAATCCCTAATCCTATCACACACTAGAAATAGCCGTGGAGCACTCCTGACGCTCCCTAGACGCCTCGTCACAGCCTAAGGAACTAGCTAGCCCTAAAGATAGAAAAATAAAGCCTACCTTGCCTCAGAGAAATTCCCCAAAGGAACAGGCAGCCCCCCACATATAATGACTGTGAGTTAAGATGAAAATTACAAAGTATAAAGCACTAGCGCACTACCAATACTATATAGTAAGAAGGGAGGGGTGCAGCAAAGTGGTAATAGGATAACTATGAAAAAACAGAAAAGGAGAACCACTAAAAAATGCTGCACACCACAATAAGTATCAATTAATATAAAAAGGCAAACTTTATTGACGCAATAAAAACATTAAAAACAAGTAACACACCACAATTCCCCACAATGATCCATGACTATTACAGTGGCCAAACCAGGGCAAATACCCTATAGAAAATACAGAATAAAGTGTCATATACCTAAGCAATATACATATCAAAAAATAGCACATCAATATAATCATATACTAGATGTAGCACAGGTATAGCACAGATATAACACATACAGATGGCCCTATATAACTATGCCTCCTACATGAATACAAGGTGCCCTGAGCAGAAAGAATATATATATACTATATGTTCAGGTAAGAACATAGACCCTATCAACGGATATAGACAGATATGGCAAAGATGGTAAGTACCTATATGTCAGCACACAGTCTAATGGCCCTATAAGGCTTATGCCGGGTGACAAATCCAAAGGCAAAATGCCAAAAAAGAGGAGAAGAGGCAAATGCATAAAGTACCCAGGTGTATAGTGCTATAGTGGCCACATACCCACAATATAAGTGAGAATCCTAGGTCCAGCCATGCAGAACAAAATCAAAAGGCACCGCCGGGAGCACAATGTGCAGAGAGGCAGGGATCAGAGCGGGGAGAGACCCCACGCGTATCGCCATTACAGGGACGGCTTCGTCAGGGGAAGGGTGCCAGACGATCGTCAGAATCAGTTTAAATACCTTGTAGTAATGACCAGATTTAGGTGAGGACGCCGGAGACCGGAACCGGAAATGACGCACGAAGAGGGCGGAAGTATGTACACGGCAGACGTCTCTGCCCATATTGCGCAATGCGCATGCGCCGAAACTCTGCAGCGCAGCGCATTGTGCACACAGTAAGAAGATCACCAGGAGTACGGAAACAAATACAACACATAGAAGATGTCGAAAGGGGAGGTACCCCCATCACAGCCACTCCAGAGGAACCTGATAAAGTACGAGGGAACAATAAACAATCATGGACAAACGTAGAAGGACACAAAAGGAATATAACACATGAACAAACAGGAGACAATTGGAAAAAACAAATATTGAAATGAAAATATATAAATAAATAATGCAAACCAAAAAATAAATCAATTTAAATAAAGAGACATAACCCCTATACCTACTGGATCATATATTTATTGGAAATAGCTGTGCCCGAAGGGTTCAATGGCCAGAAGAATGTAGGTATTTACCAAAAACAGCAGGGCTATATGCCATATAAGATACAGAAGAGCAATGTATGTGCATTATAAGTACCACACTATGGTCTCTTTTTTTGATTTTTTCACCGCTACCAGCCGTATTTTTAGTGTTGGTACACATTCAGGTGGTCCACGGTTTACAATTATCAGATTGTTCCAAGGTTATGGCTTTTCCTTTTATAGGGGTACTCCTGTTACTAGGGTCGGTCTTTCCACAGTCTCTACTGATCATCATTATTTGCTCTTCTGTATCTTATATGGCATATAGCCCTGTTGTTGTTTTTTATTTTTTGGTAAACACCTATATTTCTCTGGCTATTGAACCCGTTGGGCTCAGCTACTTGCTCTTCTGTATCTTATATGGCATATAGCCCTGCTGTTTTTGGTAAATACCTACATTCTTCTGGCCATTGAACACTTCGGGCACAGCTATTTCCAATAAATATATGATCCAGTAGGTATGGGGGTTATGTCTCTTTATTTAAATTGATTTATTTTTTGGTTTGCATTATTTATTTATATATTTTCATTTCAATATTTGTTTTTTCCAATTGTCTCCTGTTTGTTCATGTGTTATATTCCTTTTGTGTCCTTCTACGTTTGTCCATGATTGTTTATTGTTCCCTCGTACTTTATCATGTTCCTCTGGAGTGGCTGTGATGGGGGTACCTCCCCTTTCGACATCTTCTATGTGTTGTATTTGTTTCCGTACTCCTGGTGATCTTCTTACTGTGTGCACAATGCGCTGCGCTGCAGAGTTTCGGCGCATGCGCATTGCGCAATATGGGCAGAGACGTCTGCCGTGTACATACTTCCGCCCTCTTCGTGCGTCATTTCCGGTTCCGGTCTCCGGCATCCTCACCTAAATCTGGTCATTACTACAAGGTATTTAAACTGATTCTGATGATCGTTTGGCACCCTTCCCCTGACGAAGCCGTCCCTGTAACGGCGATACGCGTGGGGTCTCTCCCCGCTCTGATCCCTGCCTCTCTGCACATTGTGCTCCCGGCGGTGCCTTTTGATTTTGTTCTGCATGGCTGGACCTAGGATTCTCACTTATATTGTGGGTATGTGGCCACTATAGCCCTATACACCTGGGTACTTTATGCATTTGCCTCTTCTCCTCTTTTTTGGCATTTTGCCTTTGGATTTGTCACCCGGCATAAGCCTTATAGGGCCATTAGACTGTGTGCTGACATATAGGTACTTACCATCTTTGCCATATCTGTCTATATCCGTTGATAGGGTCTATGTTCTTACCTGAACATATAGTATATATATATTCTTTCTGCTCAGGGCACCTTGCATTCATGTAGGAGGCATAGTTATATAGGGCCATCTGTATGTGTTATATCTGTGCTATACCTGTGCTACATCTAGTATATGATTATATTGATGTGCTATTTTTTGATATGTATATTGCTTAGGTATATGACACTTTATTCTGTATTTTCTATAGGGTATTTGCCCTGGTTTGGCCACTGTAATAGTCATGGATCATTGTGGGGAATTGTGGTGTGTTACTTGTTTTTAATGTTTTTATTGCGTCAATAAAGTTTGCCTTTTTATATTAATTGATACTTATTGTGGTGTGCAGCATTTTTTAGTGGTTCTCCTTTTCTGTTTTTTTCAAGATGAAAATTACAAACACAGATGAAATAGATTTAGCAAAGTGAGGCCCGACTTACTGAACAGACAGAGGATAGGAAAGGTAACTTTGCGGTCAGCACAAAAAACTACAAAAAGACCACGCAGAGGGCGCAAAAAGACCCTCCGCACCGACTCACGGTGCGGAGGCGCTCCCTCTGCGTCCCAGAGCTTCCAGCAAGCAAGACAAAAATCAAAATAGCAAGCTGGACAGAAAAAATAGCAAACAGAGAAAAACAAGCAGGAACTTAGCTTCTGCTGGTAAGACAGGTCACAAGAACGATCCAGGAGCGAACTAGACCAATACTGAAACATTGACAGGTGGCATGGAGCAATGATCTAGGTGGAGTTAAATAGAGCAGCCAGCTAACGAATTATCATTGTCACCTGTGGAAGGAACCTCAGAAGCCGCAGCCCCACTCACAACCACCAGAGGAAGCCCATGGACAGAACCAGCCGAAGTACCATTCATGACCACAGGAGGGAGCTTAACAACAGAATTCACAACATAACCCTTCAGGTACTTCACAGGAATTGAAGCAGTGTGTTTTTTTTCCACAAAAAAATAAATTTTGATCCAAATTTTTTTATTTTCACAAGGGAAACAGGAGAAAATAGACCACAAAATGTGTTGTGCAATTTCTCATTGACATGACGATACCCCATATATGGGAGAAAATTACTGTTTGGACGCATGGCAGGGCTTTGAAGGGAAGGAGCACCATTTGATTTTTTTAAAAATTGTCTGGAATCGAGAGTGGACACCACGTCGTAGTGACCCCTGATGCACCTAAACAGTGGAGATCTCTCACAACTGACCCCATTTTGGAAAGTAGACCCCTCAAGGAACTTATCTTGATGTGTGGTGCTACACAGAAATTTATAACGTTGAACCGTGAAAATAAAAAATCACATTTTTTCCACAAAATGTTCTTTTAGCCCCAATTTTATATTTTCACAAGGGTAACGGGAAGTTACACCATAAAATGTATTGTTCAATTTCTACTCAATATCATTGAGTCACTCTGGGGAGATCTCAAGCGCGCAGTTCATGTTAGACAGCCCAGGAATTTACAGGAACTGGAGGCTTTTTGTCAAGAAGAGTGGACAGCTTTACCATCTGAGAACATAAAGAACCTCATCCACAAGTACCACAAAAGACTTCAAGCTGTCATTGATGTTACAGGGGGCAATACAACGTGTTAAGAAATGGGGTATGTAAACTTTTGATCAGGATTATTTGGATGTTTTGGGTTGTCATTTTGAGTTAAAAAAATTAAAAAACAGTAGTTTGACAATAAATGGCTTCACCCAACCACTAACCATGAGTGGAGAAAAAATTTTGGTGTTATCATTTATATTCTCTGAAAAATGCCAAGAAAGCAAAAATTTTGCAGGGGTATGTAAACTTTGGAGCACAACTGTAGTTTGCAGACTCCATATACAGATCCCCTAAATGCTAGAAGTGCAGAATACCAACCCCAATTCACCCCATTTTGTAAATTATACCCCTTTGGGAATTTATCTACAAGTGTAGTGATGATTTGGACTCCATGGGTGTATTCCAGACGCAAGCAGCAGTGGATCTTGCTGAATGAAAATGGCAAACTGCCAGCATGTTGTAGTGACCAGTATGTTGTAGTGACAAGTACATTGTTCCCAGATTATACTTCTGGGGACACGCCGCTGTAAATTAGATTGGTTCTCATTGATACAGAAATGCCAAACATGTGGACGCTAAATGTGGTTTAAGGCACACTGTGGGGCTCAGAAGGAGGTTGGCATTTGGGTTTGGGAGTGCAGAAGTAGCCTGATTTATTTTCCTTTTACAGAGCGTTTGTACTACTGCTAACTTGGAAGCCCCCTAAATTTCCTGTAACCCCTTAACCCCAGGCCATTTTCCGATTTTGAGTTTTCGTTTTTTGCTCCCCTTCTTTCCAGAGCCATAACTTTTTTATTTTTCAGTCAAAATGGCCATGTGAGAACTTGTTTTTTGCGGGACAGGTTGTACTTTTAAACAACACCATTGATTTTAACATATCATGTACAGGAAAATGGGAAAATATTCCAAGTGCGGTGAAATTGCAAAAAAAGTGCAATTCCACAATTGTTTTTTGGGATTTTTTATAACCATGTTCACTAAATGCTAAAACTTACCTGCCATTATGATTCTCCAGGTCACTACAAGTTTATAGACACCAAACATGTCTAGGTCCTTTTTTTTATTCAAGTGATACTTTGGTAAAAAAAAAAATGGCGCCATTTTCCGAGACATATACGTCTCCATTTTTTGTGATTTGAAGCTGGGTGAGGGCTTATTCTTTGCATGCCGAGCTGACATTTTTAATGATATAATTTTGGTGTGTATAAGATCTTTTGATTGTTCATTATTGCATTTTATTGCAATTTTGCGGCGACTAAATAAAGTAATTCTGGAGTTTTGACTTTTTTTCTCATTAAGCCTTTTAGCTATCAGGTTAATTCTGATTTTACATTGACAGATAGGGAAATTCTGAACACGGCAATACCAAATATGTGTATGTTGGATTATTTATATTGCTTTATTTTGAATGGGGCGAAAGGGGGGTGATTTAAACTTTTATATATTTTTTTTAATATTTTTAAAAACATTTTTTTACTTTTTCCATGTTTCAATAGTCTCCATGGGAGGCTAGAAGCTGTAGTTGTTCAATTAGCTCTGCTACATACAGGCAATGATCAGAAATGTTGGAGACCCCTGGTTGTCATGCCAACCCATCGGTGACCCGCGATCATGTGACGGGGTCATCGATGGGCGTGATTTGCAGCACGCTTTCCAGAAGCATGAAATAAATGCCGCTGTCAGAGATTGACAGCACCATTTAACGGGTTAACAGCCGCGGGTGGATTGCGATTCCACCCGCAGCTGTTAGAGGCACATATTAGCTGTTTTAATGGACCTGAGTGGAGACTTGCTTTTTTGTGGATTGTGTTGAAGCTTTTATTGGGAACATTTTACATGTAGTTTGGCATCCCCTTTATCTGGCACTCTATGCTGAGTAATTACATCAGCGTTTCCATCTAAATCTCCAAATAATGAGACAGCAGAGTTACTTTGTGCTCCATCTGGCTCTGTTAAGGGGTGTCCTTTTCAGAGGTGCACAAAACTGTGGCCATCTGCCATTTTATGCACGTCTAAAAAGATGCACACCGCCGGATCACAGGCCAGACGGCATCCACAATGCCTCCATGTGCCTCATTATAGGGAATTTTCTGCCTGGGGGTTCAGTTTTAATCATGTATTTCAGAGAATTACACAGAAACTATGGTGTAAGTGCTAAGCACAGGATAAATGTGCACCACGACTTACTGCGATCTTTGGGAGGCAGAATTAACAAATCCAGAGCAGGTGAAGAATTTGTTTTATTTATTTTTTTACGCCATTTTTATTGCAGTTTAAATGATTAGGCGACTTTAGTCTTAGGGTCGGTGCGATACAGCTATACCAGATACCAGGAATTTTTTTTATGCCATTCCATGTGTGGTAAAATTGATGAGGCATCTTTATTCTTCTGGTCATTACTATTACAGCGACACATTTATTTTATTTTATTATGTTTTGGCGCTTTGGCACAATAAAAATGATTTTATAGAAAAAATTAATTATTTTTGCATCGCTTTATTCTGAGTTCTATAACTTTTTTATTTTTCCGCTAATTGAGCTGTATGGCAGCTTGTTATTTATGGAACAAGATATCGTTTTCAGTGGCACCATTTTTATTTACATTCTTCTGTTTTTATTATGTTTTATTCCACTTTTTGTTCAGCGGTATGATGTAAAAGCATAGCTTGTGCCTCTTTTTTTATGTTTTAATTTTTCGGTGTTTACTGAAGGGGTTAACTAGTGGGATAATTTTAGGCTATGTGCACACGTATAGAGGTCCACTGCGGATTTTTCTGCAGCGGATTTGATAAATCCTCAGTGGAAAACCGCTGCGGCTTTATCGCGGATTTACCGCGGATTTACCGCGTTTTTTCTGCGGTTTTCACTGCGGTTTTACAACTGCGGTTTTCCAAAAGGGCAGTTGTAAAACCTCTGCGGAAAACGCAGAAAGAAGTGACATGCTGCGGAATGTAAACCGCTGCGTTTCCACGCGGCTTTTTTCGCAGCATGTGCACAGTGTTTTTGGTTTCCCATAGGTTTACATTGAACTGTAAACGCATGGGAAACTGCTGCGGACCTGCAGCTGCGGAAAGGCTGCGGATCCGCAGCAAAATCCGCATCATGTGCACATAGCCTTAGAGGTCGGGTCGTTCCAGACGCGGTGATACCAAATATGTGTACAATTTTTGTTTATTTTTTTCTGTAAAAATATTTATATAAAGGGTACACTTAAAACACAGAATATAACTCCAAGTAAATCAAACTTCTGTGAAATCAAACTGTCCACTTAGGAAGCAACACTGTTTGACAATCAATTTCACATGCTGTTGTGCTAGTGGAATAGACAACAAATGGAAATTATTGCCAATTATCAAGACACCATCAATAAAGGAGTGGTTCTGCAGGTGGGGAACACAGACCACATCTCAGTGCAATTGCTTTCTGGTTGATGTTTTGGTCACTTTTGAATGTTGGTTGTGCTTTCACACTCATGGCAGCATGATACGGACTCTATAACCCACACAAGTGGCTCAGGTAGTGCAGCTCATCCAGGATGGCACATCAATGCGAGTTGTGGCAAGAAGGTTTGCGGTGTCTGTCAGCGTAGTGTCCAGAGGCTGGAGGCGCTACCAGGAGACAGGCCAGTACACCAGGAGATGTGGTTGGGACCATAGGAGGGCAACAACCCAGCAGCAGGACTGCTACCTCAGCCTTTGTGCAAGGAGGAACAGGAGGAGCACTGCCAGAACCCTGCAAAATGACCTCCAGCAGGCCACAAATGTGCATGTGTCTGCACAAACGGTTAGAAACCGACTGCATGAGGATGGTCTGAGTGCCCGATGTCCACAGATGGGGGTTGTGCTCACAGACCAACACCGTGCAGGATGCTTGGCATTTGCCACAGAACACCAGGATTGGCAAATTCACCACTTGCGCCCTGTGCTCTTCCCAGATGAAAGCCGCTTCACACTGAGCACATGTGACAGACATGACAGAGTCTGGAGACGCCGTGGAGAGCAATCTGCTGCCTGCAACATCCTTCAGCATGGCCGGTTTGGCAGTGGGTCAGTATTGGGGTGGGGTGGCATTTCTTTGGAGGGCCACACAACCCTCCATGTGCTCGCCAGAGGTAGCCTGACTGTCATTAGGTACCAAGATGAGATCCTCAGACCCTTTGTGAGACCATATGCTGGTGCGGTTGGCCCTGGGTGCCTCCTAATGCAGGACAATGCCAGACCTCATGTGGCTGGAGTGTGTCAGCAGTTCCTGCAAGATGAAGGCATTGAAGCTATGGACTGGCCCACCCATTTTCCAGACCTGAATCCGATTGAACACATCTGGGACATCATGTCTCGCACCATCCACCAACGTCACGTTGCACCACAGACTGTCCAGGAGTTGGAGGATGCTTTAGTCCAGGTCTGGGAGGAGATCCCTCAGGAGACCATCTGCCACCTCATCAGGAGCAGGCCCAGGCGTTGTAGGCAGATCATACAGGCATGTGGAGGCCACACACAATACTGAGCGCTCACGTGACCGCGACGTCATCGAAGGTCCTTCGCTCACTGCATTCTTAGGAACGGAGGCAGACGCTTGCACCGCTGAGAGCCAGGGTCCGTCGGAGGGGTGAGTATATCCATATTTCTTATTTTTATTCTTTATTTTTTACATGAATATGGATCCTAGGGCCTGAAGGAGAGTCTCCTCTCTTTCAGACCCTGGGAACCATCCAGGATCACTCCGTGCACCCGTACCCGGCGTATAAGACGACCGCCGACTTTTGGGACTTTTTTTAAAAAGTCATCTTATACGCCGGAAAATACGGTAATTAGTTTGCATTTTAGTGCCTAAAATAAGTATTTGATACAATAGAAATGAAGGAGGGGGCCAAAATCCCTGCTGCAGTGTGTACAAACTTGGCGAAGAACTACAGGAAAAGTCTGACCTCTGTAATAGCAAAGAAATGTTTCTGTACCAAATATTAGGTTCTATTTTTCTATTGTATCAAATACTTATTTTAGGCAATAAAATGCAAACTAATTATGTAAAAATCATACAATGTGATTTTCTGGATATTTTTTTTTTAAGATCACAGTTGATCACAGGTGAAGTGTACCTACGATAAAAATTACAGACCTCTCCATTCTTTGTAGGTGGGACAACTTGCAAAATCGGCAGTGTATCAAATACTTATTTTCCCTACTGTATATTATTAACGGCATCATTTTTTGATGATGTGACTCTGTGTTTGGACACTTTCATTTTACTCATTTTTTTAGGCCTTTTTATTGCTGACGCTATAATTTTCCACAGCATTGCTGCACCATTCTATGGGGCGAGGCAGTGATTCGCTACAGGCTAAAAGCTTAAAATATTTCTCCCACATTGCACTGCTCTGTGAGGTCAGCCTTCTTTTTCTTTCCTTTTCATGCAGGATACAGCCAGAATAAAGAAGCTCTATTTGCTATCCAAGTATGGATGTATATTTATGGGGCAGTGAGAGCCAAGATGATATTATACAGGGGACCCAAATGCGTTTCTCATGTTCATCGAAAGCCAAAAGAAACATACAGTCAGGAAGGGAACAAGGGCAAAGACCGCACATTGCACTGTCCTAAAAGTAGTGCTTGGGGCAAACACAGAGCCTACCCTTGCATTAAAGAAGCACTGCCATTAAAGTCTTTCTCCTCTTAATGTATTGCAATCATCATATTATATGGCGCTGTGTACTTACAATTGCTCATTTTGCCTTTCTACCCAATTAACCTCTCTTTTCCATTAGGTTTATGGCATCACATGATTAAAGCTGAATCCTTGTAAGTAGATAGGAAGTCTCTTTTCCTTGCATAAGTCCTCATCAGGGCAGAGGCAGACAGCAGTATAACTTGCGCACGGCCTGCCCACCTCCTCTCGTGACCTGAGCATGATATACAGCATTTCTATGCCACTGTCACGCTCAGGTCCTGAGAGCAGACCGCCAGTATAACGTTTAACGATGCGATCATCGCACCAGTTGTATGGTCATCTGTCTGGGCTCTTAGAACTACAGTTTTACATCACTGCCCGCTATTAAACTATTAAAGTGAAATGATAATTCACGCCACTCCATGCCGATGAGGGCGTGGGGAAGAGTAAATATTAATTTCTCTTTAGCGGCAGGGACAGGCTTTAGCTGCTCCGCTGGCACCTGAGGCCCCCATAGCAGCTGCGTGGTGTGCCGCTATTAACAGCGGGGACCCTAGGCTGCTGTTGGCCCTGTATGCCAGCAGGTGTCAGTGCCTGGGCCCACCGGAGAATCCTCCGCTTCTCCGGTGGCCCAGTCCGACCCTGAGCAATGCTATATCCACGTGCGCCTGAGCTGTCCATGGGGACAATGTTAATACATTTGCAGTTTAATTCTCAAATTCTCTGGAGAATTGCAACAAGCTACAAAGGAAGTGGCTTTTCATTTCCTCGCTTTCTTAGCTAGGATCTAAAGTAAGGCACCCAGGCTTTTACGGTAACACACTGCGGTTCATTACAGTAATGATGTTGATCAACACCATTTCCTATTAATGAATGTAGTAAGAAATGTCTGACGAAATGCAGTGATGAATGTAATCGTGACTGTCCCGGACACAAGGACAAATCCAACGTAATCTGCTATAGTTAAAACGATTCCCATTGAAAGCTTCACTGCCAACAGACTGCATGTAATTCAGTATATACACAGTCTACAGCTGGGGATGCGCCAAGACAAACGTACATTTATAAAAGACCTGTCAGTTCTCCTCTTTTTTTACTGAATATAAACATTCCTTATAAAATAGCGCATTTCTAGGAGGATCAACATGAGAAACAGTTCTAAGAGGAAATCTTTCAGAATTCTTATTTCATGGTGAAGCAGTAACTAATGGTGCACTTAGACATGCCGATTTACGCCTATAAAAGCACCTTAAAAAGAAACTATCACCATATGTTTGGTACTCCATCTGGGAGCAGCATGATGTAGGGACAGAGACCCTGATTCCAGCAATGTGTAACTTACTGGGCTGATTGCTGAAGTTTTGATAAAATCTCTGTTTTATCTGCTACTGATATAGCAGATCTCTGAATACTAAGCTCTCTATAACCCCCCTCCCAATGTTAGGCAGCTTTCTATGTACACTGTACATAGGCAGAAAGCTGCCAATTATTGGTGGCGTTGGGGTTATACAGAGCTCTTGAATATGCAGCACTACATGCCAGCAGGTTTACTAGTCCTCTATTGATAATCTCCTGCTGATAAAACTGTGATTTGATCCATACTCCACAAACTTCACCACACAGTCAGGTAACAGACACATCCCTGGCAGGGTCTATGATCAGTTCTGATTTATTTACAAGTTGTTCGGTGCTCATTTACAGCCCTGTTTACCCAGGCAGATGTGCAATAATGGGGACAGAACCAGAGGTGTATCTAGGTTTTCTGCAAGAATTCGTTTGGAAGTCCCCAAAGCCACATACCTTATATGTTTTGCACACTTAGGCTACTTTTACACTAGCGTCGGAATCTCCCCGTCGCAATGCGTCGGGCAGAGATTCCGACGCTAGCGTTTAACGCACTGCACAATGGAGGCAGCGGATGCATTTCTCCGGCGCATCCGCTGCCCCATTGTGAGGCGCGGGGAGGTGGGGGTGGAGTTCCGGCCGCGCATGCGCGGTCGGAAAAAGCGGTCCGTCAGGAGCAAAAAACGTTACATGTAGCGTTTTTTGCTCCCGACGGTCCGCCAAAGCACGACGCATCCGTCGCATGACGGATGCGACGTGTGGCAATCCGTCGCAATGCGTCGTCAATACAAGTCTATGGGGAAAAAACGCATCCTGCAAGCACTTTTGCAAGATGCGTTTTTTCTGCAAAACGACGCATTGTGACAGATTGCAGTTAACGCTAGTGTGAAAGTAGCCTTAGTCATGTACTGAGGAACTGCTCTCCCTAATTCTTTCAAAGTTAGGTGAAAAACTGAAACAGAAAGAGAAGCTCTTTGTCATGTGACCATAACTATGAAAATCGCACATGAGTGAAGTGGCCATGTGATGACTGCTGGAACCAGGGCCGGTTTTAGGCAAAGTGGGGCCCTAGGAAAAGTTTAAAATGGGGCCCAAATGCTAAAATATTGCACATCACACAGAAGCATTTCGGTTGCGCTGAGTTCAGGTCACAAAATGAGTGTGATTGACAATATTGAAAATCGACACTTGTTTCCCGGCCTCTTTCCACCGTCTGATAAAGAGTGATGGGAACAGAATGATCACTAATAGATCACTAACAGATCACCATACAGTATCATGTTATCAGCAGCATAAGATTACAGCGGCGATGTGCTGCTGAGAACAATGATTTTTATTCACTTGATGAATAGGTAGCATTTTGCTTGTTTAGTTTAATACACCCCATAGTCCTCCATATATTATAATGTGCACCACAGTCCTCCATATTGTAAAATGCACACCCCATAGTCCTCCATATAATATAATATGCCCCATAGACCTCCATATAGTATAATACACGTCCCATAGTCCTCCATAAAGTATTATACATTTCCCATAGTCCTCCATATAGTATAATACACTCTTCATAGACCTCCATATATTAAAATCACTGCTCAGTCCTCCATATATTATAATACACTCCCCATAGTGCTCCATATAGTAAAATGCACTGCCATAGTCATCCATGTAGTACAATTCACTTCCAATAGTATAATGCATCCCATAGTTCTTCACATAGTATAATGTATTCCCCATAGTCCTTGATACAGTATAATGAAGCCCACATATAGTATAATGCAGCCACCCCATAGCGCATAATGCAGCCACCCCAAAGAGTATAATGCAACCACCCCACAGAGTATAATGTAACCCCCATAGAATATAATGCAGCCACCCTCATATAGTATAATGTAGCCCCCTCATAGAGTGTGATGCAATCATCCCTCATAGAATATAAATATAACACAGCCCCCATAGAATATAATGTAGCCCCGAATAGAATAGAATACAGCCCACCTCCCCATAGAATATAATGTAGCCCCATCAAAGAGTATGATGCAATCCTCCCTCATAAAATCTAATACAGCCTCCCATAGAATATAATGTAGCCCCCATAGAATATAATACAGCCCACCTCCCCATAGTATATAATGTAGCCCCCATAGAATATAATGCAGCCCCCATAGTATATAACACAGCCTCCCCCATAGAATATTATGTATCCCCATAGTACATAACACAGCCTCCCCCATATAATATAATGTATAATGTACCCCCCCATAGTATATAACACAGCCACATAGTATATAATATAGCCTCCCCCATAGAATATAATATACCCCCTATGGTATATAACACAGCCTCCCCCATAGAATATAATATACCCCCTAATAGTATATAACACAGCCACATAGTATATAAAACAGCCTCCCCCATAGAATATAATATACCCCCATAGTATATAACACAGTCTCCCCCATAGAATATAATATACCCCCAAAAGTATATAACACAGCCCGCATAGTATATAGGTAGTAAACAGAAAAACACATGTAACTATGGGGCTGCAACATATTGACACTCAATATCATTAGTGCACATATATCCCATAGTAAATATTAGGACTAATATAGACACACTGAAATCCAGATAGGAAACCCCACAAACACTATTCAGTGCAATAAAGTCCAATAACATACATAAATGTATTGCAAAAATATTTATTAAGTACACCAGATCAGATGACAGAGAACATAGCTAAAAAGTGACAGATCATACCACATACAAGGCGGCGGTGAGAGGACACATGAGAACCCTGGACAAAGTCACGTAGTTCCAGTATGTAGCAGCCAAAACCATAATGCACAGTGGCCACTGTGTCATCCACCCAGTGAGGAGCTCATCCCAGCACCAGAGGACACAGAGAGAGCTAGGCAGATAGAGAGAAGTTCCAGAGCGTGAGAGAGGAAGAAGGGGTCCTAGGGGCACGGGTAGTGACGAATCCACCCGTGGTGCCTGAATCCACACCGACAGTAGTTGGGTGGAGGGACCTGGTCACAGTGTGGGAACTGGCCCCCAGACTAGTGGAGAACTACAAGGCTCAGCTATCAAGCCGGGGGCTGTGGTTAATGTATGTGCCACAGCCACAGCCACACACATTTGCCAAAAAGGGAGCCACATAGGATCAAGGGGACCAGGAGGATGTCGCCCAACAGGATCCGAGGCTGCTGGCTTGGGGCACTGTGTGTGAAGGTGCAGGGCAGGAGAGGTGGGAGCCAGCGCAGACTACCTGGCTGGACCAGAGACCTGGAGGACACAGCACCCGGCTGGGGACTGCATATAAGAACTGTGAGTAGAGTGCGGAAACTGCACCCTACTGTGTCCTCTAATTTATTACTGTGTCACATGCCTTGCATCACAACATTCACCATCATTGACTTTAACACCATAATTGCCCTGGGGCCCAGCTCTACCCGTGGAGAGCCGTAACAACTCTGCTGTATCACCATCAGCCCCAGCGGTCCCCTCAAGCAGCGTTTGCCACTGATTCCCGAACACCACAGGTGGCGTCACAAACTAAATCCCTTATAAACTTTATTTCCCTTTTAATTTGACTTGTATTGGATGCCCAGGGCCACAGACCGGGTCACTGCTGCCGTGACCACCCCCTTATCAACCGTCGGACCTGACCCGAGTACCCCACGGTCCTAGCGGGCGCTCCAGTAGCTGCACTGTTCTGTGTGTGAGGGAGCTGCACTGTACTGTGAGTGTGGGGGGAGCTGCACTGTACTGTATGTATATATTTTACTACACTTTGACATATTATATTTTTTGCACAGTATTGTGTTTTTTTTATCACCATTGATATTGTTTGATTTTTTTGGTCACTTTTTGGCCCTTGATTTGCACACACCTGGTACATATTTGCGCCTATCCTTTTCGCATTCCGCTTTATATGCTGTGCATATGAAGAGCATTTTTTTTAACAAAACAATAAGGACAATGCATATATATATATATATATGGTATAATAAATGTATATTTGTGTTTATCGTATATATTTATATATATATATATATATATATATATATATATATATATATATATATATATATATAATTTTCTTTGAGATGTACATAGATGTTCCCAGATAATTTAATATACATATGTACATTTTTTTGGCCCGCTGCTTCTTTTTTTCTTTTTTTATATATCAATATATTTTTTCCGTATAGATTTTCTGTAACTATTCTAGTTATGAATTTTATTGTACCCTCCAAGTACGGGCACATTTTTCTCTAGTGCTCCTATTTATCATTCATACAGGCTCGGACTAGCCCACCGGAGAACAGGAGGATTCTCCGGTGGGCCCAGGCACTGACACCTGCTAGCATACTGGCCAGCAGCTGCCTAGGGCCCCCACTGCTCCAGGGACCCTCAGCCAGTGGCTATGGTGCCCCTGAGTCAAGGGGGCCTGCCCTGTGCCAGTAGCAGCAGCTGGAGACAGGATCCTGTCTCCGCTGCTAAAGCAAAATGAATATTCACGCTTCCCCATGCCCCTAAGGGCGTGGAGAGGCGTGAATACCATTTCTCTTTAACAGCGGGTAGCGTTAGCTGCAGGCTGCAGCTAACACTGCCCGCATGTAAAGCCCAACTACCACACACACACACATACACACACACATCACCGCACACATACACACATGCAGGCACACAGACTCACAGAGCAGCTCACCTCCCTTCCTGTCCGAGACAGTCCAGCGGGATGACATCATCATCCAGCGTGCTGTCTCAGACAGAAAGCTTCCAGCGAGAAAGAGGCTACTGGGATGAGCTGCTGCTGCGGGGAGGTGAGGTGAGCTGTGTTTGTGCCTGCGTGTGTGTGCCTGCCTGCGTGTGTGTGTATGTATGTGTGTGTGCCTGCATGTGTGTATGTGTGTGTGCCTGCGTGTGTGTGTGTGTGTGAGAGTGTGTGTGATGAGCTGCGGTGAGGTGTGTGTGTGGTGGTGAAGGACAATGATATTGGTGGGGGGAGACAATGATCGAGGTGATGGGCAATGATGGTGGGGGGAAGACAATGATGGAGGTGATGGGCAATGATGGTGGTGGTGGGGAGGCAATGATGGAGGTGAGGGGAGGCAATGATGCAAGTGATGGGCAATGTTGGTGAGGAAGGGAATGATGGAGGTGATGGGCAATGATGATGGGGGTGGCAATGATGGAGGTGATGGGCAATGATGGTGAGGGAGGCAATGATGGAGGTGATAGGCAATGATGGTGGTGAGGGAGGCAATGATGGAGGTGATGGGCAATGATGGAGGTGATGAAATGGGAAATGATGGTGGTGGGGGGAGGCAATGGTGGTGGGGGGAGGCAATGATGGAGGTGATGAAATGGACATTGATGGTGGGGGAGGAGGCAATGATGCAGGTGGTGGAATGGGCAGTGATGGGGTGGAGGGGGAGAAGGCAATGATGGAGGTGGTGATGATGACAATGATGGGGGGGAGAGGGGCTGCATTATACTTTGAGGGGGCTACATTATATTCTGTGGGGGGACTGCATTATTCTCAGGGGACTACATTATATTATGGGGGGATACATCATACTATGTGAGGGGGCTACAGTATACTCTATGGGGGGCTGCATTATATTCTGTGGTGGGGCTGCATTATTCTCAGGGGACTACATTATATTATGGGGGGCTACATTATAGTATATGAGGGGGCTATAAGATACTCTATGGGGGGGCTGCATTATATTCTGTGATGGGGCTGCATTCTCTCAGGGGACTACATTATATTCTCTGGTGGGCTGCATTATACTATATGAGAGGGGCTGCATTATACCCTATGAGGGTGCTACATTATATTCTATGGTGGGGACTGCGTTAGGCTGGTTTCACATTTGCGTTTTTTGCCGCTGCATTTTAGCGCAAAAAACGCATGCGTTTTTTTCTATACTTAACATTAAAAATGCATGCGTTTTTCCGCGTTTTGACGACACATGCGTCGTTTCTATGCTTGCGTTTTGTTGCAGAAATGCAACATGTAGTAATTTCTAGCGGCGTTTTTTTGCCGCAAAAAAAGTATTGCTGTCTATGTAAATGCATGCGTTTTTAAGCACATGCGTTTGCATGCGTTTTTAAACGCACGCGTTTCAATAGAAAACACAAGAATACACACTGATAAGCCACCCCCCAACCCTAACCCTAACCCTAAAGGGAACCTAACCCTAACCCTAACCCTAGGGATCCTAGCCCTAACCCTAAGGGTTAGGGCTAGGATCCCTAGGGTTAGGATCCCTAGGGTTAGGGTTAGGGTTAGGATCCCTAGGGTTAGGGTTAGGATCCCTAGGGTTAGGGTTAGGGTTAGGATCCCTAGGGTTAGGGTTAGGATCCCTAGGGTTACTAGGGATCCTAACCCTAACCCTAGCTATTTCTGTTTATAGTGGGTGTTCTAGTTGATTTTGATGATTTGCAGCTGTCACACACTTCTCATCATGCGTTTCAAAAACGCCAACGCAGGAAAAAACGCATGTAGACGCGTCAAAACGCCGCATTTGTTTTAACACATGCAAAAACGCATGCGTCTAAAAAACGCAGCGTTTGCACGCGTTTACATGCGTTTTTTTCACCACCTGCGTTTCCGTTTAAAACGCTGCGTTTTTAAATGCAAATGTGAAACTAGCCTTATACCTGAGGGGGTTGCATTATATTTTGTGGGGTGCTGCATTATATTCTATGAGAGGGGACAGCATTATATTTTATGAGGGGGCTACATTATATTCTGTGAGGGGGCTACCCCACCCTTGCTACATAATTAAGACGTGAACTACCTAATATTATACCCTGATATTAGCGCTTTTACCGCACAATTGGTGGTCTTGTATCTATTTCTATGTAGCTACATAGTGGGTTCCAATAATGATTTTCTCTGGTGGGCCCAAGGTGCTCCAGTCCGACGCTGCATTCATATTTAAATAAAGATATTTTATTGAATTTATTAACCCATTACTTGCCATATTAGAAATTTTCATTTTACGGTTTTTCAGAAAAGGGCGTCCCAATATTCAATTAAAAATTACAATGACATTATTTCCTATTTTGAAAACATTCATTTTACAAGCACAACACAAAAAATTGGACCTAATTATAAAAATTACAAAATCTTAGTTGCTAGAAGCAAAAGATTAGGCGTCCCAAAAAAAGGACATTGGTAGATTGGGTTAAAATGTATTTGTACCTTTTTTTGAGATCCTAGGTTTGGCTTTTGTTTTCTTAGTGTTTCAAATATTCCGAAAGATTTGCCATTCTTTCATCTACCAACTCTATCCTTTTTTTATCGTTATATAATTTTATTATCTTTTTTATTTGTTAAAATTTTTGGGGTATAGCTTTTGCTACATTTTTTTCTATTATACTGTGTGTGTAGGGGGCTGTATTATACTGTACGTGTGGGGGGCTGCATTATACTGCGAGTGTATGTGTGTGTGGAGGGGCTGCAGTATCCTCTGAGGGGGGCTGCGGTATACTCTATCTATACTATATGCACTACATGAGACCTGCATTAAACTGTATCGAGGACTATCTGCCCCCATTATTCTTCCTCAGTCAGTGTAAAGAAACTCGGGAGCGAGTGTCGAACGACTTCATTATTGTCAATCACGCTCGATTAACAGCCTGAACTCTGCACCTGTAAATACAACCGAAATATTTGTGTGATGTGGAATATGTAAGCTTTTGGGGCACTGTTGTCAGTTCTGTTTTTGGGCTCCCTCTGGTGGTTACTGATGGTACTGGGTGACTTGTGTTCTCTGCGGTCTCTGGTGTCCACCTGTTCCATCAGGTTATGGGAGTTTCCTATTTAACCTGGCTTTTTTGTCATTTCCTCGCCGGCTATCAATGTAATCAGTGTGTCTTTTTACCTCTGCTACCTGCGTCTGTTATCTTCAGGACAAGCTAAGTTGTGATTTTTCTGTTCCACGTTTTGCTTAATTTTTGTCTTAGTCCAGCTTGCAGATATGTGATTCCTTGCTGCTGGTTGCTCTAGTGGGCTGAAATTACTCCTCATGTTCCATGAGTTGGCACATGAGTTCAAGTAATTTCAGGATGGTTTTTTGAAGGGTTTTTCGCTGACCGCGCAGTTCACTTTTGTATCCTCTGCTATCTAGCTTTAGCGGGCCTCATTTTTGCTGATTCTATTTTCATAACTACGTATGTGCTTTCCTCTCATTTCACCGTTATTACATGTGGGGGGCTGCTATTTCTGTGGGGTGTTTCTCTGGAGGCAAGTGAGGTCTGTGTTTCTTCTAATAGGGGAAGTTAATCCTTCGGCTGGCGCGAGACGTCTAGGAATCATCGTAGGCACGTTCCCCGGCTACTGCTAGTTGTGTGTTTAGGTTCAGGATCGCGGTCAGCTCAGGTTCCATCACCCTAGAGCTTGTTTTGATTTTGTGCTTGTTCTTTTGTGATCCCCTGCCATTGGGATCATGACAGTATAGCCGGCCAGAAAAAATTGGTCATCGTTTTGGCTGAAGTAGGAGGAAAAGTAGTCTGAGGGAGTTTTTTTTTTTTTTTTCTCCCTCCTCAGTGTTTGCTGCCTAGCCTTAATTGCAGCTTGGCTGCTTCTTTCCTCCTCTTAATCCTTGAATGGCTCTGACCTCAGCTGTTTATCATGGACGTCCAGAGTTTGGCTTCCAGCCTGAATAATCTTGCTGCTAAGGTTCAAAATATACAAGATTTTGTTGTACATACTCCTATGTCTGAACCTAGAATTCCTATCCCAGAGTTTTTTTCTGGAGATAGATCTAGTTTTCTGAATTTTAGGAACAATTGCAAGTTGTTTCTTTCCTTGAAATCTCGCTCCTCTGGAGACCCTGCTCAGCAGGTCAAGATTGTTATATTTTTCCTGCGGGGTGACCCTCAGAATTGGGCATTTGCATTGGCACCAGGGAATCCTGCGTTGCTCAATGTGGATGCGTTTTTTCTGGCATTGGGTTTGCTCTATGAGGAACCTAACCTAGAGATTCAGGCTGAAAAAGCTTTATTGGCTCTCTCTCAGGGGCAAGATGAAGCAGAAATATATTGTCAGAAATTTCGGAAATGGTCGGTGCTTACTCAGTGGAATGAGTGTGCTCTGGCTGCAAAATTCAGAGATGGCCTTTCTGAGGCCATTAAAGATGTTATGGTGGGGTTCCCGGCGCCTACAGGTCTGAATGAGTCCATGACTATGGCTATTCAGATTGATCGGCGTTTACGGGAGCGCAAACCTGTGCACCATTTGGCGGTGTCTTCTGAACAGGCACCTGAGATAATGCAATGTGATAGAATTCAGTCCAGAAGTGAACGGCAAAATTATAGGCGGAAAAATGGATTGTGTTTTTATTGTGGTGATTCAGCTCATGTTATATCAGCATGCTCTAAACGCACAAAAAAGGTTGATAAGTCTGTTGCCATTAGTACTTTACAGTCTAAGTTCATTCTGTCTGTGACTCTGATTTGTTCATTATCATCCATTTCCGTCGATGCCTATGTGGATTCAGGCGCTGCCCTGAGTCTTATGGATTGGTCATTTGCCAATCGCTGTGGGTTTAGACTGGAACCTCTGGAAGTTCCTATTCCTTTGAAAGGAATTGACTCTACACCTTTGGCTATGAATAAACCTCAGTACTGGACACAAGTGACCATGCGTATGACTCCCGTTCATCAGGAGGTGATTCGCTTCCTGGTACTGTATAATTTACATGATGTCTTAGTGCTAGGTCTGCCATGGTTACAAACTCATAACCCAGTCCTGGACTGGAAAACAATGTCTGTGTTAAGCTGGGGATGTCAGGGGGTTCATGATGATGCATCTCCGATTTCTATCGCTTCATCTACTCCTTCTGAGGTTCCGGTATTTTTGTCTGATTATCGGGAGGTTTTTGAGGAGCCTAAGCTCAGTTCGCTTCCTCCTCACAGGGATTGCGATTGTGCTATAGATTTGATTCCTGGCAGTAAATTCCCTAAAGGTCGTTTGTTCAATCTGTCAGTGCCAGAGCATGCTGCTATGCGGAATTATGTTAAGGAGTCCTTGGAAAAGGAACATATCCGTCCATCTTCGTCCCCTTTGGGAGCAGGTTTTTTTTTCGTGGCCAAAAAAGATGGTTCCTTGAGGCCTTGCATAGATTATCGTCTTTTGAATAAGATTACAGTCAAATATCAGTATCCTTTGCCATTGTTGACTGATTTGTTCGCTCGCATTAAGGGGGCTAAATGGTTCACTAAGATTGATCTTCAGGGTGCGTATAATCTTGTGCGGATAAGGCAGGGTGATGAGTGGAAAACCGCATTTAATACGCCTGAGGGCCATTTCGAGTATTTGGTGATGCCTTTTGAACTTTCTAATGCTCCTTCTGTCTTCCAGTCTTTTATGCACGATATTTTCCGTGAATATCTGGATAAATTTATTATCGTGTATTTGGATGATGTTTTGGTTTTTTCTGATGACTGGGAGTCTCATGTTCAGCAGGTCAGGAAGGTGTTTCAGGTCCTGCGGGCCAATTCTTTGTTTGTAAAAGGTTCTAAATGTCTCTTTGGAGTCCAGAAGATTTCTTTTTTGGGGTATATTTTTTCCCCTTCTACTATTGAGATGGATCCCGTCAAGGTTCAGGCTATTTGTGACTGGACGCAGCCTACATCTCTTAAGAGTCTACAGAAGTTCTTGGGCTTTGCTAATTTTTATCGTCGCTTCATAACTAATTTTTCTAGTGTTGTTAAGCCTTTGACGGATTTGACTAAGAAGGGTGCTGATGTTGCTGATTGGTCTCCTGCGGCTGTGGAGGCCTTTCAGGAACTTAAGCGCCGGTTTTCTTCTGCTCCAGTGTTGCGTCAGCCAGATGCGTCGCTTCCTTTTCAGGTTGAGGTTGATGCTTCCGAGATCGGAGCGGGGGCGGTTTTGTCACAGAGAAGCTCCGATGGCTCAGTGATGAAGCCATGTGCGTTCTTTTCTAGAAAATTTTCGCCCGCTGAACGGAATTATGATGTTGGTAATCGGGAGCTTTTGGCCATGAAGTGGGCATTTGAGGAGTGGCGTCATTGGCTTGAGGGTGCTAGACATCGTGTGGTGGTCTTGACTGATCACAAAAATCTGATGTACCTTGAGTCTGCCAAGCGTCTGAATCCTAGACAGGCTCGTTGGTCACTGTTTTTCTCCCGTTTCAATTTTGTGGTTTCATACCTGCCAGGTTCAAAGAATGTGAAGGCGGATGCTCTTTCTAGGAGTTTTGTGCCTGACTCCCCTGGAAATTCTGAGCCCACTGGTATCCTTAGGGATGGGGTGATTTTGTCGGCTGTCTCCCCAGACTTGCGACGTGCTTTGCAGGAGTTTCAGGCGGATAAACCTGATCGTTGTCCGCCGGAAAGACTGTTTGTTTTCCGGATAATTGGACCAGTAGAGTCATCTCCGAGGTCCATTCTTCTGTGTTGGCAGGTCATCCTGGAATATTTGGTACTAGAGACTTGGTGGCCAGGTCTTTTTGGTGGCCTTCCTTGTCGAGGGATGTGCGTTCTTTCGTGCAGTCTTGTGGAGTTTGCGCTCGGGCTAAGCCTTGCTGTTCTCGGGCCAGTGGATTGTTGTCACCTTTGCCTATCCCGAAGAGGTCTTGGACGCACATTTCCATGGACTTTATTTCGGATCTCCCTGTCTCTCAAAAAATGTCCGTCATATGGGTTGTGTGTGACCGCTTTTCTAAGATGGTTCATCTGGTACCCTTGCCTAAGTTACCTTCCTCCTCTGAGTTGGTCCCTCTGTTTTTTCAAAACGTGGTCCGTTTGCATGGCATTCCGGAGAACATCGTTTCTGACAGGGGATCCCAGTTTGTGTCTAGATTTTGGCGGACGTTCTGTGCTAAGATGGGCATTGATTTGTCCTTTTCGTCTGCATTCCATCCCCAGACGAATGGCCAGACGGAACGAACTAATCAGACTTTAGAAACTTATTTAAGGTGTTTTGTTTCTGCTGATCAAGATGACTGGGTTACCTTTTTGCCGCTTGCCGAGTTTGCCCTTAATAATCGGGCTAGTTCTGCTACCTTGGTTTCTCCTTTCTTTTGTAATTCGGGGTTTCATCCTCGTTTTTCCTCTGGTCAGGTGGAGCCTTCTGATTGTCCT
This sequence comes from Ranitomeya imitator, assembly GCF_032444005.1. Classification (NCBI taxonomy): domain Eukaryota; kingdom Metazoa; phylum Chordata; class Amphibia; order Anura; family Dendrobatidae; genus Ranitomeya; species Ranitomeya imitator. Next base: position 544,714,668 of record NC_091286.1, on the reverse strand, counting down.
GGAGTGGACATGGTGGTGGATAGGTTGCATCAGATTTGGAGTCATGTGGTGGACAATTTGAAGTTGTCCCAGGAGAGGGCTCAGCAGTTTGCTAATCGCCGTCGCCGCGTGGGTCCTCGACTTCTTGTTGGGGACTTGGTGTGGTTGTCTTCTCGTTTTGTTCCTATGAAGGTCTCTTCTCCTAAGTTCAAGCCTCGGTTCATCGGTCCCTATAGGATCTTGGAAATTCTTAACCCTGTGTCGTTTCGTTTGGATCTCCCAGCATCGTTTGCTATTCATAATGTGTTCCATCGGTCGTTGTTGCGGAAGTATGAGGTACCTGTTGTTCCTTCGCTTGAGCCTCCTGCTCCGGTGCTGGTGGAGGGTGAATTGGAGTATGTTGTGGAGAAGATCTTGGATTCTCGTGTTTCCAGACGGAAACTCCAGTATTTGGTCAAGTGGAAGGGTTATGGTCAGGAGGATAATTCTTGGGTGGTTGCCTCTGATGTTCATGCTGCCGATTTGGTTCGTGCTTTTCATAGGGCTCATCCTGGTCGCCCTGGTGGTTCTCGTGAGGGTTCGGTGACCCCTCCTCAAGGGGGGGGGGGGTACTGTTGTGAGTTCTGTTTTTGGGCTCCCTCTGGTGGTTACTGATGGTACTGGGTGACTTGTGTTCTCTGCGGTCTCTGGTGTCCACCTGTTCCATCAGGTTATGGGAGTTTCCTGTTTAACCTGGCTTTTTTTGTCATTTCCTTGCCGGCTATCAATGTAATCAGTGTGTCTTTTTACCTCTGCTACCTGCGTCTGTTATCTTCAGGACAAGCTAAGTTGTGATTTTTCTGTTCCACGTTTTGCTTAATTTTTGTCTTAGTCCAGCTTGCAGATATGTGATTCCTTGCTGCTGGTTGCTCTAGTGGGCTGAAATTACTCCTCATGTTCCATGAGTTGGCACATGAGTTCAAGTAATTTCAGGATGGTTTTTTGAAGGGTTTTTCGCTGACTGCGCAGTTCACTTTTGTATCCCCTGCTATCTAGCTTTAGCGGGCCTCATTTTTGCTGATTCTATTTTCATAACTACGTATGTGCTTTCCTCTCATTTCACCGTTATTACAGGTGGGGGGCTGCTATTTCTGTGGGGTGTTTCTCTGGAGGCAAGTGAGGTCTGTGTTTCTTCTAATAGGGGAAGTTAATCCTTCGGCTGGCGCGAGACGTCTAGGAATCATCGTAGGCACGTTCCCCGGCTACTGCTAGTTGTGTGTTTAGGTTCAGGATCGCGGTCAGCTCAGGTTCCATCACCCTAGAGCTTGTTTTGTTTTTGTGCTTGTTCTTTTGTGATCCCCTGCCATTGGGATCATGACAGGGCACCACTTTAAACTTTTGCCCAGTGCCCCACTTTCTCTAAAACCGTACCTGTCCATTCACCATACTGTCTCCTCATATATTTAACCCCTCACTCTCTATACTGCCTGCTCACACACCCCTTGACTCCCCATAATGTGTCGGCACACATCCCATTACCCTCACTCCCCATACTATGTCCACATACATTTTTCCCCTTGCTACTCATACCGTGTCTACATTCATTCCCACTTCACTCCCCATACTGCGTTCGCACCCATCCCCCACTCACCATACTGTGCCTGCACCATCCCTCCACTCCTCATATTGTCAACACCCATTTGCCCACTCACCATTGTGTCTGCACCCATCTCCATATACTGTTTCCTCATACATGCCCCCATCTCTCCCCTTGCTCCTCAAACTGTGTCCTCAAATCTTCTCCATCCTATTATACTAAATCTCCCCCACACTACATCTCACCACATACAAAATACCCCACACACCTTAAATACACCCATTTCCACACTAAATAGCCGCACACACATTAAATACACCCTGCCCCACACTAAATACGCCCACACACATTAAATAGCTCCATCCCCACACTAAATAGCCCTACACACATTAAAAAACCCCATCCACACAAAAAATACCCCCACACATTAAAAAAACCCATCCCTACACCAAATCTCCACACATACATTAACCCCTTTTCCCTCCAAGGTGGTTTGCATGTTAATGACCATGCCAACTTTTATAATTCTGACCACTTTATGATGTAATAACTCTGAAACGCTTCAATGGATTCCATTGATTCTGAGATTTTTTTTCATGACACATTGTTCTTCATGTTTGTGGTAAAATTTATTCGATATAACTTGCGTTTATTTGTGAAAAACTCAGAAATTTGGAAAATGTTGCAATTTTCAAACTTTGAATTCTTATACCCTTAAATCAGAGAGATGTCACACAAAATAGTTAAAAAAATAATTCACACATGTCTACTTTACATCAGCACAATGTTTGGAACAAAATTATTTTTTGTTAGGAAGTTATAAGGGTGAGTTGACTAGTTATTTCTAATTTTCACAACAAAATTTAGAAAAAAACTTTTTTTGGGGACCACATCAAATTTGGAGTGACTTTGAGGGGTTTATATGATAGAAAATATCCAAAACTAACAGCATTTTTCACAAAAAAAATTCTTTAGACCCAAATTGTATTATTTTCACAAGGGTAACAGGAAAAAAAAGGACCCTAAAATTTGTTGTGCAATTTCTCCTGAGCCGACACCCCACATGTGGGGGAAAACCACTGTTTGGGTGCACGGCAGAGCTTGGAAGGGAAGGAGCACCATTTGATGTTTTGAATGCAAAATTTGGTTAAACAATTAACGGATGCCATGTCGCATTTGGAGAGCCCCTGATGTACCTAAACAGTAAAAATCCCCCACAAGTGACCCCATTTTGGGAACTAGGACCCCTCAGGGAACTTATGTAGGCGTATGGTGAGCATATTGAACCCCCAGGTGCTTCACAGAAGTGTTTAACATTGAGCCATGAAAATAAAAACAAAATCACCTTTTACTCTCAAAAATGTTTTTTAGCCCCAAAGTTTGCATTTTCATAATGGCAACAGGAAAATTTGCACTGTACAATTTGTTGTGCAATTTTTGCTGAGTACGCTGATACCTCACATATGGGAGAAAACTACTGTTTGGGCGCACAGCAAGGTCCGGAAGGCAGGGAGCATCATTTGACTTTTTGAATGTAAAATTTGCTGAAATCATTAGCAGACACCATGTCGCATTTGGAGAGCCCCTGATGTGCCTAAACAGTGTAAACCCTATCACAAGTGACCCCATTTTGGAAACCAGAGAGCTCAAGGAATGTATTTAGGTGTTTGGTGAGCACGTTGAACCCCAGGTGCTTCACAGAAGTTTATAACTAGTAATGAGTGAATTTGTATGGAAAACGATCGCCAACATAAATTAGTCACATTCGGATTCGTCATCGGAAACACGAGCAAAATTTCATAAAATTGGGAAAAATCGGTAACATTCGTTAAAAAGTGCGCTAAGATATTTGCGTTGCCACAAAAGCATTTTCAGCACTTTTGCAACGATAATGACAACAATTGTGGTGTATCATGAGCGTGGGGCACGTGTTTGATTAGGGGAGGGGGTTTGCAGAGCTCAGAGGCGCAGCGTGCTTGTAAACAGTATTTTTCCCCTCTAACTTTATGTGTGCACATTGCAGCTATTAAATCAGGGCGCAAGAAACATCCACAATGTCCTGACACAACGGCTTGTGTCATTGGCTGCTGAAATCACATGTCCCTCTTCATATAATTAGTACCATTTTGTCCATGTAACAGTGCAGGGAAGCTGCTCCTAATGCTGGCAGTGTTAGCAGTTAGATTTTAGCTAGTTAGCTATGTGGTTGTTCCTTACTCAGATAGCTTAGCTGGGTAGTGTTCTGTGTGGCTGTGAAATCGACCAGCATTTTTTGTTGTTGCCATTACTGAGGACCACAGACAGAGACAGCAGCGCACATGTCATACAAGTGTGACTGAGGACCGCAGACAAAGACAGAAGGGCACATGTCATACAAGTGTGTTACACAATGTCTCTATTGTGCTCCATGCATGAGTATAGCATTCTAAATCTTATTTTTTCACTAGCTAAATGTGAAAGAGCATGCCATATCCCACCTTGTCATTTAGTGGTGTGGTAACATTGTTCTGTGATTTGAGCTGTTGTGCATGAAGATACATTTATTGGGGCAGTTGTTACTGTGACTCACCATGTCATATCTCACCTTGTTATTTAATAGTGGTGAAATTCCACAATGTGCATAGTTCATGCATTTTAAAAAAATATATAAATTTTTTTATGTTGCTAAATGTGACACAGTCTGCCGTATTCCAAGGTGTCATTTGGAGGCAGTGATATGAAGCTGTCTGCAGACCTAACACAAATTAAAAAACAAAATTTATATTTTTTTCTGTTGCAAAACGTGATACAGCTCGCCGTATCCTACATTGTCATTTTGTGGCGGTGATATGAAGCTGTCTGCAGACATCACACACATTAAAATATATTTATATTTTTTTGCTAAATGTGATACAGCCAGCTATATTCAACCTTGTCATTTAGTAACGTTGAAATTGTTCTGTGTGCACAGCTGTTGCGCATTATTTTATTTTACTTTTTACAAATGTGATACAGCAGCCGACATCTGAGTTTGAAATTATTTTGACCCTGTCTTTTAGATTATGTGCAGCCTTGGCAACCAATTTCTCATGGGCATCTTTTATGCCTAGCTTGAGACACGCATCTGTTACACCTATCTTCTGACGAGCATCAAACTCTCTCTGGTAATTGGTTTTGGGTAACTGTCTAATCGTTATAGGCTAGATCCTCGATCTCATACCTCCCATAGCCGCCTTGTTATTGATCCTGTTCTATTTTCCCATTCCTGCTGTTGTCATGTCTTTTTTCCTGATCAGTGCACATAACGACACAGCCTTATTTGTCTGGCAAACCTGCAGCTTACCAGCAGCAACTGTAGGAAAGAGGGCAATCCAACGCCATGGACAATCTTCTAGATCAGAGGTCTCATTCCTCAAGGGCTGCAAACAGGTCATGTTTTCAGGATTTCCTTGTATTGCACAGATGATAATTCACCTGCAGAGAATGATTCCAGCACCTTGTGCAATGCTAAGGAAATCTTGAAAATATGCATGGTTTGAGGCCCTCGAGGAATGCAGTTTGAGACCCCTGTTCTAGATCATACAGGCCTCATCCACACTAAAAATATATATTTTTTATGTTACCAACATGATACAAAAGGGGAGTTTTCAGTTTGAAATTGTTTTGAGCATCTAGTCAATGTTATACAGGCCTCATCGACAGGCCCAAAAAAATTCTTCTGTCACTAATGTAATACAGTAGGGTACATCTCACGCAGAAATTGTTTACAGCATCTAGTCAATGTTATACAGGCCTCATCCACAGCCCCCCCAAATTTTGTTGGTTACTAATGTCATCCAGTAGGAGATATCTACTTAAACGTTTTTTTGAAGCATATCTTCTTTGTCATCCAACCCTCATTCTGGTTGGGTCTCCTTCATGTGTGTTGCCTGTAGCAGTAGGCATCCGATACCGGCAGTCCTCCACTCTTTTTGAGTCAACTACCCGTGTTACTATCCTTACATTTTTTCTGACAATAGTAATCTACAAAACTGATATGTGTGCCACCTGAGTGTGGCTGAGCATTAAGTTATATTTTTTTGTGTGTTTTACCACTTATATAGCTCCAGTAATTCAACATTCGCTTTACAGACATTAACAGATATTACTGTCACTGTCACTATTAGGACTCACATTCTAAATTTACTATCTGTATGTCTTTGCAGTGTGGGTAGAAAAATAACTACTGGGAGTAAACCCTCACAACACGGGTAGAACATACAAACTCTTTGCAGATTCTGGCCTTGGTGGGAATGGAAGAGGACCACATCGCTGAAAGGCTGCTAATGTATTTGCGTTGACAACTGAACGTTCCTGTGGTTGGAAGGCTATCACTGCGATGCAAAGTGTCAACCAATGTCAAGATTGTCTTCCAGTATGTTTTGATACTGCAACATGGGCGCACCCCTTTCCCGGGAGGGGGGGGGGGAGGAAGCAAGTGGCAAAATTTACTTTTTTATTGTGGATAGAACACACTGGCAACGCAGTAGTCAGCACTATTTCGAATCATAACTACATGGGTAACAATCATGTTGCAGATAGTGCTGATAGGAAGAAGCTCATGGGTCGGTCTCTTTCATGAGGTCCAACTCCAAAGTGTGTTGGTGGTGGGATAACACTTAAGCTTTCTTCCTCCAAACCCTCCTGACAACTACGGATAACATAGAGGGAATCATTATCGTCTTCATCTCCTAACTGTTGCACCTCCATCACCTCTTCCTTCTCGTCCTTTTCATGGTCCTTCTTCATTTGTTCTTCTTATGGCAACAGCTTGTGAGACGGCAGACCTGAATTCATAGATATTGTTAACCCTAAAGGTATCCTCCTCTGCTTCCTCTTCTTCCTCCTGGACGACCACCACCTCCTCACCCAGACTATTAAAATTGTGCTCAGCATGAAGATGACAGTAATAGTGATGCCGCTAACCATCTTCGTAGCCATTAAGAAAACATGTAGAAGAGTGCAGAGGTCTTTCATCTGTGGTTCCCAACTGCCATCTGTGGTTCCCAACAGTTAGTTGGGCAGTTGGAGAGTTGTGACTTGGATGAAAATAAGGGTAATTGGGGTGCCCCCCCTGAAGTCTGTACTGTGTGTGATGTTAAGCTGTAGGATGAGGAGCAAAGACCACTTGATGCAGTGCTTGTCATCTACTGCAGCACACATTCCTCATCTACAAAGCGTACCGCTGTACTGATGCCAAAAAAGTGTGAGTGTAGTAGTCCGTCCAGTAACAGAAGTTATAAAAATGCAGCAAAACAAACCAACTTCTCATCCCTCATATCATACCTGTCTCACAACCCTAAACAGCTATTCAGTACTTTCAATTCTCTCCTCCATCCACCAGATCCCCCTCCCTCCCCTCTGATCTCAGCTGAAGACTTTGCCTCACCATCTGTGAACTTGACCCAATAATGTCCTACCTCATTCCAAACTTTACCACAGCCTCTTCAACCTGTCACTAACAACTGGTGTCTTCTCCTCCTGATTCAAATATACCTTGTTCACACCCAACCTCAAAAAGCCCACCCTTGACCCATCCTCTGTGTCTAGCTATCGTCCCATATTTCTCCCCTATGCCTCCAAACTATTGGAACAACATGTCCATTTTGAACTGTAATCCTACCTCTCTTCTTGCTCCCTTTTTGACTACTTACAATCTGGCTTCAGACCGCACCATTCCACTGAAACTGCCCCGACTAAGGTCACCAATGACCTACTAACCGCCAAATGAAATCGACGCAAGTTTTTCCTCCTCCTTCTCCTGGACCTGGCATCTGCCTTTGACACAGTGGACCATTCCCTCTTATTACAGACTTTCTGTTCTGTTCTGTCCTCACCATTATTATGTTGTGGCCCCATGAGCGCATACATCCTATACATGTTTTGTAAGTAAGTTCCGATGGGGCTACTGAATGGGTGCCGGAATGCAATGTGCAAGCGCCCTAAGTGCTAACAGGTAAAGAGGGGATGGAGTTTTACACAAATCTGTTGCGGACATGAGAAAGGCATTCTGAAAGGTACAGGCTTGGCAAAGAGGAAAGAACTTAAAGAGGAAAGTACAGTATTGAAGTTATGGTGATGCATGAAAGCATGTGAAGACAGCAGTACCTAAGATATATACGCACAGCTCATATTCAGCCTATATTACAGGGAGAGACACTCCCTCAAGAGGAAAATGTTAAACTTGGATCAGGCTGCAAACTGCATATCAAGGAGTCCGAATAAGAATGAAGTAATGAAGAATGCAGACTGAGAGTGCAATCTTATTACCTAAAGAGAATGAAATACTTAGTCGTAAAAGGATTGTTTTCTTTTCTTTCTTGCTGAAATGGAGCTGTACCAGAAAACAAAAAAATCAGTTTTTTTTAAATCTCATACAACACCTTGAAGGTAACATGAACATTTCATTAATTATAATTCTATATAGGTATAATGTTCTAAAATGTTTGACACTTCAAATGTAAAACTTTCCCTGAACAGTTGGGTGAACACATTCATCATCAAAATGCAGCTGGAGAAATAAAATTTGTGTCAAGTTTAGGCAGCAGGTTTATATGACTACGTAATACTACTTGACTTATAAGATGGCCTCTATTGTTAGTATGACCTAATTTTGTCTCATCTCATGTCTTTCCCCTTGCCTGAATAATTTCAGTGATAAGTGCCCAGACCAGAGGTGAGAGAAGATGGAAAACTGAGCTGTCAGAACAAGGCAAAGTTTTACGTATTGCAATGCATGCAGGAGGCAGAACCCAAAATATTGTTTAGCCTCAAATCCATGCAATTAAATACCCAATGGTCCTCCCATTGCCTTTGTATGATTTGTTGCCTTCTCGCCTGCATGGCTCATAGAACATTTAACTGCAGAAAGCTCTCTCTCCTGGGAATGCTGTCATTCCAGGCAGAAGGACACGTAGTAAGCACAAAAAGGAGCTGAGAGAAAAAGTACACGCGGCCATGTCAAGGGGGTACCAAGCACACCAATTTAGCCTCATGGATTAAAGATGATCTTCAGAAAAAGAGACATATAAATTACTAAATTAAAGGTAAGATTACCTAGCTATGAGCTTTTCTTGAAACATGCATTGGGACAGAAATAAATAAAAAAATTAGATGGACTAAAGGTAGCCATAGAAAATCAAAATGTTGAAAAGTGGCACTCACATTCCATATAAACACTTCTATTCAAAGAACGTTAAGGCTATGTTCACACTTTGCGTTGTCCTTCTGCGGGTTCTCCCGCAGCGGATTTGATAAATCTGCAGGGCAAAACAATTGCGGTTCTCCCTGCAGATTTATCGCGGTTTGTTCCGCGTTTTCCGCTGCGGGTTTCCGCCTATACTATTGATGCTGCATATGCAGCAATATGCAGCATCAATAGTAATGTTAAAAATAATAAAAATTGGTTATACTCACCCTCTGATGTCCGGATATCCTGGGCGCTGCACCCGGCGGTCTGGTTCCAAAGATGCTATGCGAGAAGGACCCTTCGTGACGTCACGGTCATGTGACCGCGACGTCACCGCAGGTCCTGGTCGCACAGCAACTCTGACCGGACGGCCGCGTGCAGCGCTGAGACTTCAGAGGGTGAGTATAACATGATTTTTTATTTTTTAACCCCAAATATGGTTCCCAGGGCCTGGAGGAGAGTCTCCTCTCCTCCACCCCGGGTAGGAACCGCACATTATCTGCTTACTTCCCGCAACGTGGGCACAGCCCCATGCAGGAAGTAAGCGGTTCAATGTATTCCTATGGGTGCAGAATCGCAGCGATTCTGCACAAAGAAGTGACATGCTGCGGGTTTTAAACCGCTGCGTTCCCGCGCGGTTTTTCCCGCAGCATGTGCACAGCGGTTTGCGGTTTCCATAGGGTTTACATGTTACTGTAAACGCTATGGAAACTGCTGCAGACCCGCAGCATCAAAATCGCGGCGGTTCCGCGGTAAAAACCGCAAAGTGTGAACCCAGCCTAAAACACATGAATGCAGGAGGCGGAGTGGTGGGATATGGCCATTTGACGTCAAACTACGCTTCAACGTGTCCTGGTGCGGTATGATATAGGGCAACTTCCCCTTTATAGTGGACAAACTTTTATCACAAGTCACAATAATCAACGAACACAGATGAGGGAACGGTGCTTCCCACAACATCGGTAGCAAATTCATAAAAATACAGACATATCAATCTTATCATTATAGCCTAGCAGACCTCGTGCTTTAAGGTATGTGCACAGGTTGCGGATTTGCCTGTGGAATTTTCTGTGCAGATTCTGCATCTCTTGGCAGAAAATGCAGGTAAAAATCCACGCGTTTTGGATGCGTTTTTAGTGCGGATTTTCATGCAGATTTGTATGTGTTTTTGAAAGCTAAGTAAAGATCTATTAGTGAACAAAAAAAAAGAATTGAGATGTAATTTCTTGTCCAGTCTCTTCATTTACATACTCCATTGAAGAATGTTTACACACACAGAGATAGATAGAAGATAAATAGATGATAGAAAGATACATCTATAGATAGATAGATAATAGATAGATGATATATAGATAGATAAATCTATAAATCTATCTATCTATAGATCTATATACACTGCTCAAAAAAATAAAGGGACCACTAAAATCCCATGTCCTAGATATCACTGAATGAAATATTGCAGTTGTAAATCTTTATTCATTACATAGTGGAATGTGTTCAGAAAAATAAAACCTAAAAATGATCAACGTAAATCACAACTAATATCCCACGGAGGTCTGGAGTTGGAATGATGCTCAAAATCAAAGTGGAAAATGAAGTTACAGGCTGATCTAACTTCAGTGGAAATGCCTCAAGACAAGGAAATGATGCTCAGTAGTGTGTGTGGCCTCCATGTGCCTGTATGATCTCCCTACAATGCCTGGGCATGCTCCTGATGAGGTGGCGGATGGTCTCCTGAGGGATCTCCTCCCAGACTTGGGCTAAAGCATCCGTCAACTCCTGGACAGTCTGTGGTGCAACGTGACGTTGGTGGATGGTGCGAGACATGATGTCCTAGATGTGTTCAATCGGATTCAGGTCTGGAAAATGGGCGGGCCAGTCCATAGCTTCAATGCCTTCATCTTGCAGGAACTGCTGACACTCTCCAGCCACATGAGGTCTGGCGATGTCCTGCATTAGGAGGCACCCAGGGCCAACCGCACCAGCATATGGTCTCACAAGGGGTCTGAGGATCTCATCTCGGTACCTAATGACAGTCAGGATACCTCTGACGAGAACATGGAGGGCTGTGCGGCCCCCAAAGAAATGCCACCCCACACCATTACTGACCCACTGCCAAGCCAGTCATGCTGAAGGATGTTGCAGCAGATCGCTCTCCACGGCATCTCCAGACTCTGTCACATCTGCTCAGTGTTAACCTGCTTTCATCTGTGAAGAGCACAGGGTGCCAGTGGCGAATTTGCCAATCCTTGTGTTCTGTGGCAAATGCCAATCGTCAATCATCCTGCATGGTGTTGGGCTGTGAGCACAACCCCCATCTGTGAACACTCAGACCATCCTCATGCAGTCGGTTTCTAACCATTTGTGCAGACATATGCACATTTGTGGCTTGCTGGAGGTCATTTTGCAGGGCTCTGGCAGTGCTCCTCCTGTTCCTCCTTGCACAAAGGTTGAGGTAGCTGTCCTCATTGCTGCTGGGTTGTTGTCCTCCTACGGCCCATTCCACGTCTCCTGGTGTACTGAACTGACAGCTCGCATGGATGTGCCATCCTGGATGAGCTGCACTACCTGAGCCACTTGTGTGGGTTGTAGAGTCCGTCTCGTGCTACCACGAGTGTGAATGCACAACCAACATTCAAACGTGACCAAAACATCAAACCAGAAAGCATTGGTACTGAGATGTGATTGGTACTGAGATGTGGTCTGTCGTCCCCATCTGCAGAACCACTCCTTTATTGAGTGTGTCTTGATAATTGCCAATAATTTCCATCTGTTTTCAATTCTATTTGCACAACCTGTGAAATTGATTGTCAAACAGTGTTGCTTCCTACATAGTTACATAGTTACATAGTTATTAAGGTTGAAGGAAGACTTTAAGTCCATCTAGTTCAACCCATAGCCTAACCTAACATGCCCTAACATGTTGATCCAGAGGAAGGCAAAAAAAAACCATGTAGCAAAGAGTAAGCTCCACATTGGGGAAAAAAATTCCTTCCCGACTCCACATACGGCAATCAGACTAGTTCCCTGGATCAACGCCCTATCAAGGAATCTAGATGAACAAAATAGCAGACCACAAACTACAGATAAAAGATATATATATGTAAAATACATAAAATATATAAAATAAAAGACGTAATCATATGGCTGCTATAACATTTGAATGGCAAACCATTCGGACTAGTAGTAAAAAGACTAGACCCCAAAAGTGAAGATAAAACATATAAAAATCATATATCAAATAATGAAAGGCAAGTATGGTATTGCAAAATATATCTTTATTAATCATAAAAGGTGGCACTACAAAAGTGTGCCTGTGCTTGGAGACATAAATATATATAGAAAATATGCTATCAAAAAAATGGCCTATAAAAGGGAAATATTCCAATACCTATAGCACAAAAAAGGTGAGCGGACACAATAAAAGGTAGAATGACAATATTAAAAAACTACTTCATCACCTGGACCTAAGGCGTGCAAGGATGCATGGAAATACGCCATATGCATGTAATCACAGAGGGGAACAAAGAAATAATAAATAACTATATGTTGCAAGGTGAAATCCAAAAAGTGCAAAGTGCTAGCAATATGTAAGAAATATAATTATATATATATGTGTATTATAACACAGCTATGTGTAAACAGTTGCAACAAGTGCACCAGTGCAATATAAACAGCATAAAGCGTCAAAAATAAATGAAAGAAACAAACCCAATCCGTCTGTAGACACAGCAATAATATGTGCCTAAACCCTGCCCCAAAGTCCGCCCGGGTCCAAGTGATGTATATATTAAATGAAAACAATAAATCACTACCTGTCAAAGTCCGTTTGCTCCAAGCACAGCGCACCCCGACGCGCGTTTCGGATATACCCCCTGACGAAGGAGTATATCCGAAACGCGCGTCGGGGTGCGCTGTGCTTGGAGCAAACGGACTTTGACAGGTAGTGATTTATTGTTTTCATTTAATATATACATCACTTGGACCCGGGCGGACTTTGGGGCAGGGTTTAGGCACATATTATTGCTGTGTCTACAGACGGATTGGGTTTGTTTCTTTCATTTATTTTTGACGCTTTATGCTGTTTATATTGCACTGGTGCACTTGTTGCAACTGTTTACACATAGCTGTGTTATAATACACATATATATATAATTATATTTCTTACATATTGCTAGCACTTTGCACTTTTTGGATTTCACCTTGCAACATATAGTTATTTATTATTTCTTTGTTCCCCTCTGTGATTACATGCATATGGCGTATTTCCATGCATCCTTGCACGCCTTAGGTCCAGGTGATGAAGTAGTTTTTTAATATTGTCATTCTACCTTTTATTGTGTCCGCTCACCTTTTTTGTGCTATAGGTATTGGAATATTTCCCTTTTATAGGCCATTTTTTTGATAGCATATTTTCTATATATATTTATGTCTCCAAGCACAGGCACACTTTTGTAGTGCCACCTTTTATGATTAATAAAGATATATTTTGCAATACCATACTTGCCTTTCATTATTTGATATATGATTTTTATATGTTTTATCTTCACTTTTGGGGTCTAGTCTTTTTACTATCAAGGAATCTAGTTTATATACCCTGTTACATTATACTTTTCAAGAAAGGCATCCAGTCCCCTCTTAAATTTAAGTAATGAATCACTCATTACAACATCATACGTCCATAGTTCCATAGTCTCATTGCTCTTACAGTAAATAATCCGCGTCTGTTATTATGCTTAAACCTTTTTTCCTCCAAACGTAGAGGATGCCCCCTTGTCCCTGTTTCAGGTCTATGATTAAAAAGATCATCAGAAAGGTCTTTGTACTGCCCTCTCATATATTTATACATTAAAATAAGATCACCCCTTAGTCTTCGTTTTTCCAAACTAAATAGCCCCAAGTGTAATAACCTATATTGGTATTGCAGACCCCCCAGTCCTCTAATAACCTTGGTCGCTCTTCTCTGCACCCGCTCTAGTTCAGCTATGTCTTTCTTATACACCGGAGACCAGAACTGTGCACAGTATTCTAAGTGTGGTCGAACTAGTGACTTGTATAGAGGTAAAATTATGTTCTCCTCATGAGCATCTATGCCTCTTTTAATGCATCCCATTATTTTATTTGCCTTTGTAGCAGCTGCCTGACACTGGCCACTGAATATAAGTTTGTCATCCACCCATACACCCAGGTCTTTTTCATTGATGGTTTTGCCCAGAGTTTTAGAATTAAGCACATGATTATACATCTTATTACTTCTACCCAAGTGAATGACCTTACATTTATCCCCATTAAAGCTCATTTGCTATTTATCAGCCCAAGCTTCTAGTTTACATAAATCATCCTGTAATATAAAATTGTCCTCCTCTGTATTGATTACCCTGCAGAGTTTAGTGTCATCTGCAAATATTGAAATTCTACTCTGAATGCCTCCTACAAGGTCATTAATAAATATGTTAAAAAGAAGAGGGCCCAATACTGACCCCTGTGGTACCCCACTACTAACCGCTACCCAGTCCGAGTGTGCTCCATTAATAATCACCCTTTGTTTCCTATCCCTTAGCCAGCTCTCAACCCACTTACACATATTTTCCCCTATCCCCATTATTCTCATTTTATGTATCAACCTTTTGTGTGGCACCGTATCAAAAGCTTTTGAAAAGTCCATATACACTACATCCACTGGGTTCCCTTGGTCCAGTCCGGAACTTATCTCTTCATAGAAGCTGATCAAATTAGTCTGACATGAACGGTCCCTAGTAAACCTGTGCTGATACTGGGTCATGAGGTTATTCCTCTTCAGATACTCCAGTGTAGCGTCCCTTAGAATGCCCTCCAGGATTTTACCCACAGTAGAGGTTAAGCTTACTGGCCTATAATTTCCGAGTTCAGTTTTTGTTCCCTTTTTGAATATTGGCACCACATTTGCTATACGCCAGTCCTGTGGTACAGACCCTGTTATTATGGAGTCTTTAAAGATTAAAAATAATGGTCTATCAATGACTGTGCTTAATTCCTGCAGTACTTGAGGGTGTATCCCATCCGGGCCCGGAGATTTGTCAATTTTAGTGATTTTTAGACGTCGCCGCACTTCCTGCTGGGTTAAGCAGGTGACATTTAATAGGGAATATTTATCACTAGTCATTTTGTCTGCCATGGGATTTTCTTGTGTAAATACTGATGAAAAAAAGTCATTTAGCATATTGGCTTTTTCCTCATCCTCATCCACCATTTCACCCAGACTATTTTTAAGGGGGCCAACACTATCATTTTTTAGTTTCTTACTATTTATGTAGTTAAAGAATATTTTGGGATTATTTTTACTCTCTCTGGCAATGAGTCTCTCTGTCTCAATCTTTGCTGCCTTGATTTGCTTTTTACAGAATTTATTTAATTTTTTTGTATTTATTTAATGCCTCATCACTACCTACTTTCTTTAATTCTCTAAATGCTTTCTTTTTGTCACTTATTGCGCCCCTTAAAGCTCTATTTAGCCATATTGGTTTCCTCCCATTTCTAGTATGTTTATTCCCATACGGTATATACTGTGCACAGGTCCTATCCAGGATGCTAGGTGGACAGTTTGATTTACTTGGAGCTATATTCTGTTGTTTGTGTTCCCTTTATTTTTTTTGAGCAGCGTATACAGTTATATGAAAAAGTTTGGGCACCCCTATTAATCTTAAGCTTAATGTTTTATAAAAATTTTTTTTTTGCAACAGCTATTTCAGTTTCATATATCTAATAACTGTTGGACACAGTAATGTTTCTGCCTTGAAATGAGGTTTATTGTACTAACAGAAAATGTGCAATCTGCATTTAAACAAAATTTGACAGGTGCATAAGTATGGGCACCCTTATGATTTTCTTGTTTTAAATACTCCTACCTACTTTTTACTGACTTACTAAAGCACTTTTTATGGTTTTCTAACATCATTGAGCTTTGAACTTCATAGCCAGGTGTGTTATGATACGTTGGTCTAGGAGCAACATGGAACGAGCTCTGAAGGAAGTGGTAACTGTACTGACCGCAGTCCCTAAGCTCAACACAACACTAGAAGTAGCCGTGGAATGCTCCTAACTCTCCCTAGGCATCTCGTCACAGCCTAAGAGCTAACTACCCCTAAAGATAGAAGCAGGAAAGCTATCTTGCCTCAGAGAAAATCCCCAAAGGATAGATTAGCCCCCCACAAATAATGACTGTGAGTGGAGAGGGAAAATACATACACAGAATGAAACCAGGATGAGCACAGGAGGCCAGTCTAACTAAATAGATAGGACAGGATGGAATACTGTGCGGTCAGTATAAAACAACACTACAAAAATCCACGCAGAGTTTACAAAAAATCTCCACACCTGACTAAAGGTATGGAGGGCAAATCTGCCTCCCAGAGCTTCCAGCAAGACAGAATTAATTCACACTGATAAGCTGGACAAACATAGAAAGCACAGAATGGATAAGACCACAATCTATGGACAGAAAAGGGCAAGCAAAAACTTAGCTTAGCTAAACTGGTCAGGATAACAGGGAACTCCAAAGAGATGTGAATCCAACCAGGAACAATTTACAAGTGGCACTGGCTGAAGATAGAGCCAGACTTAAATAGCCGAGCAGAAGCGACGATAAGTGGAGGCAGCTGATGACAGCTAACTCCAAGGAGCAGCCATACCACTAGAAACCACAAGAGGGAGCCCAAGAGCAGAACTCACAAAAGTGCCACTTACAACCACCGGAGGGAGCCCAAGAGCGGAATTCACAACAGTACCCCCCCTTGAGGAGGGGTCACCGAACCCTCACCAGAGCCCCCAGGCCGATCAGGACGAGCCAAGTGAAAAGCACGAACCAAATCAGTGGCATGGACATCGGAGGCAACAACCCAAGAATTATCCTCCTGGCCATAACCCTTCCACTTGACAAGATACTGAAGCCTCCGCCTCGAAAAACGAGAATCCAAAATCTTCTCAACCTCATATTCCAACTCTCCCTCAACCAACACGGGGGCAGGAGGGTCAACCGAGGGAACAACGGGCACCACATATCTCCGCAACAAAGATCTATGGAAAACATTATGAATGGCAAAAGAGGCAGGAAGAGCCAAATGAAAATACACCGGATTAATAATTTCAGAAATTTTATAAGGACCAATAAACCGAGGCTTAAACTTAGGAGAAGAAACCTTCATAGGAACATGACGAGAAGACAACCAAACCAAATCCCCCACACGAAGCCGGGGACCAACACACCGACGGCGGTTGGCAAAACGTTGAGCCCTTCCCTGAGACAATGTCAAATTGTCCACCCTACATGAGTCCAAGTCTGCTGCAGCCTGTCCACCACAGAATCAACACCAGGACAATCAGAAGGCTCAACCTGCCCAGAAGAAAAACGAGGATGAAAACCAAAATTACAAAAGAAAGGTGAAACCAAAGTAGCCGAACTAGCCCGATTATTAAGGGCAAACTCGGCCAACGGCAAGAAAGACACCCAATCATCCTGATCAGCAGACACAAAGCATCTCAAATAGGTCTCCAAAGTCTGATTAGTTCGCTCAATTTGGCCATTAGTCTGAGGATGAAACGCCGAAGAAAAAGACAAATCAATGCCCATCCTAGCACAAAAGGCCCACCAAAATCTAGAGACAAACTGAGAACCTCTGTCAGACACAATATTCTCCGGAATGCCATGCAAACGAACCACATGCTGAAAAAATAATGGAACCACATCTGAGGAGGAAGGCAGCTTAGGCAAAGGTACCAGATGGACCATTTTAGAGAACCGGTCACAAACAACCCAGATAACAGACATCTTCTGGGAAACAGGAAGATCCGAAATAAAATCCATGGAAATATGCGTCCAGGGCCTCTCAGGGACCGGCAAAGGCAAAAGTAACCCACTAGCGCGGGAACAGCAAGGCTTGGCCCGGGCGCAAGTCCCACAGGACTGCACAAAAGCACGCACATCGCGCGACAAGGAAGGCCACCAAAAGGACCTAGCAACCAAATCTCTGGTACCAAAAATCCCAGGATACCCAGCCAACACTGAACAATGAACCTCAGAAATTACCTTAATGGTCCATCTATCAGGAACAAACAGCTTCCCCACTGGACAGCGGTCAGGCCTATCAGCCTGAAATTCCTGAAGCACCCGCCGCAAATCAGGGGAGATAGCAGAAAGAATCACCCCCTCCTTAAGAATGCCAACTGGCTCAAGGACTCCAGGAGAATCAGGCGAAAAACTCCTAGAGAGGGCATCAGCCTTAACATTCTTAGATCCCGGAAGATACGAGACCACAAAATCAAAACGGGAGAAAAACAGGGACCATCGAGCCTGTCTAGGATTCAGCCGCTTGGCCGACTCGAGGTAAATCAGATTCTTATGATCGGTCAGGACCACAACATGGTGTTTAGCTCCCTCAAGCCAATGTCGCCACTCCTCAAACGCCCACTTCATAGCCAACAACTCCCGATTGCCGACATCATAATTGCGTTCCGCAGGCGAAAACTTTCTTGAAAAAAAAGCACACGGTTTCATCAAAGAACCATCAGACTCCCTCTGAGACAAAACGGCCCCTGCCCCAATCTCAGAAGTGTCGACCTCAACCTGAAAAGGAAGAGAAACATCCGGTTGACGCAACACAGGGGCAGAAGTAAATCAGCGTTTAAGCTCCTGAAAGGCCTCAACAGCCTCAGAGGACCAATTCGTCACATCAGCGCCTTTCTTCGTCAAATCAGTAAGGGGCTTAACCACACTGGAAAAGTTGGCAATCAAATTAGATAGAAATTAGCAAAACCCCAAAATTTTTGAAGACCCTTCACAGATGTGGGTTGGATCCAGTCATGAATAGCTTGGACCTTAACAGGATCCATTTCTATAGACGAGGGAGAAAAAATAAAACCCAAAAAAGAGACCTTCTGAACTCCGAATAGGCACTTAGACCCCTTCACAAATAAAGCATTATCACGAAGGATCTGGAACACCATCCTGACCTGCTTCACATGAGACTCCCAATCATCGGAAAAAATCAAAATATCATCCAAATATACGACCATGAATTTATCAAGATAATTGCGGAAAATATCATGCATGAAAGACTGGAACACAGATGGAGCATTAGAGAGCCCAAATGGCATCACAAGGTATTCAAAATGGCCTTCGGGCGTATTAAATGCAGTTTTCCATTCGTCACCCTGTTTAATACGAACAAGATTATATGCCCCTCGGAGGTCAATCTTAGTAAACCAACTAGCCCCCTTAATCTGAGCAAACAAATCAGTAAGCAAAGGCAAGGGGTATTGGAATTTGACCGTGATCTTATTAAGAAGAGGATAATCAATACAGGGTCTCAAGGAGCCATCCTTCTTAGCAACAAAAAAGAAACCCGCTCCCAATGGTGACAAAGAGGGCCAAATATGCCCTTTCTCCAAAGATTCCTTAACATAGCTCCGCATGGCGGCATGCTCTGGCACAGACAGATTGAAAAGTCGGCCCTTAGGGAACTTACAACCAGGAATCAAGTTAATAGCACAAACACAGTCCCTGTGCGGAGGAAGGGAACTGGACTTGGGCTCATCAAATACATCCTGGAAATCCGACAAAAACTCAGGGACCTCAGAAGAGGGGGAAGAGGAAATTGACATCAAAGGAACGTCACTATGTACTCCTCGACAACACCAACTAGTCACCGACATAGTTTTCCAATCCAGCACCGGATTATGTTCCTGTAACCATGAAAATCCCAGTACAACAACATCATGCAGGTTATGCAACACCAGAAAACGGCAATCTTCCTGATGTGCAGGAGCCATGTACATAGTCATCTGTGTCCAGTACTGAGGTTTATCCTTGGCCAAGGGTGTAGCATCAATGCCCCTCAAAGGAATAGGGCTCTGCAAAGGCTGCAAGGAAAAACCACAGCGCCTGGCGAATTCTAAATCCATTAAGTTCAGGGCAGCGCCTGAATCCACAAATGCCATGACAGAAAAGGACGACAATGAGCAAATCAGGGTCACAGATAAGAGAAATTTAGGCTGTATAGTACTAATGGTAACAGACCTAGCGACTCTCTTAGTACGCTTAGGGCAATCAGAGATAACATGAGCAGAATCACCACAGTAAAAACACAGCCTATTCTGACGTCTGAATTCCTGCCGTTCTATTCTAGTCAAAATCCTATCACATTGCATAGGTTCAGGACTTTGCTCAGAGGATACTGCCATATGGTGCACAGCTTTGCGCTCGCGCAGACGCCGATCAATCTGAATGGCTAGAGACATAGATTCGCTCAAACCGGCAGGCGTAGGAAAACCCACCATAACATCTTTAAGGGTTTCAGAAAGACATTTTCTGAAAATAGCAGCCAGAGCCTCTTCATTCCATTTAGTGAGCACAGACCATTTTCTAATTTTCTGGCAGTATAACTCTGCCGCTTCCTGACCTTGACACAAGGCCAACAGGGTTTTTTCCGCATGATCCACAGAATTAGGTTCGTCATACAATAATCCGAGCGCTTGAAAAAATGCATCTACATTCAATAATGCCGGATCCCCTGTTTCAAGAGAAAAAGCCCAGTCTTGAGGGTCACCACGCAGCAAGGATATGATGATTTTTACCTGCTGAATGGGATCACCAGAAGAACGGGGTTTCAAAGCAAAAAACAATTTGCAGTTATTTTTAAAGTTCAAAAACTTGGATCTGTCCCCAAAAAACAAATCAGGAGTAGGAATTCTGGGCTCTAAAGCCGGAGTCTTGACAACATAGTCCTGGATACTCTGTACTCTTGCAGCAAGTTGATCCACACGAGAAAAGAAACCCTGAACATCCATGCCAAAGCATATATCCTGAACCACCCAGATATCAAGAGGAAAAGAAAAAAAAAGGACAAACTAGAGCACAGAAAAAAATATGGTTCAGAACTTTCTTTTCCTTCTTTTGAGATGCATTTAATTCATTTTTGGCCACTTGTACTGTTATGATACGGTGGTCTAGGAGCAACATGGAACGAGCTCTGAAGGAAGTGGTAACTGTACTGACCGCAGTCCCTAAGCTCAACACAACACTAGAAGTAGCCGTGGAATGCTCCTAACTCTCCCTAGGCATCTCGTCACAGCCTAAGAGCTAACTACCCCTAAAGATAGAAGCAGGAAAGCTATCTTGCCTCAGAGAAAATCCCCAAAGGATAGATTAGCCCCCCACAAATAATGACTGTGAGTGGAGAGGGAAAAGACATACACAGAATGAAACCAGGATGAGCACAGGAGGCCAGTCTAACTAAATAGATAGGACAGGATGGAATACTGTGCGGTCAGTATAAAACACTACAAAAATCCACGCAGAGTTTACAAAAAATCTCCACACCTGACTAAAGGTGTGGAGGGCAAATCTGCCTCCCAGAGCTTCCAGCAAGACAGAATTAATTCACACTGATAAGCTGGACAAACATAGAAAGCACAGAATGGATAAGACCACAATCTATGGATAGAAAAGGGCAAGCAAAAACTTAGCTTAGCTGAACTGGTCAGGATAACAGGGAACTCCAAAGAGATGTGAATCCAACCAGGAACCATTTACAAGTGGCACTGGCTGAAGATAGAGCCAGACTTAAATAGCCGAGCAGAAGCGACGATAAGTGGAGGCAGCTGATGACAGCTATCTCCAAGGAGCAGCCATACCACTAGAAACCACAAGAGGCAGCCCAAGAGCAGAACTCACAAAAGTGCCACTTACAACCACCGGAGGGAGCCCAAGAGCGGAATTCACAACACAGGTGTATGCAATCATGAGAAAAGCTACTTAAAGTGGCCACTTGCAAGTTGTTCTCCTGTTTGAATCTTCTCTGAAGAGTGGCATCATGGGCTCCTCAAAACAACTGTCTAATCATCTGAAAACAAAGATTATTCAACATAGTTGTTCAGGAGAAGGATACAAAAAGCTGCCTCAGAGATTCAACCTGTTAATTTCCACTGTGAGGAACATAGTAAGTAAATGGAAGAACACAGGTACCGTTCTTGTTAAGACCAGAAGTGGCAGGCCAAGAAAAACATCAGAAAGGCAGAGAAGAAGAATGGTGAGATCAGTCAAGGACAATCCTCAGACCACCTCCAGAGAGCTGCAGCATCAACTTGCTGCAGATGGTGTCACTGTGCATCGGTCAACTATACAACGCACTTTGCACAAGGAGAAGCTGTATGGGAGAGTGATGCGAAAGAAGCCGTTTCTGCAAGCACGCCACAAACAGTCGGCTGAGGTATGCAAAAGCCCATTTGGAGAAGCCAATTTCTTTTTGGAAGAAGGTCCTGTGGACTGATCAAACCAAGATTGAGTTGTTTGGTCATACAAAAAGGCATTATGCATGGCGGCCAAAAAGCACAGCATTCCAAGAAAAACACTTGCTACCCACAGTAAAATTTGGTGGAGGTTCCATCATGTTTTGGGGCTGTGTGGCCAATGCCGGCACCGGGAATCTTGCTAAAGTTGAGGGACGCATGAATTCCTCTCAGTATCAGCAGATTCTAGACAATAATGTTCATGAATCAGTGACAAAGTTGAACTTACGCAGGGGATGGATCTTTCAGCAAGACAGTGATCCAAAACACCGCTCCAAATCTACTCAGGCATTCATGCAGAGGAACAATTACACTGTTCTGGAATGGCCATCCCAGTCCCCAGACCTGAATATCATTGAACATCTGTGGGATCATTTGAAGAGGGCTGTCCATGCTCAGCGACCATCAAACTTAAGTGAACTGGAATTGTTTTGTAAAGAGGAATGGTCAAAAATATCTTCATCCAGGATCCAGGAACTCATTAAAAGCTACAGGAAGCGACTAGAGGCTGTTATTTTTGCAAAAGGAGGATCTACTTAATATTAATGTCACTTTTTTGGTGGGGTGCCCATACTTATGTACCTGTCAAATTTTGTTTGAATGCAGATTGCACATTTTCTGTTAGTACAATTAACCTCATTTCAAGGCAGAAACATTACTGTGTCCAACAGTTATTAGATATATGAAACTGAAATAGTTGTTGCAAAACATTTTTTTTAATAAAACATTAAGCTTAAGATTAATAGGGGTGCCCAAACTTTTTCATATAATTGTATCTATCTATTATCTATCTATCTATAAATCTATCTATCCATCTATCTATAGATATATATCTATCTATAGATAGATAATACCAAGCCTGATGTTTAGTAATAAACATAATAAAATGGTACATAAAGAGTTAAATGAAGACACACACACACACACACAAAATCTGTGTTGGCCGGGGTCACACTTGCGAGAAACTTGCACAAGTCTCGCACTCGAACCGGAGCGTTGAGCTGTATAGAAATACATGTAGCCGCACACTCCGGTCCCAAGTGTCGGTGGCAGTGCCGAGTATTGAGGTGTGAGACTTGTGTGAGTTTCTCGCAAGTGTGACCCCGGCCTAATTGCAATATCTGTTTAATTTAAAAAAAATATGGAAAAAAAAATTGCGTGGGCTCCCATGCAATTTTCAAATCTAGAGTGGGAAAGCCAGCGACCGGGGGCCAATGTTTATAACGTAGTAAGGGGTTAATATCCATGGATCTTCCCAGCCTATGAATATTCGCCCGCAGCTGTCTGCATAGCCTTTACTATGCAATTACTAGGCACCTATCCATTACTAATCCTATAGTAGTGAAAGAGTTTAAAAAAAAGACACAGCCAGAAAAAAGTATTTTAATATTTTTGATTTCAGCATACTTACAACCACGCCTAATTCCCCGAAGCCATCGATCTCCGGCAAAAAATTAAAAATAATAAACCAACAGTATACTCCCTCGTCCGACGCCATCCAATTAATAATGAGTGTCCCACGACGATCTCCCCTATAGAACAGTGATGTCACTGCTCTATAGGCCTCCTGTGATGCACTGACAGGAGATATTGGCTCCTGCAGTGCATCACTGAAGAGGTTACCTTAGTTCATTTTCTCGCTTTACGGCACTGCTGCGTGGCAATTTTCTCACACAGCGTTGCCGGTGAGAGAATCAACTTAAGTAACCTATCTCCCGGCAGCGGCGGAGGGATATACATCGCGGAGGATTACGCCCACTGTCAGTTCATCGCGGGGCCCCTGTAGAATGCTGACATCGCTCGATGTCACTGTTCTACTCTGGAGATCGTCGTGGGACACTCGTTATTAACTGCACTACGGCAGAAAGTTAAGTATAGTTTGGTTTATTATGTTATTTTTATTACAGGAGAATTGAGGGCTTCAGGGACTAGGTGTTTGGTAAGTATGTACTCTATGTTATACATAGCTCCCAACCGTTCCTCATTGTGCAGGATTGTCCCGGATTTGAACCTTTGCCCTGCTGTCCTGCACGGGACGCTCTGATCCCGCACCCGCAGACAGCAGGACCGACACGCCCCTTATGTTAAGCCATGCCCCGGGCCCTTACACTTCCCTATGGCTGCCTGCTTTCTGTGCACAGGACCTGTGATGAGGTCACAGGAGGAGAGGAGTCAGGGGGTCACATGATCGGGACCTCCGTGGATTGCAGGACTCGCTGCCTGTGCTGATTGCCAACTTGCTGCCACATGGTGCTGCAGACGCAGGATGAGGTAAGTATGCTGCCTTGTGTGGGGTCAGGAGGTGTACAGTGTGGATGTAGCAGAGCCATGTGTGTGTGAGGTGTACGGAGCGGAGCCGTGTGTGTGTGAGGTGTACTGAGCGGAGCCGTGTGTGTGCGAGGTGTACGGAGCGGAGCCGTGTGTGTGCGAGGTGTACGGAGCGGAGCCGTGTGTGTGTGAGAGGTGTACGGAGCGGAGCCGTGTGTGCGAGGTATACGGAGCGGAGCCGTGTGTGTGCGAGGTGTACGGCCGTGTGCGTGCGAGGTGTACGGAGCGGAGCCGTGTGCGTGCGAGGTGTACGGAGCGGAGCCGTGTCCGTGTGAGGCGTACGGAGCGGAGCCGTGTGCATGCGAGGTGTACGGAGCGGAGCCGTGTGCGTGCGAGGTGCTATGTGTCGCCATTATATGGTACGAAGTGCTATGTGTCGCCATTATATAGTACGAAGTGCTATGTGTCGCCATTATATGGTACGAAGTGCTATGTGTCGCCATTATATGGTACGAAGTGCTATGTGTCGCCATTATATGGTACGAAGTGCTATGTGTCGCCATTATATGGTACGAAGTACTACAGTATGGAGCATCATGTGCGGTCATTATACAGTATGGAGCATCATATGCGGTCATTATACAGTATGGAGCATCATGTGGGGCCATTATACAGTATGGAGCATCACGTGCGGTCATTATACAGTATGGAGCATCATGTGGAGCCATTATACAGTATGGAATCATATGCGGTCATTATACAGTATGAAGAATTATGTGGGGCCATTATACAATATTGAGCATCATGTGGGGCCATTATACAGTATGGATTATCATGTGCAGTCATTATACAGTATTGAGCATCATGTGGGGCCAATATACAGTATGGAGCATCATATGCGGTCATTATACAGTATGAAGAATTATGTGGGGCCATTATACAGTATTGAGCATCATGTGGGGCCATTATACAGTATGGAGCATCATGTGCGGTCATTATACAGTATTGAGCATCATGTGGGGTCATTATACAGTATGGAATCATATGCGGTCATTATACAGTATGAAGAATTATGTGGGGCCATTATACAGGATTGAGCATCATGTGGGGCCATTATACAGTATGGATTATCATGTGCAGTCATTATACAGTATTGAGCATCATGTGGGGCCAATATACAGTATGGAGCATCATGTGCGGTCATTATACAGTATGGAGAATTATGTGGGGCCATTATACAGTATGGAATCATATGCGGTCATTATACAGTATGAAGAATTATGTGGGGCCATTATACAGTATTGAGCATCATGTGGGGCCATTATACAGTATGGATTATCATGTGCAGTCATACAGTATTGAGCATCATGTGGGGCCAATATACAGTATGGAGCATCATATGCGGTCATTATACAGTATGAAGAATTATGTGGGGCCATTATACAGTATTGAGCATCATGTGCGGTCATTATACAGTATTGAGCATCATGTGGGGTCATTATACAGTATGGAATCATATGCGGTCATTATACAGTATGAAGAATTATGTGGGGCCATTATACAGTATGGAGCATCATGTGCGGTCATTATACAGTATTGAGCATCATGTGGGGTCATTATACAGTATGGAATCATATGCGGTCATTATACAGTATGAAGAATTATGTGGGGCCATTATACAGGATTGAGCATCATGTGGGGCCATTATACAGTATGGATTATCATGTGCAGTCATTATACAGTATTGAGCATCATGTGGGGCCAATATACAGTATGGAGCATCATGTGCGGTCATTATACAGTATGGAGAATTATGTGGGGCCATTATACAGTATTGAGCATCATGTGGGGCCATTATACAGTATGGAGCATCATGTGCGGTCATTATACAGTATTGAGCATCATGTGGGGTCATTATACAGTATGGAGCATCATGTGTGGCTAATATACAGTATGGAGCATCATGTGCGGCCAATATACAGTATGGAGCATCATGTGTGGCCATTATACAGTATGGAGCATCATGTGCGGCCAATATACAGTATGGAGCATCATGTGCGGCCATCATACAGTATGGAGCATCATGTGTGGCCATTATACAGTATGGAGCATCATGTGTGGCCATTATACAGTATGGAGCATCATATGTGGCCATCATACAGTATGGAGCATTATGTGTGGCCATTATACAGTATGGAGCATCATATGTGGCCATCATACAGTATGGAGCATCATGTGTGGCCATTATACAGTATGGAGCATCATGTGTGGCCATTATACAGTATGGAGCACTGTGTGGCCATTTTTTTTGTTTATAATTATTGTATATGAAACCGTGTGATCAGCAGTGCTAAATGGGTGTGGTTGGGACGTGGATATGGGTGTAACTAATTATGAATGGGTGTGGTCAGGGGCGTGGCCTAAAATTTGTTTCTCTTTCCCATCTTCAAAAGTTGGGAGGTATGGTTATGTGTTGTATGTTATGTGTATGTCTGCTGTATGTTCTGTATGTTTTTGTTTTTACTACTGAACACAGCCATTGTCTGATGGGACTACTTCCCCATCATCAGCAATGCTGTCATTGTGAGCATTCATTGCCGGATGGGAGCAGTAGTCCTATCACTCAGACAATGGCTGCTTACACAGACACGCGCACACACACAGGGACACACGCACACACACAAACCAGCGCACACACACACATTACACACAGACCCCCCCAACACACTATACATGCACATATCTCCACCCACACACTCCCTCCTCTCGATCTGCAGCGTTTCATCCGCAGCAAAACCGCAGATCTTTTTTTACATCTACGGGTTTGCTGCGGATGTGCCTGACTCAATGGAAGTCAATGGGTGCAGAAACGCTGCAGATCCAACCCAAAGAATTCACATGCTGCGCAAAAGAAAAAAACCCGATTCTGCATTTTTTTCCTGCAGCATGTGCTCAACAAATGTCAATTTCACATAGAGTAACATTGGCTGTGCACTACTCTGCGGATTTGATGCGAATCCGTGTGGCCAAAAACACAGCAGAAACCCATCAAAATCTGCAGCGTGTGCACATATCCTTACTGTGTATATGCATAATCCATTAGCTACTCTTCTCAATAGAAGCTTATGATGGTTTCCTCCCTGAGGCGGTAAATTAACCCTCTCAACGCCTGCTCATCTCAGCACCTCAAAGTTTGATTGATGAAAATCCTGAATATTCTTAATTGATCTGGGGGAACCTTTACCAGATATAATAGATTTAAAATGTTCTCTAAACCTAACATATAAAGGTCTAATCGGTTTCCCAATATAATAGAAACCACATGGAAATAAAAGAGAACATTACCACAAATTGGGTTTTACAACATGTGGGACACGATGTAGCACGGGATCAATTTCTAATGGGTTAATGGTGAGAGGAAACCTACAAAAAGAGCATCTTCCACATTTAAAATTACACGTTGGACTTGATTAGCCTAGCCAATTTTTAGACTCCAATTTTAATCTGTTCATCACAAGTGTGTCTTTGAGATCACCACTTCTTCTGTCTGTAATTAATGGTTTGTGTGCTGCTACAGCAGATAAATCCTTATCTTTTTCAAGTAGATGCGACTTCTTGTCTACGACAAAATATCTCCATCCATTGGGCAGTGTTTGAGATTAAAAATGAATCTCTTATCTTTTTCTTTTTGTCTCTTAGTGCTATTTCTGTTCAATAGATCCTTCTGAATTAATGAATTTGCCCTTTTAAAAGCTCCCTCCAGCAGTCAACTCGGGTAATCCCTACTCAAAAATCTTGTTTTGCCTTTGAGTAAGAGCTCTTTCAGACATCTGTTTTTCTCTTATGAGTTTTTCATGTTTTTCTGGGATAAAATTCGTAGCTATGATAGTCTATGGGGCTGTTCACATGTCCGATTTCCTTGTTGGACAGAGTGGTCTGCAAAAAATCATGGAGACATGTCCAGCATTCATCCAAGAGTGAAACCAAAATTGCCAGTGCAAAGTTATTGTCATGACTCAGAAGTTGGGTGGCCCGAGACCAGGGGCTCCTCTCCTGTCCCTAACACTATGGGGCGCCCTAGCTTGCCCTATTCCCCGAGATACTTCTGAAGGTAAAGATGCCGGGGTCGCTACCCTTGCCTGATCTCCTGAATCAGCCCTCCATCTTTTCCCTTCCCCCACTCAGGGAAGAGGGGAGCTGTCATGCACCGCAGTACACCAAGAGGTAACTAAAATACCAAAACAAGAGGAGGGAAGGGAATTATCACACTTACAAACCCAGGTAACAGTCACAGATAGATCCTCCAAACTCCTCATATAAGCACTAAGAAACACCTCTCCTCCAAACCATGCAGCATAAGCTAGCTCTGACAATGTGTTTGAATCAGGACCCAGATTACATGGGGATAGGAGTGGCTAACCGAGCACAGCTGACAGCTCAGACTCCCAGAGCACTCAACATGGCCGATTAACCCGTGTCCTGTCAAAAGAAATAAACACCATTTAAAAAGAAGGTGAAGTGCTTCTTTTCAGCGCAGGAGTATGAGCAATCAGACGCTGCGGTCCTCTCTTTTGCGGTAACCCCATGACATCTTTAGGTCCAAGAAACCGAAAAAATATTGGACAGCATTTGGATTCTATCCATGTGCTGTCTGTACTTCATGGTCTTGTTAATTGGTGAAGTTGAAGAAACTTTTTTATTTCTCATCTGAGAAAAACTGATGAAACTCGGACCAAACTCTGATGACTCTTGGATTAATCTCTAATCAAAAACACTAATGAAACTCAGTCTGTTTCTCCTGTATGTGAAAAAATCAGACAACTAAATGAGCCCTAAATATAAGGGCAATTATCCACGATAACACTGCATGCTCCAATCATCTATAGGTAGGGACATAAATAGAAGTCATGGGGCCCCATAGCCAGGGCCAGCGTCAGCACCCGGCGCACCCGGGCAAGTGCCGGGGCCCTGAGCAGGCAAGGGACTGCTGGAGTCGCCTACTCCGGGCCCTGGCACTTGCGATACTTACCTCTCCCGGTTCCAGCGCTGCAGTGTCTTCCATCCTCTAACTGTGACGTTCAGGTCAGAGAGCACGATGACGTCACCAGTGCGTGTCCTCTGCCTGAGCAGTCGCAGCATAGAGAGCAGGAAGACGCCAACGGTGAGGAGTCCAAAGCAGAGCAGCGTCAAGCAACGAGAGGTGAGTATTTCATTTTTTTTAAATATTTGGAGCAATATATGGGGACCATCAGAAGGAGCCCATATATGGAGCATTTTATGGGGCTAATTCTATATGGAGCAACTTATGGGGCCAATAATATAGGGAGCATCTTATGGGGCCAATAATATAGGGAGCTGTTATGATCCGGTGACCTTGGAGGTGCATGAGAACTTTCACTGGAGAAAGTGGCCACTATACGGACCGCAAACCTCAACTTAACACCGCAACTAGAAGTAGCCGTGGAGTGTACCTAACACACCTAGACACCTCGTCACAGCCGGAGGACTAAATTCCCCTAAAGATGGAAATCGGAATACGATCTTGCCTCAGAGAAAATCCCCAAAGGATAGACAGCGCCCCACAAATATTGGCGGTGAGTCGGAGAGGAAAAAACATACACAGGCAGAAAAAACAGGATTTAGCACAGGATGCCACTCTAGCTAGATAGGACAGGATAGGACAGAGTTCTGTGTGGTCAGTATTAAAACCCTTCAAAAAATCCACAGCAGAATATACAAAAAACTTCCTACAACCAACTAAAGATGTAGGAGCGTATATCTGCAACTCCAGTGAATCCTACAAACAGAGCAGGAAAAAACTGAAACAAGCACACAACAGTATGCCACAGATACAAAAAGCAAAACATTTATCTTTGCTGAAATTGGCAGCTAAGCAGGTGAGGCCAGGCAGAGATCCAATACTTCCAAAGAAACATTGACAACTGGCAAGGGCTAATGAATCCTGCACACTTAAATATCCCAGTCAGAATAGCAATTAGCAGATACACCTGGCCAGGACTGTGACTCAGAGACAACTGTATTCCCACCTACCACCACTGGAGGGAACCCAAGAGCAGAATTCACAACAGTAACCCCCCTTGAGGAGGGGTCACCGAACCCTCGCCAGGACCTCCAGGACGATCAGGGTGAGCCAGATGAAAGGCATGGACCAAATCATCAGCATGAACATCCGAGGAAAAAACCCAAGAATTATCCTCCTGGCCATAACCCTTCCATTTGACAAGGTACTGAAGCTTCCGCCTCGAAAAACGTAAATCCAAAATCTTCTCAACAACATATTCCAACTCCCCATCAACCAACACAGGGGCCAGAGGATCAACAGAGGGAACAACGGGCTCCACATATTTCCGCAACAAAGATCTATGGAAGACATTATGGATAGCAAAAGAGGCCGGAAGCGCCAGACGAAAAGACACCGGATTAATAATCTCAGAAATCCTATAAGGACCAATAAACCGAGGCTTAAACTTAGGAGAAGAAACCTTCATAGGAACATGACGGGAAGACAACCAGACCAGATCCCCAACCCGAAGCCGGGAACCAACACACCGACGACGGCTAGCAAAACGCTGAGCCTCCTCCTGAGACAACACCAAATTGTCCACCACATGAGCCCAAATCTGCTGCAACCTGTCAACCACAGAATCCACACCAGGACAGTCAGAAGGCTCAACCTGCCCAGAAGAAAAACAAGGATGAAAACCAAAATTACAAAAGAAAGGCGAAACCAAAGTAGCCGAACTAGGCCGATTATTAAGGGCAAACTCGGCCAATGGCAAAAAAGCCACCCAATCATCCTGATCAGCAGACACAAAGCATCTCAAATAAGTCTCCAAAGTCTGATTAGTTCGCTCGGTCTGGCCGTTTGTGTGAGGATGAAATGCAGAAGAAAAAGACAAATCAATGCCCAGCTTGGCACAAAAGGCCCGCCAAAACCTAGAAACAAACTGGGAACCTCTGTCGGACACAATATTCTCCGGAATACCATGCAAACGGACCACATGCTGAGAAAACAACGGAACCAAATGAGAAGAAGAAGGCAATTTAGGCAAAGGCACCAAATGAACCATCTTAGAGAATCGGTCACAAACAACCCAGATAACCGACATCCTCTGGGAAACCGGAAGATCGGAAATAAAATCCATAGAAATATGCGTCCAGGGACTCTCAGGGACCGGCAATGGCAAAAGCAACCCACTAGCACGGGAACAACAAGGCTTGGCCCGCGCACAAGTCCCACAGGACTGCACAAAAGAACGCACATCACGCGACAATGAAGGCCACCAAAAGGACCTAACAACCAAATCTCTGGTACCAAAAATGCCAGGATGACCAGCCAACACGGAACAGTTAACCTCAGAAATCACTCTACTAGTCCATCTGTCAGGAACAAACAGTCTCCCCACAGGACAGCGGTCAGGTTTGTCAGCCTGAAATTCCTGAAGAACCCGTCGTAAATCAGGGGAAATGGCAGAAAGGACCACCCCCTCTTTCAGAATACCGACCGGCTCTAAGACCTCAGGAGAATCAGGCAAAAAACTCCTAGAGAGGGCATCAGCCTTAATATTCTTAGAACCCGGAAAGGTAAGAGACCACGAAATCAAAACAAGAAAAAAAACAAGGACCATCGAGCCTGTCTAGGATTCAACCGTTTGGCAGACTCGAGGTAAATCAGATTCTTATGATCGGTCAAGACCACAATATGGTGCTTAGCTCCCTCAAGCCAATGTCGCCACTCCTCAAACGCCCACTTCATAGCCAACAACTCCCGATTGCCGACATCATAATTGCGTTCAGCAGGCGAAAACTTACGGGAAAAGAAGGCACACGGTTTCATTAAGGAACCAACAGGATCCCTCTGAGACAAAACGGCCCCTGCCCCAATCTCAGAAGCGTCAACCTCAACCTGAAACGGAAGAGAAACATCCGGTTGACGCAACACTGGAGCAGAAGTAAAACTATGTTTAAGTTCCTGAAAGGCAGAGACAGCCGCAGGGGACCAATTCGCCACATCAGCGCCCTTCTTCGTCAAATCAGTCAAGGGTTTAACCACGCTGGAAAAATTAGCAATGAAACGGCGATAAAAATTAGCAAAACCCAAAAATTTCTGAAGGCTCTTCACGGATGTGGGCTGAATCCAATCATGAATGGCCTGAACCTTAACCGGATCCATCTCTATAGACGAGGGAGAAAAAATAAAGCCCAAAAAGGAAACCTTCTGCACCCCAAAAAGACACTTAGACCCTTTCACAAACAAGGCATTGTCACGAAGGATCTGAAATACCATCCTGACCTGCTGCACATGAGACTCCCAATCATCGGAAAAAATCAAAATATTGTCCAAATATACAATCAAGAATTTATCAAGATAATCCCGGAAGATATCATGCATGAAGGACTGAAAAACAGATGGAGCATTAGAGAGTCTGAATGGCATCACAAGGTATTCAAAATGGCCTTCGGGTGTGTTAAACGCAGTTTTCCATTCATCACCCTGTTTAATACGAACAAGATTATAAGCCCCCCGAAGGTCAATCTTAGTAAACCAACTAGCTCCCTTAATCCTAGCAAACAAATCGGAAAGCAAAGGTAAAGGATATTGAAACTTGACCGTGATCTTATTCAAGAGGCGATAATCAATACAGGGTCTGAAGGAACCATCTTTTTTAGCAACAAAAAAGAACCCCGCTGCCAACGGTGAAGAAGATGGCCGAATATGCCCTTTCTCCAAAAACTCCTTAATATAGCTCCGCATGACGGTATGTTCAGGCACAGACAGGTTGAAAAGTCGGCCCTTAGGAAACTCACAGCCTGGAATCAAGTCAATAGCACAATCGCAGTCCCTGTGCGGTGGAAGGAAACTGGACTTGGGCTCATCGAATACATCCTGAAAATCAGACAAAAACTCTGGAATTTCAGAAGAGGAAGAAGGGGCGATAGACATCAGAGGAACATCATTATGAACCCCCTGACAACCTCAACTAGTCACAGACATGGACTTCCAATCCAAAACAGGATTATGTACCTGTAACCAGGGAAAACCCAGCACGATAGCATCATGCAAATTATGCAACACCAGAAATCGACAATCTTCCTGATGGGCTGGCGCCATGTGCATGGTCACCTGTGTCCAAAACTGGGGCTTATTTTTAGCCAAGGGTGTAGCATCAATGCCCCTTAAAGGAATAGGGTCCTGCAAAGGCTGCAAGGGAAAACCACAACGCTTGGCAAACTCAAAGTCCATTAAGTTCAAAGCGGCGCCTGAATCCACAAACGCCATGACAGAAAATGATGACAATGAGCAGATCAAGGACACAGATAACAGAAATTTAGGTTGTACAGTACTGATGGTAAATGAACCGGCGATCCTCTTTGTCCGCTTAGGGCAGACAGAAATGACATGGAAAGTGTCGCCACAATAATAACACAACCTATTGAGATGTCTGAAACCTTGTCGTTCCGTTCTAGACAGAATTCTATCACATTGCATAGGCTCAGAAATTTGCTCTGAGGATAACGCCACAGCGCGCACAGTTCTGCGCTCCCGCAGGCGTCAGTCAATCTGAATGGCCATTGACATAGAATCACTCAGACCGGAAGGCGTGGGAAACGCCACCATAACATCTTTAACGGATTCAGAAAGCCCCCTTTTGAAAATTGCCGCCAAAGCATCATTATTCCATTTAGTCAACACAGACCATTTTCTGAATTTCTGACAATACAATTCTGCCGCCTCTTGACCCTGAGACAGGGCCAACAAGGTCTTCTCAGCTTGATCCACCGAATTAGGTTCATCATACAGTAATCCTAACGCCTGAAAGAAGGAGTCTACATTAAGCAAAGCAGGATCCCCAGATTCCAGGGAAAATGCCCAATCCTGTGGATCACCACGCAGCAGGGAAATGATGATTTTAACTTCGAGGTTTCAATGCAAAAAACAGTTTACAGTTGTTTTTAAAACTCAAAAATTTGGACCTGTCACCAAGAAACAAATCAGGAGTAGGTATCTTCGGTTCTAAAGCAGGAGTCTGAACAATGTAATCAGAAATACCCTGTACTCTAGCAGCAAGCTGGTCTACACGAGAAGCTAATTCCTGAACACTCATGCTAGCACAAGGCTCTTCAGCCACCCAGAGATAAAGAGGGAGGAGAAGACAAAGTAGACTGAAGAAAAAAAAAATGGCTCAAGACTAGTGTTGAGCATTCCGATACCGCAAGTATTGGGTATCGGCCGATACTTGCGGTATCGGAATTCCGATACCGAGATCCGATACTTTTGTGGTATCGGGTATCGGTATCGGATCCATAGGGATGTGTAAAATAAAGAATTAAAATAAAAAATATTGATATATTCACCTCTCCGGCTGCCCCTGGACATCACGCTGGTAACCGGACGGCCACGCGACCAATCAGAAGCCGCGACGTCATTCTCATTCACTAAACTCCTAATTCTAGGAATTGAGGACCTGCGAATGACGTCGCGGCTTCTGATTGGTCGCGTGGCGGTCACATGAGCGGCACGCGACCAATCAGAAGCCGCGACGTCATTCGCAGGTCCTAAAGGCGCTCATTTTAAACAAAGAAGCCGGCCGGTTACCAGCGTGATGTCCAGGGGCCGCCGGAGAGGTGAATATATCAATATTTTTTATTTTAATTCTTTATTTTACACCTCACTATGGATCCCAGGGCCTGAAGGAGAGTTTCCTCTCCTTCAGACCCTGGGAACCATCAGGATACATTCCGATACTTGATGTCCCATTGACTTGTATTGGTATCGGATATCGGTATCGGCGATATCCGATATTTTTCGGGTATCGGCCGATACTATCCGATACCGATACTTTCAAGTATCGGACGGTATCGCTCAACACTACTCAAGACCTTTCCTCCCTTCTTCTGAGATGCAATTAACTCATTGTTGGCCAGTTGTACTGTTATGATCCGGTGACCTTGGAGCTGCATGAGAACTTTCACTGGAGAAAGTGGCCACTATACGGACTGCAAACCTCAACTTAACACCGCAACTAGAAGTAGCCGTGGAGTGTACCTAACACACCTAGACACCTCGTCACAGCCGGAGGACTAAATTCCCCTAAAGATGGAAATCGGAATACTATCTTGCCTCAGAGAAAATCCCCAAAGGATAGACAGCCCCCCACAAATATTGGTGGTGAGTCGGAAAGGAAAAAACATACACAGGCAGAAAAAACAGGATTTAGCACAGGAGTCCACTCTAGCTAGATAGGACAGGATAGCACAGAGTTCTGTGCGGTCTGTATTAAAACCCTTCAAAAAATCCACAGCAGAATATACAAAAAACTTCCTACAACCAACTAAAGATGTAGGAGCGTATATCTGCAACTCCAGTGAATCCTACAAACAGAGCAGGAAAAAACTGAAACAAGCACACAACAGTGTGCCACAGATACAAAAAACAAAACACTTATCTTTGCTGAAATTGGCAGCTAAGCAGGTGAGGCCAGGCAGAGATCCAATACTTCCAAAGAAACATTGACAACTGGCAAGGGCTAATGAATCCTGCACACTTTAATATCCCAGTCAGAACAGCAATTAGCAGATACACCTGGCCAGGACTGTGACTCAGAGACAACTGCATTCCCACCTACCACCACTGGAGGGAACCCAAGAGCAGAATTCACAACAGGGAGCATCTTATGAAGCCAATAATATAGGGAGCATTATATGGGGCCAATTTAATCTGGAGCATCCTATGGGGCCAATTCAATATGGAGCAGTATATGGGGCCAATTACATATGGAGCAGTATATGGGGCCAATAATATATGAAGCATCTTATGGGACTAATTATATATGGAGCATTTTATATGACCAACTAGATGGTGGCCCGATTCTAACGCATCGGGTATTCTAGAATATGCATGTCCACGTAGTATATTGCCCAGTCACGTAGTATATTGCCCAGCCACGTAGTATATTGCCCAGTCACGTAGTATATTACCCAGCCACGTTGTATATTGCCCAGCCACGTAGTATATTGCCCAGTCACGTAGTATATTACCCAGCCACGTAGTATATTGCCCAGCCACGTAGTATATTGCCCAGCCATGTAGTATATTGCCCAGCGTCGTAGTATATTGCCCAGCAACGTAGTATATTGCCCAGCCACGTAGTATATTGCCCAGCCACGTAGTATATTGCCCAGCGACTGTTGTGAATTCTGTTGTCAAGCTCCCTCCTGTGGTCATGAATGGTACTTCGGCTGGTTCTGTCCATGGGCTTCCTCTGGTGGTTTTGAGTGGAGCTGCTGCTTCTGAGTTTCCTTCAACAGGTGACGAGGTTAATTCGTTAGCTGGCTGCTCTATTTGACTCCACTTAGATCATTGCTCTCCTGGATCGTTCTTGTGACCTGTCTTCCCAGCAGAAGCTAAGTTATGCTTGCTTTTCTCTGGTTTGCTATTTTTCTGTCCAGCTTGCTATTTTGATTTTGTCTTGCTTGCTGGAAGCTCTGGGACACAGAGGGGGCGCCTCCGCACCGTGAGTCGGTGCGGAGGGTCTTTTTGCGCCCTCGGCGTGGTCTTTTTGTAGTTTTTTGTGCTGACCGCAAAGTTACCTTTCCTATTCTCTGTCTGTTCAGCAAGTCGGGCCTCACTTTGCTAAATCTATTTCATCTCTGTGTTTGTAATTTTCATCTTTACTCACAGTCATTATATGCGGGGGGCTGCCTTTTCCTTTGGGGAATTTCTCTGAGGCAAGGTAGGCTTTATTTTTCTATCTCTAGGGCTAGCTAGTTTCTTAGGCTGTGTCGAGTTGCATAGGGAGCGTTAGGAGCAATCCACGGCTATTTCTAGTGTGTGTGATAGGATTAGGGATTGCGGTCAGCAGAGTTCCCACGTCTCAGAGCTTGTCCTGTATTATTATTAACTATCAGGTCATTCCGTGTGCTCTTAACCACTAGGTCCATTATTGTCCTAACCACCAGGTCATAACAGCGACGTAGTATATTGCCCAGTCACGTAGTATATTACCCAGCCACGTAGTATATTGCCCAGCCACGTAGTATATTGCCCAGTCACGTATTGCCCAGCCACATAGTATATAGCACAGCCCACGTAGTACGGTATATTGCCCAGCCACATAGTATATAGCACAGCCACGTAGTATATTGCCCAGTCACGTAGTATATTGCCCAGTACAGAGCCAAGTAGTATAGAGACTTAAAAAAATAAAAATAAACATATACTCACCTATAGCCCGTTGTAGTCCTGCTATACTTACCCTCTGCCGCCTTTCTCGC
The DNA here is from genome assembly GCF_032444005.1 of Ranitomeya imitator. Classification (NCBI taxonomy): domain Eukaryota; kingdom Metazoa; phylum Chordata; class Amphibia; order Anura; family Dendrobatidae; genus Ranitomeya; species Ranitomeya imitator. The sequence goes on along the minus strand of NC_091286.1, from coordinate 544,677,022 downwards.
TCCTCTCCACGCTCCCGGGACCGCTGCATTGCAAGCAGCAGCTTGCGGTCCTGTCCCAGGGCTGGTGTGAGCAGGACCTATGATGACGTCGCAGTCACATGACCGACCGTGACGTCACGGCAGGTCCTTGTCGCACACCAGCCCTGGGATGGGAGCAGAAGCTGCCGCTTGCAATGGAGCGGTCCCCGAAGCGTGGAGAGGAGCGAGAAAGGCGGCGGAGGGTGAGTATAGCAGGTTTTTTGTTTTTTTTAATTATTTTTAACATGACATATTTTTACTATTGATGCCGCATTGGCAGCAGCAATAGTAAATAGTTGGGGACACACAGGGTTAATAGCAGCGGTAACGGAGTGGGTTACACCGCGGGCCGTTACCGCTGTCATTAACCCTGTGTGAGCGGTGAGTGGAGGGGATTATGGAGCGGGCGCCGGGCAGTGAGTGCAGGAGAGTAGGGAGGGACTAATCGGACTGTGCCCGTCGCTGATTGGTCGCGGCAGCCATGACAGGCAGCTGCCGAGACCAATCAGTGAATGAATAACCGTGACAGAAGGACAGACAGACAGACAGAAGTACCCCTTAGACAATTATGTATATAGATTATATATGGAGCATTATATGGGGCCCATTAAACATGGAGCATCTTATGGGGCCAATTATTTTTGGAGCATTACATGGGACCCATTCAGTAAGGAGTATTATATGGGGCCCATTCTGTATGGAGCAATATATGGGACTCAGTATACTGTATGGGGCCGGTCATATACTGTATGGAGCATTATATGAAGCCCATTATATATGGAGCAATAGATGGGGCCCATCATATATTGTATGGGGAATTATATGTGGCTCACTATACTGTATGGAGCATTATATTTTTGATATGTTTGAGAGGGTCGCTGAGAGGGAAAGACTTCCGCCAGAACAGTGGGCAGAGGTACTGGCGCCATACCTGATGGGAGAGCCTCAGAAGGCGTACTATGATTTGACCTTGCAGGATGCCAAGGAGTATCACAAATTGAAAACCGAGATTCTCGCATGTTTGGGGGTGACACTGACTGTTAGGGCACAGTGAATTCACTGCTGGGCCTATCACCGGGACAAACCGCCTCGCTCCCAAATGTTTGACCTGTTGCACCTGGTCCAGAAATGGCTGCAGCCAGAGTCCTCTATGCCTGCACAGATGGTAGAACGAGTGATGATGGATCGGTTTGTGCATTCCCTCCCGATGCCCATACAGACTTGGGTTGCCCAGGGTGATCCCCAGAATGCCGACGAACTGATCGGACTGGTCGAGAGATACCAAGGGATGGAAGGCTCCTTCAGGAGGCAGCCCATGCCGTACTGGGGGTCCCAGAAAGGCGCTGAGGCCCAAAAAGGGGTGGGGCATCCAAGGTCACAAAGGGCGGGGGAGGTGGTGCCCAAGGTCCCTACGGGTGATATTATGTGCTGGAGGTGCCACGGGCCAGGACATATAGCTGCCCGTTGTTCCCAGACCTCTGAGCTGATGGACTGCAGCATAGGAAGCCGTAGTTCATACTATGCATATCCAGCCTGCAGTGTGAACTCTCCTCCCAACGACGGGCCTCAAGCATGTCCCGTAAAGGTGAACGGTCAAGCAGTAATGGCGCTGTTAGACTCGGGGAGCTTAGTGACCCTGGTGAGGGCCACTTTTCCTCTTCACTTGCTCCTGGGAAAGAAGGCGTGCGGTGCATACATGGTGATGCAAAGGACTGTTGTGAATTCTGTGGCAGAGCTCCCTCCTGTGGTCACAAGTGGTACTTCGGCTGATTCTCTCTGTGAGCTTCTGTTGGTGGCGGGAAGTGGTACTGCGGCTTCTGAGTTTCATCCCTCAGGTGATCTGGTGAGGTCGTTTGGTGCTTCTCTACTTAACTCCACCTAATGCTTTGATCCTGGCTTCCTGTCAATGTTCCAGTGTTGGACTTGCTTTTCCCTGGATCATTCCTGTGGCCTGCTGCTCTGCATAGCTAAGTTCTTCTTTGCTATTTGTTTGCTATTTTTTCTGTCCAGCTTGTCTAATTTGTTGCTGGAAGCTCTGGGACGCAAAGGGTGTACTGTTGTGAAAAGCAATTCAGTATCACAATGGACATGGAGGTCAGAGCACATACAGTGATCTGACAATAACCCAAAATAATAGAACGAGCTCTGAGACGTGGGAACTCTGCAGACCGCAATCCCTGATCCTCTCCAAACACAACTAGAGGCAGCCGTGGATTGCGCCTAACGCTACCTATGCAACTCGGCACAGCCTGAGAAACTAACTAGCCTGAAGATAGAAAAAATAAGCCTACCTTGCCTCAGAGAAATACCCCAAAGAAAAAGGCAGCCCCCCACATATAATGACTGTGAGTAAGATGAAAAGACAAACGTAGGGATGAAATAGATTCAGCAAAGTGAGGCCCGATATTCTAGACAGAACGAGGATAGGAAAGATAACTTTGCGGTCTACACAAAACCCTAAAGAAAACCACGCAAAGGGGCAAAAAGACCCTCCGTACCGAACTAACGGCACGGAGGTACACCTTTTGTGTCCCACAGCTTCCAGCAAAACAAATAGACAAGCTGGACAGAAAAAATAGCAACAAATAGCAAAGAAGCACTTAGCTATGCAGAGCAGCAGGCGACAGGAATGATCCAGAGAAACACAAGTCCAACATTGGAACATAGACAGGAAGCATGAATCAAAGCATTAGGTGGGGTTAAGTAGAGAAGCACCTAACGACCTCACCAGATCACCTGAGGAAGGAAACTCAGAAGCAGCAGTACCAGTTTCCTCCACAAACGGAAGCTCCCAGAGAGAATCAGCCGAAGTACCACTTGTGACCACAGGAGGGAGCTCTGCCACAGAATTCACAACAGTACCCCCCCCTTGAGGAGGGGTCACCGAACCCTCACCAGAGCCCCCAGGCCGACCAGGACGAGCCACATGAAAGGCACGAACAAGATCGGGAGCATGGACATCAGAGGCAAAAACCCAGGAATTATCCTCCTGAGCATAACCCTTCCATTTAACCAGATACTGGAGTTTCCGTCTTGAAACACGAGAATCCAAAATCTTCTCCACAATATACTCCAATTCCCCCTCCACCAAAACCGGGGCAGGAGGGTCAACAGATGGAACCATAGGTGCCACGTATCTCCGCAACAATGACCTATGGAAGACGTTATGTATGAAAAAAGAATCTGGGAGGGTCAGACGAAAAGACACAGGATTAATAACCTCAGAAATCCTATAAGGACCAATGAATCGAGGTTTAAACTTCGGAGAGGAAACCTTCATAGGAATATGACGAGAAGATAACCAAACCAGATCCCCAACACGAAGTCGGGGACCCACAAGGCTTCTGCGATTAGCGAAACGTTGAGCTTTCTCCTGGGACAAGGTCAAATTGTCCACTACATGAGTCCAAATATGCTGCAACCCGTCCACCACAGTATCCACACCAGGACAGTCCGAAGACTCAACCTGTCCTGAAGAGAAACGAGGATGGAACCCAGAATTGCAGAAAAATGGCGAAACCAAGGTAGCCGAGCTGGCCCGATTATTAAGGGGCGAACTCAGCCAAAGGCAAAAAGGACACCCAGTCATCCTGATCAGCAGAAACAAAGCATCTCAGATAGGTTTCCAAGGTCTGATTGGTTCGTTCGGTCTGGCCATTAGTCTGAGGATGAAAAGCCGAGGAGAAAGACAAGTCAATGCCCATCCTACCACAAAAGGCTTGCCAAAACCTCGAAACAAACTGGGAACCTCTGTCAGAAACGATATTCTCTGGAATGCCAAGCAAACGAACCACATGCTGGAAGAACAATGACACCAAATCAGAGGAGGAAGGCAACTTGGACAAGGGTACCAGATGGACCATCTTAGAAAAGCGATCACAGACCACCCAAATGACTGACATCTTTTGAGAGACGGGAAGATCTGAAATAAAATCCATAGAGATATGTGTCCAAGGTCTCTTCGGGACCAGCAAGGGCAAAAGCAACCCACTGGCACGAGAACAGCAGGGCTTAGCCCGAGCACAAATCCCACAGGACTGCACAAAAGAACGCACATCCCGCGACAGAGACGGCCACCAAAAGGATCTAGCCACTAACTCTCTGGTACCAAAGATTCCAGGATGACCAGCCAACACCGAAAAATGAACCTCAGAGATAACTTTATTTGTCCACCTATCCGGGACAAACAGTTTCTCCGCTGGACAACGATCAGGTTTATTAGCCTGAAATTTTTGCAGCACCCGCTGCAAATCAGGGGAGATGGCAGACACAATTACTCCTTCCTTGAGGATACCCGCCGGCTCAGATAAACCCGGAGAGTCGGGCACAAAACTCCTAGACAGAGCATCCGCCTTCACATTTTTAGAGCCCGGAAGGTACGAAATCACAAAGTCAAAACGGGCGAAAAACAGCGACCAACGAGCCTGTCTAGGATTCAAACGCTTAGCAGACTCGAGATAAGTCAGGTTCTTATGATCAGTCAATACCACCACGCGATGCTTAGCTCCTTCAAGCCAATGACGCCACTCATCGAATGCCCACTTCATGGCCAGCAACTCTCGGTTGCCCACATCATAATTCCGCTCAGCAGGCGAAAACTTCCTGGAAAAAAAAGCGCATGCTTTCATCACTGAACAATCAGAACCTCTCTGCGACAAAACAGCCCCTGCTCCAATCTCAGAAGCATCAACCTCGACCTGGAACGGAAGAGAAACATCAGGTTGACACAACACAGGGGCAGAAGAAAAATGACGCTTCAACTTTTGAAAAGCTTCCACAGCAGCAGAAGACCAATTGACCAAATCAGCACCCTTCTTGGTCAAATCGGTCAATGGTTTGGCAATACTAGAAAAATTGCAGATGAAGCGACGATAAAAATTAGCAAAGCCCAGGAACTTTTGCAGACTTTTCAGAGATGTCGGCTGAGTCCAATCATGGATGGCTTGGACCTTAACTGGATCCATCTCGATAGTAGAAGGGGAAAAGATGAACCCCAAAAATGAAACCTTCTGCACACCAAAGAGACACTTTGATCCCTTCACAAACAAAGAGTTAGCACGCAGGACCTGAAAAACCGTTCTGACCTGTTTCACATGAGACTCCCAATCATCCGAGAAGATCAAAATGTCATCCAAGTACACAATCAGGAATTTATCCAGGTACTCTCGGAAGATGTCATGCATAAAAGGACTGAAACACTGATGGAGCATTGGCAAGTCCGAATGGCATCACTAGATACTCAAAATGACCCTCGGGCGTATTAAATGCAGTTTTCCATTCATCGCCTCACCTGATTCGCACCAGATTATACGCACCACGAAGATCAATCTTGGTGAACCAACTAGCCCCCTTAATCCGAGCAAACAAATCAGATAACAAAGGCAAGGGGTACTGAAATTTAACAGTGATCTTATTAAGAAGGCGATAATCTATACAAGGTCTCAGCGAACCATCCTTTTTGGCTACAAAAAAGAACCCTGCTCCTAATGGCGACGATGACGGGCGAATATGCCCCTTCTCCAGGGATTCCTTCACATAACTGCGCATAGCGGTGTGCTCAGGCACGGATAAATTAAACAGTCGACCTTTTGGGAATTTACCACCAGGAATCAAATTGATAGCACAATCACAATCCCTATGCGGAGGTAGGGCATCGGACTTGGGCTCATCAAATACATCCCGGTTATCAGACAAGAACTCTGGAACCTCAGAAGGGGTGGATGACGAAATTGACAAAAATGGAACATCACCATGTACCCCCTGACAACCCCAGCTGGACACCGACATGGATTTCCAATCCAATACTGGATTATGGGCTTGTAGCCATGGCAACCTCAACACGACCACATCATGCAGATTATGCAACACCAGAAAGCGAATATCCTCCTGATGTGCAGGAGCCATGCACATGGTCAGCTGGGTCCAGTATTGAGGCTTATTCTTGGCCAAAGGCGTAGCATCAATACCTCTCAATGGAATAGGACACTGCAAGGGCTCCAAGAAAAACCCACAACGCTTAGCATATTCCAAGTCCATCAAATTCAGAGCAGCGCCTGAATCCACAAACGCCATGACAGAATATGATGACAAAGAGCAGATCAAGGTAACGGACAGAAGAAATTTTGACTGTACCGTACCAATGGTGGCAGACCTAGCGAACCGCTTAGTGCGCTTAGGACAATCAGAGATAGCATGAGTGGAATCACCACAGTAGAAACACAGCCCATTCAGACGTCTGTGTTCTTGCCGTTCAACTCTGGTCAAAGTCCTATCGCACTGCATAGGCTCAGGTTTAAGCTCAGGTAATACCGCCAAATGGTGCACAGATTTACGCTCACGCAAGCGTCGACCGATCTGAATAGCCAAAGACATAGACTCATTCAAACCAGCAGGCATAGGAAATCCCACCATGACATCCTTAAGGGCTTCAGAGAGACCCTTTCTGAACATAGCTGCCAGCGCAGATTCATTCCATTGAGTGAGCACTGACCATTTTCTAAATTTCTGGCAATATACCTCTATCTCATCCTGACCCTGACAAAGAGCCAGCAAATTCTTTTCTGCCTGATCCACTGAATTAGACTCATCGTACAGCAATCCGAGCGCCAGGAAAAACGCATTGATATTACTCAATGCAGGATCTCCTGGCGCAAGAGAAAATGCCCAGTCCTGAGGGTCGCCGCGCAAAAAAGAAATAATAATCAAAACCTGTTGAACTGGATCACCAGAGGAACGAGGTTTCAAGGCCAGAAATAACTTACAATTATTTTTGAAACTCAGAAACTTAGTTCTATCTCCAAAAAACAAATCAGGAATAGGAATTCTTGGTTCTAACATAGATTTCTGATCAATAGTGTCTTGAATCTTTTGTACTCTTGCCGAGAGCTGATCCACAAATGAAGACAGACTTCTAATGTCCATCGCTACACCTGTGTACTGAACCACCCAAATGTCTAGGGGAAAAAAAAGGCAAAACACAGTGCAAAGAAAAAAAAATGGTCTCAGAACTTCTTTTTTCCCTCTATTGAGAATCATTAGTACTTTTGGCTTCCTGTACTGTTGTAAAAGGCAATTCAGTATCACAATGGACATGGAGGTCAGAGCACATACAGTGATCTGACAATAACCCAAAATAATAGAACGAGCTCTGAGACGTGGGAACTCTGCAGACCGCAATCCCTGATCCTCTCCAAACACAACTAGAGGCAGCCGTGGATTGCGCCTAACGCTACCTATGCAACTCGGCACAGCCTGAGAAACTAACTAGCCTGAAGATAGAAAAAATAAGCCTACCTTGCCTCAGAGAAATACCCCAAAGAAAAAGGCAGCCCCCCACATATAATGACTGTTAGTAAGATGAAAAGACAAACGTAGGGATGAAATAGATTCAGCAAAGTGAGGCCCGATATTCTAGACAGAACAAGGATAGGAAAGATAACTTTGCGGTCTACACAAAACCCTAAAGAAATCCACGCAAAGGGGCAAAAAGACCCTCCGTACCGAACTAACGGCACGGAGGTACACCCTTTGCGTCCCAGAGCTTCCAGCAAAACAAATAGACAAGCTGGACAGAAAAAATAGCAACAAATAGCAAAGAAGCACTTAGCTATGCAGAGCAGCAGGCCACAGGAATGATCCAGAGAAACACAAGTCCAACACTGGAACATAGACAGGAAGCATGAATCAAAGCATTAGGTGGGGTTAAGTAGAGAAGCACCTAACGACCTCACCAGATCACCTGAGGAAGGAAACTCAGAAGCAGCAGTACCAGTTTCCTCCACAAACGGAAGCTCCCAGAGAGAATCAGCCGAAGTACCATTTGTGACCACAGGAGGGAGCTCTGCCACAGAATTCACAACAGTGTACCTCCGTGCCGTTAGTTCGGTACGGAGGGTCTTTTTGCCCCCTTTGCGTGGTTTTCTTTAGGGTTTTGTGTAGACCCCAAAGTTACTTTTTCTATCCTCGATCTGTTAAGAAAGTCGGGCCTCACTTTGCTGAATCTATTTCATCTCTACGTTTGTCTTTTCATCTTAACTCACAGTCATTATATGTGGGGGGCTGCCTTTTCCTTTGGGGTATTTCTCTGAGGCAAGGTAGGCTTATTTTCTATCTTCAGGCTAGTTAGTTTCTCAGGCTGTGCCGAGTTGCATAGGCAGAGTTAGGCGCAATCCACGGCTGCCTCTAGTGTTGTTTGGAGAGGATTAGGGATTGCGGTCTGCAGAGTTCCCACGTCTCAGGACTCATTCTATGATTTTGGGTTATTGTCAGATCACTGTATGTGCTCTGACCGCTATGTCCATTGTAGTACTGAATTGCCTTTCATAACAGTACAGGAAGCCAAAAGTACTAATGATTCTCAATAGAGGGAAAAAAGAAGTTCTGAGACCATTTTTTTTTCTTTGCACTGTGTTTTGCCTTTTTTTTCCCCTAGACATTTGGGTGGTTCAGTACACAGGTGTAGCGATGGACATTAGAAGTCTGTCTTCATTTGTGGATCAGCTCTCGGCAAGAGTACAAAAGATTCAAGACACTATTGATCAGAAAGCTATGTTGGAACCAAGAATTCCTATTCCTGATTTGTTTTTTGGAGATAGAACTAAGTTTCTGAGTTTCAAAAATAATTGTAAATTATTTCTGGCCTTGAAACCTCGTTCCTCTGGTGATCCAGTTCAACAGGTTTTGATTGTTATTTCTTTTTTGCGCGGCGACCCTCAGGACTGGGCATTTTCTCTTGCGCCAGGAGATCCTGCATTGAGTAATATCGATGCGTTTTTCCTGGCGCTCGGATTGCTGTACAATGAACCTAATTCAGTGGATCAGGCAGAGAAAAATTTGCTGGCTCTTTGTCAGGGTCAGGATGAGATAGAGGTATATTGTCAGAAATTTAGAAAGTGGTCCGTGCTCACTCAATGGAATGAATCTGCGCTGGCAGCTATGTTCAGAAAGGGTCTCTCTGAAGCCCTTAAGGATGTCATGGTGGGATTTCCTATGCCTGCTGGTTTGAATGAGTCTATGTCTTTGGCCATTCAGATCGGTCGACGCTTGCGTGAGCGTAAATCTGTGCACCATTTGGCGGTATTACCTGAGCTTAAACCTGAGCCTATGCAGTGCGATAGGACTTTGACCAGAGTTAAACGGCAAGAACACAGACGTCTGGCTGTGTTTCTACTGTGGTGATTCCACTCATGCTATCTCTGATTGTCCTAAGCACACTAAGCGGTTCGCTAGGTCTGCCACCATTGGTACGGTACAGTCAAAATTTCTTCTGTCCGTTACCTTGATCTGCTCTTTGTCATCGTATTCTGTCATGGCATTTGTGGATTCAGGCGCTGTCCTGAATTTGATGGACTTGGAGTATGCTAAGCGTTGTGGGTTTCTCTTAGAGCCCTTGCAGTGTCCTATTCTATTGAGAGGAATTGATGCCACGCCTTTGGCCAAGAATAAGCCTCAATACTGGACCCAGCTGACCATGTGCATGGCTCCTGCACATCAGGAGGTTATTCGCTTTCTGGTGTTGCATAATCTGCATGATGTGGTCGTGTTGGGGTTGCCATGGCTACAAGCCCATAATCCAGTATTAGATTGGAAATCCATGTCGGTGTCCAGCTGGGGTTGTCAGGGGGTACATGGTGATGTTCCATTTCTGTCAATTTCGTCATCCACCCCTTCTGAGGTTCCAGAGTTCTTGTCTGATTACCGGGATGTATTTGATGAGCCCAAGTCCGATGCCCTACCTCCGCATAGGGATTGTGATTGTGCTATCAATTTGATTCCTGGTAGTAAATTCCCAAAAGGTCGACTGTTTAATTTATCCGTGCCTGAGCACGCCGCTATGCGCAGTTTTGTGAAGGAATCCGTGGAGAAGGGGCATATTCGCCCGTCATCGTCACCATTAGGAGCAGGGTTCTTTTTTGTAGCCAAGAAGGATGGTTCGCTGAGACCTTGTATAGATTACCGCCTTCTAAATAAGATCACGGTTAAATTTCAGTACCCCTTGCCATTGTTATCTGATTTGTTTGCTCGGATTAAGGGGGCTAGTTGGTTCACCAAGATAGATCTTCGTGGTGCGTATAATCTGGTGCGTATCAGGTGAGGAGATGAATGGAAAACTGCATTTAATACGCCCGAGGGTCATTTTGAGTATCTAGTGATGCCATTCGGACTTGCCAATGCTCCATCAGTGTTTCAGTCCTTTATGCATGACATCTTCCGAGAGTACCTGGATAAATTCCTGATTGTGTACTTGGATGACATTTTGATCTTCTCGGATGATTGGGAGTCTCATGTGAAGCAGGTCAGAACGGTTTTTCAGGTCCTGCGTGCTAATTCTTTGTTTGTGAAGGGATCAAAGTGTCTCTTTGGTGTGCAGAAGGTTTCATTTTTGGGGTTCATCTTTTCCCCTTCTACTATCGAGATGGATCCTGTTAAGGTCCAAGCCATCCATGATTGGACTCAGCCGACATCTCTGAAAAGTCTGCAAAAGTTCCTGGGCTTTGCTAATTTTTATCGTCGCTTCATCTGCAATTTTTCTAGTATTGCCAAACCATTGACCGATTTGACCAAGAAGGGTGCTGATTTGGTTAATTGGTCTTCTGCTGCTGTGGAAGCTTTGCAAGACTTTAAGCGTCGTATTTCTTCTGCCCCTGTGTTGTGTCAACCAGATGTTTCTCTTCCGTTCCAGGTCGAGGTTGATGCTTCTGAGATTGGAGCAGGGGCTGTTTTGTCGCAGAGAGGTTCTGATTGCTCAGTGATGAAACCATGCGCTTTTTTTTCCAGGAAGTTTTCGCCTGCTGAGCGAAATTATGATGTGGGCAACCGAGAGTTGCTGGCCATGAAGTGGGCATTCGAGGAGTGGCGTCATTGGCTTGAAGGAGCTAAGCATCGCGTGGTGGTATTGACTGATCATAAGAACTTGACTTATCTTGAGTCTGCTAAGGGGTTGAATCCTAGACAGGCTCGTTGGTTGCTGTTTTTTGCCCGTTTTGACTTTGTGATTTCGTACCTTCCGGGCTCTAAAAATGTGAAGGCGGATGCTCTGTCTAGGAGTTTTGTGCCCGACTCTCCGAGTTTGTCTGAGCCGGCGGGTATCCTCAAGGAAGGAGTAATTGTGTCTGCCATCTCCCCTGATTTGCGGCGGGTGCTGCAAAAATTTCAGGCTAATAAACCTGATCGTTGTCCAGCGGAGAGACTGTTTGTCCCTGATAGGTGGACCAATAAAGTTATCTCTGAGGTTCATTGTTCGGTGTTGGCTGGTCATCCTGGAATCTTTGGTACCAGAGAGTTGGTGGCTAGATCCTTTTGGTGGCCGTCTCTGTCGCGGGATGTGCGTGTTTTTGTGCAGTCCTGTGGGATTTGTGCTCGGGCTAAGCCCTGCTGTTCTCGTGCCAGTGGGTTGCTTTTGCCCTTGCCGGTCCCGAAGAGGCCTTGGACTCATATCTCTATGGATTTTATTTCTGATCTTCCCGTTTCTCAAAAGATGTCAGTCATTTGGGTGGTCTGTGATCGCTTTTCTAAGATGGTCCATCTGGTACCCTTGTCTAAATTGCCTTCCTCCTCTGATTTGGTGCCTTTGTTCTTCCAGCATGTGGTTCGTTTACATGGCATTCCAGAGAATATCGTTTCTGACAGAGGTTCCCAGTTTGTTTCAAGGTTTTGGCGAGCCTTTTGTGGTAGGATGGGCATTGACTTGTCTTTTTCCTCGGCTTTCCATCCTCAGACTAATGGCCAGACCGAACGAACCAATCAGACCTTGGAAACCTATCTGAGATGCTTTGTTTCTGCCGATCAGGATGACTGGGTGTCCTTTTTGCCTTTGGCTGAGTTTGCCCTTAATAATCGGGCCAGCTCGGCTACCTTGGTTTCGCCATTTTTCTGCAATTCTGGATTCCATCCTCGTTTCTCTTCAGGACAGGTTGAGTCTTCGGACTGTCCTGGTGTGGATACTGTGGTGGATAGGTTGCAGCAGATTTGGACTCATATAGTGGACAATTTGACCTTGTCCCAGGAGAAGGCTCAACGTTTCGCTAATCGCAGACGCCGTGTGGGTCCCCGACTTCGTGTTGGGGATCTGGTTTGGTTATCTTCTCGTCATATTCCTATGAAGGTTTCCTCTCCTAAGTTTAAACCTCGTTTCATTGGTCCGTATAGGATTTCTGAGGTTTTTAATCCTGTGTCTTTTCGTCTGACCCTTCCAGATTCTTTTTCCATACATAACGTATTCCATAGGTCATTGTTGCAGAGATACGTGGCACCTATGGTTCCATCTGTTGACCCTCCTGCCCCGGTTTTGGTGGAGGGGGAATTGGAGTATATTGTGGAGAAGATTTTGGATTCTCGTGTTTCTAGACGGAAACTCCAGTATCTGGTTAAATGGAAGGGTTATGCTCAGGAGGATAATTCCTGGGTTTTTGCCTCTGATGTCCATGCTCCCGATCTTGTTCGTGCCTTTCATGTGGCTCATCCTGGTCGGCCTGGGGGCTCTGGTGAGGGTTCGGTGACCCCTCCTCAAGGGGGGGTACTGTTGTGAATTCTGTGGCAGAGCTCCCTCCTGTGGTCACAAGTGGTACTTCTGCTGATTCTCTCTGTGAGCTTCTGTTGGTGGAGGGAAGTGGTACTGCGACTTCTGAGTTTCATCCCTCAGGTGATCTGGTGAGGTCGTTTGGTGCTTCTCTACTTAACTCCACCTAATGCTTTGATCCTGGCTTCCTGTCAATGTTCCAGTGTTGGACTTGCTTTTCCCTGGATCATTCCTGTGGCCTGCTGCTCTGCATAGCTAAGTTCTTCTTTGCTATTTGTTTGCAATTTTTTCTGTCCAGCTTGTCTAATTTGTTGCTGGAAGCTCTGGGACGCAAAGGGTGTACCTCCGTGCCGTTAGTTCGGTACGGAGGGTCTTTTTGCCCCCTTTGCGTGGTTTTCTTTAGGGTTTTGTGTAGACCGCAAAGTTACCTTTTCTATCCTCGATCTGTTAAGAAAGTCGGGCCTCACTTTGCTGAATCTATTTCATCTCTACGTTTGTCTTTTCATCTTAACTCACAGTCATTATATGTGGGGGGCTGCCTTTTCCTTTGGGGTATTTCTCTGAGGCAAGGTAGGCTTATTTTCTATCTTCAGGCTAGTTAGTTTCTCAGGCTGTGCCGAGTTGCATAGGCAGAGTTAGGCGCAATCCACGGCTGCCTCTAGTGTTGTTTGGAGAGGATTAGGGATTGCGGTCTGCAGAGTTCCCACGTCGCAGAGCTCGTTCTATGATTTTGGGTTATTGTCAGATCACTGTATGTGCTCTGACCGCTATGTCCATTGTAGTACTGAATTGCCTTTCATAACAAAGGACTACTCTATGGTCAGGGTGGATATTGAAATGGCGTGTGGCACTGAGTCCCATGAAGTCGGCGTTGTTCGGGACTTGTTGCACCCTATAATTATTGGCTGGGATTTCTGTTTGTTTTCGGATTTGTGGGGAAAGGTATCTGAGGTCCCTAGCAAGAGTAGGGAACCAATGAACCCTAAAAAGGTATCGCCACACCCAGAGACAGACAGGTTTCCTTTTTGTGTTCTGGTTGGGGATGAGGAAGAAGTGTCCTCCACATCTGACATTCTGGAGATAGAGGTAACCGGTGAAAATTTTGCAACTGCCCAACATAGGGACCCCACTCTGAGGGAAGCCTTTAATAATGTCACAGTTATTAATGGGGTTGTACAGGAGTCAGGGGCAGACACAAGATTTCCCTATTTTCTGATGAGTGGGGAGTTGTTGTACAGGGTCACGAAAATAAGGGAGGAGTTGGTAGAGCAGTTGGTAGTGCCGGGGCCATATAGATGGAAAGTGTTGGATATGGCCCATTCACACATCTTGGGTGACACCTAGGGGAGGAAAAAATGAAGGAACGGGTTGTGCAGAGGTTCTATTGGCCTTGGTGTCACCAGGAAATAGTGAACTATTGCAGGTCCTGCCCTACATGTCAGCTAACTGCCCCCACTCCTCATTTCCGGAGCCCTCTTGTGCCATTGCCCATTATTGAGGTGCCATTTGAGAGAATTGCCATGGACTTGGTCGGTCCCTTAATTAAATCAGCCCGGGGCCATCAGTATATATTAGTCATCCTGGACTATGCCACACACTATCCTGAGGCACTTCCCCTGAGAAATTCTTTCTCGAAGAGTATAGCCCACGAGTTGGTTCATGTGTTTTCCTGGACAGGTATGCCGAAGGAGATCCTGACTGACCAGGGGACACCTTTCATGAGCAAGGTGATGAGGGAGTTATGCAAAGTCCTGAAAATCTCCCAGATGAGGACCTCGGTGTACCATCCCCAGTCAGATGGCCTTGTTGAGAGATTTAACAAGACACTGAAGAGCATGCTGAGAAAAGCTATAGAGAAAGATGGTAGAGACTGGGACTGTCTCTTACCATAGCTGATGTTTTCCATTCGTGAAGTTCCACAGGCCTCCACAGGGTTCTCACCGTTTGAGCTTCTATATGTCCGACATCCGCGAGGTCACCTGAATATAGCCCAGGAAACCTGGGAAGCCGAAGCCACGCCCCACAGAAGCGTCATTGAGCATGTGGCCCTGATGCAGCAGAGGATTGCAAAGGTGATGCCTATCGTGAAAGAGCACCTCCTTCAGGCACAAGAAGCTCAGGCCTGGGTCTACAACCGGTCTGCAAGAGTTAGGCAGTTCAATCCGGGAGGCCGAGTTCTTGTGTTAGTTCCGACGGTGGAAAGCAAGTTCTTGGCCAAATGGCAAGGGCCATATGAGGTCATCGATAAGCTTAGTGAGGTAAACTATAAAATTCACCAACCAGGAAGATGGAAACCAATCCAGGTCTACCATGTCAACCTCATCAAGCCATGGCAAGATAGAGAGTCGGCAGTAACTCCATCTTTGCTAAGCAACCCAGAAGGTGAGGTTGGAGGGGGTACTATTGCGGGGACGCTATCGAAGGCCCAGAAACAGCAGTGCCGGGAGTTACTCCAGAAGAACAGGGACCTGTTTTCAGAGTTGCCAGGATACACGAAGGTCATAGAGCACGAGGTCCTGACAGAGCCACATGTGTTGGTGAACGTGAAGCCCTATCGAATTCCTGAGGCCCGTCAAGAAGTAATCTCCAAGGTGGTGGAGCGTATGTTGAAGCTTGGAGTCATTGAGGAATCCAAGAGCGGTTGGTCGAGCCCAATTGTCCTGGTCCCAAAACCTGATGGGGAGTGGAGATTTTGCAACGACTATCGGAAGTTGAATGAGGTCTCCAAGTTTGACGCATATCCCATGCCCCGCATTAATGAGCTCATCGAAAGACTTGGGCCCACCAGGTATATAACCACCTTGGATTTGACGAAGGGGTATTGGCAGATCCCCATGGCACAGGAAGCCAAGGAGAAGACAGCGTTTCCTACACCAGATGGATGCTTCCAGTATGTTCGGATGCCGTTTGGCCTACAGGGAGCTCCGGCGACCTTCCAGAGGGCTATGGATAGAATCCTTGCACCCCATAAGCCATATGCTGCTGCGTACCTGGATGATATTGTCATCTTTAGCCCGGACTGGGAGAGTCATCTGGAAAAAGTCCAAACGGTGTTTGATGCTCTAAGGGAGGTGGGGTTTACAATAAACCCGAAGAAGTGTGCCTTGGGTAAGGAAGAAGCTAAGTACCTAGGATATGTAGTGGACCGTGGAGAAATAAAACCCCAAATCAGTAAAGTGGAGGCAATTCAAACATGGCCAAAACCAATCTCCAAAAAGCAAGTTAAAGCTTCTCTGGGGATCGTGGGATATTACAGGAGTTTCATCCCAAACTTCGCCACGGCGGCTGCACCTCTGACTGATCTGCTAAAGGGGACAAAATCTGTAATGGTTAAATGGTCCAAAGAGACAGAGTCAGCCTTCCAAGAAATGAAAGAGGCTCTGTGTCAATAACCTGTTCTGATGGCCCCAAACTTTCAGAAAGAGATTATTCTTCAAATAGATGCCTCAGATGTTGGGGTAGGAGCAGTCCTTTCCCAAGAGCTACATGGGGAGGATGTTGTGAATTCCGCTCTTGGGCTCCCTCCGGTGGTTGTAAGTGGCACTTTTGTGAGTTCTGCTCTTGGGCTCCCTCTTGTGGTTTCTAGTGGTATGGCTGCTCCTTGGAGTTAGCTGTCATCAGCTGCCTCCACTTATCGTCTCTTCTGCTCGGCTATTTAGGCCTGGCTCTTTCTTCAGCCAGTGCCACTTGTAAATGGTTCCTGGTTGGATTCACATCTCTTTGGAGTTCCCTGTTATCCTGACCAGTTCAGCAAAGCTAAGTTTTTGCTTGCTCTTTTCTGTCCATAGATTGCGGACTTATCCATTCTGTGCTTTCTATGTTTGTCCAGCTTATCAGTGTGAATTAATTCTGTCTTGCTGGAAGCTCTGGGAGGCAGATTTGCCCTCCACACCTTTAGTCAGGTGTGGAGTTTTTTTTTGCAAACTCTGCGTGGATTTTTGTAGTGTTTTATACTGACCGCACAGTATTCCATCCTGTCCTATCTATTTAGCTAGACTGGCCTCCTGTGCTCATCCTGGTTTCATTCTGTGTATGTCTTTTCCCTCCCCAGTCACATTCATTATTTGTGGGGGGCTTATCTATCCTTTGGGGATTTTCTCTGAGGCAAGATAGCTTTCCTGCTTCTTTCTTTAGGGGTAGTTAGCTCTTAGGCTGTGACGAGATGCCTAGGGAGAGTTAGGAGCATTCCACGGCTACTTCTAGTGTTGTGTTGAGCTTAGGGACTGTGGTCAGTACAGTTACCACTTCCTTCAGAGCTCGTTCCATGTTGCTCCTAGACCACCGTATCATAACAGTACAAGTGGCCAAAAATGAATTAAATGCATCTCAAAAGAAGGAAAAGAAAGTTCTGAACCTTTTTTTTTTCTGTGCTTTGGTTTGTCTTTTTTTCCCTCTTGATATCTGGGTGGTTCAGGATATATGCTTTGGCATGGATGTTCAGGGTTTGTTTTCTCGTGTGGATCAACTTGCTGCAAGAGTACAGAGTATCCAGGACTATGTTGTCCAGACTCCGGCTTTAGAGCCTAGAATTCCTACTCCTGATTGGTTTTTTGGGGACAGATCCAAGTTTTTGAACTTTAAAAATAACTGCAGATTGTTTTTTGCTTCTTCTGGTGATCCCATTCAGCAAGTAAAAATCATCATATCCTTGCTGCGTGGTGACCCTCAAGACTGGGCTTTTTCTCTTGAAACAGGGGATCTGGCATTATTGAATGTAGATGCATTTTTTCAAGCGCTCGGATTATTGTATGACGAACCTAATTCTGTGGATCATGCGGAAAAAACCCTGTTGGCCTTGTGTCAAGGTCAGGAAGCGGCAGAGTTATACTTCCAGAAATTTAGAAAATGGTCTGTGCTCACTAAATGGAATGAAGAGGCTCTGGCTGCTATTTTCAGAAAAGGTCTTTCTGAAACCCTTAAAGATGTTATGGTGGGTTTTCCTACGCCTGCCGGTTTGAGCGAATCTATGTCTCTAGCCATTCAGATTGATCGGCGTCTGCGCGAGCGCAAAGCTGTGCACCATATGGCAGTATCCTCTGAGCAAAGTCCTGAACCTATGCAATGTGATAGGATTTTGACTAGAATAGAATGGCAGGAATTCAGACGTCAGAATAGGCTGTGTTTTTACTGTGGTGATTCGGCTCATGTTATCTCTGATTGCCATAAGCGTACTAAGAGAGTCGCTAGGTCTGTTACCATTAGTACTATACAGTCTAAATTTCTATTAACTGTGACCCTGATTTGCTCATTGTCGTCCTTTTCTGTCATGGCATTTGTGGATTCAGGCGCTGCCCTGAACTTAATGGACTTAGAATTCGCCAGGCGCTGTGGTTTTTCCTTGCAGCCTTTGCAGAGCCCTATTCCTTTGAGGGGTATTGATGCTATACCCTTGGCCAAGGATAAACCTCAGTACTGGACACAGATTACTATGTACATGGCTCCTGCTCATCAGGAAGATTGCTGTTTTCTGGTGTTTCATAACCTGCATGATGTTGTTGCACTGGGATTTCCATGGTTACAGGAACATAATCCGGTGCTGGATTGGAAAACTATGTCGGTGACTAGTTGGGGTTGTCGAGGAGTACATAGTGACGTTCCTTTGATGTCAATTTCCTCTTCCCCCTCTTCTGAGGTCCCTGAGTTTTTGTCGGATTTCCAGGATGTATTTGATGAGCCCAAGTCCAGTTCCCTTCCTCCGCACAGGGACTGTGATTGTGCTATTAACTTGATTCCTGGTTGCAAGTTCGCTAAGGGCCAACTTTTCAATCTGTCTGTGCCAGAGCATGCCGCCATGCGGAGTTATGTTAAGGAGTCTTTGGAGAAGGGGCATATTCGGCCCTCTTCGTCACCATTGGGAGCGGGTTTCTTTTTTGTTGCTAAGAAGGATGGCTCCTTGAGACCCTGTATTGATTATCGTCTTCTTAATAAGATCACGGTCAAATTCCAATACCCCTTGCCTTTGCTTACTGATTTGTTTGCTCATATTAAGGGGGCTAGTTGGTTTACTAAGATTGACCTCCGAGGGGCATATAATCTTGTTCGTATTAAACAGGGTGACGAATGGAAAACTGCATTTAATACGCCCGAAGGCCATTTTGAATACCTTGTGATGCCATTTGGGCTCTCTAATGCTCCATCTGTGTTCCAGTCTTTCACGCATGATATTTTCCGCAATTATCTTGATAAATTCATGGTCGTATATTTGGATGATATTTAGATTTTTTCTGATGATTGGGAGTCTCATGTGAAGCAGGTCAGGATGGTGTTCCAGATCCTTCGTGATAATGCTTTATTTGTGAAGGGGTCTAAGTGCCTATTCGGAGTTCAGAAGGTCTCTTTTTTGGGTTTTTTTTTTTCTCCCTCGTCTATAGAAATGGATCCTGTTAAGGTCCGAGCTATTCATGACTGGATCCAACCCACATCTGTGAAGGGTCTTCAAAAATTTTTGGGCTTTGCTAATTTCTATCACCGTTTCATTGCCAACTTTTCCAGTGTGGTTAAGCCCCTTACTGATTTGACGAAGAAAGGCGCTGATGTGACGAATTGGTCCTCTGAGGCTGTTGAGGCCTTTCAGGAGCTTAAACGCCAATTTACTTCTGCCCCTGTGTTGCGTCAGCCGGATGTTTCTCTTCCTTTTCAGGTTGAGGTCGACGCTTCTGAGATTGGGGCAGGGGCCGTTTTGTCTCAGAGGGAGTCTGATGGTTCTTTGATGAAACCGTGTGCTTTTTTTTCCAGAAAGTTTTCGCCTGCGGAATGCAATTATGATGTCGGCAATCGGGAGTTGTTGGCTATGAAGTGGGCGTTTGAGGAGTGGCGACATTGGCTTGAGGGAGCTAAACACCGTGTTGTGGCCCTGACCGATCATAAGAATCTGATTTACCTCGAGTCGGCCAAGCGGCTGAATCCTAGACAGGCTCGATGGTCCCTGTTTTTCTCCCGTTTTGATTTTGTGGTCTCGTATCTTCCGGGATCTAAGAATGTTAAGGCTGATGCCTGTTGTGAATTCTGTGGCTGAATTCACTCCTGTGGTCACAAGTGGTACTGCAGCTTCTGAGCTTCCTCCCTCAGGTGTTCTGGTGAGCTCGTTAACTGCTTCATTACTTAACTCCGCCTGATGCTGCTATCCTTGCTCCTTGTCAATGTTTCAGTGTTGGATCTGAGCTTCTCCTGATTGTTCCTGTGACCTGCTGCTCTGTATAGCTAAGTGCTTTTTGCTTTTTTGTTGCTTTTTTTCTGTCCAGCTTGTCTTTTGTTTTGCTGGAAGCTCTGAGACGCAAAGGGTGTACCGCCGTGCCGTTAGTTCGGCACGGTGGAGTTTTTTTTTGCCCCCTTTGCGTGGTTTTGCTTTAGGGTTTTTTGTAGACTGCAAAGTTCGCTTTACTATCCTCGCTCTGTCCTAGAATATCGGGCCCCACTTTGCTGAATCTATTTCATCCCTACGTTTTGTCTTTTCATCTTACTCACAGTCATTATATGTGGGGGGCTGCCTTTTCCTTTGGGGAATTTCTCTGGGGCAAGTCAGGCCTATTTTTCTATCTTCAGGCTAGCTAGTTTCTTAGGCTGTGCCGAGTTGCCTAGGTAGTTGTTAGGCGCAATCCACAGCCGCTTTTAGTTGTGTTTAGGATAGGATCAGGTGTGCAGTCTACAGAGTTTCCATGTCTCAGAGCTCGTTCTTGTATTTTTGGGTATTTGTCAGATCACTGTGTGCGCTCTGATCGCTAAGCACACTGTGTTTCTGGATTGCCTTCATAACACCTGTCATTAGCAAACATAACAGTACAAGGAGCCAAACTAATGATTCTCAATAGAGGGAAAGAAAAAGTTCTGACATCATTTTTTTTTTTTTTTTTCTGCTCTGTGTTCACTTTTTTTTTCCCCTAGACATTTGGGTGATTCTGGACACAGGTGTGGACATGGATATTCAGGGTCTGTGCTCTTCAATGGATAATCTCGTTATAAATGTACAAAAAATTCAAGATACTATTGATCAGAAATCTATGTTAGAACCAAGAATTCCTATTCCTGATTTGTTTTTTGGAGATAGAACTAAGTTTCTAAGTTTCAAAAATAATTGTAAGCTATTTCTGGCCTTGAAACCTCATTCTTCTGGTAATCCTATTCAACAGGTTTTGATTATTATTTCTTTTTTGCGCGGCGACCCTCAAGACTGGGCATTTTCTCTTGCGCCAGGAGACCCTGCATTGAGTAGTGTCGATGCGTTTTTCCTGGCGCTCGGATTGCTGTACGATGAGCCTAATTCAGTGGATCAGGCTGAGAAAAATTTGCTGGCTTTGTGCCAGGGTCAGGATGATATAGAAGTATATTGTCAGAAATTTAGGAAATGGTCAGTACTCACTCAGTGGAATGAATCTGCGCTGGCAGCTTTGTTCAGAAAGGGTCTCTCTGAGGCTCTTAAGGATGTCATGGTGGGATTTCCTATGCCTGCTGGTTTGAATGAGTCTTTGTCTTTGGCCATTCAGATCGGTCGACGCTTGCGCGAGCGTAAATCTGTGCACCATTTGGCGGTACTGCCTGAGGTTAAACCTGAGCCTATGCAGTGCGATAGGACTATGACTAGAGTTGAACGGCAGGAATACAGACGTCTGAATGGTCTGTGTTTCTACTGTGGTGATTCCACTCATGCTATTTCTGATTGTCCTAAGCGCACTAAGCGGTCCGCTAGGTCTGCCGTCATTGGTACTGTACAGTCCAAATTCCTTCTGTCCATTACCTTGATATGCTCTTTGTCGTCGTTTTCTGTCATGGCGTTTGTGGATTCGGGCACTGCCCTGAATCTGATGGATTTGGATTATGCTAAACGTTGTGGGTTTTTCTTGGAGCCTTTGCGGTGTCCTATTCCATTGAGAGGAATTGATGCTACACCTTTGGCCAAGAATAAACCTCAATACTGGGCCCAGCTGACCATGTGCATGGCTCCTGCACATCAGGAAGTTATTCGCTTTCTGGTGTTGCATAATCTGCATGATGTGGTCGTGTTGGGGTTGCCATGGCTACAAACCCATAATCCAGTATTGGATTGGAATTCCATGTCGGTATCCAGCTGGGGTTGTCAGGGGGTACATGGTGATGTTCCATTTTTGTCGATTTCGTCATCCACCCCTTCTGAGGTCCCAGAGTTCTTGTCTGATTATCAGGATGTATTTGAAGAGCCCAAGTCCGATGCTCTACCTCCGCATAGGGATTGTGATTGTGCTATCAATTTGATTCCTGGTAGTAAATTCCCTAAAGGTCGATTATTTAATTTATCCGTGCCCGAACACGCCGCCATGCGCAGTTATGTGAAGAAATCCCTGGAGAAGGGACATATTCGCCCATCGTCATCACCACTGGGAGCAGGGTTCTTCTTTGTAGCCAAGAAGGATGGTTCGCTGAGACCGTGTATTGATTACCGCCTTCTTAATAAGATCACTGTTAAATTTCAGTATCCCTTGCCATTGTTATCTGACTTGTTTGCTCGGATTAAGGGGGCTAGTTGGTTCACTAAGATAGATCTTCGTGGTGCGTATAATCTGGTGAGAATCAGGCAAGGAGATGAATGGAAAACTGCATTCAATACGCCCGAGGGTCATTTTGAGTATCTAGTGATGCCGTTCGGACTTGCCAATGCTCCATCTGTGTTTCAGTCTTTTATGCATGACATCTTCCGTGAGTATCTGGATAAATTCCTGATTGTTTACTTGGATGACATTTTGATCTTCTCAGATGATTGGGAGTCTCATGTGAAGCAGGTCAGAATGGTTTTTCAGGTCCTGCGTGCTAACTCTTTGTTTGTGAAGGGATCAAAGTGTCTCTTCGGTGTGCAGAAAGTTTCATTTTTGGGGTTCATCTTTACCCCTTCTACTATCGAGATGGATCCAGTTAAGGTCCAAGCCATCCAGGATTGGATTCAGCCGACATCTCTGAAAAGTCTGCAAAAGTTCCTGGGCTTTGCTAATTTTTATCGTCGCTTCATCTGTAATTTTTCTAGCATTGCCAAACCATTGACCGATTTGACCAAGAAGGGTGCTGATTTGGTTAATTGGTCTTCTGCTGCTGTGGAAGCTTTTCAGGAGTTGAAGCGTCGTTTTTGTTCTGCCCCTGTGTTGTGTCAGCCAGATGTTTCTCTTCCGTTCCAGGTCGAGGTTGATGCTTCTGAGATTGGAGCAGGGGCGGTTTTGTCACAGAGAGGTTCTGATTGCTCAGTGATGAAACCATGTGCTTTCTTTTCCAGGAAGTTTTCGCCCGCTGAGCGTAATTATGATGTGGGCAATCGAGAGTTGCTGGCCATGAAGTGGGCATTCGAGGAGTGGCGTCATTGGCTTGAAGGAGCTAAGCATCGCGTGGTGGTATTGACTGATCATAAGAACTTGACTTATCTCGAGTCTGCCAAGCGCTTGAATCCTAGACAGGCCCGTTGGTCGTTATTTTTTGCCCGCTTCGACTTTGTGATTTCGTACCTTCCGGGCTCTAAAAATGTGAAGGCGGATGCTCTGTCTAGGAGTTTTGTGCCCGACTCTCCGGGTTTATCTGAGCCAGCGGGTATCCTCAAGGAAGGAGTCATTGTGTCTGCCATCTCCCCTGATTTGCGGCGGGTGCTGCAAAAATTTCAGGCGAATAAACCTGATCGTTGTCCAGCAGAGAAACTGTTCGTCCCTGATAGGTGGACTAATAAACTTATCTCTGAACTTCATTGTTCGGTGTTGGCTGGTCATCCTGGAATCTTTGGTACCAGAGAGTTAGTGGCTAGATCCTTCTGGTGGCCATCTCTGTCACGGGATGTACGTACTTTTGTGCAGTCCTGTGGGATTTGTGCTCGGGCTAAGCCCTGCTGTTCTCGTGCCAGTGGGTTGCTTTTGCCCTTGCCGATCCCAAAGAGGCCTTGGACACATATTTCGATGGATTTCATTTCTGACCTTCCCGTTTCTCAAAAGATGTCAGTCATTTGGGTGGTCTGTGATCGCTTTTCTAAAATGGTCCATCTGGTGCCCTTGGCTAAATTGCCTTCCTCCTCTGATTTGGTACCTTTGTTCTTTCAGCATGTGGTTCGGTTGCATGGCATTCCTGAGAATATTGTTTCTGACAGAGGTTCCCAGTTTGTTTCAAGGTTCTGGCGAGCCTTTTGTGGTAGGATGGGCATTGACCTATCCTTTTCCTCGGCTTTCCATCCTCAGACTAATGGCCAGACCGAACGAACCAATCAGACCTTGGAAACATATCTGAGATGTTTTGTTTCTGCAGACCAGGATGATTGGGTGTCCTTTTTGCCGTTGGCTGAGTTCGCCCTTAATAATCGGGCCAGCTCGGCTACCTTGGTTTCTCCATTTTTTTGCAATTCTGGGTTCCATCCTCGTTTCTCTTCAGGACAGGTTGAGTCTTCGGACTGTCCTGGTGTGGATTCTGTGGTGGATAGGTTGCAGCAGATCTGGACTCAGGTAGTGGACAATTTGATCTTGTCCCAGGAGAAAGCTCAACTTTTCGCTAATCGCAGACGCCGTGTGGGTCCCCGACTTCGTGTTGGGGATCTGGTTTGGTTATCTTCTCGTCATATTCCTATGAAGGTTTCCTCTCCTAAATTTAAACCTCGTTTTATTGGTCCGTATAGGATTTCTGAGGTTCTCAATCCTGTGTCTTTTCGTTTGACCCTCCCAGACTCCTTTTCCATACATAATGTATTCCATAGGTCGTTGTTGCGGAGATACGTGGCACCTATGGTTCCATCTGTTGAGCCTCCTGCCCCGGTTTTGGTGGAGGGGGAATTGGAGTATATTGTGGAGAAGATTTTGGATTCTCGTGTTTCTAGACGGAAACTCCAGTATCTGGTTAAATGGAAGGGTTATGCTCAGGAAGATAATTCCTGGGTTTTTGCCTCTGATGTTCATGCTTCCGATCTTGTTCGTGCCTTTCATGCGGCTCATCCTGGTCGGCCTGGGGGCTCTGGTGAGGGTTCGGTGACCCCTCCTCAAGGGGGGGGTACTGTTGTGAATTCTGTGGCTGAATTCACTCCTGTGGTCACAAATGGTACTGCAGCTTCTGAGCTTCCTCCCTCAGGTGTTCTGGTGAGCTCGTTAACTGCTTCATTACTTAACTCCGCCTGATGCTGCTATCCTTGCTCCTTGTCAATGTTTCAGTGTTGGATCTGAGCTTCTCCTGATTGTTCCTGTGACCTGCTGCTCTGTATAGCTAAGTGCTTTTTGCTTTTTTGTTGCTTTTTTTCTGTCCAGCTTGTCTTTTGTTTTGCTGGAAGCTCTGAGACGCAAAGGGTGTACCGCCGTGCCGTTAGTTCGGCACGGTGGGGTTTTTTTTGCCCCCTTTGCGTGGTTTTGCTTTAGGGTTTTTTGTAGACTGCAAAGTTCGCTTTACTATCCTCGCTCTGTCCTAGAATATCGGGCCCCACTTTGCTGAATCTATTTCATCCCTACGTTTTGTCTTTTCATCTTACTCACAGTCATTATATGTGGGGGGCTGCCTTTTCCTTTGGGGAATTTCTCTGGGGCAAGTCAGGCCTATTTTTCTATCTTCAGGCTAGCTAGTTTCTTAGGCTGTGCCGAGTTGCCTAGGTAGTTGTTAGGCGCAATCCACAGCCGCTTTTAGTTGTGTTTAGGATAGGATCAGGTGTGCAGTCTACAGAGTTTCCACATCTCAGAGCTCGTTCTTGTATTTTTGGGTATTTGTCAGATCACTGTGTGCGCTCTGATCGCTAAGCACACTGTGTTTCTGGATTGCCTTCATAACACCTGTCATTAGCAAACATAACAGATGCCCTCTCTAGGAGTTTTTCGCCTGATTCTCCTGGAGTCCTTGAGCCGGTTGGCATTCTTAAGGAGGGGGTGATTCTTTCTGCTATCTCCCCTGATTTGCGGCGGGTGCGTCAGGAATTTCAGGCTGATAGGCCTGACCGCTGTTCAGTGGGGAAGCTGTTTGTTCCTGATAGATGGTAGAAGTAAGGTAACTTCTGAGGTTCATTGTTCAGTGTTGTCTGATCATCCTGGGATTTTTGGTACCAGAGATTTGGTTGCTAGATCCTTTTGGTGGCCTTCCTTGCCGCGCGATGTGCGTGCTTTTGTGCAGTCCTGTGGGACTTGCGCCCGGGCCAAGCCTTTCTGTTCCCGCACTAGTGGGTTGCTTTTGCCTTTGCCGGTCCCTGAGAGGCCCTGGACGCATATTTCCATGGATTTTATTTCGGATCTTCCTGTTTCCCAGAAGATGTCTGTTATCTGGGTTGTTTGTGACCGGTTCTCTAAAATGGTCCATCTGGTACCTTTGCCTAAGTTGCCTTCCTCCTCAGATCTGGTTCCATTATTTTTTAAGCATGTGGTTCGTTTGCATGGCATTCCGGAGAATATTGTGTCTGACAGAGGTTCTCAGTTTGTCTCTAGATTTTGGCGGGCCGTTTGTGCTAGGATGGGCATTGATTTGTCTTTATCTTCGGCATTTCATCCTCAGTCTCATGGCCAAACTGAGCGAACTAATCAGACCTTGGAGACCTATTTGAGGTGCTTTGTGTCTGCTGATCAGGATGATTGGGTGTCTTTCTTGCCGTTGGCCGAGTTTGCCCTTAATAATCGGGCTAGTTCGGCTACTTTGGTTTCACCTTTCTTTTGTAATTTTGGTTTTCATCCTCGTTTTTCTTCTGGGCAGGTTGAGCCTTCTGATTGTCCTGGTGTTGATTCTGTGGTGGACAGGCTGCAGCAGATTTGGACTCATGTGGTGGACAATTTGACGTTGTCTCAGGAAAGGGCTCAACGTTTTGCTAACCGCCGTCGGTGTGTTGGTCCCCGGCTTCGTGTGGGGGATTTGGTTTGGTTGTCTTCTCGTCATGTTCCTATGAAGGTTTCTTCTCCTAAGTTTAAGCCTCGGTTTATTGGTCCTTATAAAATTTCTGAAATTATTAATCCGGTGTCTTTTTGTTTGGCTCTTCCAGCCTCTTTTGCCATTCATAATGTTTTCCATAGCTCTTTGTTGCGGAGATATGTGGTGCCCGTTGTTCCCTCGGTTGACCCTCCTGCCCCGGTGTTGGTTGAGGGAGAGTTGGAATATGAGGTTGAGAAGATTTTGGATTCTCGTTTTTCGAGGCGGAGGCTTCAGTATCTTGTCAAGTGGAAGGCTTATGGCCAGGAGGATAATTCTTAGGTTGTTGCCTCCGATGTCCATGCCACCGATTTGGTTCGTGCTTTTCACTTGGCTCGTCCTGATCGGCCTGGGGGCTCTGGTGAGGGTTCGGTGACCCCTCCTCAAGGGGGGGTACTGTTGTGAATTCCGCTCTTGGGCTCCCTCCGGTGGTTGTAAGTGGCACTTTTGTGAGTTCTGCTCTTGGGCTCCCTCTTGTGGTTTCTAGTGGTATGGCTGCTCCTTGGAGTTAGCTGTCAATAGCTGCCTCCACTTATCGTCTCTTCTGCTCGGCTATTTAGGACTGGCTCTTTCTTCAGCCAGTGCCACTTGTAAATGGTTCCTGGTTGGATTCACATCTCTTTGGAGTTCCCTGTTATCCTGACCAGTTCAGCAAAGCTAAGTTTTTGCTTGCTCTTTTCTGTCCATAGATTGTGGACTTATCCATTCTGTGCTTTCTATGTTTGTCCAGCTTATCAGTGTGAATTAATTCTGTCTTGCTGGAAGCTCTGGGAGGCAGATTTGCCCTCCACACCTTTAGTCAGGTGTGGAGTTTTTTTTTGTAAACTCTGCATGGATTTTTGTAGTGTTTTATACTGACCGCACAGTGTTCCATCCTGTCCTATCTATTTAGCTAGACTGGCCTCCTGTGCTCATCCTGGTTTCATTCTGTGTATGTCTTTTCCCTCTCCACTCACAGTCATTATTTGTGGGGGGCTTATCTATCCTTTGAGGATTTTCTCTGAGGCAATATAGCTTTCCTGCTTCTTTCTTTAGGGGTAGTTAGCTCTTAGGCTGTGATGAGATGCCTAGGGAGAGTTAGGAGCATTCCACGGCTACTTCTAGTGTTGTTTTGAGCTTAGGGACTGTGGTCAGTACAGTTACCACTTCCTTCAGAGCTCGTTCCATGTTGCTCCTAGTCCACCGTATCATAACAGGAGGAGCATCCTGTTCTCTATCTGAGTAGGAAACTGTCCTCATCTGAAAAGAATTACTCAGTCATAGAGAAGGAGTGTTTGGCCATAAAGTGGGCGGTGGACACGTTACGGTACTATCTGCTGGGACGTAAATTTAGACTGATATCCGACCATGCCCCACTTAGATTGATGAGGGAAATGAAGGGTAGAAATGCTAGGGTCACCCATTGGTTCTTAGCCCTGCAGGACTTCAGTTTCCATGTGGAACATAGGGCTAGGAAGCTGCACGGTAATGCTGATGCCCTATCAAGAATCAAGTGCCAAGCCCCACGGCTTTAGGCAGAGGGGGAGGTATGTAGCGTGGCTAAAGTTTGTATAGTCGACGGGAGATATGTGTCACATAGGTGGCTTGTTGCTGTGATATAGTCAGATAGGACTGCTCTGATATGGGTATACCGTGATGTTTGGTGGAGCAGCTTAGTATATATTTTTTGCAAAAAACGTATCAACCAAATACCCTGTTTTTTACATCTTTTTACTAGCACTTGCGGATTACTGTGATTTTTTGAAGCTGAGTGTTTTTGGTTCTACTATGCTCTTTTGTGTCTTCAAGTTTCTTGGTGGTGTGTGAGCATGTTCCTACAGACTTGTTCACTGTGCGAGTAGCCCATGTGTCCATGCCTATCTATATGTGTTTCAGGACCTGTGGTAATGTCATAACCACATGTCTAATCATGTGATGGGTTCCTGGGTGTGGTTAGACCTATAAAAGAAAGGCTAATGCTTAACACAGTTGTTGTGTGTGGAGGTGAAATCCTCCAAAGTGTATTAAGGCTCCAGGACTGAGCCTGAAGGACTGGACACTTGTATTTTCTTATCCTGAGCTAGAGGCTATTTGTTTTCTGTTATTTACTATGTGGTTTATGGAGCAATAAACCATGTGAACTTTTAATGGAACGTGCCTCTTGAGTGTCAGCCGTTGCACCTGAGCGAGTGAAACCCCTACACCACACAATGAATTTCTCCACAGTACCCTCTATACACACAGTATGAAGACTCTACCACATCCACTGCTAAGTATGATACCCCCACAGTGACTCCAACACAGTATCATAGCCCGCTCAGTCCCCCACACACAGTAAGGGGCCTCAACAAAGTCCTCATACACAGCCTTTCCTCCACACAATCTGATAGACCCCATTCAGCACTCCATATAGCATGATGGCCCTCCATACAGTATAATGGCCTCCACAATGTGCCTCCACACAACCCGCTAGAGAGTATGATAGACCCCACACAACCCTCCACACTGTATAATCGCCCCCTCTAACCCTCCACACAGTATAATGGCCCTCACATAGCCCTCCAAACAGTAAAATAGCCTTCAACATAGGTCTCCAGACAGTATAATGTTCCATATATAGCCCTCCAAATTGTATATGGACCTCCAGACAGTATAATGGAGCCCCACATAACTCTTCATATAGTATAATGGACCCCCTCATTGCCCTCCAAATAGTATAATGCCCCCACATAGCCCTACAAATACTATAATGGCACCCAACATAACCCTCCAAACAATATAATTCCCTCACATAGCCCTCCAAACATATAATGGACCACACAGTGTAATCATTGATTTAAAAAAATAAATAAATACTTGCCTTTTCTCGTTCCCTCACTATTCTGGTCTCTGCAAACTGTGGTCTGAAGCTCCGCACAAGTGGCACAATGTAGTGACTTCACTGGGCTCACTGCGCTGAGACGCCAGATCGGATGCATTGGAAGATTGATCCAGGATGCAGATACAGTTGAAAGTGTGATGCTGGGCAGGGGGCTCAGTGCAGGCGCTGGCACTGGGCTCCCCGACTCATGGGTCTCATAGCGGCCATGTGTTCTGCCATTATTTGCGGTATGCCACTCTTTGTAGGCAGGTGTCAAGAAAACTTTGTGCTTGTTATTTGTATTCCTGTAGTCTTATGATCCGCTTTAACTCTTTGTGTCATTGAGTCATGTAAATCAGGTATTCTTGTTTGGTTTGGCATTTTCTAGCTGCAGTGTGAATTTTCTGGCAGGTCTTCACATGTACATAACTGTTGCCAAGTTAGGCGTTTTCGACTTCAAATAATCATTCTAATGTGATTCAGCATGATAATATATGGACCTGTGTGACCTGGAGCTTGAATGTACATTGATTTTTGTACAATTTTTTAACATCACTGTACATGAAACAATTTCTATTACTAAAGTGACCTTTTCAACATCATGGGTGTTTATAGATTCCTTAACTCTGAAATTGCAATACCAAGAAGGGAAAGTTGTGGAATTATGGAAATCGTAGGATGGATAGACATGTTAGTTACATGCAAATGCTGAAATAATGGAAACAAAATTTACAGTCAGTATCAGATTTAGTCAGTATCGAGTATGAGCACAACGCGCAGAAATACAATTACATGCCTCCCTATCATATCAGTGAGGTTATTAATGGTTATTTGAGAAATGTTCCACCACACTGAATGCACATTGACACGCAATTCATCAAAATCTGCTGACTCTTCCCTTGGCAATTGCCAACCAATGATGTCTCATATGTTCTCAATGGGAGACAACTCCGGAGATGCTGCAGGCCACGGTAGGCCATGGTTTAGGCCACTGAGGCTGCTCAAACTGGCATGAGCAACACGTGACCTGGCGTTGTTGTGTTGAAAATAGCTCATGGGATGCTTTGGAGAAATGGCCATGCCAATGGTTCCATGATTGATCAATTTTGTGTTGAAAGTAAATTTGGAAGTCATACACTAAGCCTAATGCATCACAAACCTTCTCTAAACAAACTATAAAAAGGCATCTGCACAATATTGGGTTTTGAGCCAAACATCTAGCTACTCTCAAATACTATCATGGTGGAGAGCAAAATAGCACTGGAGGCTGGAATGGAGGGCTATTGAGTTCTTCTTTTTGTCTTAGACACAATGATAGCCAGAAATTGGTCTGGAGATGATGTAGGAAATGCCATGATGTCTTCATGAGGGAATGTCACACCATTCCTACACCTTGGATTAATATGTGGAGTGGAATAATGTATATAACCTGGACCCCTCTAGCCTTTGTTCCAGGTACCCTACTGACATTAATTTGGTCATGGAATCACTGGTACAGCCACTTCAGCACAGTGTCCCAGGAGTTGTTTTTCAATATGACGCCAGGCCGTAAGATGATTGCACAACCGTGAGCAGCCTGCGTGGCATCAACATGCTACCATGACATCTCTGATCGGCAATTGCAAAGGGAGCTAAGGCTAGGTTCACATTGCATTAGGGTGATCCATTTAATGGATTCGTTACTTAGCGGCATTAACCCCTTCAAGTCGCGGCCCTTTTTCGTTTTTGCGTTTTCATTTTTCACTTCCCTCCTTCCCAGAGCCATAACTTTTTTATTTTTCCGTCAATATGGTCATGTGAGGGCTTATTTTTTGCGGGACGAGTTGTACTTTTGAACGACACCATTGGTTTTACCATGTCTTTTACTAGAAAACGGGAAAAAAATTCCAAGTGCGGTGAAATTGCAAAAAAAGTGCAATCCCACACTTGTTTTTTGTTTGGCTTTTTTGTTAGGTTCATTAAATGCTAAAACTAACCTGCCATTGTAATTCTCTAGGTCATTATGAGTTCATATTTCAAAAAACCTGATCTGCACATCCAAACATAGACACAGTGTGAACAGGTGCTGAACCCAGAGTCGCCAACTCGTATATATTTAAGTAAATAGGGCAGCACACTGCAGCGCCAAAACATGCAAACTTGAAAACACAAAATTTGAACTGCATTACTGCACTGAAAATATGAAAAATGAGAGCTTTTAGCGCATAAAAATGGCCAATTTTATGTGTACCTCGTAGCCACGATAAGGCATCTCTCTTATACGAGGCCCTACGCTTGACCTACCTCTCTGAGAATAAACGTCTCCATCTGAATGGGTACATGTGAAACCTCTCCTTGGACTCAAATTCTCTCTCACTGTGGAGGGGTATTGGACCTATTATAATTAAAACACCTGAAGCTAGGAGGCGGGGAGTGCACGATCAGAAGGCTAGAGAATACATTTCAAAAAACCTGATCTGCACATCCAAACATAGACACAGTGTGAACAGGTGCTGAACCCAGAGTCGCCAACTCGTATATATTTAAGTAAATAGGGCAGCACACTGCAGCGCCAAAACATGCAAACTTGAAAACACAAAATTTGAACTGCATTACTGCACTGAAAATATGAAAAATGAGAGCTTTTAGCGCATAAAAATGGCCAATTTTATGTGTACCTCGTAGCCACGATAAGGCATCTCTCTTATACGAGGCCCTACGCTTGACCTACCTCTCTGAGAATAAACGTCTCCATCTGAATGGGTACATGTGAAACCTCTCCTTGGACTCAAATTCTCTCTCACTGTGGAGGGGTATTGGACCTATTATAATTAAAACACCTGAAGCTAGGAGGCGGGGAGTGCACGATCAGAAGGCTAGAGAATACATTTCAAAAAACCTGATCTGCACATCCAAACATAGACACAGTGTGAACAGGTGCTGAACCCAGAGTCGCCAACTCGTATATATTTAAGTAAATAGGGCAGCACACTGCAGCGCCAAAACATGCAAACTTGAAAACACAAAATTTGAACTGCATTACTGCACTGAAAATATGAAAAATGAGAGCTTTTAGCGCATAAAAATGGCCAATTTTATGTGTACCTCGTAGCCACGATAAGGCATCTCTCTTATACGAGGCCCTACGCTTGACCTACCTCTCTGAGAATAAACGTCTCCATCTGAATGGGTACATGTGAAACCTCTCCTTGGACTCAAATTCTCTCTCACTGTGGAGGGGTATTGGACCTATTATAATTAAAACACCTGAAGCTAGGAGGCGGGGAGTGCACGATCAGAAGGCTAGAGAATACATTTCAAAAAACCTGATCTGCACATCCAAACATAGACACAGTGTGAACAGGTGCTGAACCCAGAGTCGCCAACTCGTATATATTTAAGTAAATAGGGCAGCACACTGCAGCGCCAAAACATGCAAACTTGAAAACACAAAATTTGAACTGCATTACTGCACTGAAAATATGAAAAATGAGAGCTTTTAGCGCATAAAAATGGCCAATTTTATGTGTACCTCGTAGCCACGATAAGGCATCTCTCTTATACGAGGCCCTACGCTTGACCTACCTCTCTGAGAATAAACGTCTCCATCTGAATGGGTACATGTGAAACCTCTCCTTGGACTCAAATTCTCTCTCACTGTGGAGGGGTATTGGACCTATTATAATTAAAACACCTGAAGCTAGGAGGCGGGGAGTGCACGATCAGAAGGCTAGAGAATACATTTCAAAAAACCTGATCTGCACATCCAAACATAGACACAGTGTGAACAGGTGCTGAACCCAGAGTCGCCAACTCGTATATATTTAAGTAAATAGGGCAGCACACTGCAGCGCCAAAACATGCAAACTTGAAAACACAAAATTTGAACTGCATTACTGCACTGAAAATATGAAAAATGAGAGCTTTTAGCGCATAAAAATGGCCAATTTTATGTGTACGAGGTACACATAAAATTGGCCATTTTTATGCGCTAAAAGCTCTCATTTTTCATATTTTCAGTGCAGTAATGCAGTTCAAATTTTGTGTTTTCAAGTTTGCATGTTTTGGCGCTGCAGTGTGCTGCCCTATTTACTTAAATATATACGAGTTGGCGACTCTGGGTTCAGCACCTGTTCACACTGTGTCTATGTTTGGATGTGCAGATCAGGTTTTTTGAAATGTATTCTCTAGCCTTCTGATCGTGCACTCCCCGCCTCCTAGCTTCAGGTGTTTTAATTATAATAGGTCCAATACCCCTCCACAGTGAGAGAGAATTTGAGTCCAAGGAGAGGTTTCACATGTACCCATTCAGATGGAGACGTTTATTCTCAGAGAGGTAGGTCAAGCGTAGGGCCTCGTATAAGAGAGATGCCTTATCGTGGCTACGAGGTACACATAAAATTGGCCATTTTTATGCGCTAAAAGCTCTCATTTTTCATATTTTCAGTGCAGTAATGCAGTTCAAATTTTGTGTTTTCAAGTTTGCATGTTTTGGCGCTGCAGTGTGCTGCCCTATTTACTTAAATATATACGAGTTGGCGACTCTGGGTTCAGCACCTGTTCACACTGTGTCTATGTTTGGATGTGCAGATCAGGTTTTTTGAAATGTATTCTCTAGCCTTCTGATCGTGCACTCCCCGCCTCCTAGCTTCAGGTGTTTTAATTATAATAGGTCCAATACCCCTCCACAGTGAGAGAGAATTTGAGTCCAAGGAGAGGTTTCACATGTACCCATTCAGATGGAGACGTTTATTCTCAGAGAGGTAGGTCAAGCGTAGGGCCTCGTATAAGAGAGATGCCTTATCGTGGCTACGAGGTACACATAAAATTGGCCATTTTTATGCGCTAAAAGCTCTCATTTTTCATATTTTCAGTGCAGTAATGCAGTTCAAATTTTGTGTTTTCAAGTTTGCATGTTTTGGCGCTGCAGTGTGCTGCCCTATTTACTTAAATATATACGAGTTGGCGACTCTGGGTTCAGCACCTGTTCACACTGTGTCTATGTTTGGATGTGCAGATCAGGTTTTTTGAAATGTATTCTCTAGCCTTCTGATCGTGCACTCCCCGCCTCCTAGCTTCAGGTGTTTTAATTATAATAGGTCCAATACCCCTCCACAGTGAGAGAGAATTTGAGTCCAAGGAGAGGTTTCACATGTACCCATTCAGATGGAGACGTTTATTCTCAGAGAGGTAGGTCAAGCGTAGGGCCTCGTATAAGAGAGATGCCTTATCGTGGCTACGAGGTACACATAAAATTGGCCATTTTTATGCGCTAAAAGCTCTCATTTTTCATATTTTCAGTGCAGTAATGCAGTTCAAATTTTGTGTTTTCAAGTTTGCATGTTTTGGCGCTGCAGTGTGCTGCCCTATTTACTTAAATATATACGAGTTGGCGACTCTGGGTTCAGCACCTGTTCACACTGTGTCTATGTTTGGATGTGCAGATCAGGTTTTTTGAAATGTATTCTCTAGCCTTCTGATCGTGCACTCCCCGCCTCCTAGCTTCAGGTGTTTTAATTATAATAGGTCCAATACCCCTCCACAGTGAGAGAGAATTTGAGTCCAAGGAGAGGTTTCACATGTACCCATTCAGATGGAGACGTTTATTCTCAGAGAGGTAGGTCAAGCGTAGGGCCTCGTATAAGAGAGATGCCTTATCGTGGCTACGAGGTACACATAAAATTGGCCATTTTTTATGCGCTAAAAGCTCTCATTTTTCATATTTTCAGTGCAGTAATGCAGTTCAAATTTTGTGTTTTCAAGTTTGCATGTTTTGGCGCTGCAGTGTGCTGCCCTATTTACTTAAATATTATGAGTTCATAGACATCTAAAATGTCTAGGTTATTTTTTATCCAAGTGGTGAAAAAAAATTCCAAACTTTGCTTTAAAAAAAAAAAAAAAGTGCCATTTTCCGATACCCAAAGCGTCTCCATTTTTCGTGATCTGGGGTCGGGTGAGGGCTTATTTTTTGTGTGCCGAGCTGACGTTTTTAATGATACCATTTTGGTGCAGATACGTTCTTTTGATCGCCCATTATTGCATTTTAATGCAATGTCGCGGCGACCAAAAAAACGTAATTCTGGCGTTTCGGATTTGTTTCTCGCTACGCTGTTTAGCGATCAGGTTAATGCGTTTTTTTATTGATAGATCGGGCGATTCTGAACGCGGCGATACCAAATTCGTGTAGGTTTTTTTTTTATTGTTTTATTTAGGATGGAGCGAAAGGGGGGTGATTTAAACTTTTATATTTTTTATATTTTTTTCATATTTTTAAAAACATTTTTTTTTAATTGTGCCATGCTTCAATAGCCTCCATGGGAGGCTAGAAGCTGGCATAGCAGCGATCATCAGATAGCTGCTATGTAGCAGAAATGCAGGTGTGCTGTGAGCGTCGACCACAGGGGGGCGCTCACAGCAGGCTGGCATCAGTAACCATAGAGGTCTCAAGGACCTCTATGGTTACCTTCCTGATGCATCGCCGACCCCCGATCATGTGACGGAGGTCGGCGATGACATCATTTCCGGCCGCCCGGCCGGAAGCGCCGGTTAAATGCCGTTGTCTGCGTTTGACAGCGGCATTTAACAGGTTAATAGCGGCGGGAGAATAGCGATTTCACCCGCCGCTATTGCGCGCACATGTCAGCTGTACAAAACAGCTGACATGTTGCGACTTTGATGTGGGCTCACCGCCGGAGCCCACATCAATGGGGGAGACACGACATGCGCCGTACTATTACTGCGCATGTCGTGAAAGGGTTAACGCAATGTAACGGATCCGTTAACGCGCCCATAGACTTACATTATCGTAACGCATCCTAATGCATGTCAAAATCGGAATGCATTAGCGATGATGCGTTACTTTGTGATGCACCCTCAAACGCGGTTCACCGCATTTTTGGGTACATTAGGTCTAACGGACACATTCGCTGTGCATAGAGCTCTATTGCTAACGCATGCCAACGCAATGGTACCATGCATTAGCGCATGCGTTAGCGCGATTGTAGCAATTAGCGCGATTTTGGTCATCAGCGTTAGTGCATCCGTTTAATGGATCCATTAAATGGATGACACTAACGCGATGTGAACCTAGCCTAACACTGGATCTTGATGATTTGCCCAAGTGAATTCAGAGTAGCAGAATATTCCTCAGACAACCATTTCCAACCTCATTGATAGCATAACTCAAAATGACCCCTGGAAGAGGCGCATACGCAGATTGAGATGACATCTCGCTTCCCGAGATCTCAATGTGCTTGTGTACCGCCTCCAGCGACCATTTTTCCGAAGCTCACCGCTGGGAACTGAATGGTATATAGGACTCTGCTCACCGACATTGACATATAATGAGCGCCCAGGCACCACGGCATCGCAGCACTCCTGCCTCTGTTGTTGCGAGCTTACTGAAACAGCGACCCTGACCCTTGTGACCTCGCTCCACCGCTGCCAGTCCCCAGGTAAGCTATTGTTAAAATAGATTATAAGACGCACAGCCAATTTATTAAAACATTTTTTTTCTATTTTCCAATTTGGGGTGCGTCTTATAGTCCGGTGCATCTTATGATCCGCAAAATACGGTAATTTGAAAAGTAGTCCAAATAAGCACAAAAGCACCGTATTAGAATAAAGAAATCAGCATGTATCTCCATGTGTAGCCCTTTAAGTCTCTTTCAAGGTATTGTAGATTATAGGTGACCTAACTCTTGGAATTTACTTTTTTTTTACTTACATGTATGTATTTTGGGATGAAAATCTAACTTTCTTGTTGAGAGTTTCAGGATGAGCTCACTGACGGATTGCCAGATGAAGAGGTCGGCCACTATTTTTTGTTAGTGCAGCTTTGGTCACGGACTGTCCATACATTGGCTGCAGGTGGAGGAGTGTGTGACCAGGCCTGTCCATCAGCCTCCTCCAATTGTAAAACACCTCATATCACAAAACTGCTTTTCTATTGGAGGTGTTTGATGGACTGGTCTGGTCACATGCTCCTCCACCATCTGCTCCCCTCAGATGATTTATGGCCCAGAACACACTAAAGTTAAATGGGCTGGAAATCAAAAAGTCTATGAAAGCAAAATATTGCAAAATTTGTAATGAAAATCAATTGCAAAAGAGTTTTTAGCCCAAAATACATGCATTTAAATAAAAAAAAGGTCTGTCCCCAAAGGTAGCCAACCTCTTTAAGTACCCAGGAACTATATGTTTTTATGCTTAAGTTTTTTTCTTCTCATCTTCCAAGATAACTTTTTTTATTTTCATGTTGACTGCCACATGAAGGCTTGTTTTGCAGGGCAAGTAATAGTTTTGAATGACACCATTCATTTTACCAAACAGTGTATTGTGGAAAACAGGAAAAAAAATTCCAAGTGCAATGAAATTGCAATTTTCTTTTCACAGAGTTTATTGTGTGGAAAAATTGACCTGGCAACATAATTCTTCAGGTTGGTATGATTATGGCAATTCCAAATGCGTTTTTAAAATTATTTTAGATGTGAAAAAAATTCTGAAATTTGTTTAAAAAAAAACAAGATTGTGTGGCTACTTTTTGAGACCCGTAATTATTTTTTATTTCCCGTTGATGGAGCTGCGTGAGGGCCGGTCATGTGCTCCTGAGCTAATGTTTTTTTAATACCATTTTTGGTACACATACAGTGGAATGTAAAAGTTTGGGCACCCCTGGTCAAACTACTGTTATTATGAACAGTTAAGCAAGTTGAATATGAAATTATCTCTAAAAGGCCTAAAGTTAAAGATCACACATTTCTTTTGTATTTTAGCCAACAAAAATATATATTTTCATCTTTTACATTTTAAAAATTACAAAAAGGAAAATGAGCCGATGCAAAAGTTTTAGCACTCTGCATGGTTAGTACCTAGTAACACCTCCTTTTGAAAGTATCAAAGTAAACTCTTTTTGTAGCCAGAGTCTTCAATTATTGTTTGTTTTCATCCAGTCTTCCAATTCTGTGCGATTCCTGGGTCTTCTAGCAGTCACTGCTATTTTAAGCTCTAGTCACAGATTTTCAATGATATTCAGATCAGGGGACTGTGAGGGACATTGTAAAACCTTCAGCTTGCACCTTTTGAGGTAGCCTATTGCAGATTTTGATGTGTGTTTAGGATTATTATCTATTTGCAGAAGCCATCATCTTTCCAACCTCAGCTTATCTACAGATGGTGTTGTTTGCATCAAGAATTTATTGAAATTTCATTGGATCCATTCTCCCCTCTACCCGTGAAATGTTTCTGGGACCATTGGCTGCAACACAACCTGAAAGCATGGTTGATCCACCCCCATGCTTACCTTTGCTCATTGTGGCCAAAGAGTTCTGTTTTAACCTCATCTGACCACAGGACTTGTTTCCAAAATGCATTTTTTGATGTTCTTTTGCATACTTCTGATGCTGAATTTTATGGTGAGGATGCAGGAGAAATTTTCTTCTGATGATGCTTCCATGAAGGCCATATTTGTGCAGGTATCTTTGAACAGTAGAACAATGTACCACAACTCTAGAGACTTTCAGGTCCTTTGCAGTAAAGTGGGAGTTCTGATTTGCCTCTCTAGAATCCTATGAGCAGCTTTCACTGATATTTTTCTTGGTCTTCCAGACATTATCTTGACCTCCACACTTCCTGTTAACTGCCATTTCTTATTTAATAAATAAATAATATTTTTTTTACTTATCTAGCGCTAACACATTCCACAGCAGTTTACAATTAAGCGGGGACATGTACAGACTATATAAAGAATACAATGTAACACATTTCAACAGTTACATGTGGAGTGAGGGCCCTGCTCACAAGCTTATAATCTATAAAGAAATAGGGGGACGTAAAAGGTAGAACGTTAAGGTTAAAATGTAGAACTTAGAATGCTGTTATGAATGGTCCAGCCATCATTATTATAATACGGCGTTTCATACTCAGCTGATTGATCCGGACATCAACTATGATCTGTCTAAGTGAAGTTACAAGGTGTTATTGTTTACAATTCAAACTGAGGAAAGAGCAACTTGAAAATGCTTTACTATCTTCTCATAGCTTTCTCCTGCTTTGTGGGCCTCCACCATTTCATTTTCAGAGTGCTAGGCAGCTGCTTAGAAGAACCCATGGCTGCTGATTTTTGGCACAAGGTTAAACGAGGCTGGGTTTTTATAAAGCTGGGAAATTTGCATCATCTGGTCTTTTCTAACAATGCTAGTGACCAAACCATAACTCAAACATGCTAATTAACCCCTTCGCGACATATGACACACATATACACTACAGATCAAAAGTTTGGACACACCTTCTCATTTAAAGATTTTTCTGTATTTTCATGACTATGAAAATTGTACATTCACACTGAAGGCATCAAAACTATGAATTAACACATGTGGAATTATATACTTAACAAAAAAGTGTGAAACAACTGAAAATACGTCTTATATTCTAGGTTCTTCAAAGTAGCCACCTTTTGCTTTGATGACTGCTTTGCACACTCTTGGCATTCTCTTGATGAGCTTCAAGAGGTAGTCACCGGAAATGTTCTCCAAACAATCTTGAAGGAGTTCCCAGAGATGCTTAACACTTGTTGGCCCTTTTGCCTTCACTCTGTGGTCCAACTCACCCCAAACCATCTCGATTGGGTTCAGGTCTGGTGACTGTGGAGGCCAGGTACATCTGGCGTAGCACCCCATCACTCTCCTTCTTGGTCATATAGCCCTTACACAGCCTGGAGGTGTGTTTGGGGCCATTGTCCTGTTGAAAAATAAATGATGGTCCAACTAAACGCAAACCGGATGGAATAGCATGCCGCTGCAAGATGATGTGGTAGCCATGCTGGTTCATTATGCCTTCAATTTTGAATAAATCCCCAACAGTGTCATTAGCAAAGCACCCCCACCCCATCACACCTCCTCCTCCATGCTTCACGGTGGGAACCAGGCATGTAGAGTCCATCCGTTCACCTTTTCTGCGTCGCACAAAGACACAGTTGTTGGAACCAAAGATCTCAAATTTGGACTCATCAGACCAAAGCACAGATTTCCACTGGCCTAATGTCCATTCCTTGTTTTCTTTAGCCCAAACAAGTCTCTTCTGCTTGTTGCCTGTCCTTAGCAGTGGTTTCGAAGCTGCTTTTTTTTTTACAATGAAGGCCTACTGCACAAAGTCTCCTCTTAATACAGTAGTTGTTGTAAAGATGTGTCTGCTGCTAGAACTCTGTGTGGCATTGACCTGGTCTCTAATCTGAGCTGCTGTTAACCTGCAATTTCTGAGGCTGGTGACTTGGATAAACTTATCCTCAGAAGCAGAGGTGACTCTTGGTCTTCCTTTCCTGGGGTGGTCCCCATGTGAGCCAGTTTCTTTGTAGCGCTTGATGGTTTTTGCAACTGCACTTGGGGATACTTTTAAAGTTTTTCCAATTTTTCGGACTGACTGACCTTCATTTCTTAAAGTAATGATGGCCACTCGTTTTTTTTTCTACTTAGCTGCTTTTTTGTTGCCATAATACAAATTCTATCAGTCTATTCAGTAGGACTATCAGCTGTGTATCCACCAGACTTCTGCACAACACAACTGATGGTCCCAACCCCATTTATAAGGCAAGAAATCCCACTTATTAAACCTGACAGGGCACACCTGTCAAGTGAAAACCATTTCTGGTGGCTACCTCTTGAAGCTCATCAAGACAATGCCAAGAGTGTGCAAAGCAGTCATCAAAGCAAAAGGTGGCTACTTTGAAGAACCTAGAAAATAAGACATATTTTCAGTTGTTTCACACTTTTTTGTTAAGTATATAATTCCACATGTGTTATTTCATAGTTTTGATGCCTTCAGTGTGAATTTACAATTTTCATAGTCATGAAAATACAGAAAAATCTTTAAATGAGAAGGCGTGTCCAAACTTTTGGTCTGTACTACACGTCATATGTCATATATGTCATATGTCGTGTCTTCCCCTTTGATACGGGCTCTGGCACAAGGCCCGCATCTTTTCTGACACATAATAGCTGATTTAATCAGTCACTAGCTCTGCCCATCTGCGCCCCTGCCGCATGATCGCGGAGTGCTGATGGGTTGGCATAACAACACAGGGTCTGCAGCCTGCAAAGAAGAATGCTAAAGCCAATGACTATAGAAGGGCGGAATAGGCACTGTATAATTGAGCTACTGCAGGGCGCAGATGCCAGTTTCTGGGGCTTCCATTATACAACACAGGACACTGTCATGCTGATGGGAGGAGGGTGGTATGATAATGAAGACGTGAGGCAGAGATTTCTTCCAGTCACCGCACACCCCTGAGCCTGGAAGAAATCATTAACATACAGAAATAAAATACAATTTCTCAACAAGACAGCAAATATGAGGCATACAGGTAAGACTAGTTTATTATTTCTGTCACCTGTATGCTCATAGGAATAAGTTCTATACGTCTCAGGGGGTGACAGATTCCCTTTAAACTGTTAAACTGAAGTGATCGGAGCTATCGCTATTCGCTGCAGTTATGGCAGATGCCAGCTCTATAATACAGCCAGCATCAGCCTGGCTTCATACTTCCCTTAGCAATCTATGACAAAAACGTGCATCAGAGGTCATTAAGGAGTTAATCCAGTTAAGAATTATATTATTAAGTACCTAACAAATTCCCCTTGTCAAAGTGAGCACTGATTGGCCAGTGTCAGGCTGCATAGAGACATACCATCAGCTGTCAATCCATTCATACATTACCAGAAAGAAAAGTACAGCACAATGAAGGGTTCCAAGGATACAGAAAGCACCAGCATTTACTAAAGCAGAGAGGACATGTTAAAGGGAATCTGTCACCAGGTCTTGGCCACTTAACCTGAGAGCAGCATAATGTAGTAATGTAGAGACGAAGACTGATTCCAGAGATGTGTCACTTACTGCGGCGCTGCTTGGTGTGACTGATAAAATCCTTTTATTTCTTCAGAATAGTCACTATTTTTTCAGACATCAAAAAACTTTTCATGTAAATAACTTGATCAATTTGCCCCTTTTTTCCAAAAAATGTTTTATGGTGTCACATACGTCTTGCATTGGTGACCAGACACTATGTATTGTTTATGCTTGCAAGATGAAAGCACAGCTGGTTTTTGGGATACTGAAAAAACGCAGCAAGAAAAGCAGCAAA
Source organism: Ranitomeya imitator (assembly GCF_032444005.1). Taxonomy (NCBI): domain Eukaryota; kingdom Metazoa; phylum Chordata; class Amphibia; order Anura; family Dendrobatidae; genus Ranitomeya; species Ranitomeya imitator. The sequence continues at coordinate 544,634,689 of NC_091286.1, read as the reverse complement.
TAAGCAGCAAAACCTGCATTTTGACTATAGGTTTTTTTTACTGCCAAGAGATCAGGTTTTCACTGTGGGAAAAAAACAGCAAAAAAGCAACGTGTGAACATAGCCTTAATGGGGCAGCACGGTGGCGCAGTGGTTAGCACAGCAGCCTTGCAGCGCTGGGGTCCTGGGTTCTAATCCCACCCAGGACAACATCTGCAAAGAGTTTGTATGTTCTCTCCGTGTTTGCGTGGGTTTCCTCCGGGCACTCCGGTTTCCTCCCACATTCCAAAGACATACTGATAGGGATTCTAGATTGTGAGCCCCATCGGGGACAGTGATGATAATGTGTGCAAAAATTGTAAAGCGCTGCGGAATATGTTAGCGCTATATAAAAATAAAGATTATTAAAAATAAAGATTATTATTAATGTTTCTCACTGTCCCATTGCTGCAAAACCAAGAAAATTTGACAGTTGATTCATTCTTACCTGAACCGCAGGAAGCATGAATCAGAGCCTGGCTGCACGATTGCAGTAGTGAGCAATAGTTTGAAAACCCGGCCGGCCGGGGACATAAGGAAAAAAACTTCAGCGGGGCAGGGAAACGCCAGCTGGGAACCTCATTGGACTACACTCGTCTCTCCCTATGGTCCCCGAATAGCTTTTGAAACGTTGTGGTGTTTTAGTGTAAAACATAATTCTCTGCTGTCAAATAGCCAGGCTGTGATTGATCCTGACTGTGGTTCAGGTTCCCTTTAACACCATAGTTTGTGATTTACCTGCAGCACCCCAGAGACCTGGTCGTTGCAGTAATGTCGCTCTGCCGCTAATGGGAGTGATGGTACGTCTGATGGCACTAAAGCAGTTCATCTGACCAGGTATCACCAGCACACATTACACTTCACACTCCGGCCACTAGGGGGAGCAAAAGGCTTTATTTATTAGGCCACTCCTCACACTGGTAAAACTAGGAGTTGGATAGAAAGTTAGTCAGAAGCTGACTGGGTTTTGTCCAGGCAATATCCCGTGGCAGGGGGTGTTGCGGGGAAAGATTCAGGGGGGTCCCTGTCAGGCGTGGGAACCTGGCAGGCACCTAGCGACAAGGATAGAACGTTACGGAGCCGCACCTGCGCTACCCTGCGGCGGGATCCAAAGAAAGGACACGAAGCGAAGGATATTGTGGACAGTGAGAAACGAGATCAAAGCATAAAGGAGAGCCAGCAGGAGTCGTGCCCGGAGAACGGAAACATCCTACTGAGGCACGTAGTCGGTGCCCAGAACACCGAGGAAGTAATTGACTTTATGCCTTACTTCAAATACTGCAGGACAGTTAATTATAGGTTGGCTGTCTACCATACATCACCTAAGCAGACATAGGGGGCAACGCGTGGAGAGGGTCATCTCTAGGGTCCCGGAAGAGCTCCGAGCCTTCCCGTCAAACAGGTGCGTCCTAGCCATAACAAACCTGGGGGACGGAGAATAGAAAGAACTAGAAAGAAATGGAACGAACGAGAATAGAAGTTGTGAGGACTATCCCGAATGCTCAGCAGGGAAGCACTACAACACACAGGCGCTAGTGGTAGGCAACGATTTCCACCTGCAAAGGGAACTCTGGATGTGCCTTCGGACCGGCTGGTCTCAGACAGCCCTGTTGACAGTGCTCTGGATTGAGGATCCTGAAGCCTTCAGTAAAGAGGTAAAGAGACTGCAACCCTGTGTCCTCGTTATTGACTGCACCTCACACCATCACCTTCCACCTTACTGGGAAGCCCTGGGGACATACTTCACCTGTGGGAAGGTATACCATCTAGCTGCCATCACATCACCCCAGTGGTCCCCAAGCAGCGTCGGTCACCCTGACCATATACCACAGGTGGCGTCACAAAACCTTGACAGACTCGTATCACCTTTCATTGGACGCCTCTTAGCAGGGTCACGGACCGGGTCCAGCCACCGTGACAACCCCAGAACTGAGACAGAGAGGACCGGTACCGAGTAACCTGTGGCCCTGTGTCTGGGGGCGCTCCATACCCACCAGAAGTATTTTTTGTTTGTAATTTAACAAAAGATTATGAATTGTAAAATATGGTACTGGAGAATATTGTGGATAAAGAAATAAATTCAGCGCTTTACTACCAGAATTGACCCACTTGGAAGGTCTCCAGTGTCTCCTAAATATGTGAGCTTATACAGTAAACATTTGACATGTTATAGCGACACGTTAAAAAGTTTTGATCAGTGGGGGTCCTGGTCATGAAAAACCCAACGATTGCTAAAATCTTTTCATTCATTTCTTGCAGGAATAACAGGGAACGTTAACAAAAATAGGAGCAAAGGAAAAAATGAGATAATTGCTATTTTAGAGCAGTTACAAAGAAGGCACGATGATTCCTTTTAAGCCCTATCCATGGACAGGAAATTCATTCTTCCAGGAATGTCTATCTTTGGAGGACATTCTTGGCAGCTCCTGGTGCACATATCTGAAGTGTCTTTGAGAAACTTGTCTTAAATCTGCAGAGCTTTGCTTGTTTTGGTTTCCACAAGTGATGCTGTGATATAAACATAGGTTTGAGACAATTGATTTGTATCACGAATGTCTTTACTATGTAATTGCTGTCATCTAGTGGCAAGTTTAAATCTAATATATAAAGCTGAATGTGTGTGTGTATGTGTGTGTGTGTGTATGTATGTATATCCGGGATTGGCATCTGCACCGTCGCAGCTACAGCCACAAAATTTTGCACAGTCACACGTCTGGACCCCGAGAGCGTCATAGGCTATGTTGTGAGGCGAAATTTTAACCCCACGCGTTCCAATTCACCAAACAATTTTGCCCCTATCTACATAATAGGGGAAAAAGTGAAAGGAAAAGTGCTGGAGGCGTCGCACCTACAGCCACAAAATTTTGCACAGTCACACGTCTGGACCCAGAGTGCGTCATAGACTATGTTGTGAGGTAAAATTTTAACCCCGCGCTTTCCAATTCACCAAACAATTTTGCCCCTATCTACATAATGGGGAAAAGTGAAAGGAAAAGTGTTGTAGGCAAATTGACAGCTGCCAGATGTGAACAAGGGGGACTTAAAGAATGAGAGCGATGGCGCCAAAGAGTATATACCGTACAGTTGCTAAGGTGGGGCCCCGACATGGGATACTTACCACACATGGGGATATGAACATACACACAAAATGCGCCACAAACTACCACGTGCTTGAACACATATACCACCCTCAGCACACATTTCACCACACATACACCAACCTCGCCACATAAAAGTTGAAACACAAAAGTTGCCGCTCAAAACTCGCCACGCGCAAAACTCGCCACATGCAAAACTAGGCTCATGCAAAACTCGCCACACGTGCAAAACTCACCTCATGAAAAACTCGACACAGGTGGAAAAATTGCACACGCGGAAAAATTACCACATGGACAAAAGTTGCAACACATGCAAAAGTTGCCTCACACTAAACTTGCACATACTCAAAACGCACCACACATAAAACTCGCCACGCGCAAAACTCGCCATGCGCAAATCTTGCTGCAAACAACTTGCTACACTAACCTGTCACATGCAACTCGACACACAAAAAGTTGCTACATGCATGTCGCCACACAAAACTCATCTCACAAAAGTCGCTACATGCATGTCGCCACATGCAACTCAACACACACAACTTGACACATGAAACTCGCCCTAAAACACACACAAGTCTGGTATTATCCTTCAAAAATAAAAATCTGATTAATAAGCAGACAAACTACAAGAGCAACAAATGTACCATATAAGAAATATGGCAGCTGTCAGTCACATGACCTGTCTATTATGTGTATGAGTGAGCTAATATATACTGCCAGGGGGGAGGGCTTCCTGTTGGCTGGGGATTTATCAGGCTGCCAATTTAGCTTACAAATACTGAGGTAAAAATACTGACCAAATAACGTGTGAATGCGGTCTAATACAGGAAGAGATGACACACAGATATATACTATATACAGGAGGAGATGACTCACAGGTATATACTATATACAGGAGAGATGACACACAGGTATATACTATATACAGGAGGAGATGACACACAGCTATATACTATATACAGGAGGAGATGACACACAGGTACTGTATATACTATATACAGGAGAAGATGACACACAGGTATATACTATATACAGGAGCAGATGACACACATGTATATACTATATACAGGAGGAGATGACACATGTATATACTATATACAGGAGGAGATGACATACAGGTATATCCTATATACAGGAGGAGATGACACACAGGTATATACTATATACAGGAGGAGATGAGACACAGGTATATACTATATACAGGAGGAGATGACACACACATATATACTATATACAGGGGAGATGACACACAGGTATATACTATATACAGGAGGACATGACATACAGGTATATACTATATACAGGAGGACATGACACACAGGTATATACTATATACAGGAGGAGATGACAACCTGGAATAAACTATATACAGGGGAGATGACATACAGGTACATGCTATATACAGGGGCGATGACACACAGGTATATACTATATACAGTGGAGATGACACACAGGTATATACTATATACAGGAGATGACATACAGGTATATACTATATACTGGAGGAGATGACTTACAGGTACATACTATATACAGGAGGAGATGACACATGTATATACTATATACAGGAGGAGATGACATACAAGTATATACTATATAAAAGAGGAGATGACACATAGGTATATAGAAGAGAAGATGACATACAGCAGATATATACTATATACAGGGGAGATGACATACTGGTATATACTATATACAGGAGATGACATACAGGTATATACTATATATAGGAGGAGATGACATACAGGTATATAGTATATACAGAAGAGATGACATACAGGTATATACTATATACAGGAGGAGATGACACATGGTTATATACAATATACAGGAGGAGATGACATACAGCAGGTATATACTATTTACAGGGGAGATGACATTCAGGTATATACTATATACAAGAGAAGACATACAGGTGTATACTTTATATAAGGGAGATGACAAACATGTATATACTGAGGTGAAAATGAGGGGTGTGAGTGCAAAATGAGAGGAGTGAGGGAAAATAGTGGAGTGATCGGAAAATGACAGATGTGAGGTCGAAATGACAAGTGTTAGGGGGGAATGACAGGAGTGAGGGGGAAAATAAGAGGAGTGAGGGGGAAAATGAGAGGTGTAAGGGAGAAAATGAGAGGTGTTAGGGAGAAAATGAGAGGCATGATGGGAAAATAAGAGACCTGAGGTGCTATAACTAACCACAGATATTTACTATGCCCAGGCAACGCCGGGCTCTTCAGCTAGTATACACTAATGTTAGAAAATTGTGTCTACTAAGCCTTGTGAATGCACTGCATTGTGGATATGTATCTCGATGTTCCATGAATCCGGTGTCCACAAAGTATTAAAATGTCACATAAGAGAGAGAACTTTCATCATTTTGTTTCGGCATCCTTCTCTACAGGAGTCGTCTAGTACTTTTTACCTTTTATTGATGGCTCATCCTTAGGTTAGGTTATCCATATCAGATCGGTGGAATGCGATCAGCTGTTCTTGGTGCCAGCGATGGCTGAATGTGATCAGTAGTGGAGTGAAAGAACACAGTTCCATCAACGATATAGTGTCCTTAGCGGGATCTCCAGATCAGGTTCTATTCATTAGAATAGGGGCGGATGTGTAGCAAGTAGTGATGAGCGAGTGTGCTCGTTACTCGAGCTTTCTGAGCATGCTCGAGTGTTCGCCGAGTATTTTGGGCGTGGTCGTAGATTATGTTTGTGTCGCCGCAGCTGCATGATTGCGGCTGCTAGACAACCTGAACACATGCAGGGGTTACCTGTTTGTTAGGGAATCCCCACATGTATTCAGGCTGTCTAGCAGCCGCAAACCATACAGCTGCAGAGACTCAAACATAATCTACGAGCACGCCCAAAATACTTGGAGAACACCCGAGCATGCTCAGAAAGCTCGCATAACGTGCACGCGCGCTCATCACTAGCAGTAAGCAGTCCCTTTACAGTTGATGGAGCCTCGTTGTTCTGGCACACTCAACCCTGTGCTTAAGACAGACAGCTAAACTCTTTTACATTGAGATAGACACAGGGGGGTACTTTACAACTTTTATTGATAGGATCAGTGTAAAACTACAAGAAAAATGAAAATAGTACAAGGCATAGAACATATCAAAAGTAGGGTTGAGCGAAACGGATCAGTCATTTTCATAAGTCGCCGACTTTTGGCAAAGTCGGGTTTCATGAAACCCGACCCGATCCCTGTGTGGGATCGGCCATGCGGTACGCGATCTTCGCGCCAAAGTCGCGTTTCATATGACGCGTTCAGCACCATTTTTCAGCCAATGAAGGTGGACGCAGAGTGTGGGCAGCGTGATGACATAGGTCTCAGTCCCCACCATCTTAGAGAAGGGCATTACAGTGATTGGCTTGCTTTCTGCGGCATCACAGGGGCTATAAAGGGGCGTTCCTGCCGACCGCCATCTTACTGCTGCTGATCTGAGCATAGGGAGAGGTTGCTGCCGCTTCGTCAGAAGCAGGGATAGCGTTAGGCAGGGTACATTAACCCCCATACCACTTGTGCTGTAGCGATTTCCACTGTCCAACACCACCTTTTGTTTGCAGGGACAGTGGAGGCAAGATTTTTGTTCATCAGCTCTGTAGCTTATTGGGCTGCCCTAGAAGGCTCCCTGATAGCTGCATTGCTGTTTGTATGCCGCTGTGCAAACCAACTGCTTTTTTCAAAGCACAAATCCTGTTGCTCCTTCCTTTCTGCACAGCTATCTTGTTTGTTTGTCCACACTTTATACTTTTGTGTGCAGCAGAGCAGTCCTTTTTATTGCTGCCTGCCATACTTTTCTGAGATTACTGTAGAGAGATAGTAATTGTAGTACAGTCCCTTTTTTTTGTTTTGTTTTGTTATATCTCTTCAAGCCACTTTCTGCCACAGAAAATATACTCTAATACAGTGGCCCTGATTTATTCACAATTCTCCCAGAAAAAATAGAACAAGTGGGAGATTAAGATTGGCAAATCTACATCTCTGCCAGTCCTGTCTGTGGCACCTGTCTTTCATTTTATGCCACAGATAATATACTCAAATACAGTGGCCCTGATTTCTTCACAATTCTCCCAGAAAAAAAAACAAGTGGGAGATTAAGATTGGCAAATCTGCATCTCTGCCAGTCCTGTCTGTGGCATCTGTCTTTCATTTTCTGCCACAGAAAATATACTCAAATACAGTGGCTCTGATTTCTTCACAATTCACCCATAAAAAAAAACAAGTGGGAGATTATGATTGGCAAATCTGCATCTCTGCCAGTCCTGTCTGTGGCATCTGTCTTTCATTTTCTGCCACAGAAAATATACTCAAATACAGTGGCCTTGATTTCTTCACAATTCTCCCAGAAAAAAAAAATAAAACAAGTGGGAGATGAAGATTGGCAAATCTACATCTGTGCCATTCCTGTCTGTGGTATCTGTCTTTCATTTTCTGCCACATAAAATATACTCAAATACAGTGGCCCTGATTTCTTCACAATTCACCCATAAAAAAAAACAAGTGGGAGATTAAGATTGGCAAATCTGCATCTCTGCCAGTCCTGTCTGTGGCATCTGTCTTTCATTTTCTGCCACAGAAAATATACTCAAATACAGTGGCCTTGATTTCTTCACAATTCTCCCATAAAAAAATAAATAAATAAAACAAGTGGGAGATTAAGATTGACAAATCTGCCTCACTGCCAGTCCTGTCTGTGGCATCTTTCATTTTCTGCCACAGAAAATATAGTCAAATACAGTGGCCCTGATTTCTTCATAATTCTCCCAGAAAAAAAAAACAAGTGGGAGATTATGATTGGCAAATCTGCATCTCTGCCAGTCCTGTCTGTGGCATCTGTCTTTCATTTTCTGCCACAGAAAATATACTCAAATACAGTGGCCTTGATTTCTTCACAATTCTCCCAGAAAAAAAAAAAAAACAAGTGGGAGATTAAGATTGGCAAATCTGCATCTCTGCCAGTCCTGTCTGTGGCATCTGTCTTTCATTTTCTGCCACAGAAAATATACTCAAATACAGTGGCCCTGATTTCTTCACAATTCTCCCAGAAAAAAAAATAAAACAAGTGGGAGATTAAGATTGGCAAATCTGCATCTGTGCCATTCCTGTCTGTGGTATCTGTCTTTCATTTTCTGCCACAGAAAATATAGTGAAATACAGCGGCCCTGATTTCTTCACAATTCTCCCAGAAAAAAATAAAACAAGTGGGAGATTAAGATTGGCAAATCTGCATCTGTGCCATTCCTGTCTGTGGTATCTGTCTTTCATTTTCTGCCACAGAAAATATACTCAAATACAGTGGCCCCCTGATTTCTTCACAATTCTCCCAGAAAAAAAAAAAAAAAAAAAAGTGGGAGATTAAGATTGGCAAATCTGCATCTGTGCCATTCCTGTCTGTGGTATCTGTCTTTCATTTTCTGACACAGAAAATATACTGTATAAGCGTGGGCCTGATTTCTTCAATATTCTCCCAGAAAAAATAAAAAGGGGGAGATTTTTATTGGTAGAGTGTGCATCTGCGTCAGTCCTGTTAGTGGCATATCTGTCTGCCACTTAAGCTGTGTACTGTTATACATCGGGCCTGATTTTCCCTGCAGTCTCACCCACCTATAAAGGGAGATATAAATTCACCACAAGTTTGAGTACACCTTGTAACTGGTTTTACAGTAACAAATACCGTTTGTTTGTTTGGTTACGTTTTTCAAACAATGAGGAAGTCTGGTGGAAGAGGTCGTGGCCGTGGGCGGTCATTGCCAGCTGGTAATGATGGTAGTGGTGGTGGAGCATCAGGTAGTCGTGGGAAAATCAATATAGCACCTAAGTCTCGAGTTGTTGAGCCAGCATCATCGTCTGGCTACACAAGGCCTCGAACGCTCCCTTTTCTGGGAGTAGGAAAACCGATTTTAAAGCCGGAGCAGCAGGAACAAGTTTTGGCTTTCCTTGCTGACTCTGCCTCTAGCTCTTTCGCCTCCTCTTCGGAAACTGCTAAATGTAAAAGCAGCGCGTCGTCAGTGGATGTTCCCGGTCAGGCATAAGTCGCTTCCTTGTCTTCTTCACCAAGAAGAACAGAGAAGGATGCGTCAGGCGACACAACGGGTTACTCCATGGAGCTCTTTACACATACCGTTCCTGGGTTAGAAAGGGAAATTGTTAACAGGCCATGCCCATTACAAGATGAATCGGACATGGAGTGCACAGATGCACAGCCACAGCCAGATTACTATGCTGTTCCTTTGACTCAGATCAGAACATTGCCCTCGCAGTGTACTGATTCAGAATCTGACCCTGATGAGACTATAGAGCCCCGTCACGAATGCAATAGCACCGGCTTACACGTTGACACAGAGAAAGTTGCACACGACATAGAAGAGGAGGTCATAGATGACCCAGTTGTTGCCCCCGATTGGCAGCCATTGGGGGAACTGGGTGCAGGCGGCAGTAGCTCTGAAGTGGAGGAGGAGGAGGAGCCGCAGCAGGCATCAACATCGCAACAGGTTCCATCTGCCAGACCCGTATCTGGCCAAAAACGCGTGGCAAAACCAAAAGCAGTTGTAGGACAGCGTGGCCATCCGGTTAAAGAAGCTCAGTCTGCAATGCCTGAAAAGGTATCCGATAGTAGGAAGAGTGCAGTCTGGCATTTTTTTAAACAACATCCAAATGATCAGCGCAAAGTCATCTGTCAAAAATGTTCAACTACCTAAAGCAGAGGTCAGAATGTTAAAAATCTAAATACAAGTTGCATGCGTAGACATTTAACCACCATGCACTTGCAAGCCTGGACTAACTACCAAACGTCCCTTAAGGTTGTAGCACCCTCTGCCAATGAAGCTAGTCAGCAATGCTACATCCCTTCCCTCACTGTAAGCCCACCGTTTACCGCACCACCTGCAGTAAATGTGCAGGTTGCGTCGCCAGGCCAAAGCAGTCAGGGAATCACCAGGTTCGTGGTAGGAAACACTGCATGTAGGGCATCAGCAAGAATACCATCTCCAACCCTCTCTGTCTGCCATGTCCACCGGCACCCCCGCTAGTTCCACCATCTGCAGCTCTCCAGTCCAGCTCACCCTACATCAGACACTCGTTAGGAAAAGGAAGTACTCATCCTCGCATCCGCGTACACAGGGTTTGAACGCACACATTGCTAGACTAATCTCGTTAGAGATGATGCCCTACCGGTAAGTTGAAAGCGAAGCTTTCAAAGCCCTGATGGACTACGCTGTACCACGCTATGAGCTACCCAGTCGACACTTCTTTTCGAGAAAAGCCATCCCAGCCCTCCACCAGCATGCAAAAGACCGCATCGTCCATGCACTCAGGCAATCTGTGAGTACAAAGGTGTACCTGACAACAGATGCATGGACCAGTAGGCATGGCCAGGGACGTTACGTGTCCATCACGGCACACTGGGTTAATGTGGTGGATGCAGGGTCCACAGGGGACAGCAATATTGGGACAGTTCTGCCTAGCCCACGGTCTAGGAAACAGTTGGCTGTAGGCGTTCGCCCCCCCTCCTCCTCGTCCTCCTGCAGAAGCGAGAGCTCGTCCACAGACCGCAGTCGCACGAGCACTCCATCCGCAGCTGCCACTGTTGCACACGAGGTGTCCCATTATGGGACAGCTAGTGGCAAGCGTCAGCAGGCTGTATTGGCTATGAAGTGTTTGGGCGACAACAGACACACCGCGGAAGTTCTGTCCGAGTTCTTGCAGAAAGAAACTCAGTCATGGCTGGGAACTGTACATCTTGAGGCAGGCAAGGTACTGAGTGATAACGGAAGGAATTTTATGGCTGCCATAGCCCTTTCACAACTGAAACACATTCCTTGCCTGGCTCACACCTTAAACCTGGTGGTGCAGTGCTTCCTGAAAAGTTATCCGGGGTTACCCGAAACTGCTCCTCAAAGTGAACAGTCTTTGCTCGCATATCTGCCGTTCGGCCATACACTCCAGCCGTATGCAGAAACATCAGCGGTCTTTGAACCTTTCCCAGCATCGCCTAATCATCGACGTTGCAACAAGGTGGAACTCCACACTGCACATGCTTCAGAGACTGTGCGAACAGAGGCATGCTGTTATGTATTTGTGGGAGGATACACATGCACGGGCAGGCAGTTGGATGGCAGACATGGAGTTGTCAGGTGTGCAGTGGTCGAAGCTACCTGTGTCAAGTCCTTCAGTGTTTTGAGGAATGCACACGGCTGGTTAGTGCAGACAATGCCATAATAAGCATGAGCATCCCCCTAATGCGTCTGCTGATGCAAAGTTTGACGCACATAAAGGAGCAGGCGTCTGCAGCTGAGGACGAGGGAAACCTTGATGACAGTCAGCCATTGTCTGGTCAGGGCAGTCTACAGGACGAGGTGGCGGGCGAAGAGGAGGAGGATAAGGAGGATGATGGGGATGAGTATTTTTTGGATGAGGAATCTTCTCAGGGGGCAATAGAAACTGGTGGCGTTGCAAGGCCGGGTTCAGGGTTTTTGAGGGAGACAAGTGACGTTGATTTGCCAGAAACTGCCCCCAACCCAGCACAAGCGCAGATTTGACAACTGGAACATTGGCCCACATGGCGGATTATGCCTTGCGTATCCTCAAAAGGGACCCACGCATTATAAAAATAATGACCGATGACGATTACTGGTTGGCCTGCCTCCTTGATCCTCGCTATAAAGGCAAATTGCAAAATATCATGCCACATGAGAACCTTGAACAAATATTGGCAACCAAACAAGCAAGTCTTGTAGACCGTTTGATTCAGGCATTCCCAGCACACAGCGCCGGTGATGGTTCTCACACGAGGTGCATGGGGCAACAGGGCAGAGGTGTTAGAGGTGCACAAATCAGAAGTGGTGTTGGACAGAGGGGTTTTCTGACCAGGTTGTGGAGTGATTTCGCAATGACCGCAGACAGGACAGGTACTGCAGCATCAATTCAAAGTGGCAGGAGACAACATTTGTCCAGTATGGTTACTAACTATTTTTCATCCCTTATCGATGTTCTCCCTCAACCGTCATTCCCATTTGATTACTGGGCATCCAAAATAGACACCTGGCCTGAATTGGCAGAATATGCATTGCAGGAGCTTGCTTGCCCAGCAGCTAGTGTGCTATCAGAAAGAGTATTCAGTGCTGCTGGTTCAATATTGACCGAAAAAAAGACTCGTCTGGCTACCCAAAATGTTGATGATCTAACCTTCATTAAAATGAACCACTCATGGTTTTCTAATTATTTTGCCCCACCTTTCCCGGCTGACACCTAGCTTTCCTATAAAAAGGTCAAGCTTGTGGACTGGTCTTACTGACTGTTCCAATCTCTTAATTTGCAGCTGCCGTTTGTCCAGCATACGACATGTTTACACCTCCCTAAATGGTCTAACTCCCCCCACGGGGCCGTGGGCTCGCCACTTGGTGCAAGCACCCGTGAGAGTGCCATTTGTCTGAAGAGGTGGGTGTGCCCACTTTTGGTCGACGGCACTGCCACTGGGTCCCTCATAGTACAATGAATTGTCTCTGGCGGTGGTGGCGCGCACCCAACGTCAGATACACCGTTGTAACATGAGAGGCCCTGGGCCTGAACCGCCGGCCGCAAGAGAGTGTCCCCCCCAGCTCAAACAGTGCTCTACCACTTGCAAAATTATCTCTCACAGCTCCACCAATGTTTAGTCTATGCACTGAAATCCTTCAATGCCTGGCACTGACGATACCAATTTGTTGACATGTATGATGCTAGTTAAAATAGTCAGGGGCCGTGTCCTATATTTACACCAGTAAATACTTTGCGCCAAATTACTATGTCTGAAAGTCAGCAGAGGAGCCCACCCCTGTACCTAAGTATGCCACCCTTTTCTTTTTTGTTGTTTTGTTGTTTTGCGAGACATTAACATCTATTTATTTTTTGGGAGTACTAACTGTGTCAGACACTCCTTCAAATTGTCCTCCGCTGACCACACCAATGCTGCCCGTGTACCCCTACCACATAATCAAAGCTGCATTGAGCCTATTTTGTTATTTTAGGCCTACTAAGTCTGTCTGTGGTCCCTCCTTCCAATAGTCCTCCACTGACCACACCAATGCTGCCTGTGTACCCCTGGAACCTAATTAAAAGTGCATAGAGCCTACTTTTTTATTTTGGCCTACTAAGTCTGTCTGTGGTCCCTCCTTCCAATAGTCCTCCACTGACCACACCAATGCTGCCTGTGTACCCCTGGAACCTATTTAAAAGTGCATAGAGCCTACTTTTTTTATTTTAGGCCTACTAAGTCTGTCTGCGGTCCCTCCTTCCAGTTGTCCTCCGCTGACCACACCAATGCTGCCCGTGTACCCCTACCACATAATCGAAGCTGCATTGAGCCTATTTTGTTATTTTAGGCCTACTAAGTCTGTCTGTGGTCCCTCCTTCCAATAGTCCTCCGCTGACCACACCAATGCTGCCTGTGTACCCCTGCAACATAATTCTAACTGCATTGAGACAAATTTTTTTATTTTAGGCCTACTAAGTCTGTCTGCGGTCCCTCCTTCCAATTGTCCTCCATTGACCACACCAATGCTGACCATGTACCCATGTAACCTTTTTTAAACCTGCGTCGATCCAACTTTGTGGTGTAAGGCCTACTAGCAGTGTCTGTCTGTGCCACTCTATACAGCTGTCCTCTTAAAAAAAATGACCTGCAATTGTCAGGTTTTCAGCCTATCGGAATTTTAAAACTGCAGTGGGGCTACTAGTTTGGTTGGGGCCTACTAACAGTGTCTGCCGCTCCAAGGTGTTCTCCAGGTTGCCTTTCCTGACCTTCTATCTTCAGGCTCTTGTTAAATAGTTGTTAAATGGAAGAAATGCAGTGGGGCTCCAAGTTTGGTTGGGGCCTACTAACAGTGTCTGCCGCTCCAAGGTGTTCTCCTGGTTTCCTGTCCTGAACTTCCATTTTCAGGCTCTCGTTAAGTAGATGTTAATATTACACTGCATTTAGCCTACTAGTTGGGTTGGCGCCTACTAACGGTGTATACCGCTCCGTGCTGTTCTCCTGGTTTCCTGTCCTGAACTTCAATCTTCAGGCTCTCGTTAAGTAGCTGTTAATATTACACTGCATTTGGCCTACTAGTGTGGTTGGGGCCTACTAACGCTGTATGCCACTCCGTGCTGTTCTCCTGGTTTCCTGTCCTGAACTTCCATTTTCAGGCTCTCGTTAAGTAGTTGTTAATATTACACTGCATTTGGCCTACTAGTGTGGTTGGGGCCTACTAACGGTGTATGCCGCTCCTTGCTGTTCTCCTGGTTTCCTGTCCTGAACTTCCATTTTCAGGCTCTCGTTAAGTAGTTGTTAATATTACACTGCATTTGGCCTACTAGTGTGGTTGGGGCCTACTAACGGTGTATGCCGCTCCTTGCTGTTCTCCTGGTTTCCTGTCCTGAACTTCCATTTTCAGGCTCTCGTTAAGTAATTGTTAATATTACACTGCATTTGGCCTACTAGTGTGGTTGGGGCCTACTAACGGTGTAAGCCGCTCCTTGCTGTTCTCCTGGTTTCCTGTCCTGAACTTCCATTTTCAGGCTCTCGTTAAGTAGTTGTTAATATTACACTGCATTTGGCCTACTAGTGTGGTTGGGGCCTACTAACGGTGTATGCCGCTCCATGCTGTTCTCCTGGTTTCTTGTCCTGAACTTCCATTTTCAGGCTCTCGTTAAGTAATTGTTAATATTACCCTGAATTTGGCCTACTAGTGTGGTTAGGGCCTACTAACGGTGTATGCCGCTCCTTGCTGTTCTCCTGGTTTCCTGTCCTGAACTTCCATTTTCAGGCTCTCGTTAAGTAGTTGTTAATATTACACTGCATTTGGCCTACAAGTTGGGTCTGGGTTGTAGGGACAGTGTCTGCCACTTCAAGGTGTTCTCCAGGTTGCCTCTCCCTAGCTTCTATCTTCAAGCTCTTGTTAAGTAGTTGTTGAAACAACACTGCATTAGGCCTACAAGTTGGGTCTGGGTTCTAGAGACGGTGTCTGCCGCTCCAATGTGTTCTCCAGGGTGCCTCTCCCTAGCTTCTATCTTCAAGCTCTTGTTAAGTAGTTGTTGAAACAACACTGCATTAGGCCTACAAGTTGGGTCTGGGTTGTAGGGACGGTGTCTGCCGCTCCAAGGTGTTCTCCAGGTTGCCTCTCCCTAGCTTCTATCTTCAAGCTCTTGTTAAGTAGTTATTGAAACAACACTGCATTAGGCCTACAAGTTGGGTCTGTGTTCTAGAGACGGTGTCTGCCGCTCCAAGGTGTTCTCCAGGGTGCCTCTCCCTAGCTTCTATCTTCAAGCTCTTGTTAAGTAGTTGTTGAAACAACACTGCATTAGGCCTATAAGTTGGGTCTGGGTTGTAGAGACGGTGTCTGCCGCTCCAAGGTGTTCTCCAGGTTGCCTTTCCCTTGCTTCTATCTTCGGGCTCTCGTTAAATTGTTTTTAATATAACACTGCATTTGGCCTACTTGTTTTGTTGGCCCTACTAACGGTGTCTGACGCTCCTTGATGTTCTCCTCCACTGAACAAACCAGTGCCGCCTGTTTACTTCTGTTACCAATTTTGAACTGCATTTCGCCTACTTACTGATTTGGGCCTACTCACTGTGTCAGCCTCTCATTACAGTTGGACTCCACTGAACAAAGCAATGCCCCCTGGTTAGTCCTGTTACCAATTTTGAACTGCATTTAGCCCACTTTATTATTTGGGCCTATATCTGTGTTTCCTCCTCATCCTGCCCATTGCCCAGCCAGTGATAGATGAGTCTGCTGGTACATTGACCCAGAACGCTACATTCCCCGTGCACGCTACACAGCAAGAATGTGACCCTGCTGAAAGTCAGGTTCCCCTTCCCGCATACCATACCACCTTACACGGGGACAAAGAGGAAGGTGCAGATGAAAGTGCAGGTTCCTTCATCAGGTGGGGGGGAGAATACTCGTTGGCGACGTCACTGGCACAGGGCCCCTCATAGTACGCAAAAGTGTCGCTGCCGGTGGGAGGCGCCCCTGCCGTGCAAACACACCGCCGTACTTTGAGGGGCCCTGTGCCAGTGCCAATGCCAACGAGTGGGCCCCCCCTGCTTGCTCAGGATCACAGCACTTGCAAAGTTGAAATACTTACCTCTCCCTGCTCCACTGCCGTGACGTGGTCCACATTTCCACTAAATACTTGAACCAGCCCTACCCCCCACAACTTTAGCCAAATGACCCCCAATTTCCAATGCCTAACTATTATTATAAGGTAAATTAAGATTGACAAGCTTCAGTAACAAGAATGGATGTTTTTGCCATTAAAATGGGCACTGTAGGGGTTTTCCTGGCCTCCACTCACTGCCGACTATGCTTCCCCATTGTCTTGCATTGGGTTTCGTGTTTTGGTCGATCCCCGACTTTTCGCGATAATCGGCCGATTTCACCCGACCCGACTTTTGAGAAAGTCGAATTTCGCGAAACCCGAAACAATCCTAAAAAAGTAAAAGTCGCTCAACTCTAATGAAAAGTACATAGCATTATGCATGGTACAGGACACACACAGTAATTACACAACAAAGCAAATATAAAAGCAGAAGACATATAGAACAGAGTAGCTACATCATACAATATGATGAGCTCTAACAAGGGGAACATAATAACTCACCGACTGTGCTATGTGGAGTCAAACACCAGATGGGCTGAAAATCAGAGAGACATGATCAGCATGTCAGCATCCATGAGGGCAAAATGGCTGCTGAAGAAGAAGGGGCAAAGCTAGTGCAGAGGCTGATGGGAAACTACAGAAGCCTTGATGAGCACAGATGAAATTGCACAGTAACCAATGAAACAGGAAGTAAAGCTGTAATGAGAACATTGTCAACAGATGGCACTGTGGGATATGTTTACAATACACTACTATGCAATACTATTAGGCTGTGTGCACACGTAGCAGATTTTTCGCGTTTTTTTCGCATTTTTTCGCTATAAAAATGAGAAAAAATGCAAACATTATGCATCCCATCATTTAGAATGCATTCCGCAATTTTTGTGCACATAATGAGTTTTTTTCCGCCAAAAAAAAAACGCATCGTGGTAAAAGACGCAGCATGTTCATTAATTTTAAGGATCTTTTGCAGATTTCCCACTATATTATTGCATTGGGAACCTCCGGAAAAATCCACAAAAAAAAAAAAACGCACCAAAAACGCGTGAAAACGCAGTAAAAAATGCGCAAAAAAAGCATGCGGATTTCAGAAATCCTCAACGTGTGCACATAGCCTTAGCATAGTGAAACTGATCACATGCATTGGCCGCCGCCAACCTGATATTGATGACCTTTCCTAAGGATAGGCCATCAGTATAAAATAAGGACAACCCCCTTAGGATACCAGATGGTTTTTATGCATTTTCAAAAGAACAGAAGACTATAATAATTATCTTTATTTATAATAATCTTTATTTTATTATATAGCGCCAATATATTCTGCAGCAGGGACATGTACAAACATAGAAGCTGGGTGATGATATACATTTTAGATAAAGTATCTTTATTAAAAGTGTTTTCAAGACTAAAGGTACTGTCACACTAGACGATATCGCTAGCGATCCGTGACGTTGCAGCGTCCTCGCTAGCGATATCGTCCAGTGTGACAGGCAGCAGCGATCAGGCCCCTGCTGGGAGATCGCTGGTCGGGGAAGAAAGTCCAGAACTTTATTTCGTCGCTGGACTCCCCGTAGACATCGCTGAATCGGCGTGTGTGACACCGATTCAGCGATGTCTTCGCTGGTAACCAGGGTAAACATCGGGTAACTAAGCGCAGGGCCGCGCTTAGTAACCCGATGTTTACCCTGGTTACCATCCTAAAAGTAAAAAAACAAACACTACATACTTACCTACAGCCGTCTGTCCTCCAGACAGGGAGCTTTCTAGGTAATTTCCCACGATCTATCTATGAACAGCCAGCAGAGGGCGCCTCACCGCAAATAAAGCTAAATATAGATCATTGATCTATTTTTAGCCTCATTCCCTGGGGTTTTGCAGCGAGGAGCAGCCTGCATTAGCACAGCTCCTTGCTGCAAAATGTTTTAACCCCTTCAGAAGGATTTACATCGTTGGACGTTACAGATCTGCGGAGGGTAAGTATATTGTTGGTTTATTATGTTTTTTTACTCACAGAACGAGGGTCTTCAGTGACTGGATTGGGCGTTGAATAAAATACTGCAACAACCATTGTTTTTATTTCATTAAAATAATTTTAAATAATGTGTTTGTGTTTTATTTAACCCTTCACTACAATTGGATTAATAATGGATAGGTGTCATAATTGACGCCTCTCCATTATTAATTAGGCTTAATGTCACCTTACAATAGCAAGGTGGCATTAACCCTTCATTACCCCATATCCCACCGCTACACGGGAATGGGAAGAGAGTGGCCAAGTGCCAGAATAGGCGCATCTTCCAGATGTGCCTTTTCTGGGGTGGCTGGGGGCAGATATTTTTAGCCAGGGGGGGCCAATAACCGTGGACCCTCTCCAGGCTATTAATATCTGCCCTCAGTCACTGGCTTTACTACTCTGGCGGAGAAAATTGCGCGGGAGCCCACGCCAATTTTTTCCGCCATTTAACCCTTTATTTTAAGAGCTACAACGGCCAAATTTTGCAGATACACACTACTGACATTAGTAGTGTGGAATCTGCAAAAAAAATGGAGAGAAGACATGGTTTACTGTATGTAAACCATGTCTCAAATCATGTCGGGTTTTAGGAAGGAGAAAGAAAAAGCCGGTAATTGAATTACCGGCTTTCAAGCTGTATAGCGCTGGAAAAAATATTAATATATATATACATATATGTGTCTCACTGACATATATATATATATATATATACCTATTCTACGTGTACACATTTATTCTACCTATTCTACTGTAAGCTGTCAGTGTGATTTTACTGTACACCGCACTGAATTACCGGCTTTTCTCTCTAATATATGTGTCTACTGACATATATATATATATATATATATATATATGTATATATATATATATATATATATATATATATATATATATATATATATATATATATATATATATTTTCTTTTCTTTTTGGGACACATGGATCACTTCTATAGCGGTATGTTGGTTTTGCTAGCCTGCGAGAAAACCACGCAGTACGGATGCCATACGGATTACATACGGAGGATGCCATGCGCAAAAAACGCTGACACACCCTGCCTACGGAGGAGCTACGGACCACTTTTTTCGGGACTTTTCAGCGTATTACGGCCGTAATATACGGACCGTATTGTTTTACGCTGTGTGTGACGCCGGCCTTAGATGGGTGAAGGTCTGGCTAACCAGCTAATCGTCTGTCTTTTTCTTCAGTGGAGACTGAATGTAAAAAGTGAACAACTCTGTAATCTGTATAGTGGCCTATCTTGAGAAAAGATCACTGGAGATCAACCGTCACAGCGAAACTAAAATAATGTAGTTGCATAAATATTAGCATCTGCTTATAATCAGGGATGTGCGTTCAGAATTAGCCAATCATATTTAATCTTTTCGCAACCTGCGCCGTACTAGTAATGCTCTACGGGAGGTACGTTCCTGCCCAGAGCAGTACTAGTACAGCGCCTCAATAGCGCGGCCTCACGCTAAGCGCCACGGCGATCGCATGCGGGTGTCAGCTGAATGTGACAGTTGACACCCTGCAGCAACGCCCACGATCGTTGCTAGCACTGTTCGTGGGCATTTAACCCCTCTGATGCCGCTTTCAGTAGTGACAGTGGCATAAAGAAGCATCGCGTATGGAGGGGTCTTCCTGCACGCTTCCCTCAGAACAACGCGATGCGATCGCGTTGTTCTGATGGTCTCCATGGAGATCCCCAGCACCATGATGGCCTTGGGGTCCTTTTGGGTCCTACAGGGAAGGTGACATGCCTCCTTCCCTGCCTTTCAGATCCTGATCTGATACTCTGCAGTGCAGAGTGTCAGATCAGCGATCTGCTGTAAAATAGTAATGTCCCATCCTGGGACGATGTAATAAAGTAAAAAAAAAAAAAAAAAACTATAATGTGTAAAAATATTTTTTTTAAAAATCCCCAAATGAAGAAAACATTTTTTTTAACCAATAAATACATTTATTTATGTAAATTAAGTAAACTATAAAAGTACACATATTTGGTAACAATCTATAAAATTGTCCCACTTGTTAACTCCTTTAGTGAACCCCATAACAAAAATAAATAAAGAAAGAGGCAAAAAACAATGCTTTATCACCATACTGCCGAACAAAAAGTGAAATAAAATGACGGATGTACTGTAAATAAAAATGGTGCCGCTGAAAACTTCATCTTGTTCCGCAAAAAACAAGCTGCCATACAGCTCCATCAGTGGAAAAATAAAAAAGTTACAGTATATCTCTTAGAATAAAGTGATGCAAAAATAATTTTTTTTTCTGTAAAATAGTTCTTATTGTGTAAAAGCACCAAAACATAACATTTTTTATAAATGAGGTATCGCTGTAATCATACTGACCTGAAGAATAAAACTGCTTTATCAATTTTACCACACGGGAAACGGTATTTTAAAAAAAGCAATTCCTGAATTGATGGTTTTTGTTCATTCTGTCTCCCAAAAATCGGAATAGAAAGCGATCAAAAAATGTAATGTACCAGAAAATAGTACCAATAGAAACATCAGCTTATCCCGCAAAAGACAAGCTCTCACATGACCCTGTTGGCCGAAATATGAAAAAATTATAACTCTCAAAATATGGTGATGGAAAAACTAGTTTTCGCAATAAAAAGCGTCATTTAGTGTGACAGCAGCCAAACATAAAAACCTGATATAAATCTGGTATCGCTGTAATCCCACCAACACGAAGAATAAAGTCGCCTAAACACTTATACCACATGAGGAACGAAGTAAAAAAATAACTAAAACCAATTCTTTACATGCTGTTGATTTTTTTCATTCTGCCTCCCCAAGACCGCAGTAAGGCATGGCACATATTTATCCTGTGCTCTGCACCGAGCGCTTACACTTGAGTTTCCATGTAAATCTCTGAAATACATGAGCTAGAACTCTATTGCCACCTTTTGGAAGGTAGCAATTCTACAAGTCAATGTTGACCCTTTAACGAGCTTTGTCACATGACTTAGGATAATAGCCAAACCAGAATCTCAATTTGTAGACGCTTTTTTGGGGTAGTGCCCCTCGTCAGTGCAAAGTGGAGATCTGGTTTGGCTGTGTGAGAGGCGTCAGACCGTTATCCAAGAAGTATTGTTTCTCCTTGCGGAGATCGACATGCTAAGCATGCCGAGATGAGGAGACTTAAAGCCTCAATGCTCCTCTGGGTAATATGCTAATTATGTGAGTCACCCGTCAAGACCGTGGGGTACTCGGTACCGGGTCTGGTACTTAAAGGGATGTGTCACAGCGGCGGTGACTCGGTCCGTGGCCCTGGGCGCCCATGTTAAAGGGTTGGTCTTTAAAGGGATTTGTAGAAATAAGGAAAGTTTGTGACGCCACCTGTGGTATTCGGTCAGGGGTTACCGACGCTGCTTAAAGGGGTCCTCTGGGGTGATGTTATGGCAGCCGGATGGTATAACTTCCCACAGGTGAAGTAGGTCCCCAGGGCTCCCGTGTGTAGATGGAGATGGTGTAATAAGAAACAGGGGACACAAGGTTGCAGTCTCTTTACCTCTTTACTGAAGCAATTCAGGCAGCCACAGTCCAGGGTACCAGATCACAGGTGCTGGTGGTGGTCCGGTCAGCTTGGAAGGAAGTTGGGATTTCCCCCTTACCAGGTGGAGTTAGAAGCCTTCTCCCTAGTGCTGAGGTGTATTTCCTTGCTGCCTATAGCTGTCCAACAAGGTCCTCATGAGGTTTCTGTCCTTTTGTGTAAGTGGGACACTAACCTGTATGTCAGGTGGCTTGAACTTTCCTTCCTCACATGTCGCTCTCCTCTCACCAACTAACTCTTCCTAACTGCCTAGCAGCGGCCTAGCAACTGACTCCTCCTTCTGACCAGAGAGAGCAGCTCCCCTGAAGTCGGGTATAGAGCTCCCCCTTCTGGCCTGAAGTCAGAATGGTGTTGTATGTGCTGATTACGTGATAAATGGATCCTTCCCTGCTTCCAAGCGTGATATCACTCTCCCTGTGAGGAAAGCAATGCCACTGTAACAACCAGTTACCTGGGGTGTTACATATGCAAATTGTCTCTTCGGAGAGGAAGAGAGCTAGAACTCTAGTGCCACCTATTGGCTCGTTAAAGTGTCAACATTGACTTGTAGGATTGCTACCTTCCAATAGGTGGCACTAGAGTTCTAGCTCTCATCCTCTCTGAAGAGACAATTTGCATAATTAGCATATTACCCAGAGGAGCATTGCGGCTTTAAGTCTCCTCATCTCAGCATGCTTAGCATGTCGATCTCCGCATTGAGAAACGATACTTCTTGGATAACGGTCTGACACCTCTCACACAGCCAAACCAGATCTCCACTTTGCACTGACGAGGAGCAGTACTCCGAAAAACAGTGTCTGCAAATTGAGATTCTGGTTTGGCTATTATCCGAAGTCATGTGACAAGGCTTGTTAAAGGGTCAACATTGACTTGTAGGATTGCTACCTTCCAATAGGTACTGATATTTGGAAGAAAGGGAGACACAAAGCGCAAGATAGGACCTTATCCCACAAATAAGCCGCAGACCTTCCAATCAAAAACTGCTCACCTGATATTACAGAGTAGAGCGTGTGTCGAT
The DNA here is from genome assembly GCF_032444005.1 of Ranitomeya imitator. Taxonomy (NCBI): domain Eukaryota; kingdom Metazoa; phylum Chordata; class Amphibia; order Anura; family Dendrobatidae; genus Ranitomeya; species Ranitomeya imitator. The sequence goes on along the minus strand of NC_091286.1, from coordinate 544,611,842 downwards.
TTAGGCTGCTGCAGATCCACGAGTCGATCAACGACCAAATAATACAGTATACCGCATAGAAAATGTGGATTACGTCCGCGCTGCCCCAGTAATGAAATTCCAGGAAATACAACATGCATAGATACATACATATGTATTTAAGCAATGTAAGTGCACTACCTATGTATGTTGTATGTGGTATTTCCTGAAGAAGGGGTCCTAATGACCTTGAAACGCGTTGAATAAACCACCTTTAAACTTCATCACTCCTCTAGAATTTCATTACTGGGGCAGCGCGGACATAATCCACATTTCCTATACGGTATACCTTTCAATAGGTGGCACTAGAGTTCTAGCTCTCTTCCTCTCTGAAGAGACAATTTGCATAATTAGCATATTACCCAAAGGAGCATTGCGGCTTTAAGTCTCTTCATCTCGGCATGCTTAGCATGTCGATCTCCGCAAGAAGAAATGATATTTCTTGGATAATGAAATACATGATTCAGACAGAACCCCCGGCAGAAAATTCCCTATAATGAGGCAGATGGAGGCACTGTGGGCGTCATAGGACCTGTGATCCGGCAGTGTCTGTCTTTTTTGGATTGCATGAAAGTGCCGTCGGCCACAGTTTTGTGCACTTCTGATAAAAAGGAAACCACGGAAAAGAGGCCAGATGGAGCCCAGAGTAAATCTGCTGCCTCATTATAGTGAATGAATCTATTGGAGGTTTCATCTGAATGACATCACTCAGAGATATAGATGGAATCCCCAAAGTAAGTAGTCAATGTAGAGCGCCGGATAACTGTGAATCCAAACATTACGGAAAATGATCCCAATAAAAGCACTCAGGTCTGTCATCTGCTAACAGAAATATAGTGGACTTCCATGTTACTGGTAGCACAAAGGCTCTGGAAAAGCGAAATGGCTCCTCACCTGCCAAAAGAAATTCAGCAAATTCTCCACTCCCTATTCCAAACACCCCCCCTCCCTTCTGAGCCCCAGTGTGCCTAAACAACATTTATTTAGTGCCTACATGTTTGGCATTTCTGTAGTGATGAGAGCCTGCCTAATTTACAGGTGACTGCAACGTACTAGTCCCTACAGTGTACTGGTCACTACAACGGCAGTTTGCAATTTGCACTCAGCAACACCCACTGCTGAGGTTTATTATTTCCAAAATGGGGTCACTTGAGGAGGATTCTGCTTGTTTAGCACTTAGAGGCTCTTTATATGGAATCCATAAACTAGTCTAGGAAAATCTGGATTCCAGGAGGCAAATAGCGCTCTGTCCCTCCTGAGTCACTCGGTATGGCAAAGTAGTACTGTACAGCCACATATGGGGTATTTCTACATTCAGCAGAAATTGTGAGACAAATTTTGGTGCCATTTTTACCCATTTCCCAGTGTGAAAATGTAACACTTGGGGCTAAGACACAATGTTGGTGGCAAAAATGTAAATGACTTTTTCTTCACTGCCCAATGGTATAAAAGTTTGTGACACACCTGTGGTGTCAATATAATCACAACACCCCTAGATGAATTCATTGAGAGGTTTAATTGGTAAAATGGGGTCACTTATGGGGGGTTCTGCTGTTCTGGCACCTCAAGGGCTCTGTCAGTGTAGCATGGCACCCTCAAACAAGTGCAGCAAAATCTGCACCGTAATATGGTGCTACTTCCGTTCTGAGCTTTGCACTGTGCCTCAAAAGTAGTTTTTGAGCACATATGGGCTATCGTTGAACTCAGGAGAAATTGCACAACAAACTTTGGGTCTGTTTTGTCCTTTTGCCCTTGTGAAAATATAAAATTTGTAGCCAAAAAAGATTTTTGTGGAAAAAATGTGATTTTTTTTTATTTTTTATTTTCACTGCTTGTTATAAACTTCTGTGAAGCACCTGGGGGTTCAAGGTACTCAATACACATCTAGATAAGGTCCCAAAGGGGTCTAGTTTCCAAAATTGTGTCACTTGTGGGGTGCTTCCACTGTTAGGCACATCAGAGGCTCTTCAAACTCGACATGGCATCCGCTAATTATTCCATCAAATGTTGCATTCAAAAAGTCAAATGGTGCTCCTACTCTTCCAAGTCCTGCAGGGCGCCCAAACAGTAGTATTCCCCCACATATGGGGTATCGGCGTATTCAGGAGAAATTGCACAACAAATGGTATGGAGCAATTTCTCCTGTTACCACTTATGAAAATGCAAAATATGGAGCTAAAAAAGATTTATTTGGGTAAAATGTGATTTGTTTTTTTTTTTCATTTTCACAGCTCTACGCTATAAACATCTGTGAAGCACCTGTGGGATCAAGGTGCTCAATACACATCTAGATAAGCGCAGAAGGACATTCATCAATTTGGTTCAGAGAGAAGTAGAACCGGTAATAATAATAATAACAAAAAACGCAGATTTAGAAAACGCCATCAACGCCGTCAGGGTGATTACCTAACCACCGACTCTGACTCGAGTCTGAGTGAAGGAGGGGGCATGAATCTTGAACCGGCAGAGGGATCAACCTCTGAATCATCTATAGCAGCTGCACCCCCTTTAGGAGAAGGACCCGTAGGGGGAAGAGGATGCAGAGGCTACACCCCCGGGTGGGGACACAAGAGGAAGAATGTGTCCTGGAGGCAGGGGCATTAATTTCTACTGCACCTGAGGAAAGTGTCATTAATCTAACCAACCGAATTTTAGAACCAGCACATCTCAACCTACTGGCCAAGGGCCTGAACTATTGCATTCCTGAGGACTTCGAGTTTACGGAATTTCGGATCGATTTGTTTAAAGCAATAAGGAAAATCCATCTACATAAGGCCTTTTCATCGGGTTCTGCTGCAGCGATTCCCCTGGAGGGTGAACGTCCCTGCCATATTGGACCCTTGGGCTTTTTGGCCGGTTCACCTGGAGAAGCGTTGGTGGACTACCGTGATGATGCCGCTCTGTTGTTGAGCCTGACTGATTCTGATTGTTTACCTAATGTGACAGCACCGCCAGAGTCTACCCCTTTTTTGGGGGGGGTCCCGTCGACCTATATACCACCCGTCTCACCAGGGAATATGGCGGATTTGTTTGAGACTCTAGTTTTAAGGGACATGGAAGCCCTTATTTATAAGAAGGCTCCCTTTAATTTGGCTATCCCTGAGAGAATGGCGTTGAGGGAAATGGCCAGGTGGTCTGATGTGATTCTGTGTCCGGCGGATAAAGGCGGGAAGACGGTTTTGCTATCTAGGGAGGCGTATGAGAGGGAAGCGTTGCGGCAGCTTTCAGATGGTGGCACATATCGGAGATTGTTGAAAGATCCAACGAATAAGTTTAAGATTGAGTTGCAATCATTTTTGAGGGCTTCGGTGTTGAAAGGAGTGATTACCCAGACGAAAGCAGAAAAACTTTTTCCACCTTTTCCCACCAAACCCTATTGGTATTACCTTCCAAAGGTGCACAAATCGGTTACCCAGCCCCCTGGTAGACCCATTGTCTCGGGGGTTGGGTCGTTAACCGAACCCCTCTCGCAGTATTTGGAATGGCTGCTACATCCTTTGCTTGCCTCCGTCCCGTCCCTCACCCGGGACACTAAGTCTTTTTTGCAACATATTCGAGATTTTGCATGGCGGCCGGGGTTCTCCTTGGCGTCCATTGACGTGGCTAACCTATATACCAGTATCCCACAATCGCTTGGGGTCGACTGCATCAGGCGTGTTTTATGCACTACTGATAGGAGCCGGGCCTTTGTCGATTTTGTATGCGATGGGTTCAGTTTTGTACTTACCCATAACGCTTTTACGTTTTTGGATACATGGTATCATCAGACCACTGGGACTGCCATGGGGACCCCGGTCGCATGCACTTTTGCCAATCTTTTTTTGGCCGTGTTTGAGGAGGATTATGTGTATTCGGACAGTAATGCCTTCCTTAAGCACATCAGATTATTTTTGAGATATGTCGATGACGTGTTCCTGGTGTGGGACGGCACGGAGGAGGATTTTGAAGGTTTTGTTAATTATCTGAACACCACTAATCAGATGGGTATGTCATTTACCTCAGTGTTTGGGGGATGTCGTTTAGAATTCCTGGACGTGCTGGTCACGATCGAGGAGGGCAATATTTGCACATCTGTCTATCGTAAGCCCACTGCCACCAATGCCATTCTGCATTTTAATAGCTTCCATCCGGCGCATGTCAAACGTTCTCTCCCCTATAGTCAATTACTACGTACGCGGAGGGTGAACAACACGCAGAGGGGGTTTACACAGCAAGCTGGTGAACTCTGCCAACGTTTAGGTGAGAGGGGGTATCCAAAAACCCTGCTGGATACAGCTATGGATAGGGTGGGTTCTACTACTGAAAAGCAGAATAGAGGAGAGCAGAGTCTAGTTGAACCACGTTTCACCTTTTGCTTTAAGTATGGTCCGTTAGACCAGGAGATTCGTGCGTCGATAAGACGCCATTGGCATGTTCTAGAAAGGGATAGGGATCTCTCAGGTAAGGCATCAGGGGGTCCATTGATCTATAATAGGAGGAGTACACGAGTTAGGGACATTCTGGTTCACAATCGGTTGTTGGGAACTCAGGGGAATTGGTTAGATCGGTCGACCCTTAGAGGTAATTACCGTTGCGGTCATTGTCACTTTTGCGCACGACATGTCATTGGACGGAGTATGAGCATAGGCCCTATTAGACACACGATAAGTCAGTTTATTTCCTGTAAGACTGATTATGTAGTGTATGTCATCTTTTGTCCTTGTAGAATGTTCTATATAGGCAAAACGATACGCCAGATGTACGTGCGATTTAGGGAACATGTCCGTTCCATTCAGACGGGGAAAGGCGTTCCCAGACTTATTAATCATGTAAGGGAAATGCATGAGGGTAAATCGGATGTTCTCACATTTGCTGGCATAGAACGGGTTGTGTTACCAGCGTGAGGGGGGGATCTACATAAATTGCTATTAAGGGCAGAAGCGCGGTGGATCATGCGCACTAACGCTACTGGTCCCGCTGGCTTCAATGACAGAATTGACATGTCTGTATTTTTATAGCCCCCTCTGTTGGTTATGCTGCATGAGTTTTGATGATTTTTTCTTTTTTTCTCTCTTTTTTTATCATTTTGCTTATTTCTGCGTTTTTCCTCTCTCCCCATTAGTTTTTTGTCTTTTTGTTTTCTGTTTTCTTTTTTTATGGAATGGTCTGTCACCGTGAGTAGGAAGAGCTGTAATATGCCCCTGCAATAGGCTTTCTCTGGCTTGAATTGATTTTTGTTTACTTTATTATAATTTTGATAGGGTGGATTATGCGTTCAGACCGGAGGCTTAATTTCCCTGATCGTCTGGTCTTGTTGAGGTTCGTCCTATAGTTTGTTTTCCAGGGATTTTGTTTTTAACATAATTTATGTGTAGTTTGTTATGCACCTGTTTTTATTGGTACAGGGGTCGTGGGCGTGCGGCGGGGTGGGGGCGGGTTGCTCTCACTCACCTGTTTTAAGTCGGCATCACTTCCCCTGCTTCCAGACCTGTAGAAGCGCTTGGATCAGCGCGAAACAGCTGTCGTCGTTCACCTGCTCACCTCCCGTCCATCTGCACTCCCTCGGACCGCAAGGCTGTATTTGTTCATGTTTTGAATAAAGAATTGGACCACAGATGGGTGAGTGCTGCCGCATTTTCTGTTCTGATCTACACATCTAGATAAGTTCTATAAGGATTCTAGTTTCCAAAATGGTGTAACTTGTGGGGGGTTGCCTCTGTTTAGGTACATCAGGGGTTCTTCAAACGAGACATGGCTTCTGCTAATTATTCCATCAAATTTTGCATTCCAAAAGTCAGATGACGTTCCTTCCCTTCCAAGCCCTGCCGTTTGCCCAAACAGTTGTTTTCCTCCACATATTGGGTGTTGGCGTACTCAGGAGATATTGCACAACTAATTCTATGTTGCAATTTCTCCTTTTACCCTTATGTAAATGCAAAATTTGGAGCTAAAAAGATTTATTTGGGAAAAATGTGATTTTTTTCATTTCCACGTCTCTACATTATAAACTTTAGTGAAACACCTGTGGGTTCACGGTGCTCAATACACATCTAGATAAGTTCCTTAAGGGGTCTAGTTTCCAAAATGATGTCACTTGGGGGTTTTCACTGCTATGGCACATCAGGAGCTCTCCAAACGCGACATTGCAACCGCGAATTTCTCCAGCATATTTTACACTCAAAAAGTCAAATTGGGCTCCTTCCATTCCGAGCACTTCTGTGTGCCCAAACAGTAGATTTCTCCCACATATGGGGTAAGGGCATGCTCAGGAGAATTAAAATGAGGTCTAAAGGAACATTTTTGTGAAAGAAAAGTAAATGTTTATTTTTTCCTTCCACATTCCAAAAAATCCTGTGAAGCACCTGAAGGGTTAATAAACTTCTTGAATGTGTTTTTTGAGTACCTTGAGGGGTGCAGGTTTTAGAATGGTGTCATTTTTGGGTGTCATATAGGCCCCTCAAAGTGACTTCAAGTGTGATGTGGTCCTTAAAAAAATGGTTTTGCAAATTTTGTTGTAAAAATGAGAAATTGCTGGTCAACTTTTAACCCTTATAACTTCCTAACAAAAAAATATGTTTCAAAAATTTTGCTGATGTAAAGTAGACATGTGGAAAATGTTATTTATTAACTATTTTGTGTAATATGACTCTCTGATTTAAGGGCATGAAAATTAAAAGTTTGAAAGTTACGAAATTTTTCGCCAAATTTCCATTTTTTTCACAAAGACATGCAAGTTATATCAAAGAAAGTTTACCACTATCATAAAGGACAATATGTCTCAAGAAAACAATGTCAGAATCACTGGGATCCGTTGAAGCGTTCCAGAGTTATAACCTCATAAAGTGATAGTGGTCAGAATTGTAAGGGTATGTGCACACGTTCAGGTTTTTTCACGTTTTTTCCGCGTTTTTTCGTGATAAAAACGTGATAAAAATGCATTAGAAACTGCAGACATATCCATCCTATCATTTAGAATGCATTCTGCAATTTTTGTGCACATGATGCGTTTTTTTCCGCAAAAAAACGCATTGCGGTAAAAAAAGCAGCATGTTCATTAATTTTGTGGATTTTTTGCGTTTTTCCCGCTATTCTATGCATTGGGAAAAAACGCGTCAAAAACGCACAAAAAACGCATCATAAACGCGAAAAAAACACATGCGGATTTCTAGCATGTCCAGTTTTTGTCAGGAAATTTCTGCTAGGAAATCCTGACGTGTGCACATATACTAAAAATTGGCCCGGTCATTAAGGTAAAATCAGACTTTGTGTCAGGAGGTGCCAGTATCCTCACGTACCGGAGACACTGACTCATGTAGACACAATAAAATCAATGTGTCTCTGCACATGTCAGCGTGTTTTCACGGACCGTGTGTCCGTTTGAAAAACACGGAGACATGTCAGTGTTCGTGGGAGTGCATGGATCACACGGACCCATTAAAGTCAATGGGTCCGTGTAAAACACGTACCGTACATGGATTCTGTCCGTGTGCAGTCCGTGTGCCGTGAAGGAGACAGCGCTACAGTAAGCGCTGTCCCCCCAGCTTGTGGTGCTGAAGCCCCATTCATTTCTTCTCTCCAGCAGCGTTCGCTGGAGCGAAGGAATGAAAAATCTTTTTTTTTTTTGCGGTGTAAATAAAGTTCCCTGTAACCAACCCCCTCCCACCCCCTCCCTCCCCCTGTGCGCCCGCCCGCTGGCATTAAAATACCCAGCTCCCTCGATGTTTCCTCTCAGCGTCGCAGCTCTTCCTGTATGAGCGGTCACGTGGTGCCACTTATTACAGTGATGAATATGCGGCTCCACCTCCCATAGGGGTGGAGCCGCATATTCATCACTGTAATGTGCGGCACCACATGACCGCTCATACAGGACAAGCACCGACGCTGAGAGGAAGCATCGAGGGAGCTGGGTAAGTATTTTAATGCCAACGGGCGGGCGCACAGGGGGAGGGAGGCAGGAGCTGACCGGGAACTTTATTTTAAACACACACACAAAAAAAACCCTGATTTTTCATTCCTTCTCTCCAGCGAACGCTGCTGGGTGGAAGGAATGAATTCTGGATTCAGCACCCAAAGCAGGGGACAGCGCTTACTGTAGCGCTGTCTCCTACACGGTCCGTGTGGTACCCAGTCAGCACACGGACGGCACACGGCTGCCGCACATGTGCCACACTGATGTGCCATGTGAGCACACGGACACACGGACAACTCCGGTACCGATTTTTCTGGTACCGGAATTATCTGGACATGTGGGACAGGCCTCAAAGTGGTTAAACTCCTGTTTAATAGTAGTCAGTACACAGCTATTTACCAATTACAATCTCTTGTGAGGGTATCAAGACAATTAACACATATTCCCCTAAAATCACCTTTTATTAATATATTTTAAAATGACCTACATTATGCCAACACACCAAAAATAACACATACAAAATATAATATGATACAGACTACGATGCAAAGACACCTGCTTTCAATTTCCTTGTTAGTGTATACTTTCTGCTCCTTGCTTAGGGTTCTGATGGTTCTATAGGTCATCAATTCAAATATGTGAATATTTTTGCAGCGTAAAACATTTTGTTGAAATCTTTTCTAAAATCCAATAGTCATGATCACAGATTGAGTACAACTTGTTGTGGTGGAATGGCTTTTACGCTTCTTCTTTTACTGAAATTGTCAACTGAGTACTCCATGTTTTTAGCAAGTGTTTCTATTTATTTACTTACTGTAGGGTTCCTATTAGTGATGACGAGTGAACGTGCTGAGATAAGGTGTTATTCGAGCATGCTCAAGTTCTAACCGAGTGTCTTCTGCGTGCTCGAAAAATATGTTTGAGTCTCCGTGCCTGCATGTCTCCCGACATGCAGGGATTACCTACCAAGCAGGCAATCTATGCATGTTTTGTGGCTGTCAAACAACCGTGAGACATGGAGGCACGACGGGAGTCGAACATATTATTTGAGCACACTGAAGACACTTGGTTAGCACCAGAGCATGCTTGGATAACACTTTATCTCAGCACGTTCACTCATCACTAGTTTCTACACTTTGTGTTTATTTTAGGTTATATCTATCTATTAATGGCCACACATTTATACATATATACTAGTAAATGTTCTTGCCCTTGTGTTTGGTTTTCCTTCAGTTACTTGTACTCAGTACATTTGGGGTTGTTGCCACCCCCCTTGTATATTCAGCTTTCCACAGACATGTATTAAAGGGAACCTGTCACCCCGTTTTTTGAGATTGAGATATAAATACTGTTAAATAGGGCCTGCGCTGTGTGTTACTATAGTGTATGTAGTGTACCCCGATTCCCCACCTATGCTGAGAAATAACTTACCAAAGTCGCCGTTTTCGCCTGTCAATCAGGCTGGTCAGGTCGGGAGGGCGTGTTCACAGCGCTGGTTCTTCCTCAGCTTTACGTTGGTGGCGTAGTGGTGTCCGCATGTTGAGGTGACTAATCCACTGTGGGCACGTGAACAAGCAGCACGCGATCTGCGCTGTCATCCCTTTCGTCGGTGGGGGCGGCCATCTTCCTGGGGCCGCGCGTGCGCAGATCGAGTGCTCTGCTGCACGGGGCTTCAGGAAAATGGCCGCGGGATGCCGCGCGTGCGCATTAGAGATCGCGGCGGCCATTTTCCCAAAGCCGAGATGTAAACTTATTTTGAGACCTACATGCACACAGGAAAATGAGATATTTTATATCGGAACCATCCTGATTGGGTACACTATATCGCGGTGGGATGGCTTTTAGGATTTTTTTTTTAATAAAAGCAATGTCAAGTAAGTATATATCTTTTGTATGTGTCACTTTGTGTTTACTTACTGCATTGCTTCTACAAATTGTTCGTATCGTTGGTTATATTTATCTGTGAATGGCCACAGTGTGTATGTGCACCTTACACATTACATTTATGCTAACAGGTGTGAAAGCCCTTGTTTTTTGGTTATGTGCGCAGATAAGCTCCACAAGTGTCACGAGAGCGATCCCCTACTAGAGGCAGGTCATTAACACTGCAGAATTTAGAAACTGAAGAATCATGTAAGCAACAAGTAGAATATAAATGTTTGTTTACCCTCAGGTCTTGTTAGAGCTCACAACTGTTGCACGATGCAGTGAGATCTCCCGTGCATTAACACACTTGATATATTAGTCACCCGGTAACATTAATCCATCGCAAACTGGGATCATCTCCTATTACAAAGCTACCAAACAGCTGCAAGTTAATCACGGCCTGTGCATCATACAGTGATCAGTCACAAAAGCAACACGGGGGCTTGGGATACAAGCACAATAGATGGTATCTACAAGCAATGAAACATCCACGGACTTTACAACGTTTTATAAAGTCATTTTTAGTGCTTATGCTACTGGCGGACTTGACACGGCTAGGGTTACATTTAGGTTGTCACCTTGTTACCCTCCAGTATGAAATGTCACCTCAGGTAAACATTCCCAGAACTTTTTATTTTTATACAAGGAAAGTATTTTGGTTTGAACTTTGCAGTATCAGACCATAACATTTATGAAATCTTCATCAATATTGGCATCAAGGTCTCATTTTTAGTAGTCTACTACCTACTGAAGTAAGGGTTAAACTGCCGTCACACTAGCAGTATTTGGTCAGTATTTTACATCAATATTTGTAAGCCCAAACCAGGAGTGGAACAATTAGAGGAAATGTATAACAGAAACATATGCACCACTTCTGAATTTATAACCCACTCCTGGTTTTGGCTTACAAATACTGATGTAAAATACTGACCAAATACTGAATATGTGATGTCAGCCTCAGAGTCGACAAAAGAGAGATGCTGAAGAAGTCAAAATGTGTACAGGTGAGGTGTAGCTTAGAAGAAGAATGAGAAGGGATGAGAATTACTACAATCAGAGAAGACAACAACTGGTGGTTGTCAAGTTTTTCGCGATTTGTTTTTCACAATCTCCAGCCGTCCATCATTTCGCTTGATCCTTCTGAGAGCCGGGAAGGGGTTGAAATAAAAAAAAAAGATTATATCTCCAGCTGGCTGTCATCTCACGCCCCTTAGAACTAGCCATCTCCACCTTTCTCGACCACTTCAACTGGCTACTTCACTTCCTCTTCGCTGACATACCCACTATCATCATGAGTGACTTCAATATCCCCGTTCACACATCCACCTCAGCTGCCTCTAAAATTAATCGCTCACTGCCTCCTTCAGCCTCACTCAATGGTCCTCTGCGGCCACTCACAAAGATGGTCACACACTGGATCTTATCTTTACCAGCTTCTGTTCCCTTACTAATCTTACTAACTCACCCTTCCCCCTGTCTGACCACAACCTACTGACATTCTCTTCCCTCTCCTCTCCTAGTGCACAACTCCCACTCCACAAACTCACTCACCCTCGCAGAAATCTCAAACACCTCAATTTACAATCACTCTTTGAGTCCCTTCTCCCTCTTACAGACATAGCTTCCCTTCATGATACAGATGCTGCTGCCACTTTTTATAACACCACAATAACAGCAACTCTCGATTTGGCCGCCCCCCTCATGCATATCCAAACTTGTACAATCAACAGGCAGCCCTGGCTGACCAGCCTGACCAAAGAACTGAGATGGGCTTTCAGAGTCGCTGAGTGGAGATGGAAGCGATCACGCACTGCTGACCACTTCATTGCATACAAGCAGTACTTCGCCAGCTTCAAGTCCAAAACAAACTTACTTCTCATGTCTCATATCCTCCCTGTCTCACAACCCTAAACAGCTTTTCAACACTTTCAATTCTCTACTTCGTCCACCAGCACCTCCTCGCTCTCCTCTCATTTCTGCTGAAGACTTTTTCTTTAAAACAGAAGATCGATACGATCAGAGAAAGCTTTGGCCCACAGCACCCAATGCCACTCTTAGCTGCTCAACCCTGTTCCTCCAAAAACCAACTTCTCTACCATGGCAGAAGATCAGCTCTCCACCCTTCTGTCAAGATCACATCTCACCACTTGCACACTTGATCCTCTCCCGTCCCACCTCATCCCTAAACTTGCCAGAGTCTTCATCTTAATCCTAACACACCTCTTCAACCTCTCACTCACATTTGGTGTCTTCCCCTCATCCTTCAAGCATGCCTCGAAAACACCCATCCTCAAAAAGCCCTCCCTCGACCCATCCTCTGTGTCTAGCTATTGGAGCGCCCCCAGATGCAGGGCCGCGGGTTACTCGGTACCGGTCCTCTGCTGGCTCAGTTCTGGGGATGTCACGGTGGCTGGACCCAGTCCATGACCCTGCTAAGGGGCGTCCAATGAAAGGTGATGCGAGTCTGTCAAGGTTTTGTGATGCCACCTGTGGTATTCGGTCAGAGTGACCGACGCTGCTTGGGGTCCACTGGGGTGATGTGATGGCAGCTAGATGGTAAACCTTCCCACAGGTGAAGTATGTCCCCAGGGCTTCCCAGTAAGGTGGATGGTGATGGTGTGAGGTACAGACAATAACGAGGACACAGGGTTGCAGTCTCTTTATCTCTTTACTGAAGACTTCAGGATCCTCAATCCAGAGCACAGTTAACAAGGCTGTCTGAGACCAGCCGGTCCGAAGGCACATCCAGAGTTCTCTTTGCAGGTGGAAATCAGTGCCTACCACTAGCGCCTGTGTATTGTAGTGCTTCCCTGCTGAGCATTCGGGAAAGTCCTCGCAACTTCTATTCTCGTTTCTTTCTAATTCGGACAGTTCTTTCTAGTTCTCCGTCCCCCAGGTATGTTATGGCTAGGACCCACCCGTTTGACGGGTAGGCTCGGAGTTCTTCCGGGACCCTAGAGACGCCCCTCTCCACGCGTTGCCCCCTATTTCTGCTTAGGTGATGTAAGGTAGACAGCCAACCTATAATTAACTGTCCTGCGGAGTTTGAAGTAAGGCATAGAGTCAGTTACTTCCTCGGTGTTCCGGCCACCGGCTACGCGCCTCAGTAGGATGTTGCCGTTCTCCGGGCACGACTCCTACTGGCTCTCCTTTGTGCTTGATCTCGTTTCTCACTGTCCACAATATCCTTCGCTTCGTGTCTCTTTCTTAGGATACCGCCGCGGGGTGTGCAGGCGCGGTTCCGTAACATTCTATTCTGGTCGCTAGGTACCTGCCAGGTTCCCATGCCTGACAGGGCCCCCCCTGAATCTTCTCCCTGCAACACCCCCTGCCACGGGATGTTGCCTGAATTAAACCCAGTCAGCTTCTGACTAACTTCCTATCCAACCCCTAGTTTTACCAGTGTGAGGAGTGGCCCAATAAATAAATCCTTTTTCTCCCCCTAGTGGCCGGAGTGTGAAGTGTAATGTGTGCTGGTGATACCTGGTCAGAAGAACTCCTTTACTGCCATCAGACGTACCATCACTCCCCTTAGTGGCAGAGCGATGTTACTGCAACAACCAGATCTCTGGGGCGCTGCACTCCCTTTCGGTTAAATCCAGTACTCCTGGACTGGGAAGAAGAACAACAATACATGTTAGCAAAAGACATACAAAAGTTTGGAATGCTTGAACAAGTAATTAGAACAATGCTTCCCTTTATGGGAGGTGAGGACACTTGAACATTACAAACAAAACAAGGTTAAATATTTTAAATAACATTCTGACTATAAATAACTTCTGGTACTCTTCCGGGTATTCTACTAAGTGCAACTTCTGAACAATAATTTAACTTCTCCTTTACGGGCGTATACGCTGAACCCACTAAAGGCTTACTATACAGTACTATAAGACAAACTCAACTTTTTCTTTTCTTTCTAACTTCACCAATGCAGGACCGCCTAGCTCCTTGGCTGGGCCTTCTGTCATTGTCGCAACCAGCTATCATTCTACGGTTCTCAGGAGGACTCTCTCTCTAACCCCTACGGGTTCACTTTCAACTTTTCCTGTCCTCAATCTCTAGTAACAATATCAACCGTTTCTAAATCTCAACATTATTACAATTCTAACTTTCCTAAGGCAATATCATACTTAAGTGCAACATGTGAACATTCCCTTTAAGAGGTAGTGCAGATTCTCTCTGTCTGCAAGTCCGTTTGAAAGCAAGATCTTCTGTGCTGTATTCAAAGCAGTCTCTTCACAAAGCCTTTTTTTCTGTGTAAAACCAGTAGAGGGCACCTTTAATAAGGTGCGAACTATATACAAAACAGTTTGTGAACCATTCACCGTCCATGATTCAGCAATCCTTGAAAACAATGATAACTTGTGCAAAAATAAAATAATAGGGATCAAGGGTAAACAAAGGGACCCCTTTAAGGATTAACCCTAGACGGGTACAAGTAGCAAAAGAGCAGGAAACAGTTAACTATGTACATGTTCGGGGTTTCGAGGTTTAGTGCTGTAACTCAGGGGGTAGCACCGGTCGAGGTAGCCCAGCTGGATACTGGCAGCTACCCGGTGCCACATAGGGGGCTCCCTCACTCCCGATGGGGGTCTGATGGCTTTGCATATCTCTTTTCTCATCCTATGCGGTATCAATGTCACTAATCGGTTTTTCAGGTACAATCTGAGTTCGAATGTCAGTTTTGGTAGTAGGTTCAGTAGCGGCAATAATGCCCACTGTGGTAGTAGTATTAGGATTTGTCAGTTCAGAGTTAGTCTTAGTCATGGCAGCAGGTGGCGCTGCTATGGGGCCTACCAGTGGGTCTTCTGTCACTGGGGCAGGGTCGGCGTCCTTACCTGCCACCACAGTGTCCTCGGGGTCGGCCGACTCTGCCGACGGCGGGCTCTGGAATGCCGACTGCGGGGCCCTGCGCTGTGGTGCTGTCATCTCTGTTTGCAGTATCTCGCTTTCCGGCAGGGCCTTGCTTTCTTGCTTCGGAGCGCTGGAACTTCTTTCTTGCTCCGGACCAGACGAAGCCACCGACAGATGTCTGGTGAGGCCCCCGGAGACGGTCTCCTTCCACCTGGCCTCAGTGCTCAGCTGCGTCTGCCGGAGTTGATCGCGGAGCTCGTCCACTCCGGCCTGCAGAAAGTCGAGGCTCATAGGTGACGCTCGGCCGCGGAATCTCTCTGGGTAGCTGGGGGAGTCCTCTGCTCCGACCCCACGCTCCGATCCCGGTCGGCTGGCCATGGTGTCTCCCACATGGCTCACTTCTTCTCCCTCGTCCTTTTCCCGCTCTCTCCTTCGTGGGCGGTTTCGCTTACTTTGTCTCCGCCCACCATTGAGGATCAGGAGGCGGATCTCGGCTGCTGACGGACACGTCCTCAAGGCACAGAAATATTTAGACTGGGCGGTCATTGTCGTTCGCGCTCTTCAGATTGTTCACGCCCACAACTCCACGCCCTTTTTCTCCTGCGCTCCTCGTGGCGCGGCAATGGCGGCGGTTTTGGCGGGAATCTTGGCGGCAGTTAGCAATACACAGTCTTTGCAATAAATCACAGTTCAAGCACAATTCAATCACAGTTCCAAGGCACACATGACCTGCTTCTCTGGCTTAAGTAGATCCTGTTCGTGACGCCAAGTTGCAGCGCCCCCAGATGCAGGGCCGCGGGTTACTCGGTACCGGTCCTCTGCTGGCTCAGTTCTGGGGACGTCACGGTGGCTGGACCCGGTCCGTGACCCTGCTAAGGGGCAACCAATGAAAGGTGATGCGAGTCTGTCAAGGTTTTGTGATGCCACCTGTGGTATTCGGTCAGAGTGACCGACGCTGCTTGGGGTCCACTGGGGTGATGTGATGGCAGCTAGATGGTAAACCTTCCCACAGGTGAAGTATGTCCCCAGGGCTTCCCAATAAGGTGGATGGTGATGGTGTGAGGTGCAGACAATAACGAGGACACAGGGTTGCAGTCTCTTTACCTCTTTACTGAAGACTTCAGGATCCTCAATCCAGAGCACAGTTAACAAGGCTGTCTGAGACCGGCCGGTCCAAAGGCACATCCAGAGTTCTCTTTGCAGGTGGAAATCAGTGCCTACCACTAGCGCGTGTGTGTTGTAGTGCTTCCTTGCTGAGCATTCGGGATAGTCTGTTGTGAATTCTGCTTTTGGGTTCCCTCCAGTGGTTGTAGGTGGTAATGCAGCTGTCCCTGAGTTGCAGTCCTGGTCAGGTGTATCTGCTGATTGCAGTTCTGACTGGGGTATTTAGGTGTGCAGGATTCATTAGTCCTTGCCAGTTGTCCATGGTTCTGGGAGGTTTTGGATCTTTGTCTGGTTCCTCCTGCCTTGCTGCCAATTCAGCAAAGATAAGTGTCTGGTTTTTGTTTCTGTGTGTTATGATCAGGCGGCCTTGGAACAACATGAAAAAACCTTCGCTGGAGCAGTGGTAACTATACAGACCGCTAACCCTGATCTTATCACAGACACTAGAAGTAGCCGTGGGGTGTGCCTAACCAGACCTAGACACCTCGACACAGCCGGAGGACTAAATATCCCTAAAGATGAAAAATAGGAAAACTGACTTGCCTCAGAGTAGACCCCCAAAGGATAGGCAGCCCCCCACAAATAATGACGGTGAGTAGGAGAGGAAAAGACACACGCAGGCGGAAAACAGGTTTTAGCAAAGGAGGCCACTTCTACCTAGATAGGAAAGTATAGTACAGGATACTGAGCGGTCAGCACAAAATCTACAAAATATCCACAGCAGAAAAATACAAAAACTCCACCACCTAACTAAAGATGTGGAGAGTATATCTGCAACTCCAGCGAATCCAACCAGACTGAGAAAACAACAGGACAGTCGAAGCTGGAACAAAATAGAAACTAAGAACAGCACTGAAAATAGACACACAGCCTGTGAGCCTAAGAAAAAGAATCAGACACTTATCTTTAGCTGAAATGGCAGCAGGCAGGAGAGGCCAGGCAGAGAACCATTACTGGCAATAGAACATTGACAACTGGCAGAGTCTAATGAGTCCTGCAAAGCTAAATCCCCCAGTCAGATTTGCAATTAGCAGATACACCTGTCCAATCCTGCAGCCCAGGCACAACTGCATTACCATCTACAACCACCGGAGGGAGCCCAAAAGCAGAATTCACAACACTGTGGCACACATGCTGTGTGCTTAATAATTCTGTGCTATTCATTGGTTTTCTCTTGTCCAGCTTAGATTGTGTCAGTGTTTTCTCAGTCTTGTTGGATTCTCAGGAGTTGCAGATATACGCTCCACATCTTTAGTTAGATGGTGGAATTTTTTGTATTATCTGCTGTGGATATTTTTTGGAAGGGTTTTAATACTGACCGCTTAGTATTCTGTCCTATCCTTTCCTATTTAGCTAGAGTGGCCTCTTTTGCTAAATCCTGTTTCCTGCCTGCGTGTGTCTTTCCTCTACTACTCACAGTCAATATTCGTGGGGGGCTGCCTATCCTTTGGGGTTCTGCTCTGAGGCAAGGTAGATTTCCTATTACCATCTATAGGGGTTTTTAGTCCTCCGGCTGTGTCGAGGTGTCTAGGATTTGTTAGGCACACCCCACGGCTACTTCTAGTTGCGGTGTTAAGTTCAGGATTTGCGGTCAGTACAGTTTCCACCAACTCCAGAGAAAGTTCCATGCGGCTCCAAGGTCACCAGATCATAACAGTACAACTGGCCGATAATGAGTTAAATGCATCTCAGAAGAAGGGAAGAAAGGTGTTGAGCCATTTTTTTTCTGCACTCTGCTTCGTCTTCTCTTCCCTCTTTTTCTCTTGGTGGCTGAGGAGCCTTGTGCTAGCATGGATGTTCAGGAATTAGCTTCTCGTTTGGACCAGCTTGCTGCTAGGGTACAGGGTATTTCTGATTATATTGTTCAGACTCCTGTTTTAGAGCCAAAGATTCCTACTCCTGATTTGTTTTTTGGTGACAGGTCCAAATTTTTGAGTTTTAAAAACAACTGTAAACTGTTTTTTGCTCTGAGACCTCGATCCTCCGGTGATTCCATTCAGCAGGTTAAAATCGTCATCTCCCTGCTGCGTGGCGATCCACAGGATTGGGCATTTTCCCTGGAATCTGGGAATCCGGCTTTGCTTAATGTACACTCCTTTTTTCAGGCTTTAGGATTATTATATGATGAACCAAATTCTGTGGATCAAGCGGAGAAGACCTTGTTGGCCCTGTCTCAGGGTCAAGAGGCGGCAGAATTGTATTGTCAGAAATTTAGAAAATGGTATGTGTTGACTAAATGGAATGTTGATGATGCTTTGGCGGCAATTTTCAGAAAGGGTCTTTCTGAATCCGTTAGATATGTTATGGTGGGGTTTCCCACGCCTTTCGGTCTGAGTGATTCTATGTCTCTGGCCATTCAGATTGACCGGCGCTTGCGGAAGCGCAGAACTGTGCGCGTTGTGGCGTTGTCCTCAGATCAAATTCCTGAGCCAATGCAGTGTGATAGGATTCTGTCTAGAACAGAACGACAAGGTTTCAGACGTCAGAATAGGCTGTGTTATTATTGTGGCGACGCTTCTCATGTCATTTCTGTCTGCCCTCAGCGGACAAAGAGGATCGCCGGTTCATTTACCATCAGTACTGTACAACCTGAATTTCTGTTATCTGTGTCCTTGATCTGCTCATTGTCATCATTTTCTGTCATGGCGTTTGTGGATTCTGGCGCCGCCTTGAACTTAATGGACTTTGAGTTTGCCAGGCGTTGTGGTTTTCCCTTGCAGCCTTTGTAGAACCCTATTCCTTTAAGGGGCATTGATGCTACACCTTTGGCTAAAAATAAGCCCCAGTTTTGGACACAGGTGACCATGCGCATGGCGCCAGCCCATCAGGAAGATTGTCGATTTCTGGTGTTGCATAATTTGCATGATGCTATCGTGCTGGGTTTTCCGTGGTTGCAGGTACATAATCCTGTGTTGGACTGGAAGTCTGTCTGTGACTATAAAGACACTTTGAGCAGGCACCATGCAAGTGTTAGTAAGAGGGGATCACCATATGCATACCTGTAAACAGTAGCAGCAAACAAGAGCAAGTGTATGCACACAAATAGGGATCACCACAGTATAATTTAAGAATAGAAAAAATCTTTATTCAAAGAACAACGTACACAAAGACATTTAAAAACATCTAAAAACATGTAGACAATGAAAATAATGGGTCCACCAAAATAACAAATAAATACTGACAGAAAAATGCACCCTACACAGCCAATATAAATGCTTTATCACCATTCAGTATAGGTCACAACTGATACTGACAGCACACCCAATCCACGTGTGCACATTATAAAGATAAATATAGATATAAATATTCCAAGGTGCTGGGCAATTAAATTGTCACTCATAGGCCACAAAGAAGTGTGGTCCCAAAAATATACTATAATAGAGTACTAACGAATGGGGGTATACTGAAAGGATTCTCAGTACACAATAGTTACCCCACTAAGTCCTCCTCAATGATCCACAAATATCTCTTGCCCAGCCCTAGTGCCAACACTTATGGGGATAATCCTAAGCCAGCAGGCACGTCATGTCAGAACAGTCAGGCTGTGTGGGTGCCAAGACCCACACGTATCGACGCTCAAGGCGTCTTCCTCAAGGTCAATGTGTTGCTATTCACTGTATTACCTTGCATATATATGGTCCAAAATGATGTAGTGAGCGCCTAAAGCTGTGCCGGGGCATGGTGGCGCCGGAGATTCCACCCGGCGTCATGAGCGGTGTATTGCGCAGGCGCTGGGAGAGCAAAAACCCAGAATGCTGTGCGCGAACATCAGGACATGCGCATAACAGCCAAAGTCCGGGTTTGGTCGCCATGGGAACCGTGAGCACGGAACACAATACAGGGCGTCCGCAAGGCAACAGAGTGCAAGCATCAGGCAGCGCCGCTGAGCACTTCATATAGAAGCGCTCAGCTCACCACATGCAAGAGAGTTTTTGCATAGTACTCAACACCCCATATTGCGCATGCACCCACAGGGGGAATAAATGCCCCCATACATAGGGTACGTACCAGTCCGGTGATGAGTCAATAAACTATACAAAGGCTTAGGTGCCTGCGTCGGATGAATGTGCGATTACTTAACTAACCGCAGATGTTGGACCAAATAAGTGTCACTCGTTTAGCTGTACAGAAGTACGGCAAAATAGACACAGCCCCCACCATCATCAAGAATTTTTAGCTGCCCAGTGCCACAGCAGTTCCACGGAGGGTAAAGTTTACACAATAAAGGTGCCACACACATGCAGTCATACACTAACCCTGGCCAGGGTACTAGCGCCAGCACATGCATGTCCACACACCAGAGACAGAGGTGCCACAACAATTGTGTTAGATACATCAACCACCCCCATTAATAAGGGGTAAGCAGGAGGCTGCAGCGAAGTAACTACCCCATAAGCAACCTATCGAATTACATTATCAACGTAAAAAGAAAAAAAAATAAATAAATATATAAAAAAATAGTTTCTCCCAACTCTCGGTCTAACATAGTCCTCCAACTCAAAAATACAGGGGGACCGGGCAGAGCATACTCAATGCTATGAAACAAGATGACATGATTTCACAGTATATAAAGTTGGGTTGGATAGTATGAGCGAGCTCACATATCAAAGAGACCTAAGACAGCATGTCACTAAAGCCTGACACCCAAAGGGAGGGATTAATGTAATTTATTAGTTACTTAGAAGGAAAGAAAAGAAAAGGAAAGGGGCAAGCATGGACCAAGAATCAGGCCAACATAGGGATCAGAGAACCGGACAAGATAATAGTGATCTCCCCACCATCCATTAGTCAGTAACAAGAAAGTCCTACTAGGTGGAGATATCTAATGTGGAAAAAATCTATTATGGAAAAAACAGTAACTACTTTTTGCATTCTCCAATCAAAAGACAGGAGGGGTTAAACAAGTAAGCCAAGCAGACCGGGACTAGTAATAAAATGTTAGGACAGTGGGAACACCACTGCCAAATGTTCCTTAAGTCCAGCGGTTATGTACTTCAGTTCCTCCAAAGTTTTTCTCCACCTGAAGGATTCCATCTCTAACAGGTCCTTGTAAGAATCGGGATTCAAGATCCATAATGCCTGGTCAGGCCGCCAGTAGTCGATGAGAACATCCACGTTACCTACAAGAAAAGCCAGGAATAAGTTTACCATGTCTGTGACTAATTGGGGTTGTCAGGGGATTCATAATGATGTTCCTCTGATGTCAATCTCCTCTTCTTCCTCTTCTGAAATTCCTAAGTTTTTGTCTGATTTTCAGGATGTATTCGATGAGCCCAAGTCCAGTTCCCTTCCACCGCACAGGGACTGTGATTGTGCTATTGACTTGATTCCAGGCTGTAAGTTTCCTAAGGGCTGACTTTTCAACCTGTCTGTGCCTGAACATACCGCCATGCGGAATTATATTAAGGAGTCTTTGGCGAAAGGGCATATTCGGCCATCTTCTTCACCGTTGGGAGCGGGATTTTTTTGTTGCTAAGAAGGATGGCTCCTTGAGACTCTGTATTGATTATCGCCTCTTGAATAAGATCACGGTCAAGTTTCAATACCCTTTACCTTTGCTTTCTGATTTGTTTGCTAGGATTAAGGGGGCTAGTTGGTTTACTAAGATTGACCTTCGGGGGGCATATAATCTTGTTCGTATTAAGAAGGGTGATGAATGGAAAACTGCGTTTAATACGCCCGAAGGTCATTTTGAATATCTTGTGATGCCATTCAGGCTCACTAATAATCCATCTGTTTTTCAGTCCTTCATGCATGATATCTTCCGGACTTATCTTGATAAATTCTTGATTGTATATTTGGACGATATTTTGATTTTTTCCGATGATTGGGAGTCTCATGTGGAACAGGTCAGGATAGTGTTTCAGATCCTTCGTGACAATGCTTTGCTTGTAAAGGGGTCTAAGTGTCTCTTTGGGGTGCAGAAGGTTTCTTTTTTGGGCTTCATTTTTTTCTCCCTCATCTATGGAGATGGATCCGGTTAAGGTTCAGGCGATTCATGATTGGATTCAACCCACATCCGTGAAGGGCCTTCAGAAATTTTTGGGTTTTGCAAATTTTTATCGCCGTTTCATTGCTAACTTCTCTAGCGTGGTTAAACCCTTGACCGATTTGACGAAGAAAGGCGCTGATGTAGCGAATTGGTCCTTTGCGGCTGTCTCTGCCTTTCAGGAGCTTACACGCCGATTTACTTCTGCTCCGGTGTTGCGCCAACCGGATGTTTCTCTTCCGTTTCAGGTTGAGATTGACGCTTCTGAGATTGGGGCAGGGGCCGTTTTGTCTCAGAGGGATTCTGTTGGTTCCTTGATGAAACCGTGTGCCTTCTTTTCCCGTAAGTTTTCGCCTGCTGAACGCAATTATGATGTCGGCAATCGGGAGTTGTTGGCTATGAAGTGGGCATTTGCGGAGTGGCGACATTGGCTTGAGGGAGCTAAGCACCGTATTGTGGTCTTGACCGATCATAAGAATCTGATTTACCTCGAGTCTGCCAAACGGCTGAATCCTAGACAGGCTCGATGGTCCTTGTTTTTTTCCCATTTTGATTTCGTGGTTTCGTATCTTCCGGGTTCTAAGAATATTAAGGCTGATGCCCTCTCTAGGAGTTTTTTTACTTGATTCTCCTGAGGTCCTAGAACCGGTCGGCATTCTTAAAGAAGGGGTGGTCCTTTCTGCCATTTTCCCTGATTTACGACGGGTTCTTCAGGAATTTCAGGCTGACAGATCTGACCGCTGTCCAGTGGGGAAACTGTTTGTTCCTGACAGATGGACCAGTAGAGGTATTTCTGAGGTTCACTGTTCTGTGTTGGCTGGTCATCCTGGTATTTTTGGTACCAGAGATTTGCTTGGTAGGTCCTTTTGGTGGCCTTCTTTTTCACGTGATGTGCGTTCTTTTGTGCAGTCCTGTGGGACTTGTGCGCGGGCCAAGCCTTGTTGTTCCCGTGCTAGTGGGTTGCTTTTGCCATTGCCAGTCCCTGAGAGGCCCTGGACGCATATTTCTATGGATTTTATTTCTGATCTTCCGGTTTCCCAGAAGATGTCTGTTATCTGGGTTGTTTGTGACTGGTTCTCTAAGATGGTTCATTTGGTGCCTTTGCCTAAATTGCCTTCCTCTTCAGATGTGGTTCCGTTGTTTTTTCAGCATGTGGTTCGTTTGCATGGTATTCCGGAGAATATTGTGTCCGACAGAGGTTCCCAGTTTGTTTCTAGGTTTTGGCGGGCCTTTTGTGCTAGGCTGGGCATTGATTTGTCTTTTTCTTCTGCATTTCATCCTCAGACAAATGGCCAGACCGAGAGAACTAATCAGACTTTGGAGACTTATTTGAGATGCTTTGTGTCTGCTGATCAGGATGATTGGGTGGCCTTCTTGCCTTTGGCCGAGTTTGCCCTTAATAATCAGGCTAGTTCGGCTACTTTGGTTTCGCCTTTCTTTTGTAATTTTGGTTTTCATCCTCGTTTTTCTTCTGGGCAGGTTGAGCCTTCTGACTGTCCTGGTGTGGATTCTGTGGTTGACAGGTTGCAACAGATTTGGGCTCATGTGGTGGACAATTTGGTGTTGTCTCAGGAGGAGGCTCAACGTTTTGCTAACCGTCGTCGGTGTGTTGGTTCCCGGCTTCGGGTTGGGGATCTGGTCTGGTTGTCTTCCCGTCATGTTCCTATGAAGGTTTCTTCCCCTAAGTTTAAGCCTCGGTTTATTGGTCCTTATAGGATTTCTGAGATTATTAATCCGGTGTCTTTTCGATTGGCGCTTTCGGCCTCTTTTGCTATCCATAATGTCTTCCATAGATCTTTATTGCGGAAATATGTGGTGCCCGTTGTTCCCTCTGTTGATCCTCCGGCCCCTGTGTTGGTTGATGGAGAGTTGGAGTATGTGGTTGAGAAGATTTTGGATTCTCGTTTTTCGAGGCGGAGGCTTCAGTACCTTGTCAAATGGAAGGGTTATGGCCAGGAGGATAATTCTTGGGTTTTTGCCTCTGATGTCCATGCTGCTGATTTGGTCCGTGCCTTTCATCTGGCTCGTCCTGATCGTCCTGCGGGCTCTGGTGAGGGTTCAGTGACCCCTCCTCAAGGGGGGGGGGGGGTACTGTTGTGAATTCTGCTTTTGGGTTCCCTCCAGTGGTTGTAGTTGGCAATGCAGTTGTCCCTGAGTTGCAGACCTGGTCAGGTGTATCTGCTGATTGCAGTTCTGACTGGGGTATTTAGGTGTGCGTGCAGGATTCATTAGTCCTTGGCAGTTGTCCATGGTTATGGGAGGTTTTGGATCTTTGTCTGGTTCCTCCTGCCTTGCTGCCAATTCAGCAAAGATAAGTGTCTGGTTTTTGTCTCTGTGGCACACATGCTGTGTGCTTAATAATTCTGTGCTATTCATTTGTTTTCTCTTGTCCAGCTTAGATTGTGTCAGTGTTTTCTCAGTCTTGTTGGATTCTCAGGAGTTGCAGATATAAACTCCACATCTTTAGTTAGATGGTGGAATTTTTTGTATTATCTGCTGTGGATATTTTTTGGAAGGGTTTTAATACTGACCGCTTAGTATTCTGTCCTATCCTTTCCTATTTAGCTAGAGTGGCCTCTTTTGCTAAATCCTGTTTCCTGCCTGCGTGTGTCTTTCCTCTACTACTCACAGTCAATATTCGTGGGGGGCTGCCTATCCTTTGGGGTTCTGCTCTGAGGCAAGGTAGATTTCCTATTTCCATCTATAGGGGTATTTAGTCCTCCGGCTGTGTCGAGGTGTCTAGGATTTGTTAGGCACACCCCACGGCTACTTCTAGTTGCGTTGTTAAGTTCAGGATTTGCGGTCAGTACAGTTTCCACCAACTCCAGAGAAAGTTCCATGCGGCTCCAAGGTCACCGGATCTGTTGTGAATTCTGTGGCTGAATTCACTCCTGTGGTCACAAGTGGTACTGCAGCTTCTGAGCTTCCTCCCTCAGGTGTTCTGGTGAGCTCGTTAACTGCTTCATTACTTAACTCCGCCTGATGCTGCTATCCTTGCTCCTTGTCAATGTTTCAGTGTTGGATCTGAGCTTCTCCTGATTGTTCCTGTGACCTGCTGCTCTGTATAGCTAAGTGCTTTTTGCTTTTTTGTTGCTTTTTTTCTGTCCAGCTTGTCTTTTGTTTTGCTGGAAGCTCTGAGACGCAAAGGGTGTACCGCCGTGCCGTTAGTTCGGCATGG
The DNA here is from genome assembly GCF_032444005.1 of Ranitomeya imitator. Taxonomy (NCBI): domain Eukaryota; kingdom Metazoa; phylum Chordata; class Amphibia; order Anura; family Dendrobatidae; genus Ranitomeya; species Ranitomeya imitator. The sequence goes on along the minus strand of NC_091286.1, from coordinate 544,586,825 downwards.
TGGGGTTTTTTTGCCCCCTTTGCGTGGTTTTGCTTTAGGGTTTTTTGTAGACTGCAAAGTTCGCTTTACTGTCCTCGCTCTGTCCTAGAATATCGGGCCCCTCTTTGCTGAATCTATTTCATCCCTACGTTTTGTCTTTTCATCTTACTCACAGTCATTATATGTGGGGGGCTGCCTTTTCCTTTGGGGAATTTCTCTGGGGCAAGTCAGGCCTATTTTTCTATCTTCAGGCTAGCTAGTTTCTTAGGCTGTGCCGAGTTGCCTAGGTAGTTGTTAGGCGCAATCCACAGCCGCTTTTAGTTGTGTTTAGGATAGGATCAGGTGTGCAGTCTACAGAGTTTCCACGTCTCAGAGCTCGTTCTTGTATTTTTGGGTATTTGTCAGATCACTGTGTGCGCTCTGATCGCTAAGCACACTGTGTTTCTGGATTGCCTTCATAACACCTGTCATTAGCAAACATAACACGGATCATAACAATAGTCCTCACAACTTCTATTCTCGTTTCTTTCTAATTCGTTCCAGTTTTTTCTAGTTCTCCGTCCCCCAGGAATGTTATGGCTAGGACGCACCCGTTTGATGGGTAGGCTCGGAGTTCTTCCGGGACCCTAGAGACGCCCCTCTCCACGCGTTGCCCCCTATGTCTGCTTAGGTGATGTAAGGTAGACAGCCAACCTATAATTAACTGTCCTGCGGAGTTTGAAGTAAGGCATAGAGTCAGTTACTTCTTCGGTGTTCCGGCTACGCGCCTCAGTAGGATGTTGCCGTTCTCCGGGCACGACTCCTACTGGCTCTCCTTTGTGCTTAATCTCGTTTCTCACTGTTCACAATATCCTTCGCTTCGTGTCTCTTTCTTAGGATACCGCTGCGGCGTGTTCAGGCGTGGTTCCGTAACGTCCTATTCTGGTCGCTAGGTACCTGCCAGGTTCCCATGCCTGACAGGGCCCCCCCTGAATCTTCTCCCTGCAACACCCCCTGCCACGGGATGTTGCCTGAATCAAACCCAGTCAGCTTCTGACTAACTTCCTATCCAACCCCTAGTTTTACCAGTGTGAGGAGTGGCCCAATAAATAAATCCTTTTTCTCCCCCTAGTGGCCGGAGTGTGAAGTGTAATGTGTGCTGGTGATACCTGGTCAGAAGAACTCCTTTAGTGCCATCAGACGTACCATCACTCCCCTTAGTGGCAGAGCGATGTTACTGCAACGACCAGATCTCTGGGGCGCTGCACTATCACCTGATATCTCTTCTCCTTTACGCCTCAAAACAACTGGAACAGCATGTCCATCTTGAACTGTCCTCCCACCTCTCCTCCTGCTTCCTCTTTGACCGGTTACAATCTGGCTTCCGACCCCATCACTGAACTGACACTGCCCTAACTAAAGTCACCAATGACCTACTAACCGCCAAGAGCAAGCAACACTACTTTGTCCTCCTCCTGGACCTGACTTCTGCCTTTAACACCGTGAACCACTCTCTCCTGCTACGGGAGACTTAGCCCTATCCTGGATCTCATCTTATCTAACAGAATGAACATTCAGTGTCTCCCTCTCCCACACCACCTCCTCAACTCGCCCCTTGTCTGTCGGTGTTCCTCAAGGCTCAGTTCTAGAACCCCTACTCTTCTCCATCTACACCTTCGACCTCAGACAGCTCCTAGAATCCCACGTTTTGCAGTATCATCTCTACGCCGATGACACGCAGATCTACCTATTCAGATCTGACCTCACCTCCTTACTCACCAAAATCCCACACTGTCTGTCTGCTATCTCAACCTTCTTTTCTGCTCGTTTCCTAAAACTGAACATGGACAAAACAGAATTCCCCACCTCACTCTACCCCTCCACCAAACCTATCCATCAATGTCAATGGCTGCTTACTTTCCCTAGTCCCACATGCCCGGTGCCTCGGGGTGATCCTCGACTCTGCACTCGCTTTCATGCCACATATCCAAGCTTTTGCCTCCTCCTGCCATCTCGAGCTAAAAAATATTTCCCGGATCAGTAAATTCCTTGACCACGAAACTACAAAAACACTAGTGCATGCCCTTATCAACTCCCGCCTTAACTACTGCAACCTCCTACTCTCTGGCCTCCCCTCTAGCTTTCTGGCACCACTCCAACCCATCCTTCACTCTGCTGCCCGACTGTCTCTCGGCTATTCCCCAGCCTCTCCCCTATGCCAAGCCTTTCACTGGCTTCCTGTCATCCAGAGACTCCAGTTCAAAACGCTTACTATTACATACAAAGTCATCCACAACCTGTCTCCTCCATACATTTGTGACATGGTCTCCCGGTACTTACCTTTACGCAACCTTTAATCCTCACAAGATCTTCTTCTCTACTCCCCTTATCTTTTCTTCCCACAACCGCATCCAAGACTTCTCCCATGCTTCCCCCATACTTTGGAACTCTCTACCCCAACACATCAGACTCTCGCCTACCATGGAAACCGTCAAAAAGAACCTGAAGACTCACCTCCTCCGACAAGCCTACAGCCTGTAGTGATCCTCAACCTACTGAATCGCCACATAACCAGCTCTACCCTCTCCTAGTGTATCCTCACCTATCCCCTGTAGACTGTGAACCCTCACGGGCAGGGTCCTCTCTCCTTCTCTACCTGTCAGTGCCTTGTTTTTGCTCATGTTTATTGTATCTGTCTATATTTGCTCCCTTTTCACATGTAAAGCGCCATGGAATAAATGGAGCTATACAAATGTATAATAATAATAATAATACTCACCTGTCCTTCCACTGAAGCTCCCTGTCCAGTCCCCCAGTCTTTGCTTTAGATCTACCAGCCGGTGATTTTCAGTGCCATTTGTCATACCCCACATGACCGCATGAGATCCATTAAGCCCTGGAAGACCCAACGGCTGTAGGACAGAAGATATAAAACAAAGGACAAGGGGAAAGAGGGGATCTACAGCAGCAGAACTGGTGAGGTGGGGGCCGAGCCCAGAAGAATATGGTCCTATTGCTTTTTATCTCCTTCACTCCACTCCTGCCTTGAGGGCTGAAGAATCTTAGATTAAAGTAAATATCTTTTGGGGGTAATTTCGCTCTGTGTTAAATCGATTTCCTCTGAATTTTCCAGCCAGCTCTGCTATATCAAACGGAAAATTATTTTTTTTTAAAAATTGCTCATATTTAGCAAGAATGGTAAGTAATATCCATCTATATCATATTTGTCCACTATCCCTGAGGTTGCTAGTTAAAGAGAGATCATGACTATCGGAAAAGATTACAAATCTCCCAGGGGTCACAAAAGCTTCCATAACATCACGGAGAGCACTGCTTATGGAAGGTTTCTTGTGTGTGTTGACAGTATGTGCTGTTATGAGTTGGAGCACACAGTCACGGGCATGGGTTAATGAGAAATAGGTTGTGGAGGGGACTTGGAGAGACATGACTTGCTAGTCCAAAGTTGGTAAGTATGACTTATAGCTCAGAATATTAACATTACTACATCAGCAGCATTTACTTTGAATAGAAAAATAATGATACGTTTGTTCACATTTCATTACTGCCTTCGGACGAGACTAGAAGAATTCCCAGCGTATACCTTTAACAGGTATGAGGATTCAACAGCGCTGAGAATGAGGAGACAGTAGTCCTTAGACCAACAACTATTTATTTGATTAACACAATCAAAGGGATGCCTATGGCACAATATCAGGGAATAATAAAATGGTGAAAATGAAGCAAATTATGTTACAAAGAATATACAGCAATTCTGATAAACAAGATATTAACACAATGCTACTTACACACTATCATTCTGTTACTACAATGATGTCTTAGTCCTTATACCCCAACCTAAAGGGCATCGCCGTCACTATCAGGCCCATCACTGTCGTCACTATCTATGCAACACAAGACGTCACATAGGCCCTAAGAGGGGTCGACCATACTACCCATTAGGGTTCATACTCATTTGCGAGAAAAATGGATGAGTGCAACCCAATAAAATATCGGATTGCACTGGGACCAATGTTATTCAATGAGTTATCTCTCATCTGCGATTTTTTTTCTCAGCTGAAATCAGACTGAGAAAAATATCGCAGCATGATCCGTATTGCTGCAATTCTCGGAGAAGACTCACCAATGTAAGTCAATGGGTGCGAGAAAAAAAATCGTACAGTGCTGTGCGCACATGCGAGTGTTGTCTGATTTGTTCGCACTGATGTCATTTGAAAAGCCGGTAATTCATGTCCAACGTACAGTAAAATCACACTGACAGGTTAAGAATAGAAAAGATAGAATAGATATATACACATAGAATACATACATACAGTTAGGTCCATATATATTTGGACAGAGACAACATTTTTCTAATTTTGGTTATAGACATTACCACAATGAATTTTAAACAAAACAATTCAGATGCAGTTGAAGTTCAGACTTTCAGCTTTCATTTGAGGGTATCCACATTAAAATTGGATGAAGGGTTTAGGAGTTTCAGCTCCTTAACATGTGCCACCCTGTTTTTTAAAGGGACCAAAAGTAATTGGACAATTGACTCCAAGGCTATTTCATGGACAGGTGTGGGCAATCCCTTCGTTATATCATTCTCAATTAAGCAGATAAAAGGCCTGGAGTTGATTTGAGGTGTGGTGCTTGCATTTGGAAGGTTTTGCTGTGAAGTAAACATGCGGTCAAAGGAGCTCTCCAAGCAGGTGAAACAAGCCATCCTTAAGCTGTGAAAACAGAAAAAACTCATTCGAGAAATTGTTACAATATCACGAGTGGCAAAATCTACAGTTTGGTACATCCTGAGAAAGAAAGAAAGCACTGGTGAACCTATCAATGCAAAAAGACCTGGGCGCCCACAGAAGACAACAGTGGTGGATGATCACAGAATACTATCCATGGTGAAGAGAAACCCCTTCACAACAGCCAACCAAGTGACCAACACTCTCCAGGAGGTCGGCGTATCAATATCCAAATCTACCATAAAGAGAAGACTGCATGAAAGTAAATACAGAGGGTTAACTGCATGGTGCAAGCCACTCATAAGCATCAAGAATAAAAAGGCTAGACTGGACTTTGCTAAAAAACATCTGAAAAAGCCAGCACAGTTCTGGAAGAACATTCTTTGGATAGATGAAACCAAGATCAATCTCTACCAGAATGATGGAAAGAGAAAAGTATGGCGAAGGCGTGGTACAGTTCATGATCCAAAGATTACCACATCATCTGTAAAATACGGCGGAGGCAGTGTGATGGCTTGGGCATGCATGGCTGCCAGTGGCACTGGGTCACTAGTGTTTATTGATGATGTGACACAGGACAGAAGCAGCCGAATGAATTCTGAGGTATTCAGAGACATACTGTGTGCTCAGATCCAGCCAAATGCAGCCAAACTGATTGGTCGTCGTTTCATACTACAGATGGACAATGACCCAAAACATAAAGCCAAAGCAACCCAGGAGTTTATTAAAGCAAAGAAGTGGAATATTCTTGAATGGCAAAGTCAGTCACCTGATCTCAACCCAATTGAGCATGCATTTCACTTGTTAAAGACTAACCTTCAGACAGAAAGGCCCACAAACAAACAGCAACTGAAAACCACCGCAGTGAAGGCCTGGCAGAGCATCAAAAAGGAGGAAACACAGCGTCTGGTGATGTCCATGAGTTCAAGACTTCAGGCAGTTATTGCCAACAAAGGGTTTTCAACCAAGTACTAAAAATGAACATTTTATTTAAAATTATTGAATCTGTCCAATTACTTTCGGTCCCTTTAAAAACAGGGTGGCACATGTTAAGGAGCTGAAACTCCTAAACCATTCATCCAATTTTAATGTGGATACCCTCAAATGAAAGCTGAAAGTCTGAAGTTCAACTGCATCTGAATTGTTTTGTTTAAAATCCATTGTGGTAATGTCTACAACCAAAATTAGACAATTGTTGTCTCTGTCCAAATATATATATATGGACCTAACTGTATATATATATATATATATATATATATATATATATATATATATATATATTAGTTACACATATATACAGTATATATGTTTATATATCATAGACAGATAGATAGCAGAATAGCCGATAATTCATTTGTCGGCTTCTGCATAATCATTGCAGAAACCGACAGGGTAGGAGACATGGTTTACATACAGTAAACCATTGCAGAACAGATTTATAGATGTCAGTGTCTAATACTTTCAGTACTATGTGTGTGTAAAATTTGGGATCTGTTTGTATTTAATAAAATATTTTTTTCAAGGCAAAAAGGATTGGACTGGAGTGGAGTGATGTTGTAGTACAATTTTTTTTCTATCCCAGACAATCCCTTTAAAGTAAAGACAGCAATTACTATTTTGTCCATGGGCAATAACTTTGGTCATTAAATAATATAAAAGTATTTAATAAACTGTTTAATGGGCACCTGTTGTAGAGGATACCTGCTTTCCATATTAGTCATGGCCGAAAGTGTTGGCAAACTTGAAATTGTTCTAGGTATCATATTGCCCACACCTGTTACTTGCCACAGGTGAGTTTCAATGAGAATCACATGCTTAGAACAAAATTGTTTACCCACATTTCTAGAAAGATACCAAAAATTTTGTGCCTCCCATTTTGGGGGTTTTGTGTGAAATTATGTCCAGTTTGCATTTTTTTCAGTTATTTTGTGTTGTTCCAATACACACAAAGGAAATAAATGTGTCTATAACAAAACGTGACATTGCAATAATTTTCTGGGAGAAATACTTCACTTTCTGGAACAATTTCAAGAGTGTGAACACTTTCCACCATGACTGTATGTATTTATTATAAATAAAGCATTCATTCTCTAGTACAATTAGAATTACTTTATGTTATTTAGAAGCCTCCAAACTATGAACAATCACAATATGGTGCGGATCCTACATAGAGGAATAATGCTCATTCTTTTGAAAGTGAAGCATCATCGCCCTCTAGTGGGAAACATTCAGAATAATCTACTTCTGAGATCATATAATACAGTCACAAATGATGAATCAGGTGAAACATCTGAAATCCCTAAACCCTGTCCACAGTGGTAAACAAAAACCCCATATAAAATAGGCTACAATAAAGATGCAAATGGAAAGATGAATTTGGTTCAAAACAAATCATGCAGTGTAATTGTATTTTTTTCCAAGTGCTTCTATGGTTTCAAGTATGCTTCTTATGGAGCCTCATGATTTTTTGGATTCCTTCTCAGTATAACCAAAAAGTACATCTTGTGTTAGGTGGATGTTGATATAAGGAAATCAAAAGAACATCATAGGGTGCCATGACAAGAATTTAACGCATTATCTGTTACTCATCTGTCCTGTTTCTTGCTTACTCACCTATTCCGAGCTTTGTTTCTCCATTTCTCTATGGTTTGCACTCTGTGCTAATCAGTACTGTGTTACTATTGTAACCTAATTTCCACCTCTTAATTTCATCATCTAGAGCCTGTTAAGGCAGCCACCTGAGTATTCAGGTAGTAGTGCACACTGCTATTACGTGCTTTCTATGGGGTCAATCCACACTGCTGCAATCAGATGGCTATATACTCAACAAGTCCTATGTGCTATCTTGCATCAAGCTCCTACTTCCAATTGAGCCCCACTGTTTCTGGTGCACAACTGTGCTGTATTAAAGTACCTGCCAGCCTACTCTTATTTGCTATGTTAAGGTGCTGTCCACACCCTCAACTTTCCTGCAACTACGTAACTGAATGTCTACTCAACTCTACAGCTCCTGTATACTATCAGCACTCCTTCATCGGGTACACGATTGCATATACAGCTCTGTTGTTCCTCTGCTTATCCGCATTTCTGAAATAAAGTGACTCACCTCTGCTGCTCCTGTGTGATCCACATCCTAAAAGGGGCCTGATTACTCTGCTGTTCCTGTGTGCTGATTTCCAATACAACTCTGTTGTTCCTGTGTGCTGATTTCCTATACAACTCTGCTGTTCCTGTGTGCTGATTTCCTATACAACTCTGTTGTTCCTGTGTGCTGATTTCTTATACAACTCTGCTGTTCCTGTGTGCTGATTTCCTATACAACTCCGCTGTTCCTGTGTGCTGATTTCCTATACAACTCTGTTGTTCCTGTGTGCTGATTTCCTATACAACTCTGCTGTTCCTGTGTGCTGATTTCCTATACAACTTTGCTGTTCCTGTGTGCTGATTTCCTATACAACTCCACTGTTCCTGTGTGCTGATTTCCTATACAACTCTGCTGTTCGTGTGTGCTGATTTCCTATACAACTCTGTTGTTCCTGTGTGCTGATTTCTTATACAACTCTGCTGTTCCTGTGTGCTGATTTCCTATACAACTCTGCTGTTCCTATGTGCTGATTTCCTATACAATTCTGCTGTTCCTGTGTACTGATTTCCTATGCAACTCTGCTGTTCCTATGTGCTGATTTCCTATACAATTCTGCTGTTCCTGTGTGCTGATTTCCTATACAATTCTGCTGTTCCTGTGTGCTGATTTCCTATGCAACTCTGCTGTTCCTGTGTGCTGATTTCCTATACAACTCTGTTGTTCCTGTGTGCTGATTTCCTATACAATTCTGCTGTTCCTGTGTGCTGATTTCATATACAATTCTGTTGTTCCTGTGTGCTGATTTCCTATACAACTCCGCTGTTCCTGTGTGCTGATTTCCAATACAACTCTGTTGTTCCTGTGTGCTGATTTCCTATACAACTCTGCTGTTCCTGTGTGCTGATTTCCTATACAACTCTGTTGTTCCTGTGTGCTGATTTCTTATACAACTCTGCTGTTCCTGTGTGCTGATTTCCTATACAACTCCGCTGTTCCTGTGTGCTGATTTCCTATACAACTCTGTTGTTCCTGTGTGCTGATTTCCTATACAACTCTGCTGTTCCTGTGTGCTGATTTCCTATACAACTTTGCTGTTCCTGTGTGCTGATTTCCTATACAACTCCACTGTTCCTGTGTGCTGATTTCCTATACAACTCTGCTGTTCGTGTGTGCTGATTTCCTATACAACTCTGTTGTTCCTGTGTGCTGATTTCTTATACAACTCTGCTGTTCCTGTGTGCTGATTTCCTATACAACTCTGCTGTTCCTATGTGCTGATTTCCTATACAATTCTGCTGTTCCTGTGTACTGATTTCCTATGCAACTCTGCTGTTCCTATGTGCTGATTTCCTATACAATTCTGCTGTTCCTGTGTGCTGATTTCCTATACAATTCTGCTGTTCCTGTGTGCTGATTTCCTATGCAACTCTGCTGTTCCTGTGTGCTGATTTCCTATACAACTCTGTTGTTCCTGTGTGCTGATTTCCTATACAATTCTGCTGTTCCTGTGTGCTGATTTCATATACAATTCTGTTGTTCCTGTGTGCTGATTTCCTACACATCTCTGCTGTTCCTGTGTGCTGATTTCCTATACAACTCTGTTGTTCCTGTGTGCTGATTTCCTATACAATTCTGCTGTTCCTGTGTGCTGATTTACTATACAAATCTGTTGTTCCTGTGCTGATTTCCTATACAATTCTGCTGTTCCTGTGTGCTGATTTCCTATACAATTCTGTTGTTCCTGTGTGCTGATTTCCTATACTACTCTGTTGTTCCTGGGTGCTGATTTCCTATACAACTCTGCTGTTCCTGTGTGCTGATTTGCTATACAACTCTGCTGTTCCTGTGTGCTGATTTCCTATAGAACTCTGCTGTTCCTGTGTGCTGATTTCCTATAGAACTCTGCTGTTCCTGTGTGCTGATTTCCTATACAACTCTATTGTTCCTGTGTGCTGATTTGCTATACAACTCTGCTGTTCCTGTGTGCTGATTTCCTATAGAACTCTGCTGTTCCTGTGTGCTGATTTCCTATACAACTCTATTGTTCCTGTGTGCTGATTTCCTATACAACTCTGCTGTTCCTGTGTGCTGATTTCCTATACAATTCTGTTGTTCTTGTGTGCTGATTTCCTATACAACTCTGCTGTTCCTGTGTGCTGATTTCCTATACAACTCTGTTGTTCCTGTGTGCTGATTTCCTATAGAATTCTGCTGTTCCTGTGTGCTGATTTCCTATAGAATTCTGCTGTTCCTGTGTGCTGATTTCCTATACAACTCTGCTGTTCCTGTGTGCTGATTTCCTATACAACTCTGCTGTTCCTGTGTGCTGATTTCCTATACAATTCTGCTGTTCCTGTGTGCTGATTTCCTATACAATTCTGCTGTTCCTGTGTGCTGATACCCTATACAATTCTGCTGTTCCTGTTTGCTGATTTCCTATACAATTCTGCTGTTCCTGTGTGCTGATTTCCTATACAACTCTGTTGTTCCTGTGTGCTGATTTCCTATACAATTCTGCTGTTCCTGTGTGCTGATTTCCTATACAACTCTGCTGTTCCTGTGTGCTGATTTCCTATACAACTCTTTTGTTCCTGTGTGCTGATTTCCTATACAATTCTGCTGTTCCTGTGTGCTGATTTCCTATACAACTCTGTTGTTCCTGTGTGCTGATTTCCTATTACAACTCTGCTGTTCCTGTGTGCTGATTTCCTATACAATTCTGCTGTTCCTGTGTGCTGATTTCATATACAATTCTGTTGTTCCTGTGTGATGATTTCCTATACTACTCTGTTGTTCCTGGGTGCTGATTTCCTATACAATTCTGCTGTTCCTGGGTGCTGAATTCCTATACAACTCTGCTGTTCCTGTGTGCTGATTTCCTATACAACTCTGTTGTTCCTGTTTGCTGATTTCCTATACAATTTTGCTGTTCCTGTGTGCTGATTTCCTATTCAACTCTGTTGTTCCTGTGTGCTGATTTCCTATACAATTCTGCTGTTCCTGTGTGCTGATTTCCTATACAACTCTGCTGTTCCTGTGTGCTGATTTCCTATGCAACTCTGCTGTTCCTGTGTGCTGATTTCCTATACAACTCTGCTGTTCCTGACTGCTATCTGCACTCCTTTAACAAGGTACCTGATTGTCAAATCAACTCTGATGCTCCTATGTGTCATTCTTACTCCTGCATCAAGGCGCTGTCTGCACATTGGTCTCTGCTAAATCTTGTACTTCCATCTCCACTGATCCACATGCCGTCTTATATATCGTGGTCTGTTGGCCATGTGGCAAGTCCAGTTCCACTGCATCAACGTCTCTCAGTCCATGCATTTCACATGATACCATATTAAAAATGTTTCTGTTTTTCCCAATTTAACAAGAAAATGTAATAATTCAATTTATGCTACATCGTCTTTATAAATAAAAACTGTGCTTATAAGAATATTCATATAGTTTTGAGCGTCATGTATTATATTTGATTTCCTTTATGATGTCTGATTATATTATTTACGGTGTTTTGTGTTTGTTACTTCCAAAATTCTTCATATAATATAGGACTAATCACCAACACAGCAGGAGCCATATTAAATTTTCCAGTAGTAAGAAAAATCCCTCATCGTTCCAATACCTGTATATACCTTATAAATAAGCATCTCCCAATGACAAAGCTGCTGATAAGCCATTTATTTTTATGATTATGCTCAGTGAAGAATACAATAACTGTGACGAGACTTATTAGGAAATATGCGACAGAACATAATTGGCGATGTATTGGACGGCCAGTGTAGTTTCTTTACAGGTTGCTTTTATCTTAGACTCAGGTAGGAGGAAGCCATGTTTGCCCGTGTCCCGCAGCTCGAAGGTGAAGGCATACTGGATTCCTTGTGAATAGGCCCAGTCATCTGAAGATCCAGAAGTGGGATCTAGAAGATGCAATTTCACTGCGTTAATTGTATTATATTCGTTAATAGTATTGTCTCTTTAAGTTGTAATTTTATAAAACTTTTTTTGCTGCATGTGTCATAAATAGAAGTCACTTCCGGAAGAAAAGCAGCCTATGTGACCTTCCTGGAAATGCACTTGCTGAATTCCTCTACAGGTCGGCCATATCTGTTTAGCCATTCATTTAGCCCACTATTTCTTTTCCTATCTTCTACAATGTCTTTTAATGTGCTTCTGTTTCCACTTGCATGAAGGAAGGGTCTGGTTTACACCTACCTGCTGGATAGGTGGTAATTGTTAGATCTGTGTGATACCCATTGCTGAGATACCCACTGATGGCCAATACCAGGAACTTTTGTCCCTATTCTTCCCTTACTACAAGACTGTGGCCTGAAGCAGTTTAATGAAGCAGCAGGTCATGCATAAGCCCTGCCAAATCATAAAAAACCTACTGGGCTATCTTCATGTCTAAGGCACACGTACAATCCGCGGCTCAAATTAACTCCAGTTTGCAGCCTGAAGAAAACAAGGGGAAAAAACTGAACAGAAAATCTCAAATCACGTGATCAGTGAGGGTCCATGTCACACCAATCTTACTATTATAACCTAACCAATAGATAGGTGATCATTTTTGCAGACCGGAATATTCCTTTATCACTTCAAAATATCAACTTTCTAGATTCCTATCGTTTTTACTCACACTAATGTTTACGGCCATTTGTTACTGAAGTATTCTTCTGTCTGATCTCTACAATTTACAGTCTATAAAGATCTCTGCATCCAGACCTTTTTATTCCTCCAATCACTCCTTATATACTATTAGCTTAAGATGCTATAAAGGTCACTTACACCCCTACATGTCAGACCATAAAAGGGTTGTCTACCTTTAGGGACTTTTTTTAAATAAATTAATTAATTAATTTATCTTGACTTAAATACATGTATTTGGGGCAAAAAAAATATTTTTGCAACTGTGTTTCATTAAAAATGTTGCACCGTTTTGCTTTTACAGCTTCTTTGCTTCAACTTTCATGTGGTCGTAGTCATAAATCAGTTTATGGGAGCTCAGAAAAAGACATATAAACTCCAGGGATCAGGGTCAGACTGATCAGTTAAATAGCTTGGGCAGTCTCAAGAACACTGAACACCTGGAGAAAGTCCAGCACCTCCCAGTCACAGATTGGACAGGACACCTGAGCTGCCAATCAAAGCACCAACAGCTCACCACACCCATCACAAGGTTGGACAGCCAAGCCATCAATCAAAACACTGACAACTCAGCGTGATCCAGTTTCCATAAGACAGCATAACAATTACTCACTGAGCGGAGGAATCGTGACATAAACCCAGTTGCTAAAGTTATTTTTAGCCCCAATTAGATGCATTTAAATAAGAAAATGTAGACAACCTATTTATCCATAACGGCTCCCCTATTCTCTCCTGTCATGTTCTATTTATTTCCTTTTATAACCTTCTCTACACACAATTATAGGTTTTCTCTTGTGCTGCACCTATCCTGTAAAACTGGTTCTTAAAATAGTAGCATTATCTCATTTATCTTGTTTAAAGGGAATCTGTCACCCCCAAAATCGAAGGTGAGCTAAGCCCACAGGCATCAGGGGCTTATCTACAGCATTCTGTAGTGGTGTAGATAAGCCCTCGATGTATCCTGAAAGATGAGAAAAAGAGGTTAGTGTGGCACCCCTAGGGGTATTTGCCACAAAAATAGTTACTGACACTAAATATAAGTACTAAGATAGCAAAACTGCACTACCACCTCCGGCCAGAAGGGGGAGCTCCAGAGACTCCCCTTGATCCATTCTGGTCTGAGAGAAGAACTGGCAGTTGGGCTAAGGAGCTGAAAGTGAGAGGTCATACAGCTGAATTTCTAACAGCCCTATGACGGTTTCCAGGCCCAAATCACGGGCCTGAGGAGAAAAGGGACAGAGAAAAAGGACATTGTGAGAACCGGGTAGCATTAATCACTACCCAGAACAGGCGCAAAGACGGATACCGGATCCGTGGCTGTATTCATTATATATAATACAGCAACCGGAAAAACGTGAGGTGATATCAGCTTTACTAGGGCCGGACGCAGCAACAGACACAGAGTTCAGCGGTACTCCCGGAGGGGGTAAGCCGATAAAAGGACTCGGGTTGCCCGTCGAACCAGGACCCGGAGGGGACAGATTGGGCCGGCAGCCAGTTCACATACAGCAGCAGGGCCACACAGAAATTGCGTACAATAAGAGGCGAAGACCCCGGCAGGGTCAAAGTAATTCAGAGTTCCCATACAGACTCCGGTGACAGGACTGGTTGTAAATCTCTTTATGTTAAAGTAAACTGGTTAAACGTTTCAATGCCTCAGCCTTTCATTTGGACAATAGCCATCTATCCAGGATCGGGATCGTCACCGCTGGGAGAACCTGCTGCTGATCAAGTAAGTGCCTGTCCCCTCACGATACCCCTAACACTGTGCATTGCCTGAGGCCACAGCACCGGGTCAAGCCACTCGTGACATCCCGCTTAAGAGACAGACCCCATTGGTCCGGTGCTGGGTATCCCGGTCTCTTGGGCGTCACAATTGGTGTCACGAACAGGATTCAGCCAGCCCGTATACCGGGTATTGTGTGCCGTGATTGGAGCCCAAAACTGTGAAAACTTGGATGAAAAATCTTGAAAATTGACTTTATTAAAGAAAATTCCATTTCCCATTAAAAACTATTGAAAGTGACTTTTCCCCATTGGTTATAATGGAGTAAAGATGGCCGCCATCCCCTGAGGTAATCACCTCATAACCGTTAGGCACGAGACTGTTAATTGAGCTATGCCATTACCTGATCCCCAGTCTGACTGAAAAACTTCAGAATCCGCCATTACAGAGCGCGCGGCGGGCGGGAGCAGCAGGGGGCGTGTCATTGTGGGCGGCACCAAGCTGAGCGCTCTGACGTCAGAGCAAGGGGAAAACCAATCCTGCTGCACAGCGGAACAAATCTATACTATCCCGACGGAAGCAGAGGACCGGAAGGGTCCAGATTAACTAAGGGGGCACAGTATGTCGCAGCACGGAGACTGTGCTGATGCCATATACCCCGGGTGGCCCGTGGCTTCCAATGTATGAAGGTGAGCCTAATACCCTTGAAGATTTCAGAGAAAAGATGCTGGCCCATTTTAACATGTTCCCCGTGGGTGAAGTTCAGCATGTTAGTCTCCTGATGATGCAGTTAAGTGGCCATGCTAAGCGAGAAGTCACAGCATGGGCAGCTGATCTAAAAGGCACTGTTGAACGCATATTTGCTGGATTAAAAGCTACATTTGAAACCACTGCCAGCAGCAAAGCTAAAGTACGATTCTTTAATTGCAGACAAAAAGTTAATGAGGGCGTGAGAGACTTTGCCTTAAACCTGCAGGAAGCCCTTAAATCACTTACACTGGCTGAACCCATTTTTAACACCGGAGCGGATAAACTGCTAAGAGATCAATTTATTGAGGGACTCTACACCCCTTCTCACCGGGGGCATGTGAGCATGCTTGTATTTAAGAACCCTGAATTGACATTTGCCCAATTAAAGGAGAGCGCTATACGTCTCCAGCTGGCAGAGGCACCTCGGGATCAGGAGCCTGCGCAACCCATGGCAGAGGCTCCTCAACAACAGGGAGTGCCAGTGACATCAGCTATGTCCGGGGCCATTGCTAAGCCCCTGGGGCCCAGTACTAATTAGGCTCTTCAACAAAAGCTTGACTCTTTAACTGATGTTGTTGCTTCAATGGCTAAAACCATGCAGGAGATGAGAGGACCCAAGATGGAGTTGGTAAACCGTAGAGAAGATGTTCCATGGATGAGACCCCGGAGATACCCGACATGGAGAGGACGACCCCGCGACCGCTACCAACCGGATGGACAGCCCATTTGCCGCCGTTGCCAGCAGCCAGGCCACTTTGCACGAGATTGTGATTGAAACGGGAATCCCCTGGGAATGCGGGCCGCTTCGCAGGAATGAACTTTCAAGGCCCAACACCCTGGCACGACAGGTACATCGGAGGACGACCCATTATCCCTATCATGCTGGACGGAATTCCCCTCAACGCTTTGCTGGACACAGGTTCCCAGATTTTATCTATACCGTATATCCTTTATAAGAGGTACTGGGCTGATGCAGATATTGATAAAGGACCCTCTGATGTTGAACTAGATATATGGGCCAGTAATGGTAAGTTGGTACCGAAACTAGGATTCAGGGAGATGACCATAAAGATTGGTAAAGTAGAATTGAAGAAACAGGGTATAATTGTTGTTGATGTTGACCGGCGGAACTGTGAACCAACTATATTGATAGGAATGAATGTGTTAGAGAACTGCTTTTCCGAAGTTATTTCTGTCTAACAGCAAATTGCTGAAACTGCCCAATCCTGCCAACAGAGAGTTCTCCGGAGGGAAATAAAAGTATTGATGTTAAGGCAACAGGTAGAAGTTGCAGGTGGAGAAATCGGCAGTGTGAGGGTAAGTGATCCAACGTCTATTGTAATCCCACCAAAAACAGAAATGCTGGTATGGTGTAGAGCAGCCATTGGTACTAAGGGACGAGATTATCAAGCCTTAATAGAACCAGTGTACACCGACAGCAGGCCCACTATACTCACAGCACGAGGGGTAGTCGAGGTACACCGGGGACGAGTGCCGGTACGACTTTTGAACTGTGGAGAGGAAGAGGTCACTTTGCCAAGGTATGCTACAGTGGCAAAGCTATATACTGTTGACAACAATGCCATCACAACCATTGAGCCCTTAGAACCAACCTGTCAGGTGGAAGTCAACGGCTCAGATGGAGAATTAGAGGATTGGTGCCAACAGCTACACGTGGGCATAAATTCAACACCTACCCATCAAAAACAAGGGGTGTATAGGCTAGTGACGGAATATGAACAAGTCTTCAGTAAACACCCATTGGACTTCGGACGGATAGAAGGGGTAGAACACACAATCCCCACCGGTGACCATCCCCCAATAAAAGAAAGATATAGACCCATACCGCCCGCTCACTATCAATGTGCAAAAGATATGCTGAGGGAGATGAAACAGGCCGGGGTAATAAGAGACAGCTGTAGCCCCTGTAGTGATTGTCAAAAAAAAAGACGGAACCATGAGAATGTGCGTAGACTACCGGCAGATTAATAACATCACCCATATAGACGCCTACCACTTGCCTAGGATAGAAGAGTCCTTGACCGCTTTGAAATCTGCTAATTATTTTTCCACCTTAGACTTAACAAGCGGGTATTGGCAAGTCCCTGTGGCTGAGAGAGATAAGGAAAAGACGGCATTCACCACACCAATGGGTCTAAGTGAATTTAATCGCATGCCGTTTGGACTCTGCAATGCATCCGGTACCTTCCAGCGGCTGATGGAATGCTGCCTCGGACACAAGAACTTCGAGACCGTCCTCCTGTACCTAGATGATGTAATCGTTTACTCAAAGACTTACGAACAACACTTAAAAGACCTGGCAGAAGTGTTCTAAGCCTTATCCAGGTATGGCATGAAAATCAAGCCATCCAAATGTCACCTTCTCAAGCCAAAGGTACAGTACCTGGGACACATCGTGAGTTCGGAGGGAGTAGCACCGGATTCTGAGAAAATAACCGCCATAAGGGATTGGCCGAGACCTACCAGCGCAAAAGAAGTGAGGCAATTCCTGGGATTGGTGGGTTACTATCGCAGATTTATAAAAGGATTTACCAAGTTGGCAGCACCCTTGCAAGATGCCTTGGTAGGACAGATGAAGAAACCTTCAAACCGAAACCCTCCTTTCCAGTGGAACGACGAAAGGGAAGACTCCTTTGAACAACTAAAGAAGGCACTAACCGGTGAAGAGGTTCTGGCATACCCAGATTACCATCAACCTTTCATCCTCTACACTGATGCCAGTAATGTGGGACTAGGAGCGGTGCTGTCACAAAAGCAAGAAGGTCGGGAGAAAGTCATCGCCTTTGCAAGTAGAAAGCTCCGGCCTACTGAAAGAAATCCAGAAAATTATAGCTCCTTCAAATTGGAACTACTGGCAGTAGTTTGGGCTGTGACTGAACATTTCAAACACTATCTGGCCGCTGCAGAATTTATTGTCTATACTGACAACAATCCGTTGACCCACCTGGACACAGCCAAATTAGGTGCGTTAGAACAGCGATGGATAGCCCGGTTATCTAATTACAACTTCAAGATCAAGTATCGAGCAAGTCGCAAGAATGGAAATGCTGATGCCCTATCCCGGATGCCACACTTGAGAGATGTAGAAGAAGAAACGGGGGAGCTTGAAGAAATTGAACTACCAGCCTTCCATCATCCCAAGGCAAAACATCATCAGTCAAGTACCTATCAGAAACAACAAGAGGTGAATTTTAATCCGTTAGCACACCATAGATGGGCTGACTACCAAGACAGCAATCCGGCTGTGAAGTTGGTGAAGGAACTGTTAACTGAGCAAAGTGCATATCCCGATGAGGATGCCCCAGAAGAGACGCATCAACTCTGGAAAGAGAGAGGCAAAATGTTCCTGTATCAAGGGAAGCTCTGTAGAAGGTACACCAATCCGAAAACACATGAATTGGTTTGGCAGATTATCGTGCCTAAACAAGATGTCAAGATGGTCCTCGAAGCTTACCATAATGGTGCTGGTCACTTCGGTTGGAAAAAGTTAGAAGTACTTCTAAGAGAGAGATTTTATTGGGTCGGGATGAGAAAATCAATCGAACAGTGGTGCAGAAATTGTGGCCCGTGCAACCTCAGAAGAAACGATCAAAAGAACCAAAGAGCACCACTGCAGCCCATAATCACCAAACAACCACTTGAACTTGTAGCCATGGACCACGTGAAGTTGACACCAAGCCGGTCTGGCAATGTCTATGCCTTGACCATCGTGGACCATTATTCACGCTTCTTGGTAGTAGTACCCGTAAAAGATCTGACAGCAAAAACAGCAGCCAAAGCGTTCCAAACGTACTTTTGTAGACCCCATGGATAACAGGTTCTCACCTACCAAGGTACAGCCTTTGAATCAGAGATCTTCAGAGAATTCTGTAATATGTATGGTTGCAAAAAGATCCGGACGACGGCCTATCATCCACAAACAAACGGCTTATGCGAGAAGATGAACCATATTGTAATAGACCTACTAAAGACTTTACCTGAGACAGAAAGGAATCAATGGCCAGAGAAATTGCCTGACTTGGTGGATCTGTATAATCATGTCCCGGTGAGCTCCACCAACTGCACCCCAGCTTACCTTATGCGTGCAAGACCCGGCCAATTACCAATCGATCTAGAAATGGGAATTCTGAAACCAGATGCAGAAGTTCAAGACTCCAATTGGGATATCATACGGCAAAAGCAGTATCGTCAAGTGCAAGAGAGTGTGGAAAGAAGCCTTCAGCAAACTAGAGAAAGACAAGAGCGAACTTTCAACCAGAATGTTCTAGCGACCCCATTAAGACCGGGTGACCAAGTGCTCAAGAGAAACCGTCGAACCAATAAACTAGACAATCAGTGGGAAGCCGTACCCTACACAGTTTTACCAACAAGAATGGATAATCCTAAAATGTGTCTCATTAGCAAAAACGGAGGCTTAACATCTGTATTAGTGTCAAGAGACAATCTTAAATTGTGTCCAGAAGCATTGAAAGAGCCAGACGTTGTCCAGCCAGAACCAGAAGTTATTCAACCCATACAGGTTCAACCAGTAAAGGAAAAAGAAGAGGAAATGTATCACACCTGTATAGGAGACTTTCCCAAAACCCTACTAACATACCATGGTGCAGTAGTTGGTTCCCATGGTGGCCTTTTACCCAACACCGAACCCAATACCAGAAGTCCCAAGACAGGAAGAGGCTGACCCCGTACTACAGGAGGTTCCAGGCCAGGAAGAACAGATTCCTGATCAGAGTAATTCCATTCACGGTGGACTTGCCAACTCCATAGTCATGGAATTATCTTTAGCAGAGTGGGCAGATACTACATCCGCAGTAGACAGTAGTACACCACATGGAGAGATACCGCTATTACGTAGATCACAGCGTAGTACCCATGGTCAATTACCGGCCAGGTATGCAGATTACCAACTATAAAACTATAGTCATTGTTATCATTCTGCAACGTTTAAGCCCAGTGCCTACAGAGACTTGTCTGTATGAACTTCTTGCATATTCTTGAACTTGTTATCAACCCGGAGGCACTAAATCAAAGCTCCGGAAAGACTGCTTTTTGAACCTTGCTTTTTGCTCTTTTTGAACTTTCTTTAGATTTTATATTGACAACTCTGTTGGAAAAATGGAACTAAATTCCTGGACACAAAGTGCAGTGCCTTTCCTAGTACCTTCAAGGATAGAACTGTATTAATGGACGCTATTTGAAGTGACTTTTTACAGAACTCTATTTTTGTTTCCTTGAGTGGTCTTTGTAACTTTTCATTTTTAAGACTCTGTACATATTAATTGTTATTTCAAAATGTTATCGTCCCACAGTCCTGGAGTACTGTTCTTAACTAAGGGGGAATGTGGCACCCCTAGGGGTATTTGCCACAAAAATAGTTACTGACACTAAATACAAGTACTAAGATAGCAAAACTGCACTACCACCTCCGGCCAGAAGGGGGAGCTCCAAAGACTCCCCTTGATCCATTCTGGTCTGAGAGAAGAACTGGCAATTGGGCTAAGGAGCTGAAAGTGAGAGGTCATACAGCTGAATTTCTAACAGCCCTATGACGGTTTCCAGGCCCAAATCACTGGCCTGAGGAGAAAAGGGACAGAGAAAAAGGACATTGTGAGAACCGGGTAGCATTAATCACTACCCAGAACAGGCGCAAAGACGGATACTGGATCCGTGGCTGTATTCATTATATATAATACAGCAACCGGAAAAACGTGAGGTGATATCAGCTTCACTAGGGCCGGACGCAGCAACAGACACAGAGTTCAGCGGTACTCCCGGAGGGGGTAAGCCGATAAAAGGACTCGGGTTGCCCGTCGAACCAGGACCCGGAGGGGACAGATTGGGCCGGCAGCCAGTTCACATACAGCAGCAGGGCCACACAGAAATTGCGTACAATAAGAGGCGAAGACCCCGGCAGGGTCAAAGTAATTCAGAGTTCCCATACAGACTCCGGTGACAGGACTGGTTGTAAATCTCTTTATGTTAAAGTAAACTGGTTAAACGTTTCAATGCCTCAGCCTTTCATTTGGACAATAGCCATCTATCCAGGATCGGGATCGTCACCGCTGGGAGAACCTGCTGCTGATCAAGTAAGTGCCTGTCCCCTCATGATACCCCTTACACTGTGCATTGCCTGAGGCCACAGCACCGGGTCAAGCCACCCGTGACATCCCGCTTAAGAGACAGACCCCATTGGTCCGGTGCTGGGTATCCCGGTCTCTTGGGCGTCACATTAGATTATACTCATCCTGCTGCAGTCCTGTCCGGGGCCTCCCATCTTCATCAGATGACGTCCTCTTCTTGTATTCACGCTGCGGCTCCAGCGCAGGCGTACTTTGTCTGCCCTGTTGAGGGCAGAGCAAAGTACTGCAGTGCGCAGGCGCTGGGCCTCTCTGACCTTTCCCAGCGCCTGTGCACTGCAGTACCATTGGGCCGGACCGCAGCGGGACCGTCCCTGGGTGAGTATAATATAACCTCTTTTTCTCATCTTTCAGGATACATCGGGGGCTTATCTACAGCATTACAGAATGCTGTAGATAAGCCGCTGATGCCGGTGGGCTTAGCTCACCTTCGATTTTGGGGGTGGCAGGTTCCCTTTAATAAATTCCAAGAAACTCTGACTTCCTCAATATTTCCTATTCACCTTGATTAGAATTATCTTGTTACAATTTGTCACATCGGCTTAACCCCTTATAATATCACATCTTGGCTCTCTTCTTTATGTAGAAAGGAAACTCTTGTGCACTCTTGTCCATTTTCTGTACATCTTATGACAAATATATTATCTTATAGAATTTGCAAATCTGCTTTTAATGTTGGCACCTTGTAAATTAGGATGATAATATTATTTCCAGAGTTATTCTGTGGCATTGACAGTCTATTATATGTTACTGTGTACTATATATATTCCTATGTTACTAATGTTTATTACTATTATATGATATTACAGAAATGAAGCCATTTTCTTCTAAATTCTCTTACTACTAAAAGAAACGGAGAACAAATATAAAAGCAATATTCATTAAAATACAAAAATTAGAAAGTGAGTGGCTTACAAATGGTGGATGCGGAGGGTCCGTAGGAGTATAATGTTTTATAAAGACTGGATAATTTTGATATGGCTCCTTTAGCTATTTCATCCTGGGTAAAAACAGAACATTTTCTTTACTATGGTAATAAATAAAACAGTGAAATATTTTCAGATCATTAGCGTTTTGTGGTGCCTTTGTAGCACAGACATGGTGGGGTGGTCTGTTGTCTCAGTGCAGAAGTTATTGTAAAGTGTAAAGTTATCAAATGGAATAATAACGTCAGTCAGGGATCCATCAATGTATCGCTATGTATGGATTTATTGTCAGATAAACAGGTATGTAGAAATGAGTGAATTCCTTTGAATGAAATTCAATTAGCCTTGAATTTCACAATTTTTTTTTTGTCTTTTCCAAGAATCCAAATTTTTTAAAATTTAGGCTATATTCACAAGCTGCATTTTTCCTGCATTTTTTTTCTGCATTCAAAATGTTCTGGAAGCTACTAAAAAAAAAGCAGGTGTTACTGTGTATTTGCTGAGTTTTTGTTGTCTCCTGGGTAAAAAAAACACTGCAAAAACGCTGAAAGAAGTGACATGCTGCAGTTTTAAAAATGTCATCAGTTTTCCAAATGAGTCAGGAAAACCAATGTGTGCACATGAGATTTCGGAGATCTCATAGGCTTTGAAGGTACTGTACCGCAGCTTAAAATTTGCATAAAAAAGGAGCAAAAATGCAACGTGTGAACATAGCCTTAATTTGCACAAACCCACGATAATGATGTTATTTTCCTGGATTCCAGGACCTAATCTTTCTATTTTGTCCTAGTCACAGGTGGTGCGATCTTCACTTGGCCATCTTTGACATTTTCTGGTGCCTGGCAAATATGAAATCTCTTGTGCTTCCTACTAGTGATGAACGAATAGCATTGCTGCTTGGGTCTCCCTGAGCATGTTCAGGTGGTCTCCGAGTATTTTGGCGTGCTCAGAGATTTAGTTTTCGTTGCCTCAGCTGCATGATTTTCGGCTGCTGGACAGACAGCCTGAATACATGTGGGAATTCCCTAACAAACAGGCATTCCTCACATGTATTCAGCTTGTCTAGTAGCCATAAATCATGCAGCTAAGGCAACGAAAACTAAATCTCCGAGCACACCAAAATACTCAGAGACCACTCAAGCATGCTCGGGGAGACCAGCGCAATGAGTATACTCGCTCATCACTACTTTCTACCCAACAATGTCATAACATTACGTTTCCAATGCCATGCTACATCATTGCAGTCAAAGAAAAGGACAAGTCCGAGGTAAGGCTGCGCGGTGGGACAGGTGAGGACCGGATTAGTACACTGGAGAGACCTCCAAGAATAATAATATCAATGTGATTCATACAGAATAAATTTGTTACACAATTCAAGTGAACAGACAATTGTTGTCACATTCGCTCATCACTATAGATATAAGTATAGACAATGAAATATGATTCTTCCCTAGGTTTTTTTTCCATAACTCTGACTCCACAATGAAGTTAGTTATGTTAACAGTTTACTTACCAGTTCCTGCGAATTTGGGGCTGGGTTAAATGTGTATGAGTAGGGGTACAGTAACAACTGGGAGTATGCATGGATACTTATGTAGGCTTTGATTGACTTTAGGCGGTTGGAGATAAAATTGACTACATTCTTTGTTTCTTCCTCAGACCCTGGTGACTTTCCACAGTAGATTTCAGTGCAGGAATAATCTGATGCTCCTATCTCTACAAGACATAAGTGAACTTCAGTTAATATTTTGGATAATTTGAAATAAATTTTGAGTAATTTAGCCACTTTTTTAGAGGCACCTGCTGTTTCACTATTGGAGATTCCCTCTATGGAAATTGAATACGTGACCGCAGGAGGGCAACATAACATCAAGTGAGCAAGATTTCTGTGGATCAGCTTCAGTATGAATTAGCATGGGAAAATCAAACAATCTTACAGATGTAGAATGAGAAATGATCATCAATGCTGGATTAGCCGGGCCAGTTGTTCAAAACTACCGTGTGGGGTTTTCTCATGTAACACAGTTGACAGTAAACCTTGAATAATGGTGTTGTATGTCTGCACTTAGTATACGGAGACAGGACAAAGAAACAGGGTTTCTTTGGAATCTCCAAGGGATTTTACTCAAGGCTACCATTAACCAGAATCATTCACAGTTGATGGTAGGTAACCGTTTCCAGGCAGAGGTTCATTATGAGGTTTTAATCAAGCTTCTTTCCATTACACAGAATCACTTCTCTTCATACAATGCTTCCAACAAACATATATGAAATTCTCTTCACAGACAAATTCTCTTCACACACAGTGTCTATATACAGAAAACCACTACTGCACTGCATATATTCATCATGCAGTGAGGTGGAGGGGGTGAAGGGGGTCCAGTGTCTGCTATCTCACACCCTTATCTTGAAGCAACAATGATGGCTCCTGGCTGTCCTGACTGCAGTCACTTCCCTGACAGAACTGGTTTTGGCAGCTTATCATAGCTCAGTCTGACAGGAGACTCTCACAATGCTTCTTCAGGCAGGTCCACAACAGCTTTCCCAGAATACCCCAGGGCTGTCCTAAACACTCCCAGCTCCTGTAACCACTTTCACCCCTCTAGTTACTGGATGATTCTAAATCATGAATGCAGCTTCTACTTGTCACACTCTTCCCTACTAATTCAATGTCTTCCCTAACATTCCTCTTAGTTCTGGTTGGTCTAACCAGCCCTTGGGAGCTATTCTCCCTTAGTCATCCAAGGCCAGCATCTATAAGTTTTCCTCAATGTGGGATGTCTACCACACCCAAGGTTTCAGTATCACTGGTTCTGACAACTGTTTTCCCCTGTAACTGCCCTTTTGGGAAAGGCAATGAAAGTTGTGTAACCCTGTGTACATGTTGAACATTGTTATTTTGGCATTACATTTTTAAAAATTAACAACAACAACAACAACCTTATTTTAACTAACTTTTCTTTGAGGGTCTCCTGCAAGAAATCAAACAACTTAAACAATCAGCATCTCTTCAGCTGGAGCTCTTCTTCCATCTTCAACTAGCTCAGGCTAACTAGTATCAAGTACTTTTACCATTCTTTATTACTACAAAGTCTTTTAGTTTAAGTTAAAGGGAACCTGTCACCCCCAAAATCGAAGGTGAGCTAAGCCCATCAGCATTAGGGGCTTATCTACAGCATTCTGGAGAATGGATGGAGCCATGTACCGTAAAATCCTGAGTGACAACCTCCTTCCCTCCACCAGGACATTAAAAATGGGTTGTGGCTGGGTCTTCCAGCAAGACAATGACCCAAAACATACAGCCAAGGCAACAAATGAATCGCTCATAAAGAAGCATATTAAGATCATAGAGTGGCCTAGCCAGTCTCCAGACCTTAATCCCATACAAAATTTATGGAAGGAGTTGAAGCTCCGAGTTGCCAAGCAGCAGCTTCAAAATCTTAATGATTTAGAGATGATCTGCAAAGAGGAGTGGACCAAAATTCCTTCTGACATGTGCGCAAACCTCATCATCAACTACAAAAAAGTCTGACTGCTGTGCTTTCCGACAAGGGTTTTGCCACCAAGTATTAAGTCTTGTTTGCCAGAGGGATCAAATACTTATGTCTCACTGAAAAATGCAAATAAATGTATCGATTGAAACCATCCAAGTAGAAAAGAAAAGGCAGCACTCATCGATCCTTCCAAGAGAGGTAACTTTATTTGCTTACATTAAAATCTTCACGGCCGGGGGTGCAGATTTTCAGAGTGCGGCAAGCCCGACGACGGCCGTTTCGCACCCACCTGGCGCTTCCACAGGTCAGTGCCGCACTCTGAAAATCTGCACCCCGGCCGTGAAGATTTTAATGTAAGCAAATAAAGTTACCTCTCTTGGAAGGATCGGTGAGTGCTGCCTTTTCTTTTCTACTTGGATCGATTTTATGACGTATTTTGGCTGAAGCACCCGTGATCCGGCGGCCACACTCCCATCGCAGGTGAGCAGGCATAATTACCCTCTTGAGCAGTGGTGCGGTCAGCTGTGCTTTCTTATAGATCGACAAATGTATCGATTGGTATTCGATCCTTTTGTCTGCCCTTATTCACACACTAAGGTCAACTCTGACATATGGTAAGGTTTTTAATATTAGACAGCGTAGGATCGTCCCAATCAGGGCACCTTGTCGAAGATGGGATGGCTTGTATGCTATTTTTGATGAAAAACAGTATTACTAAGAACCCTAAGTTATTAAAATGCACTTGCTTTTTACTTATTTAGTTACAGCAGGGTTTTTGCTCATTTTGTTTCTTGCAAGTTTTGTTCGCTTTATGGCCAATGTGAACATGCATTTATGTGCTGTATGTGCAACACCCCAGGTAACCAGTTGTTGCAGTGATGTTGCCTTCCTTTTGGGGAGGCCAATATCATGCTTGGAGGCAATGGAGTTCTCTTTATCATGTAAAGCACCCACATACAACACATTCCAAATCCAGGCCAGGAGGGTGAGCTCAGGACCCGGATTCAGGGGAGCTTCCCTAGCTATAGGCTTCCTGGTCTGGAGGAGAAGTGAGACAGTTGGTCCAGGGAGACCAAGGAGAGCAGACGTCTAGGAGAGACACAGAGCAGACAGCAGAGCTGGAAGCCAGGATTGAGCTGCAGCTCCAGGAAGGACAGATAACCCGAGGGGTTGAATGTGGTGGAGCTACAGAGGAAAGGAGCAGAGGAGAGACAAACAGGGCTCAGAGGGGAACTGTGACCGAGCACCCTCAGAGCCAGAACGCAGAAACCGGGTACCGGAGCCCGAGGCTATAGTGGGACTCTAGGACACTTGGCAGAACCTGAGGACTAAGAACTTTAAGTCACTAGCGCGCACCACACCTGAGACACAGCAGCACCTGAAGAGCCCAGGGTACGATAGAGTACCTATAAAAAGGCTCAAGCTGCCCGTCATGCAGGTACCTGTTCAAGGACAGTGAAAAGAGGACTTTGCTAAAAATCTTCAAAGCAACAGGGACCTCATACAACAGTGCAAGTAGGAAAAGCTCACGGACCTCAACTGAGAAGGAGCTTCTCCTATTGCCTCTGAGCCGGCCGGACCAAAGGACACCTGTGTCTGGTACCCTGGACTGTGGACTACTACATCTTCAGTAAACCAGGTAAAGACTTTACAACCTGTATCCTCCACTTATTCGTCGGCATCCACCACCTTGCCACACACCTTAGGAGCCCTGGGGACCCCGCTTCACCTGTGGGAAGTGTTACCATCATTGCTGCATCAACATCCCCCAGAGGTCCCCTTTAAAGCAGCGTCGGTCCCCCTATTGACTGAACTCCAGAGGTGGCATCACGACAGACTTTATCACAATTTCCCTTAAAAGACCTTTCCCCTTTAATTGGTTGCCCAGGGCCACGGACCGGGTCGCAGCCAGTGTGACATCCCCTTTAATAGCGCTTTATGGCCAATGTGAACATGCGTTTATGTGCTGCATGTATACCAACTTAATCCAAGCTCAAGTTTTGTGTTTTGTTTTTTTAATTTATATAATTTATACAATGTGATTTTCTGGATTTTATTTTTGACATTCTAACTCTCAATGTTAAAATTAACCTACCCTTAAAATTATAGACTGTTCATGTCTTTGTCAGTGGGCAAACTTACAAAATCAGCACGGGATCAAATACTTATTTCCCCTACTATAGTTTCTAAGTAAAAAAACTGGTGACAGGTTTCCTTTAAGTAGGAAAACTGTATTGATCAAAGGGGAATTATCAGCTTGTCTATTCTCTCAGGGTGGCCAGCATAACAGTGAACATCTCGGTTTCCTTACCGGACCCTACATGCCCGCTCACTTGGTATTCAAGCAAGCATTTGCCATTCTGGAAATATTTGTTATGTGATTGTGATTCTTTCTAAATGATTAGTAAAACTTTGTACAGTATCAAATTATGCATTACACTGTTCATACCTCCCAAGTGGCTGCTTTGGAGAAATTGTTCACACTCTGGTCCAGCAACCAGGTGGGTATTCCATGGCCATTGCACAGGAGCCCTGGGAACTACCTCATCTTCAGGCATCCTCTTTCGATTAGCTGTCTGGCACAAAGTTCTCTGCGCTTCATGACGATGACGTTGTGCCAGGCTGGCTTACCAAAAGTGGATCCACAGTTCCATCAGGTTGGAGGTGGTTTGCAGGGCTCCCTCCAACTGCCACAAAGTTTTGACCTGGCTGCTGGAACAGGGTTCTGCGAATTGCTCCGCTCATCTCTAGTTCCTACTATTGATGCTGATTGCTCCACTCATCCTTGCTTCCAAATTGTCACTTTTTTTACTTGATTATTAGACTTACATTAAGAAATGTATCATCTCTACAGAAAGCATTTGCTTGGTTTATATCTATATATTACGTATACTCCAAAGAGTATATTATATCTTGATTTGTAGGTATTTTAACAATAAATATCTCTAAATTCAGATGATTTTTGTGCTGATGTGCAGACAAAAAGCTGTTTAAGTGCATAGATGTGACTAAGTGTCTCTCTTTACTCATACAAATAATTGAGAAATTTGGTATGAATTATATATTGCTTTCTTACCGCACCATGAAATGTTAAAGTTCCTGTTGAGGTCTGTGCCAACACAGGGTCCATCTGATGCTGGTGAGCGATTCTTTCTCCACATGCGATCCTATAAAATGGATTTTGTTTTTACAGATTATAAGTTAGTGTTGGTCGAGGGCCATTGTATGTGATCTTAACATTAGTTATAAGACGTTATTACCTCTGTCCAGGTGTAAATATAACCATCTATGTTAATTACAGGGAGAATGTAGAAGTTCAAGTTTGTCAGTAGTTTCTTTATTCCTTCATCTTTGGAATAACCTGAAACAAGCTGAATAGGAATGATAAACACAGTCATAAGCTTGTTAAAAAATGTCATAAGCTAGTTAAAAAATTTTTTCTAACCACAACTCAATACATTTTGGTAAACCAACCTACGCACATACATGAAACATACTCATGAGGCTATGTGCCCATGATCCGGTAGTAGCAGCATTTTGGATACGGTGTATCCTGAACCATGCGGATTTACCACGTCCAATACATTCTGATGTGGAAATTTCTGTTGTGGATGACATGCTGTGGATCTGAAAGACGCGCCACATGTCAATTTCCGCAGGTGATCTGCAAGTGCACATAGACGTACAGTGGGCATGGGGTTTCTACA
The DNA here is from genome assembly GCF_032444005.1 of Ranitomeya imitator. NCBI lineage: Eukaryota > Metazoa > Chordata > Amphibia > Anura > Dendrobatidae > Ranitomeya > Ranitomeya imitator. Next base: position 544,557,623 of record NC_091286.1, on the reverse strand, counting down.
TGTCCCATCCACTATGCTGGAACATCTGGCAGCTGTGGTTTTCACCCTGCATAAATATGCGGCGTCAATACCGCAGAAAATTCTAAACGTGGGAATGTACCCTTCATACTAACCAGGATAAATGCACAATTAGAAGTATATTGATGGTGAATGATCATTGAGTGACTTTATAGTGTTTTGATTAAATAGGAGTTTTAAATATATTTGCACAGGATATATCTCTCAGTTTTGACCAACAGGATAAGAATGAATTCAAGAATTAAAGGGAACTTGCTATGAAACAGACTGACCCTCTCCCGCCACCAAGACTGTTATACAAGTTAGTAGTTGCTCTCTAAAGATGTCTGCTATTCTCTATCCAAATGAGCCTCTGAGCATGGAGGAAAAAAGAAATTCTTTCTTGGCATTACAAGCCAGCTCCATTTCTATCCAATGCACAGTGAGTAGGTAAAGCTGAGTCCAGAACACGTTGCACAATGTACATGAGTTGCTGTTTGAGCTTGCTTGGACGGATGCTAATTTGGCCAGCAGTTGTTCCTCCAGGCGAGGGTATCCAAAACTCCAGTCCTCATGGCCCATAGTACGTCATGTTTTCAGGATTTCCTTAATATTGCACAGTTGATTATTATTAAGGCATCAGCATCTGCCACATGTTCTCTCACCCAGGGGTGGACACTGACAGCTTGGGGCCCCTGTGCAAGAAATCTGTCTGGGCCCTCCTCCTTTTATGGTGACAAAGCTACAGATATATATATATATATATATAACCACACCCACACCCCCCCCGCACTCCTTTATTATGCATATTGCCGTCTCTTATTACACAGTGCCCTCTCTTGTTATGTACAGCACTGTCCCTTACATATTGGGTATTTAGAGTGCCCCTTTATTACATACCATCCTGTCTTGTTAGATATATATTGCAATTCAATGATGGCTGATGGAGCATGGGAAAGCTTATTTTCTAATGGAGGAGCTGATGGACTGGTCGTCTGGTCACCGGCTGCTCCATCAGCAGTCATTTTATTTCTAATAAGAGAGGGAACTATTTAATAAAAGGGGGCACTGTGAATAGGAAAAATAAGAATACTCTATGTAAGAGACAGCACTGTACATAACAGCAGAGGAAGTTATATAATGAGGGACGGCACCATATACAACCCCTTGCAAAAATTATGAAATCACCGGCCTTGGAAGATGTTCATCCAATTGTTTAATTTTATAGAAACAAGAGAAACACACAGAGTTCACTATAACCAATCAAAACATTATTGTTGACAATAATAATGACAGTGACAACATTGTTGAAATTATTAACGGCCATATATTAATTAATGCATAGCGGCGCCATATAGTAGAAGCATAGCATAATTGCAAAAACACCACAAACATACAACACTATAAAGATAAATATATAGCCGGACAAAACATCATATATATCATATGAGAAAATAGCTATAAATGAAGACAGAAAATACAATATAATATAAATGGCTCACACATGAACCAGAATAACAATATATATATATGTATTTAAGGCAGTGACCGGTGTCATATGCGAGGGTTCGCTATGTGTCCCCCAGGATGTGCTTAGAAGCATATTAGATCCGCTGGAGTGCCCTGTGCTCACAGCAGGTTTGCCTGTGAGACACAGGGAAGAATAAAAGTGAGTGTGAACTGGATCAAGTTATTTGTCCCAGAAATTATTCAGGAAAACCTGGTATGGGCTTTTATTTTGAAACGGACTGCAGTAAGGTAGTGGAGCCGGTCCGTTTCCTCCAGCCCAGATCTTATAGTGGCCCATGGCCATAGAATCTGGAGGATAGAAAAAAAAAACCCTGCAAGAGAGTTTGGGTGTGTCAGTCTGGTCTGGGAGTCAGACCTAGCAGGAGGCTTGTGCAGAGCTCTTTCCGTGTGGAGAAACACGGGCCAGGCAGAGCCTGAAAAGCCAGACACCCCACCGTACACGGGGGTGTAATACGCTCACGGCAGCGGATTGTGGACTGTTGTTATTTTTTCCCGGCTGCATACCGAAGGACTTGTTTGCTTTCTTTTCCGGTTTGTGAGTATGCTGTGAAATAAACAAGACTTTGTTTGAACTTTATATGGGTCACTGCCTATTCACTGCAAAGCAAGGACATCGCTACATCACATTTGGTGGAGAATGCGGGCAGTGTGAATTAAGGCATACCCCAACATCATTTGCATGTCTGTTATTAAGCCTGCTACATTATAATTCAGGCCTACAGACAAAATGGAGGAGATCCTGAGGCAGCTGGTCCTCACACAGCAACAACAGCAACAAACGAATAACCTGTTGCTGCAGCAAATTACAGCCCTGCGTGAGGCACCTCCAGCACCGACCCCGGAACGTCGCGATGCCTGAGACAAGGTCCGCTCCGCTTTAAGGAAATTGAGTCCGGAAGATGACGTGGAAGCTTTCCTCACCGTCTATGAGCGCACGGCAGAGCGGGAGAATCTGCCAGCAGCACAGTGGGCTGAAGTTGTGGCTCTGTTCTTGAGGGGTGATGCACTAAAGGCCTACTTTGACCTCAGTCGGGAGGATGCCCAGGACTATTCCAAGCTAAAAGGTGAGATCTTTGCCCGACTGGGGGTTAATACTTATGTGAGAGCTCAGCAGGTGTTTTCTTGGACTTTTGTGGAAGCCCAGCCTGCCCGGTCTCAGATTTTTGACTTACTGCAGCTTGTGAAACGGTGGCTCCAACCTGAGACTTTAACCACAAGTCAGATAGTGGAGAGGGTGGTGGTCGACCGACTGGTAAGGGCTCTGCCAGCAGCCATACAGCGTTGGGTGGGTCAAGGGGACCCGGGTACCCTAGACTAGGTTGTAGGTCTGATAGAGCGATATATGGCCACCCAGGACTTTATATGGGACACTGCTCCGCTTCGGCTGTCACGTAAGGCTCCGCCAGCTCAGGAGTCTGAGAAAAGTCCACGGCCCTCCACTGGGACAAGACCGGACCGAGTCCGTGCTGAGGGGTTGTCTCGGAAAGAGAGTGACCACAGACCTGTGTCCCCTAAACTGGCTCCAAGGTTACCTCGTGCCACAGTCATTACGTGTTGGCGGTGCCAAGAACCTGGACATGTGGTTGCTAATTGCCCCCCTAACAACAGAACCCATGGACTGCGGGTATACCCGCCGCGTGTCTATGTATGCCCAGCCAGTCTGCATTGCCACTACAGACCCTGCCGGTACCGAACCTCAGCTGTGCAGAGTGCTCATTAACGGGTACCAGACGGATGCTCTCTTGGACTCGGGGAGCTTGGTGACCCTGGTACACGGGTCCCTGGTTGCTGGGGACAGTCCTAATGGACGAAAGGTGGGGGTAGTGTGCATACATGGGGACCTCCGAGAGTACCCGACTGCGGAGGTCACGTTCTCCACCCCATGTGGAGAGATAAAACATGTGGTGGGAGTGGTAAAGACTCTTCCGTATGGGACTGTGATGGGTAGAGACTTGCCGTTGTTCTGGTCCCTCTGGGAGACCAGAGTTAACCCTCTCAGGGTAAAAAGCATTCCGGGTGCGGAACCCGAAGATCCCGAGTCAGGGACACCTGCCGTAGGGGTCGCCACGATAGGGACAGTGTGTAATCCCGATAGGTTTCCCCTAGAGGTATTGGCAGGAGAAGTGGAAGAGAATCCACCAATTCCTGAGCTGGAGGTGTCACCTGGTAAGTTTGGGACTGCCCAGGATCCCACTCTGATCCGGGCAAGGGAAAGAGTAATCGAAATGAATGGGGTGGCACAACAACCTGGTGCAGAAAAGGAGTTTCCCCGGATGACGGTCAACCAGGAGTTACTGTACAGGGTTGATAAAATCCGGGATGAGGTGGTGGAACAACTGGTAGTGCCCCAACCCTATCGTCGGGCGGTGCTCGACATGGCTCACACTCACATGTTGGGGGGGCACTTGGGGGCCAAAAAGACGTTAGAGCGCATATTACAGAGGTTTTTTTGGCCTGGTGTCTACGCTGAGGTTACAAAGTACTGTGACACATGTCCTGAGTGTCAACTAACCTCACCCACCACGAACTACCGGAGTCCATTAGTGCCTCTGCCCATCATAGAAGTACCCTTTGAGCGGATAGCGATGGATCTGGTGGGACCAATAGTAAAATCCGCCCGGGGCCATCAGCACATTTTAGTAGTCGTACACTACGCCACCCGGTATCCAGAGGCGATACCGCTCCGGCACACTTCGGCTAAACTAATAGCCCGTGAACTGTTTGCCATGTTTTGTCGCCTTGGGCTTCCCAAGGAGATCCTTACAGATCAGGGAACCCCTTTTATGTCTAAAGTGACTAGGGAGCTATGTAAATTGCTCCAAATTAAACAGTTGCGTACGTCAGTGTACCATCCACAAACCGATGGGTTGGTCGAGAGGTTTAATAAGACCCTCAAGGCCATGCTCAAAAAGGTGGTCGCCAAGGATGGGAAGGATTGGGATATGTTATTGCCATATTTAATGTTCGCCATTCGCGAGGTACCACAGGCATCCACAGGGTTCTCCCCATTTGAGCTATTGTATGGCAGGCACCCAAGGGGACTGCTGGATGTAGCCAAAGAGACATGGGAACAGGAGCCCACTCCACATAAGAGTGTTATCGAGTATGTGGCAAGTATGCAGGATCGGATTGCAGTCGTGCAACCCATAGTAAAGCAGCATCTGTTGGATGCCCAGGCCGCTCAGAGCCGTACATATAATAAAAAGGCCACGGTCAGGACCTTTAAAGAAGGAGACCGGGTGTTGGTACTAGTACCCACCCCAGAGAGTAAACTCATGGCCAAGTGGCAAGGGCCTTATGAGATACGGGGGAAGGTGGGGGAAGTGAATTACAAAGTGTACCAACCCGGGAAAAGAAAACCCGAGCAGTTGTACCATGTAAACCTGCTAAAGGCCTGGAAGGACCGGGAATGTTTGGTCACAGATGCAACTACGGTCATCCAATTGGAGGTCCCTCTGGCACTGGCCAAGGACACAGCCAGGTGTGAGGTGAAAGTCAATGATGCCCTCACAAAACAGCAGCGGCGGGAGGCTCGAGCTTTGGTACAGCAGAATATGGATATATTCTCAGAGCTGCCGGGGCGAACCTCAGTGATTCAGCATGACATTGTCACTGAGCCCCGGGTAAAGTTGCGGATGAAACCGTACAGAGTGCCAGAAGCCCGAAGGCAAGCCATCGCGGCCGAGGTAAAGCAAATACTTCAGTTGGGAGTCATTGAAGAGTCCCGAAGTGAGTGGGCTAGCCCCATTGTACGAATACCAAAACCTGATGGGTCATTACGCTTCTGTAATGACTTTAGGAAGTTAAATGAAGTGTCAAAATTTGACCTGTATCCCATGCCACGGGTGGACGAGCTAATTGAGAGACTGGGGAAGGCCCAGTACTTCACCACGCTGGATCTCACAAAAGGTTACTGGCAGGTTCCCTTAACAGAGTCAGCTAAAGAAAAGACTGCTTTTATAACCCCAGAGGGTCTCTATCAATACATTGTCTTACCTTTTGGGTTACATGGGGCTCCGGCCACATTCCAGAGGCTGATGGACATTGTGTTAGCGCCACATAGAGATTACGCATCGGCCTATTTGGATGACATAGTCAGATTTAGAACCGACTGGGATACCCATCTGACCCAGGTACAAGCAGTGCTGGAGTCTCTTAGAGCTGCAGGGTTAACAGCAAACCCAAAGAAATGCGCGATAGGTCTCACGGAAGCCCGGTACTTGGGATACGTGATCGGCCGGGGGGTTATCAAACCTCAAGTTAACAAAATTGAGGCCATTCAAATCTGGCCCAAGCCCTTAAATTCCAAACAAGTGAGGGCATTCCTTGGCATCATTGGGTATTACCGTCGATTTATACCCAATTTTGCTGGTAAATCGGCTTCCCTAACGGACCTGTTAAAAGGGAAGAAAACGGTGATGGTCAAGTGGAATCCTCAAGCAGAGGAAGCTTTCCAGTCCCTGAAGTCGGCGTTGTGTGGACAGCCGGTCCTCATCAGCCCTGACTTCAAGAAAACCTTTGTTGTGCAAACCGATGCTTCAGAGGTAGGCTTAGGAGCGGTGCCGTCGCAAGAGGTGAACGGGGATGAGCATCCAGTCACCTATTTAAGCAGGAAACTGACCCCGGCAGAGAAAAATTATAGCGTAGTGGAGAAGGAGTGCTTGGCGATTAAATGGGCCTTGGAGTCTCTACGCTACTATTTGCTCGGGCGTCAGTTTCGGTTCGTAACGGACCATTCACCCCTTGTCTGGATGAGAAATGCAAAAGAGAGGAATGCCCGAGTCACCAGATGGTTCTTGTCCTTACAAAACTTCAGCTTCTCTGTGGAACATCGGGCTGGGAAGTCACAGGGAAATGCCGATGCCCTGTCACGGGCACCATGTATGCTGACAAATGTTCAACCCCACAAGTCTGAACAGAGGGGGGGGGGGTATGTAAGGCAGTGACCGGTGTCATATGCGAGGGTCGCTATGTGTCCCCCAGGATGTGCTTAGAAGCATATTAGATCCGCTGGAGTGCCCTGTGCTCACAGCAGGTTTGCCTGTGAGACACAGGGAAGAATAAAAGTGAGTGTGAACTGGATCAAGTTATTTGACCCAGAAATTATTCAGGAAAACCTGGTATGGGCTTTTATTTTGAAACGGACTGCAGGAAGGTAGTGGGGCCGGTCCGTTTCCTCCAGCCCAGATCTTATAGTGGCCCATGGCCATAGAATCTGGAGGATAGAAAAAAAAAACCCTGCAAGAGAGTTTGGGTGTGTCAGTCTGGTCTGGGAGTCAGACCTAGCAGGAGGCTTGTGCAGAGCTCTTTCCGTGTGGAGAAATACGGGCCAGGCAGAGCCTGAAAAGCCAGACACCCCACCGTACACGGGGGTGTAATACGCTCACGGCAGCGGATTGTGGACTGTTGTTATTTTTTCCCGGCTGCATACCGAAGGACTTGTTTGCTTTCTTTTCCGGTTTGTGAGTATGCTGTGAAATAAACAAGACTTTGTTTGAACTTTATATGGGTCACTGCCTATTCACTGCACAGCAAGGACATCGCTACATCACAGTATGTATATATATATATATATATACATATATATATATATATATATATACATACACACATATTTAAAAAAAAAGAGAAAACTTTTAAATCACAAAAATATAGCTCAGATGACTTGGGAATACGATATTCATCCGCAGACTAAAAAAAAAAGCAGATCAAAGCAGACCCCTTGGAGGATGTTCATTCAGTTGTTTAATTTTGTAGGAAAAAAGCAGATCACAGACATGGCACAAAACTAAAGTAATTTCAAATGGCAACTTTCTGGCTTTCAGAAACACTAAAAGAAATCAAGAATAAAAAGTGTGGTAGTCAGTAATGGTTGCTTTTTTTAACCAAGCATAGGGGAAAAATTATAGAGTCACTAAATTCTGAGGAAAAAAATATAGAATCATGAAAAACAAACAAAAAAACACTCCAGCACATCACCAGTATTTTGTTGCACCACCTCTGGCTTTTATAACAGCTTGCAGTCTCTGAGGCATGGACTTAATGAGTGTCACACAGGACTCTTCATCAATCTGGCTCCAACTTTCTCTGATTGCTGTTGCCAGGTCAGCTTTGCAGGTCGGAGCCTTGTCATGGACCATTTTCTTCTTCCACCAAAGATTTTCAATTGGTTTGAGATCCGGACTATTTGCAGGCCATGACATTGACCTTATGTGTCTTTTTTCAAGGAATGTTTGCACATTTTTTGCTCTATTGCAGGAAGCATTATCATCTTGAAAAATGATTTCATCATCCCCAATCACCCTTTCAATTGAAGGGATAAGAAAAATGTCCAAAATATCAACATAAACTTGTGCATTTATTGAAGATGTAATGACAGCCATCTCCCCAGTGCCTTTACCTGACATGCAGCCCCATATCATCAATGACTGTGGAAATTTGCATGTTCTCTTCAGGCAGCCATCTTTACAAATCTCATTGGAATGGCACCAAACAAAAGTTCCAGCATCATCACCTTGCCCAATGCAGATTCGTGATTCATCACTGAATATGACTTTCATACAGTCATCCACAGGCCACAATTGCTCTTCCTTAGCCCATTGTAACATTGTTTTTTTCTGTTTAGGTGTTAATGATGGCTTTTGTTTAGCTTTTCTGTATGTAAATCACATTTCCTTTAGGCGGTTTCTTACAGTTTGGTCACAGACGTTGACTCCAGTTTCTACCCATTCGTTCCTCATTTGTTTTGTTGTGCATTTCCTGTTTTGGAGACATATTGCTTTAAGTTTCCGATCTTGGCGCTTTGATGTCTTCCTTGGTCTACCAGTATGTTTGCCTTTAACAACCTTCCCATGTTGTTTGTATTTGGTCCAGATTTTAGACACGGCTGACTATGAACAACCAACATCTTTTGCAACATTGCGTAATGATTTACCCTCTTAAGATGTTGATAATCTTCTCTTTTGTTTCAATTGACATCTCTCGTGTTGGAGCCATGATTCATGGCAGTCCACTTGGTGCAACAGCTCTCCAAGGTGTGATCACTCCTTTTTAAATGCAGACTAACGAGCAGATCTAATTTGATGCAGGTGTTTTTGGGTATGAAAATGTACAGGGTGATTCCATAATTTTTTCCTCAGAATTGAGTGATTCCATATGTAACGGGGTCTACCGTGCTGGAGTACCTCTTTCAGTACCACCCCGTGTTTCAGGAGGTCCACTCTGCTTTGGCTGAAGTCTGAATGAAGGACGCTGGCTGGAATTGCTTGGTTACATGGACGCATATAAAAGATCACTGCTTCTCCACGTATTTCCAGTATGACAACGCTTTACTCACAGGACACAGGCCAGACATACATTACAATAGCCGCAGGTGGCCGGAGTCTGCCGATATTCACTGTGGGAATTACAAAGGTGGGGGGAGGACAGAAGGGGAATATCTTGTCCCCTCTGCCCAGGGGCGCAGCCTGTGGGCTGATGCATTAGGGACATGCATCTACCATGGAACCTATTATACATACATAGAACTGCACAACATATGCTGGGTGCTGGGGGGTTCCGTAACACCATAATTTTTCCCTTATGCTTGGTTAAAAAAAGTAACCATTACTGACTACCACATTTTTTGTTCTTGATTTCTTTTAGTGTTTCTTAAAGACAGAAAGTTGCCTTTTGAAATGACTTTAGTTTGGTGCCATGTCTGTGATCTGCTTTTTTCCTACAAAATTAAACAACTAAATGAACATCCTCCAAGGGGTTGTATAAATTGAGAGGAAGGTACGTAATAAGTGACGGTGTTATACATAATAAAAGAAGACACTATATACTAAGTACCTGTGCTATACATAAATGGGTACACTACATACTAAGAGACTGTGCCATCTACTATATAATTGTCTAAGGGTCACTTCCGTCTTTCTGTCTGTCTGTCCTTCTTTCTGTCATGGATATTCATTGGTCGCGGCCTCTGTCTGTCATGGAATCCAAGTCGCTGATTGGTCGTGGCAAAACGCCAACGACCATTGCCACAACCAATCAGCGACGGGCGCAGTCAGGCGGCAACATGGCCGCTCCTTCCTCCCCGCAGTCAGTGCCCACTCCGTACTCCTCTCCAGTCAGTGCTTACACAGATTTAATGGCAGCGCTAATGGACCGCGGTGTAACGCACTCCATTAACACCGCTATTAACCCTGTGTGACCAACTTTTTTACTATTGATGCTGCCTATGCAGCCTCAATAGTAAAAAGATCTAATGTTAAAAATAATAAAAAAATAAAAAATCATCATATACTCACATTCCGGCGCCTTTCCCGCTCCTCGCGACGCTCCGGTGACCGCTCCATGCAAGCGGCAGGTTCCAGTGGCAAGGATGGTATGCGACAAGGACCTGCCATGACGTCATGGTCATGTGACCGTGACCTCATCACAGGTCCTGCGCGCTTGCGCGAGATGGACCTGCCATGATGTCATGGTCATGTGACCGGACCGCGACATCATCACGGGTCCTGCGCTACCAACCCTGGAACCGGAAGCTGCCAAGTGCACTGCACATAGGCAACATGACTACAAGGGCTCCCTCGGAAGGTGAGTATATGTTTATTTTTTATTTCTTAACCTGTGACATACGTGGCTGGGCAATATACTATGTAGCTCGGCAATATACTACGTAGCTGGGCAATATACTACGTGGCTCTGTGCTGTATACTACGTCACTGGGCAATATACTACGGAACTGGGCAATATACTACGTAGCTGGGCAATATACTACGTCACTGAGCAATATACTACATAACTGGGCAATATACTACGTGGCTGGGCAATATACTACATCACTGAGCAATATACTACGTGGCTGGGCAATATACTATGTGGCTCTGTGCTGTATACTACGTCATTGGGCAATATACTACGTAACTGGGCAATATACTACGTTGCTGGGCAATATACTACGTCACTGAGCAATATACTACGTAGCTGGGCAATATACTACGTCGCTGTGCAATATACTACATGGCTCTGTGCTGTATACTACGTCACTGGGCAATATACCACATAACTGGGCAATATACTACGTGGCTGGGCAATATTCTACGTTACTGAGCATTATGCTACATGATTGGGCAATATACTACGTGGCTGGGCAATATACTACGTGGTTGGGCAATATACTACGTGGCTGGGCAATATACTACGTGACTTGGCAATATACTACGTGGCTGGGCAATATACTATGTGGCTGGGCAATATAATAAGTGACTGGGCAATATACTACGTGGACATGCATATTCTAGAATACCCGATGCGTTAGAATCGGGCCGCCATCTAGTACATAATAAGTGACTACACTATATACTAAGGGACTGTGCTATATATAATAAGTGAGTACACTATATACTAAGGGACTGTGCTATACATAATAAATGAGTACACTATATACTAAGAGATTGTGCTATACGTAATGAGGCTACATGCATGTATCTGTATGCAGTGTCAGTTTGCAGTGAGCTTCTACAGATGTATTAAAGATGTTCTGATGTCCTGTTCTGATTCCCAAAATTGGATCACAACAGAACATTCTCTGACCCTCATGGATCTCATTAACAGATCTGTGATTTTCATGTAATAATAATAATAATAATTTTTATTTATATAGCGCCAACATATTCCGCAGCGCTTTACAACTTATAGAGGGGACTTGTACAGACAATAGACATTACAGCATAACAGAGATCACAGTTCAAAACAGATACCAGGAGGAATGAGGGCCCTGCTCGCAAGCTTACAAACTATGAGGAAAAGGGGAAACACGAGAGGTGGATGGTAACAATTGCTTTAGTTTTTCGGACCAGCCATAGTGTAAGGCTCGGGTGTTCATGTAAAGCTTCCTTCATGAACCAGTCAACTACCTAAGTATGTAACAGTACAGACACAGAGGGCTATTAACTGCATAAAGTGAATGAGAACATGATACGAGGAACCTGATTATGTTTTTTTTTTTTTTTAATAGGCCACACAGGGATAGTTAGGTTAATGCATTGAGTATGTGTGAATGGACCTATAAAACTCTACGAGCCCATGTGCCATCCAATAAAAAAACCTGGAAGCATACGGATATTTCATACAAATGTGAGAATGTAGAATAAGGGATTTTACAAATAACATTATCACTCCAATTCACACAGTGCAGATACAGAATAATATTTACATCGAGGCATTTATCTCTGATTAGAGCTGCATTCTCCTGTTTCTTCTCCATCTGGTCAGACCTTCATGTCAACATATCCCAGACACAACTCATCTTGTCGCAATGATCATCACAGCCTTGAAAATAACAAGGTCACATACATTGTATACATACATGTGTCTCCCCCTGAATACAGATTTGTACCCCACCATTAAAAATATAAAGTGATAAGCAGCACTATGTCAATTATTAAATATAATGTTTGACCCCCAATAATATAAATTACTCAGTCTTTGACTCTCCCTGACAGGGTCTTCTCCCAACTTTCAATTCATTATAAAGGGTCCTATGCACCTTTTCGCCTCCTTTCCCACTCCCCAATAAATTTTAAGTCTCCCGAGAGCATCAGAATGAATTGTGAGATGGAGGAGGATACTATCAGGGATTTAGCATCCTCTTCCACCACCTAATTCATTTTACATCCATATCTAAGGTCCCCCTTCCTCCATCCCAATCTCCTACATCTCTCATTGTCCTCTTTCCTCCCGCAACCCATCATTGTCCTCTCCACCACCCCCACCTTTGCCCTCTCCACCACCCCATCATTGCCCTCTCCACCACCCCCATCATTGCCCTTCCCATCACCTTCATCATTACCCTCCCCATCACCTCTATCATTGCCCTCCCCATCACCTCAACCATTCCCCTATCCACCCCTCCAATCATTGTCCTCTCCACCATCCCAATCATTGCCCTCCCCATCACCTCCATCATTGCTCTATCCACCACCTCAATCATTGTTCTCCCCTTCACCTTAATCATTGTTCTCCCAACCACCCCAATTATTGTTCTCACCCACCACCTACATCATTGCCCTCTCCTCTACCTCCATCATTACCCTCTCCACCACCCTAATCATTGTTCTCTCCCACCACCTCCATCGTTGCTTTCTCTGCCACCTCCATCATTGCCTTCTCTACCACCTCCATCATAGCCATCTACCCCACATCCATCACCACCCCAACATTGCCTACACACACACCACCACTCACCTCTCCACACATTCCCCACAGCCGCAGCATCTTTGTTACCGGCAGCTTTCTATCTGACACAGGCGCGTGCTGAATGCTGATGTCATCCAATCACGCAGCTGTCAGACAGGAAGCGCCGGGCAGAAAGCGGAGGATGGATTCCTGCAGCTCCCCTCCGCTGCTATTTTCTCCTGCAGGCAGCGGAGCTGCAGGATCATTCACTGCCTGCTGTAGGTGAGGGCAATCTGGCCAGGGACCCCCCGGAACCTTGGGGCTGGAGAAACAGACCAGATTGCCCTCAGTAATAGCTGCCCTGCAGGGGCTTAGGAAACACTGCTCCAGATCAACCATAGACATGGTGCATGAATTTGTTCTTTAGACTGAGCAGAATGTGATTTGCTATCAGGCTTTACGGTTTGTGGATTCTCTCCCCAGAGAACTTTCTTTTTCTTGAAATCTACTGGTTTGGGAATGTTGAGGCATGCTAAACAGTTAAACCACAAATAGTAACACCTTCAGGGATAAAAATTATACAGTATAGAAATATGAATTATATATATATATATATATATATATATATATATATATATATATATTGTGAGGCTGTGGCCTCTGATACAGCTATGGGGCGCTGTTTGTTCCCCCCAGAATATGCATGCAGACGGATGAAGTCCGTAGGTGTGCATGAGAGTCATGGATTTTCGGTCCGGGTTTTTCATTTGGCTGAAGGCCACAGGTTTGTGTGTGTTTAAAAGCCCTGCAGTAAGGGGTATGTATGGGGGTGTCAGGCCGTGTCAGGTGTCTGGTCAGGTCAGGCCAGGTGTGCGAGGTGCACGTCAGAGTCAGTCTGGTGTGTGCTTGTCTGCAAAGTGCATGGAGGCCAGCAGAGCCAGCACCCAGGGTAGCTGAATAGCCTGGCACCCGCAGCGTACACAGAGATGCAAGTCGTCCATGGTACTGGTCTCGGATGTGGTCAGTCCTGTGCCCGGAGGTGGATATCCTGTGCCCGTAGGAGTCGGATGTGGATAGTCCTGTGACCGGAGGTGGATGTCCTGTACCCGAAAGATGACTAGCATGTGCAACGATTGCAAACAGGTGGATATGGTGCCCGGCTGCTATCCGGAGGATATCCTGAACTGTGTACGACTGTGTGAGTAATGAGTCTGTAAGAGACTGTGATACAGTGATGCAGGACACCCACGAGAACTAGTCAGTGGAGGGCTGGCGTGTGTAGTGTCTGCAACATATGAGGCTGTGTGTAGGGAGACATATAGAGACTGAGATGGCGTGCGGTCGCCCAGGGAAACAGGACAATGGAAGTCTGGCCTGTTTAGGGACCGCAAATCTAAAGCCATGTGATATGCATTTCTCTGAACTGGTGTAAAAGTTATATGCATTTATGTGAAGTGGAGTTTAATGCTGTGAAGAAACACATTAAAAGAGACTTTGGTGTTTGAATTTGTGGGTCACTGCTTCTTCACTGCGTACGAAGCTGCTGCAGCTTTACAATATATATATATATATATATATATATATATATATATATATATATGTATATATAAAGTGTAGTATTAAACCACCCGGTGCACTATGAAACAGTACATGCTAAACAGTTAAGAACAGATACCACTGATGCATATCTTAGAGAAAAGTACTGGGAGTATATACCCTATTCATTTGGACACAATAAGAATCACAAGGACACTCCGAAACTATATATCCTACAACAAACTATGGAGTAAACAGTCCCATAAACAAGTGATAAAAATATAACAATAGATTTTATTGACAATTAGATACAGACTGACATAACAAGATCCAACCATGGTACATGAACAGGGGACACAAACTACTGTAATCACAATATGGGCTCAATGAGTGGATCACTGAGTAATGCATATAGTATATCATACATCAAAAAAAGTGCTTAGTGCAAGACAAAGTGCCAGAATATATGCGGATCAATCCCTGCAAGTAAGTAAATCTCCATGTGGTCCATACCATATATATAGTCAAAGGGAGAAAGGTAATATGGAACCGCTCATCTTACCCATCAATGTATGCCAGTGTGTGTGGGCTGCCGGACACACACTGGCATACATTGATGGGTAAGATTAACCCTGAGAGAGCAGGACATGAACCATGTCCTATGCCATGGCAGGACTACTTTGGATTTGGTGTATTACTGTGGACCTTCATGAGATTTTTAACTTTTATTTTTTTAATAAATTGGTAAGGGATAGCGCGTGGGAGTGTTTATTCAAATAAAGTGTTTTTTTGTGTGTGTGTGTGTTTTTATTTTTTTACTATCGGGTTAGTAATAGGGGTGTCTTTCACTTCTCCATTACTCTCAGCAAGAGTTGATGGCAGCTGTGATTTTTGACAAATGACAGCTGTCATCACCCACAACCCCGACTGCCACTGCCTCAGTGCAATTGGAAAGAGGCGGGCAAAGAGCCAAAACTTTTAGGCTCACAAGGGCCCAATAACTGGGGACGTTCCCAGCCTGATAATATGAGCTAGCAGCTGTCTGCTTTACCTTGGCTGATTATGAAAATTAGGGGGACCACATATTCTTATTTTTCATTTACTTAATAACTAAATACAAGTACAGTAAACTATACACGCAAAGCACTAATTATAATCACGGATATCTATCTATCTGTCTATCTGTCTATCATCTCTATCTTTGCAGATCTAACTCATCTCTCATTTCTATTCTGCATTCCATTCCAGTATGTGTCACATGGATGATGCAGACAGACGGCACACGGACAGACGGACATGGAGAGCACAAGCTAATGTTTTGCAGCACCGGAAATATCAGACGTGTAAAGGAGGCCTTATATGTAGAGGACGCCCTGTTGATTGAGCCTTTACAGCCACACATTCTCTCTGTGGTGGCCTGGACAGGGGGAATACAATATTAATATGTTAGTGGCTCTCCTGTGTCTTATAGACGAGGTCTTGAGTAGGGTAGCCCTCTGAGATGATTATATGCTGTAATAAAATATTGCTGTGTTAAAACAACCTGTTAAAGGGATTGTCTGAGATGATGAAAAAAGTTATATTTTCATGAAACATCACCACATACAATCATGAATTCATCTGATAGTACACCTTGATAGCAGACAGCCTGTGGATTAAAATGGCGCTGTTTTTAGAAAAAGGTCCTTATTTTTATCAATATTGGAAAATCACATTGGAAAGACCCCTGTATTGCAAGGAGAAGGTAGTGCACCACCTTGCAATGTATGAGTCACTGCGCCTATGGATACTTCTACTTCTACTAACCTCTCTAACAAACCACTGACAGAAGGCAGGGGAGATCCATTCTCTGGCATGTATACCACAATCCATGAAGATGGCCGGGCCGTCGATGCTTGATTTCCCAACCTATCCAGACAATGAATACACATTATAAGTATTATACTGTACAGAACATGACAAGCATTTTCTATTGTTATCGTTTCTAAACCTTTGTTTCAGAATCTGTAACACAGGATTTACCTAACAAGCAGATGTTGAATTTTTGTAGCATTATTGGACTGATTACTTAGCACAAAAGCCCTCTGTTATCCATCAATCTCTTGATTTTTTTTCCCTGCTTTCAAATACACAGTTTGAATAATTTAAATTATTTCCATGATTAAAAATGTCCGCTAAATAGTGTTATTCATAATGCAGCAACTGAACTAGCTGTGCATTAAGTGTGGTCTGAAAATAATGGCGCCAAGTCATGTCTTGGAAGCTGCTTTATTGATTTAGAAGGTAAAATACTGAATTCATGAAATAGATCTGTATTCCTATAATGATTATCTGATTATGAAATATTTAATCAGTCAATACCATTCATATTATGGAGCTTAAAGTGAATATATCAGCGGGCTTTTGCTATGTAATCTGACAGCAGTATAATATTGGGTCAGAGACTGTGATTCCCCAGATGTATCACTTAGTTTACTGGGTGCAGCAGTTATAATAGAGTCACAGTTTTCTCTGTTGCAGATTTAGCAGAGCTCAAATGCTGAGCTCCTTATAACCCCACCCACGCCACAAGTCACTTCTCTCTTCTAGGATCTTGCTATCTTTTGTCTCTGTCTCCTCTCTAGTTAGAGACACCCACATCATGCGGCACTGTCACATCAACCTTAGGTCCTCTTGTTATGCACTATAAACCCTTTTGAACATTGTTAAATGAAACTACCTCTGTCCCCTCAGCTTAGCCTCTCCCACTCTGGGCTAGTTCCAACCATTAACTCTAGCTTTCTCTACTGTCAGGCAGCACACAACATGAACCTCATTAACACAGGTCATAATTCACATTACACAACATAACATTACATGTGTTCTTCAAGGACTAACGTTGGGCAATCTGTCCACCTCCTTACGCAGGTAGGCTGTACTAACAATGAGGTAATTCAGAAAGTATGAAAACCTGTAATATTTTGAAACTAAGGCTCACAAAATTATGTCCACAACATATTTTTTAATAAAAATACTGTATAAAGTGGACAACCCCTTTAAAATGGTCAAAAGCATCGGACCTCTAAATCAACCCTGTTATCTGCTAAATATATGAGATGAGTAGAGTTAGAGGGGTTCTTCACCCTGTTGGGAAGGAAGTTCTCAGATGCTGCTGGAACACAACATCTCCATCAAAACAACTCCATCAATTTGAATAGGGGGTGGATCTGAGTCGCCCGCCAGGGCCGTGGGGTACCCGCTACCTGGTCCGTTGTTCACAGGGGGATGTCACGGTGGTGACCCGGACCATGGCCCTGGGCGCCCATGTAAAAGGGGAAAGTCTTTAAAGGGATTTGGTGAATAGAGTTTATGTTCGTGACACCACCTGTGGTATTCGGTCTGTGGAGACCGATGCTGCTTTAAGGGGTCATCTGGGGTGATGGCAGCTAGATGGTATAACTTCCCACAGGTGAAGTATGTCCCCAGGGCTCCCGGTATGTAGATGGAAGATGGTGAATGGCGCAGTAAGAAACGAGGACACAGGTTTGCAGTCTCTTTACCTTGTTTACTGAAGACTTCAGGCAGCCACAGTCCAGGGCACAAGATAACAGGGCAGGCAGAGTCCAGCCGGCTTGAAGGCAAGTTCAGAGCCCCCTTTACGAGGTGGAGTTAAAAGCCTTCCTCTAGCGCGATGGTGTTGTAGTCCCTTACTTGTCTATGGCTTCACATAAGGTCCTCACAGTTCTCTCTGTCCCCATATAGGATAGGACATAACCCATATGACTGGTGACTTGAGCCTTTTTACAGGGACTCTAGCACGCCCCGGGCTCTATAGGTGTCACTGTGCCTCCTGGGTATTAAGGCGGACAGGTAACTTGCAGTTCAGCTGTCCTGCCAGTCTCTGCTGTAAGTCGTAGAGTCCCTTACAACCTTGGTGGTCCAGCTACCAGTTATCTGCACCTCAGAAGGAGGCAGCCTCCTCGTAGCTGGTCTCCCCTGATGTTACTCTCCTGTGCTTTGCTCTCCTTTACGCTCACTGAACAATAGTCGTCTCTCTGTATGTCTCTTTCTGGGAGCTGTGGTACTTCAGACCACATGGCCCCTTTAGACCTTCTTCCTGCCTTAGACTGCTCCAGTCTGCTGTCTGGCACTGACTGACTAACTTTCCCTCCAAAACTAACATATATATGGGGAGTCACCTAGTAAATAGGATCAAAAGCTCCCCCTGGTGGCCTAGAGTGTGAACATGTTGCATGCTTGTGTTTACCTTGTCAAAGTTATCCTTCCTTGCCTTCAAGCGTAACATCACTCTCCCCATGGGGAAAGCAATGTTACTGTGATGACCAGGACCCTGGGGTGCCAGAGATCTGCAGTACCTTGCCATGGCCACTATAGAAATGGCGAAGCTGCTGTGTTCCACCAGCATCTGAAAGCTTCTGGCCATTGCCACCAGTATGAGCTGCCGGTTGTCGCAACCCCAAATGAACAAATATTGACGGCCTATCCTAATGATAGGCCATCAATATAAAAGTGTTGGCAACCCCCTATAAGGAGTCGTTGGTATGAGGTGGACAATTCCGTTATTCCATTTTCATACAGGCTATAGAAATTTCCAGAATAAGTCATATTTTTAATATTTTCTCACCCTAAGAACATACATTGTACGGCCTTCATAGGTTTTACCAATTTTAATGCGTCTGACAAGATCTGAATGTTTAGTAGTCATCTCGCCCATCCACTGAACAATCTAGATCAAACATGTAAAGGAAGAAAGGTATTTAGCATCAATAAAGGAAACTTTCTAAATATGACCTAATACACATGTAGAATCAAACAAACTAACATTTAGGAGTGAATGTGCCAAAATCACTAAATGCTTTGTATACCTTTGCACAGATTTTTGTATTGTTCATGTGCTTTCGAAATACAAAGTTAAGAAGCTTTCTAAATAGTTTTCATTAAAAATGTGCTCCTTTTTGGTGCTGCAAGTGAAGACACCAGCACTCTGGATACACACAGAACTCCCATCAGCCTGTATTACAGGGAGAGGCACTCCCGCAAGAGAAAAATCTGAAAGTTAGATTAGGCAGCAAACTGCATTTCAGGCGGGTCTGAAAATGAAGAAGGAGTGAAGATTGCAGACTGAATATGCCACTAACATACCTGCAGGTAAAACATTTTGTTCTATGTCAAAGGCCTTCAGAGTATTTAAAGGGAACCTGTCACCTCTTTTTAGTGTCTGAACAAATGCCTCCAGTTTTTATATCTCCTGTAAAGCAAACTTGTCTATTGTCTCCTGACTCTCCCTGTATACCCCCAAAAATACCTTTTGAATTGCTCCAGTGCTGTATGCAAATCAGTTGGTCTGGTCCAAAGGGTGTCATTCCTGCAGTGTCTGTGCCTCCTCTCTGCTCCTAATGGCGGTCCTCCAGCTTTGACTGATGTGGATGACATGTCCTGCGTCATCCATGTAGCGCAGCGAAATCACACACCTGCGCAGTAGCATCACCGTCTCGAGCAGGCGCACTTTGCTCTTCCCTACTGGTTCTGGTACATAGGAGCTGGAATTACGTTGTCATGACACAGCTGTCGGTGACCTGGGACCAGGGGCTCCTTCCCTGTCCCTAACACTAGGGGGCGCCCTAGCTCACCCTGCTCCCTGAGATACTTCAGATGACGAAGATGCCTTATCTCCTGAGTTAGCCCTCTGTCTGTTCTCTTTCCCCACCCAGGGAAGAGGGGGCGCTACTGTGCACCGTAGTACAACAACCCGACAAACAAGGCAACATGGACAACGGTTAATAGAAAACTCCAGGTATAAAAAATATTCACTCACATACTGTATAACAGAGGAATGCACCGTGGTGTGAAGGTAGGGGAATAAACAAAAACAGAAAAGCGTAAGGAATTACCACACATTAAAACCCAGCAACAGTCACTAATAACTCCTCCAACTCTCCTTCTCATATGAACTCCTCTTTAGCCATGCAGCAAATACTAGCTCTGACAAGGATTTGTAACAGAGCCCAGATTATAAAGGGGAAGGTAGTGGCTAAACGAAATCAGCTGTTAACATAAGGACTTCCAACACCCTTGTTCTGCCAGAAGAAATAAACACCTTTAAAAAGAAGGAGAAGTGCTTCTTCTCAGCGCTGGAGTAGTAGAAGCAATCAGACGCTGCGGTCTTCTGGCTCCACATTGTTGTGGTAACACTGTGACAGACGTATCTTCACATACGCGCAGTTATGTTTTATGCCTTGCCCATAGTAAAGCAGAGCAAACTGCGCCTGCGCAAGCTGGTGATGCTACTGTGCAGGCGAGAGATTTTTGTTGGGCTATGTGTATGATGCAGGACATGTCATCCACATCAATCAAAGCTGGAGGATGGCCATTGGCCATTAGGAGCAGAGAGCAGGCACAGATACTGCAGCAATGACGACCATTGGACCTGATCATCTGATTTACATACAGCGCGGGAGCATTTCAAAAGGTATTTTGGGGGGTATACAGGGAGGGTCAGGAGACAAGAGACACATTTGTGGAATGCAGTACAGGAGATGGAAAAGTTGGAGGCATTTGTTCAGAGACTAAAAAATAGTGACAGGGTCCCTTTAAAGGATTAATCCTGAGGTAGATATAGTGCATGGTCTGTCAGTGGTGCGCTGTGTCCTCATGTTCTGCTCTAAGCATAATATTTATACAGTGTCGGACTGGGGTGACAAGGGCCCACCAATAACATTGACTTTAGGGGGCCCACTTTTCACCTGCATGCAAATATTCTACTACCTTCGTTCACAAATTTACCTATATCTCTATGTAATAATAAACTGGGTAGCGTGGTTAATGAATGATGAGATGCTGCTTTTTCTGTTCGGAGTGGATCAAGTGAATTGTGCCAAGTACTGCCCATAAAGTGGGGTTGGGGGCCCAGATCTACACAGGGACCCACCGGGGGATTCCCCTGTTACCCTGTGGGCCAGTCCGGGCCTGTATTTATATTTAGCATTTTTGGAGTTTTGCTTATAAAGAAATGCATTACCTATATTTGTTTACTAGTTACATCCAGTTGGTGAAACATTTATTCTTTTTAATCTAATTATTTTTTTTTTACATTTTATTAAATCCTATTTCTTGTGCATAATTATGGGGGGAAGGGGAATTTTGCCTGAGCTTCCGTTAACGGTGTTTGGAGAAGACCATAGCCAAAAAAGATTGGTTCTGATCCATAGACTTCTGCATGACAGTTTGCACGGATGCTCTGATCTGAGCACAGGTGATTGGACTGAGGGAGGCTGTGACCAGCCGCTGCTGTGAATGTTGAATCCTGTGTTATCTATATACAGGTTATGCCTCGACCAAGTGAGTGATTTAGTGTGTTAATTGCCTGTGTATGTAGTGTGTTTGGGTCCTTATTTATTCTAGGGTGTGGATAGGGGTCTTTACTTTTTATAGGAATCTGGTCTGGGTGCAGTTTTATTTTTGGGGTCTTGGTGTTTAAATTAATTTCTTTCTGTATTTTGAAGTGGTTTTAGGTACCTGTTTTGGGGATCTTCTAGGTCTGTTTTTATTTTTGGGGCTTGTCTGGAGCTTGTACTAATTCTGGGGTCTGGTCTAGTGAGCGGCTGCAGTGGTTACTACTTGTAATCATGATGTCGCCCCTGCAGCCTTTAAACAATGACTGTAAGTGACGACGGAGAGGCAGCGTTAAATCAGGTGAAGGATGAGTATAGCTGGATTTGCTATTTTCAACACCCACATGCTGAAGGAAGGTGATAGTGAAATTCTCAATATACTATTAAAATAAGCAGAAAAAATAAATAACATTCGATAATTGCAAAGCCAGACACCAAACATCTGTGTGCAATATATTAAGGTTCTTACGGTTTCCCAATCATTGTACTTATTGTATTTATGCTTCCTAGACTTCTGAAGCCTAGAATTATCCCGCTGAGCTTCAATTCCTGCTTGGAGGTCATGGAATAAAACCCTAATAAAAAAGGAATGAGCGATATATGTTAATTTCCAATTGTCATTGCCTAATTTATTCCCCTACATTGCATTTACTGTAATTCAGATACTCTTAATATATGTTTTCTATACATATGCACCAGTTGCACACAATGTGGAAGTAGCAGCGTTTTGGACATAGACACTGGTCTCTGCCAGAGAAATAGACATGCTGCGGTCTGGAGAGACGCGCCGCATGTCCATCTCCGAGGGTGATCCATGGGCCTCTGTGGACATATAGTGGACACTGGATTTCTTGAAATCCCATCTACTATGCTGTAACATCTGGCTGAAGTGGGTTTGATGCTGCACAAGTACACAGCATCCAACCCACGGCAACTCTGGATCGTGTGCACGAACCCTATAACATCACAATTCTGAAACTGGAAGGGACAAAGAAAAATAATTATTAACTAATAATAACTTTTAATAGGGTTCCGCAGCAGATAATAAGGAGGGCCAAGTTGGCCTCTAGTCTAGTGATCTATTCTAGTCAAGAAACATATCACCCCGCTCACTTCATACTGTAGTTCAGCTCTCCAGCACTGAATATCTACATGAAAGATATTTAAAAGGAATCTGTCAGCAGGATTTGCCCAAAAACAATTATTATATGCATGTAGTTCTTTTAAAAACAAGTCCAGCAATATTTTTAAATGGCCAGTCTGTCCCTCTGCTATTGAAAAATCAGCATTTGAATTAATATGCAAATGAAGGTGTAGTTATGACGTCTCTGTCACTCCAGCTCTATTCCTCACCCATCACCATTTCTTTCTGCTTGAGTGACAGCCTTTATGCTGTGTGACTTCAGGCAAAGGAGCCGTCACTCAAGCAGAGGAGGCAGCTTTGAGCGGTGAGTAGAGCTGGAGTGACAGAGGTTTCAGATCTTCAGCCTTATTTGCATATTCATTCAAACACTGATTTCTCAGTAACAACATAACGGGCTGGCCATGCAAATGTATCATTGAACTTGTCTTTGAAAGAGCTACAGGTGCATATAAATAGTTTGGGGGTGAAATCCTTCTGATAGACCCCCTATAAGAGCAACGACATATTTACTGCTTGTATTAAATATTTGTTTGTCAAATTTAATTAGTAAAATTAAAGGTTTAGAATGAAATAATTAAATATCTGCTGATCATATAATGACACCTACTCCATATAATGACACCTACTCATAGTGTATGGAATTCTGCTTCAAAAGATGAAGGACAGCTTCAGTCTGATTGGCATGAATATGGAAATCCACGGTCATCCCTGGAGCAATGCACGATGATGAATCTGGGCTCCAAAAATCGAACTTATAAAAAATATACAAAAAACAATAAGGTTAGTGATGCAAACTGTGGAGATAAAGCAAATGTAAAAGCCCCCCATACACCTTAGGTATCTGCTATCTTGCCCAACTCTTTCATACAAGGAGCGCTCATTCTGCCAAGCACATCTTTGATCTCTATGCGAGAGCTGCTGCCAGCCATGGCTTTTCTCTAGAGCACCAGAGCACTGTGTTTCTTTGATGCTATAGAATAATGGCTGCACAGGAGATTGTACAAGGTTGGGTTAGGTGCCATAATGGTTGCACAGGAGATTGTGCAAGGTGGGTTAGGTACCATAATGGCTGCACCAGATATGTTTATATATATATATATATACCTGTATGTCATCTCCCCTGTAAATAGTATATACCTGTTGTATGTTATCTCCTCCTGTATATTGTATATTCCTATCTGTCAACTCCTCCTGTATATAGTATATACCTGTATGTCATCTCTTCTGTATATAGTATACTGTATATGCCTGTATGTCATCTCCTGTATATAGTATATACCTGTATGTCATCTCCCCTGTATATAGTATGTACCTGCTGTATGTTATCTCCTCCTGTATATACCTATGTGTCATCTCCTCTTTTATATAGTATATACCTGTATGTCATCTCCTCCTGTATACAGTATATAGCTGTGTGTCATCTCCTCTTATTTATAGTATATACCTGTATGTCATCTCCTTCTGTATAGAGTGTATACCTGTAAGTCATCTCCTCCTGTATATAGTATATACCTGTATGTCATCTCCTCTTATATATAGTATATGCCTGTATATTATCTCCTCCTGTATATAGTATATACCTGTAAGTAATCTCCTCCTGTATATAGTATATACCTGTGTGTCATCTGCTCCTGTATATAGTATATACCTGTGTGTCATCTCCCCTGTATATAGTATGTACCTGTATGTTATCTCCCCTGTATATAGTATGTACCTGTATGTCATCTCCTCCTGTATATAGTATATACGGTATGTGTGTGTCATCTGCTCCCGTATTAGACCTCATTCACACGTTATTTGGTCAGTATTTTTACCTCAGTATTTGTAAGCTAAATTGGCAGCCTGATAAATCCCCAGCCAACAGGAAGCCCTCTCCCCTGGCAATATATATTAGATCACTCATACACAAAATAGACAGGTCATGTGACTGACAGCTGGCGTATTTACTATATGGTTCATTTGTTGCTCTTGTAGTTTGTCTGCTTATTAATCAGATTTTTATATTTGAAGGATAATACCAGACTTGTGTGTGTTTTAGGGTGAGTTTCATGTGTCGAGTTGTGTGTGTTGAGTTGCATGTGGTGACATTCCTGGGCAGCACGGTGGCGCAGTGGTTAGCACTGCAGCTTTGCAGTGCTGGAGTCCTGGGTTCTAATCCCACTCAGGACATCTGCAAAGAGTTTGTATGCTCTCTCTGTGTTTGAGTGGGTTTCCTCCGGGTACTCCGGTTTCCTCCCACATTCCAAAGACATACTGATAGGGAATTTAGATTGTGAGCCTCATTGGGGACAGCGATGATAATGTGTGCAAACTATAAAGTGCTGCGGAATATGTTAGCGCATATAAAAATAAAGATTATTATTATTAATAAAGATTATTATGTAGCGACTTTTGTGAGATGAGTTTTGTGTGGTGACATGCATGTAGCAACTTTTTGTGTGTCGAGTTGCATGTGACAGGTTAGTGTAGCAAGTTGTGTGCAGCAAGTTTTGTGCATGGCGAGTTTTGCGCATGGCGAGTTTTATGTGTGGTGTGTTTTGAGTAGGTGCAAGTTTTGTGTGAGGCAACTCTTCCATGTGTTGCAACTTTTGTGCATGTGGCAATTTTTCCACGTGTGCAAGTTTTGTGGCGAGTTTTCCATGTGGCGAATTTTGCGCTTGGTGAGTTTTGAGTGGCGACTTTTGTGTTTTGAGTTTTATGTGGCGAGGTTGGTGTATGTGTGGTGAAATGTGTGCTGAGGGTGGTATATGTGTTCAAGCACATGGTAGTATGTGGCGCATTTTGTGTGTGTGTTCATATCCCCGTGTGTGGTGAGTATCCTATGTCGGGGCCAAACTTTAGCAACTGTACGGTATATACTCTTTGGCGCCGTCGCTCTCATTCTTTAAGTCCCCCTTGTTCACATTGTCAATTTGCCTCCAACACTTTTCCTTTCACTTTTTCCCAATTATGTATATAGGGGCAAAATTGTTTGGTGAATTGGAACACGCGGGGTTAAAATTTTGCCTCACAACATAGCCTATGACGCTCTCGGGGTCCAAACGTGTGACTGCGCAAAATTTTGTGGCTGTAGTTGAGACTGTCCAGATGCCAATCCCGGACATACACACATACATACATACACACATATACACACATTCAGCTTTATATATTAGATACTGTATATATATACACTAAGGGACTGTGCTATACATATTGAGTACATTTTATACTAAGAGACTGTGTTAGACATAATAATCGATAATAATGTCTTCCTCCACCTCCCCTGTTCCTAAATCCATTATAAATCCCCCTTCCTCCCATCCCGATCCCCTCCACCCCTCATTGTCCACCTCCCCCCACATCCCATTCTTGCCCTCTACCCCACCCCCATGATTGCCCTCTTCACCACTTCCATCATCTCCCCACCACCCCAATATTGCCCATTCCACCGCCTCCATTATTGCCTCCTCCCACCACCCCATCATTGTCCTTTCCACTGCCACCATCATTGCCTTCTCCCCCACCACCCCATCATTACCCATTCCACCACCCTCATCATTGCCTCCTTCCCACCACCATCATTGCCTCCCCCACCAACCCCATTATTGTCCTTTCCACCACCTCCATCATATCCTCCTCCCCACCACCCCATCATTGTCCTTTCCACCCCCATGATTGTCCTTTCCACCGCCATCATCATTGGCGTCTCCCCAACCACGCTATCATTACCCATTCCACCACCCCCATCATATCCTCCTCCCCACCACCCCATCATTGTCCTTTCCACCGTCATCATCATTGTCTTTCCCCCCACCACCTCCATCATTGTCCTTTTCCCCACCTTCATCATATCCTCCTCCCCACCACCCCCATCATTACCATTTCCACTGCCATCATCATTGTCTTCTCCCCACCACCCCTATCATTACCCATTCCATGACCTCCATCATTTCCTCCTCCCCACCATCCCATTCATTACCCATTCCACCACCTCCATCATTGCCTCCTCCTCCACCACCCCAATCATTGCCCATTACACCACCTCCATCATTTCCTCTGCCCCATCACCCCAATCATTACCCTCTCCATCAACCCAATCATTGCCTTCTGCCCCATCACCCCCATCATTGTCTTCTCTGCCCCATCACCCCATCATTGCCCTCTCTGTCAATCGAATCATTGCCTTCTGCCCCATCACCCCATCATTGCCCTGTCAACCCAATCATTGCTTTCTGCCCCATCACCCCATCATTGACCTTTCTCTCAGCTCAATCATTGCTTTCTGCCCCATCACCCCCATCATTGCCCTCTCCTCCACCTACACACACAGACACAAACAGCACCATTACCTCTCTGCAAACACACACACAGCACCATTCACCTCTCTGCACACACACATACACACACACTGCCCCATTCGCCTCTCTGCATACACACACACACACAGCACCATTCACCTCTCTGCAAACACACACATACACACACCTCACCTCACCTCTGTGCACGGTATCCTAAAGCCGCACCATCGCCGGCAGCTTCCTGTCTCGCATAGCTGCGGCGCTGAATGATGATGTCATTCAGCTGCTGCTGTTTGAGACAGGAAGCGCGGGCAGGAAGCAGATTGGATCCTTTCGCTGCAGCTCCACTCCACTGCCATTTTCTCTTGCAGGAAGCGGAGCTGCAGGGATTGCTCCCTGCCCCCCGCACATGAGGGCAATCTGGCCAGGGCCCCCTGGAGCCTCGGGGCTAGATAAACTGGCCAGATTGCCCTCATTATTAGCCGCCCTGCGGGGGCCCCCCGGAGACTCCAGGCCCCGATGTGGCCGCACCGGTTGAACAGGCGGTATGTCCGCCTATGGCACTATGTATAAAAGGAGGTAGCGGTGCTGTTGAAACATATATTGCTCCAGCAATCACAAAATAGCCAGGTAAAAGATTACATGACAAGATCATTAGTCTGCACAGACCCAAGAGTGACCGCTTTCAGTGCTACTTTACTCTTAGGGTATGTGGAAACGTTGCGGATTTGGCCCTGCGGATCTGCAGCAGTTTTCCATGCGGTGTACAGTACCATGTAAACCTATGGAAAACCAGATCCTCAGTGCACATGCTGCGGAAAATTCCGCACAGAAACGCAGCGGTTTATTTTCTGCAGCATGTCAAAACGCAGGCTAATTCCGCACAAAATCTGCACAAAATCCACAGAAAACTTGCAGGAAATCCGCAGATAAAACGCAGGGCATTATAACTGAAGATTATACAGAATCTGCGCAGAAAAATCCGCAATGGAATCTGCAATGTGCGCACATACCCTTAATCTGATGCTGCTTTCTCAGCTACAATTATAGGGGAAATAAGTTACAGGAAAAAATATCTAAAAACAAATCAGAGGTCTTTTCTGACTCGTTGATGGACAAATCATAAAAAGTAAAGTAGCAGTAAAAAGTACAATATAAAAAAACATACATATTAATGATAAAAACCATCTGCCAATGACAAACAAAGCCATGGCACAGACACAGTGACTTTAACTAGAGCATACATAATAATTGTCTCACAATAAGGGAAAAAAGCACACATTTTATATTAGGATTTTTATTTCACTTTATTTTTTTAAAAATATTGAATGTGAAAATAGTTATTTCTTTTTTTTCCCCACACACTAAAAGGACAATATTGCTAAAAAAGGCCCCCCATAATCGCTATTTGGTTAAAATGGTAACATAATATTACATAATCTATTACTTTACAAAAAACAAAGCGAAACAAAAACAGTTCTAGGTGTTTAATTTTACTGCTACTTGGAAGAAATTGAAAAAGAAGAATCATGAAATTCACTGTCGGAAAATATTTTTCAGACCTCACCAAAGCTTCTCATATACTTTTCTCAATATGACTACTTACATTAAATGTCTTGTCCATACTTTTAATAATCTTCACATGTTCTTCCGTCTCCAGCTCAATCTGGATCACCTTGTGTCTGGAATGAATTTTGGAGATTACTTTGTGAAGTTTTCCTGGTTCCATCAACATTTAGAAATACTGTAGAAAAGTTACCCATGAAAATTGAGAGTGTGTGAGGCAAAACACACAGCAGGGACACAAAACCAAATCCACAGCAATCTCATGATGTTCAAATTAGTCATTTGATTGGTTTGAGAGCTGTTCTCTCCTTTTTGTAGATGTTTCCTGGTTGTGTTGTTTCTCCTCCTCAGCTCTAAGAGGATTTCCCAGCTTACATGAATATTATGCTTAGTTTCTTCTTCTGATTTGCTTTTCATTTCAATTGTTCACCACTTTTAAAATTTTTTGCTTGCTGTCAGTGACAGTGTAAGTTTTTTACAACATTTTGAGTTTGTAGTCTGTGAGCGAAAATATGTTAGTATGTGTGTTTGTCCACCAATAAAAATGATTCATTTTGTATAGAGAACCGATGTGTCAGTCATTAATAATCTAGTGAACTAGCTAGATGCATATATGGGGCCCTTGAGTCTGGGGGTCTTGCTGCAAGCAGCGGTAGCAAGGTCCATACCTACGGCCCGACAGCACACTTTCAACTGTATCGGGATCCTGAATGTCGATACAGCTGAAAGCAATTGTCACGATTCGACTGGCGAGTGACCCGGGACCAGGGGACTGCTTTCCTGACCCCAACACTAGGGGCGCCCTAGCTCGCCCTGTTCCCCAGGATACTTCATATGGCAAAGATGCCGGGCCCCTGCCTGTGCCTTATCTCCTATAACAGCCCTACGTCTGTCCCCTTCCCCCACTCGGGGAAGAGAGGCGCTACTGTGTACTGCACTACACCAACCCGATAGACAAGGGGACAAGGACAAGGGTAAAAAGAAAACTCCACTCACACAAAATATACACTCACATATAACAGAGGTGTGTATGGAGGGGGAAGAAAGTAAACGGGAAAGTATAAGGAATTTCCAAGTGTACAAACCAAGCAACAGTGGCTTATAAACTCCTCCAGCTCTCCTTCACAACATCAGCTTCTCCCACTCCAGATCTAAGTAGCTAATGCTAACTCAGCCCTGCTTTTATAGGAGAAAGGAGTGGTTAACCAAGCACAGCTGAATGTGGGAATTTCCAACATGGCCGATTAACCCCTGTTCAGCTAAAAGAAACAAACATGTTTAATAGTACTTCTTCTCAGTCAACAGGCGGTGCGGTCTTCAGGCTCCGTTCTGTTGCGTTAACCCCGTGAATAGGGAGCTCCCTCTGCCATCATTTTCCTTCTGCGTTTGAGCTCTGATGTCTCAGCGCAGTGGGCATGATGACATCACTACATTGCACCCACGGTCCTGAGCAGCGAAGAGCTTCAGAACACATGCTACAGAGACCAGAGCTGTGGGGGAACAATGTGAGGTGAATATTTTTCTTCTGTTTTTTTTTTTTTAAATCAATGAGAACATTGTAGGGGCCATCAAACTGTTTGTGTGCATTATATTTTAATGGAAGGCTATGTGGGTCAAATTATATTGCATAGAAGGCAATGTGGGGCCCATAATACCTTATTGGACGCAATTTAGGGCACATTATACTGTATGTAAGACATTGTGGGGCCCATTATATTGCATGGAGGACTATGTGGGCACTT
Source organism: Ranitomeya imitator (assembly GCF_032444005.1). Classification (NCBI taxonomy): domain Eukaryota; kingdom Metazoa; phylum Chordata; class Amphibia; order Anura; family Dendrobatidae; genus Ranitomeya; species Ranitomeya imitator. Next base: position 544,527,271 of record NC_091286.1, on the reverse strand, counting down.
TATACTGTATGGAAAGTAATATTGGGCCCATTATATTATATGGAGGACTATGTGGGGCTTCTTATACTGTTTGGAAGGCATTGTAGACTCATTATACTTTATGGAAGGCAATGTGGGGACCATTATATTTTATAGAGGACTATTTGGAGACAGTTATGCTGTATGGAAGGCAATATGGAGCCTTTTGTACTGTGTAGAATTCAATGTGAATTTCATTATACTGCATAGAGTTTTTTTTTGAGCCCTTTATACTATATCAAGGGCTATATGGGGCCCATTATACTGTATGGAAGGCTATGTGAGGGGCATTATAGTATTCTGAGGGCTATGGGGGGCCATTATATGATTTTGAGGGCTATGTGGTAGCATTAGTGAGGGATATATACAAATCTAATAGATCTGGAATGATTTAGGCTAGTTTCACATTTGCGTTAGAATCCGCAGCGTTTAATCCGCAACAGCAAATGCCGGAAAAACCGTATTGAAACGCATACAAACGCAGCATTTTTTAGACTGCTGAAATCTTCACAGTTTGCTACTGTATCCTGTGTCATGATGGATCTTCGCATGGAGAGCTTTTATTTCAACCTGGATTTAAGCATCAAGCTGTTTCTTGCCTGTGGGTTTGCTTGGGAGCAACAAAGAAATAGAGAACGACAGAGACAGAGAAGGACACGGCGTTGGCGTTTTTGGAGACACCCCATTATTGAAGTCCGGGAGAGCTGTGGAGCCTATCACAAGCTATATGGCTAGCTTAATGCCTACCCGGACAAATTCCAGGAATTTACCAGGATGTCTCAAGACTCTTTCCGGGAATTGCTTGGCCGTGTCCAAGGAGCCATTCGGAGACAGGACACCCAGCTCCGTATAGCGGTTCCAGCAGAGGAACATCTCCTGGTTACATTAAGGTATGTAATAATTCTAAACAAATGCTAGTCATAATTATTATTGGTCTGCCATGCATTATTTGTATTTTCCTTTATGTCTTTAGCTAAACACCACCATAAATGGAATTGATTTTAATATTATTTTTTTTTTTATTTCAGATTCCTGGCAACCGAAGAGAGCTTATCATCCCTCCACTTAGAGTACCGGCTTGGAATTTCCACCATGTCTGGAATAGTTGCGGACACCTGCCAGGCTTTGTGGAATGTTCTCTGGGATGAGTTTATACCCCTACCCACGGAGGACATGTGTATTGAAATTGCAGAAAAATTCTGGAGTGTGTGTGATTTCCCCAACTGTTTGGGAGTGGTGGATGGAAAGCACATACGCATCATCAAACCCACCAGAACTGGATCGGAGTACTTCAACTACAAAAAATATTTTTCAGTTGTGCTCATGGCAATAGCAGATGCGGACTGTCGCTTCATCGCCGTGGACATTGGAGCTTTTGGCTGTGGCAATAACTCACAGACTTTCAAGAACTTTGATATGGGTCGACGTGTGTATGCAAAAAATTTTAATTTTTCACTGCCACGACCTCTCCCCAACACTCAAGGCCCACCGATGCCATTTGTTATGGTTGGGGATGAGGCCTTTCAGATGGGTGAAAACCTAATGAAGCCATATTCCAGTCGGGACTTGAACCACCCTAAAAGGATTTATAACTACAGACTGGCCAGGGCCCGAAGAACAGTAGAGTGTACCTTTGGGATTCTAGTCTCAAAATGGCGCATTCTTGCGACAGCCATTAATCTAAAAATGGAGACAGTCGATGAGGTGGTCAAAGCCTGTGTGGTTCTCCACAATTACATAATGGCTAAGGAGTGACCCAACATTGAACTGGATGAACCAGTTGCAAACCCATTGCCAGATTACCAGCATCACACGCTGCGGTCAACTGTTGAAGTTGGCCACATGCGGGATCAATTTGCTGCCCATTTTGATTCTGATATTGGACGTGTGGCATGGCAAGACAATATTGTGTAAAATTTCCTGTTGTGTTTGGGCCTGTACCAGTTATGTTATAAATGTTAATAATATTTTTTGTTAATAAAATTTGTGTTTTGATATCTTGACCAAGTATCCACTTATGTTGTTAGTGGAAAGGTAGTTGACGTCATTACATCCTGATTCTGTTCTGCAGTATCTATTGGACGCAGACTGAAGATACAAATAACAGCCTCATGAATTCACTATTTCTGACACCTGTCCAGGTGAGTATAGATATGCCTTGTATGACCTCATTCGTCTCTTCAGTTTGTGTGAAATAGATTACGTACACTGAAGAAAAAATGGAAGTTATACAAGGCAGTTCACTACTCACCAGGTCAGGTATAATAAATATTTTTTTGAACCATGACCTGTTGAGTATAGTTCTGCTTTGTATTACCGCCATTTTCTCTTCAGTCGGCGACACAGATTAATCAGACTGAAGAGATTAAGGAGAAAATACAAATAATTTTGTTTTTTTTTGGTCACCTCAGTGCTCTATACCAAACACACAAAGGTGCAGTGTTCTACTTAATAACTACTGGAGTTATGAGGTGGCCAAAAAATAAAGTGTGTGGCGCAGTGTTTTATTCGGCGCACGTTGTGTGTTGCCAGCGGGAAAATACACAATAAACCAAACATTATTGGGGGCAAAAAATTTTATTATTTATTTTTTAACAAACAAATTAATTTAACTACGCCTGCTTGGGGTAGAGTGTTAGAAATGGGGTGTGTGTAGCTGTCAGACCTGGCTTAATATGGCCGATGCAGGGGTGGCAGGAGAAGGGGCAATTAAAGTAGTGGGTTCTGGGAGTTCGGGGATTGGGCTTGATACACGAGAGGGCAGAGACACACTGGAAGGGTGAGACAAACCTGACATTACAGACACATTGGGAGGCGAGGGGGGAGGAATTGAGATCATCCTTTGTTTTTTATTTTTTTCCCTTTTTGGGATCGGCGCTGTAGTCTGGGGAGCCTCGGTGGGCTCATTTGTTGTGGCCTGGTCGTGGTGGCCGACCTGTCAGGGTCCTTGTGCCGCTGCATGGTTGTGGTAGTGGGGAAGGCCATGCCAGGGTCCGGGTGCTGCTGCTACATCCTGGTGGTGGTGAAAGCCATTCCAGGGCCCGGGTGCTGCTTCTGCTGCATGCTGGGGCTGAAAAGCATGCCAGGATCTGGGTGCTGCTATTGTAGCTGGGACCTGGAGATGGTGGCCGACCTGTCCTGATCCGGGTGCTGCTGCAGCATGGTGGTGGCAGTGGTGGAGGTCCAAGCAGGAGCAGCAGTTGTCATGGTGGTGGCGGTGGGCTGTCCAACAGCACTCGGCATGGTGGTGGTGCTGTAGTGGTGTCCGGCAGTGCTTGGAATGGAGGTGGCCATGCAGTGGTATGCAGCAGAGCTCGGCATTGAGGTCAAGCGTGACAGTGTAGGCACAGGTGAATATGCTGCCACTGTCTGCTGAAAATACCGACTCTGCTGTATAGCCTGCACGTAAGCAGCATTGTAGGCCTGCATGACACATAGCAGGATATCAGGAGTAAGGTGTTCTGACATGCCCTGTTCAATTTGATTGAAAAAATGATGTGCTGGCCTCTAGAGGTCAGCTTTCACTTGGTCAAGGCATTTGGTGACCTCCTGGATACGTGTATTCATATTGTTTATGGCACTATCCAGTTGGTCACCCATCGCCTTGAGTCCATCATGAAAGACCGAGCTCAAGTGCAAAAACTCGGGCATGAGTGACCTGTCCAAGGCCCTCTGCCGCTGCCGGGAAGAGCCCCCCCCAAAAAAAGAGGCAGAGGACTGGGACAGGGGAACACCTCATGGACCAGCTTCCTGGTCTGCAGTCTGTGTGGCAGGTCCACTTGCTGCAGCGCTGCTGGAAGGCTGGGACGGGTCCGTGGCTGTTGGATGAAGGACCGCTCCAGAACCAGGGTCAAGAGTGCTGCTCCATGTGCTGTGAAAAAAAGAAGAAAAACAGTACCAAACATTTACAATAGTAAAGCGCCAACTCCTGTGGAATAGAAAAATACAGATTAGGCAATCCAACACAACCCATTACACCACTAACAATACTTACGTTCTCTGGGCAAGGACCAGTCTCAAAGATGCAAGGATGCTGTGATACTTGTATTTGCGGATCCTTGCTCCAGAACCACTAGGAAGCCGGCTCTCTTGACGAAGGTCCTTGTTGAAGTGATCCTTCATCGAACGCCAATGTGTTTTGACTTTGAGCACTGTTAAAAAATATAAATAATGGTTAGACAATGCACTTTTGACCGTGATCACACAACTGTGTCTGATGAGAGAAACTCTCAGGAGGTTCTCTCATCACACAAAGTTGTGTGATCACGGCCAAGGTCACTACTGCAGCACACCGCATTGCAATACTTACAAAATGCATTTCGGACACGAGTCGGGGCATTGTCCCAGCCATCCCACATCGCTTTGGCCACCTCCATAGCCGCCGGATTGTCACGTTGTCTGAGTGCTGCGGAACCCGGGTGTCCCACAACGGGACTCGCTCATGGACCTGGGAGATTAGGAGGACATTTTCAATGAGGTCCCCATTCCGTTCTGGAACCTAAAAAATAAATAAAGACATTAATGTAGGAGACATTAACATAAGGAAAAGAAAGAAAACAGAGACAGAAAACTGGCATGAATATTGAAAGTCAAGAAAAACAGGAGTCAAGAAGAAAAAGGTAAAGAAAGAGGAAAGTAAAGAAATGAACATTCAAGAATAGTAAAGTCAGGATACAATAGTCAGCCAGGTATACTTACACGCTGCCGCCTTGCCACCTGACCGTGACCCCGCTGCTCCTGCTCAGCCTCTGCCGCAGTGGAAGAAGTGCTCTAAAAAAAGGGAAAAAAAATGTTATATGTGTAGATGTAACAGTGAATACTTACCAATCTGAGGAGGTGAGTACTCACTTCACTAAAATGTTCGACTTGTGCAGGCCCAGGACGTTGCTCCTCAGAAGAAGATGACATTCTGATGCATGCAGAAAAAAAAATGCAGAAATTAGGACATATAGAGACAGAAAATAGAAAATAAAGACATTGGCTAGGATATACTTATATTGTTCAGTGTCTTGTTTCCTCCAAGGTTCTTGCCTGTGTCTGCTCTGCTTCTCTGTCTGCTGGGTAGTGTTCTGCAAATGCCCACTCCCTCCTTTTATCAGTTTGTATGTGGGTGGTGACTAATCAGTATCTAGACATGTTTTTCTTTGGTGCAAAGCATGCATTCACAAACGCAAGCAAACGCATGTGCTTGCGAACGCATGCGTTCACATAGACAGTAAAGCGTTTTTTTGTCGCATTCCTTCCGCTAACAACTGCATACGTTTCTAGGTGGCAAATTGATGCCCCTAAAATTACTACATGTAGCATTTACCGTGCCAAACCGCAGATGACGAAACGACCCATGCGTCGTCTAAAGTGGCAAAACGCAACCGATCGGAGACACATGCGTCCCTAATGTTAAAGATAGGAATACACGACGCATGCGGATAATTGCGGCACAAACGCTACGGACACAACGGCAAATGTGAAACCAGCCTTACTGTATGTAAACCATGTGTCATATCCTGCCAGGTTCTGCAATGATTTTACAGAACCTGGCAATTGAATTATCGGCTATTCTGCTATCTAGCTCTCTATAACGCTGAATAGGAGGATTTGTGGCTTATGATCCGCGCTGCCAGCTCATCCAGAAACAGACAAAATGTACAATTGAACAGTGGTTTATTCTACGCGTTTCGGAGTGCATATGACTCCTTCTTCAGGAAGGGAAAAAGGACCACTGTTCAATTGTACATTTTGTCTGTTTCTGGATGAGCTGGCAGCGCGGATCATAACCCTCAAATTCTCCTATTCAGCATTTTAGCTACGGTCGCGTGTCGACCGGTGGATCTGCAGCAGCTGGCACTATATGCCTAAGAATCTTCTACATCAGGTGAGCAGTTACATTACTGGCGAATCTTCCTTTAAATCGTGAGATAAGACACTATCTGTGCTTTTTCTTTCCTATAAGGTATATCACTATCTAACTCTCTATGAAATCTACTATATAAAGCTGAATGTGTGTGTGTGTATGTCCAGGATTGGCATCTGCACCGTCGCAGCTACAGCCACAAAATTTTGCACAGTCACACGTCTGGACCCCGAGAGCGTCATAAGCTATGTTGTGAGGCGAAATTTTAACTCCGCACGTTCCAATTCACCAAACAATTTTGCCCCTATCTACATAATGGGGAAAAAAGTGAAAGGAAAAGTGTTGGAGGCGTCGCAGCTACAGAAACAAAATTTTGCACAGTCACACGTCTGGACCCTGAGAGCGTCATAGGCTATGTTGTGAGGTGAAATTTTAACCCCGCGCTTTCCAATTCACCAAACAATTTTGCCCCTATCTACATAATGGGGAAAAAAGTGAAAGGAAAAGAGTTGGGAGGCGTCGAAGCTACAGAAACAAAATTTTGAAGACACAAAAGAGAATGGTAAAACCAAAAACACTCAGTTTGAAAAAATGTTTGCAGTAATCCGCAAGTGCTAGTAAAAGATGTAAATAACAGGGTATTTGGTTGATACGTTTTTTGCAAAAAATGTATACTAAGCTGCTCTACCAATCTTCACGGTATACCCATATCAGAGCAGTCCTAACTAATGTATGCAATCCCTATCTGATGTATTTAAAAACCTGATCATCTGTACATTACCTGTGTGAACAGGGTTCAGAGAGGAAAAATCCATGTGTGCATACAGGGTAGAACAGCTTTTGTGCAGCTAGCCCAAGAGGAGTGGTGGAACTCCCCAGTCTTGTAGACACAAGAGAACAATTATGGAAACAGGAACACATGGGCTACCTGCACAGAGAACAAGTCTGTAAGAACATGTTCACACACCACCAAGAAACCTGAAGACACAAAAGAGAATGGTAAAACCAAAAACACTCAGTTTGAAAAAATGTTTGCAGTAATCCGCAAGTGCTAGTAAAAGATGTAAATAACAGGGTATTTGGTTGATACGTTTTTTGCAAAAAATGTATACTAAGCTGCTCTACCAATCTTCACGGTATACCCATATCAGAGCAGTCCTAACTAATGTATGCAATCCCTATCTGATGTATTTAAAAACCTGATCATCTGTACATTACCTGTGTGAACAGGGTTCAGAGAGGAAAAATCCATGTGTGCATACAGGGTAGAACAGCTTTTGTGCAGCTAGCCCAAGAGGAGTGGTGGAACTCCCCAGTCTTGTAGACACAAGAGAACAATTATGGAAACAGGAACACATGGGCTACCTGCACAGAGAACAAGTCTGTAAGAACATGTTCACACACCACCAAGAAACCTGAAGACACAAAAGAGAATGGTAAAACCAAAAACACTCAGTTTGAAAAAATGTTTGCAGTAATCCGCAAGTGCTAGTAAAAGATGTAAATAACAGGGTATTTGGTTGATACGTTTTTTGCAAAAAATGTATACTAAGCTGCTCTACCAATCTTCACGGTATACCCATATCAGAGCAGTCCTAACTAATGTATGCAATCCCTATCTGATGTATTTAAAAACCTGATCATCTGTACATTACCTGTGTGAACAGGGTTCAGAGAGGAAAAATCCATGTGTGCATACAGGGTAGAACAGCTTTTGTGCAGCTAGCCCAAGAGGAGTGGTGGAACTCCCCAGTCTTGTAGACACAAGAGAACAATTATGGAAACAGGAACACATGGGCTACCTGCACAGAGAACAAGTCTGTAAGAACATGTTCACACACCACCAAGAAACCTGAAGACACAAAAGAGAATGGTAAAACCAAAAACACTCAGTTTGAAAAAATGTTTGCAGTAATCTGCAAGTGCTAGTAAAAGATGTAAATAACAGGGTATTTGGTTGATACGTTTTTTGCAAAAAATGTATACTAAGCTGCTCTACCAATCTTCACGGTATACCCATATCAGAGCAGTCCTAACTAATGTATGCAATCCCTATCTGATGTATTTAAAAACCTGATCATCTGTACATTACCTGTGTGAACAGGGTTCAGAGAGGAAAAATCCATGTGTGCATACAGGGTAGAACAGCTTTTGTGCAGCTAGCCCAAGAGGAGTGGTGGAACTCCCCAGTCTTGTAGACACAAGAGAACAATTATGGAAACAGGAACACATGGGCTACCTGCACAGAGAACAAGTCTGTAAGAACATGTTCACACACCACCAAGAAACCTGAAGACACAAAAGAGAATGGTAAAACCAAAAACACTCAGTTTGAAAATATGTTTGCAGTAATCCGCAAGTGCTAGTAAAAGATGTAAATAACAGGGTATTTGGTTGATACGTTTTTTGCAAAAAATGTATACTAAGCTGCTCTACCAATCTTCACGGTATACCCATATCAGAGCAGTCCTAACTAATGTATGCAATCCCTATCTGATGTATTTAAAAACCTGATCATCTGTACATTACCTGTGTGAACAGGGTTCAGAGAGGAGAAATCCATGTGTGCATACAGGGTAGAACAGCTTTTGTGCAGCTAGCCCAAGAGGAGTGGTGGAACTCCCCAGTCTTGTAGACACAAGAGAACAATTATGGAAACAGGAACACATGGCCTACCTGCACAGAGAACAAGTCTGTAAGAACATGTTCACACACCACCAAGAAACCTGAAGACACAAAAGAGAATGGTAAAACCAAAAACACTCAGTTTGAAAAAATGTTTGCAGTAATCCGCAAGTGCTAGTAAAAGATGTAAATAACAGGGTATTTGGTTGATACGTTTTTTGCAAAAAATGTATACTAAGCTGCTCTACCAATCTTCACGGTATACCCATATCAGAGCAGTCCTAACTAGTGTATGCAATCCCTATCTGATGTATTTAAAAACCTGATCATCTGTACATTACCTGTGTGAACAGGGTTCAGAGAGGAAAAATCCATGTGAGCATACAGGGTAGAACAGCTGTTCTCTGTGCAGGTAGCCCATGTGTTCCTGTTTCCATAATTGTTCTCTTGTGTCTACAAGACTGGGGAGTTCCACCACTCCTCTTGGGCTAGCTGCACAAAAGCTGTTCTACCCTGTATGCACACATGGATTTTTCCTCTCTGAACCCTGTTCACACAGGTAATGTACAGATGATCAGGTTTTTAAATACATCAGATAGGGATTGCATACATTAGTTAGGACTGCTCTGATATGGGTATACCGTGAAGATTGGTAGAGCAGCTTAGTATACATTTTTTGCAAGAAACGTATCAACCAAATACCCTGTTATTTACATCTTTTACTAGCACTTGCGGATTACTGCAAACATTTTTTCAAACTGAGTGTTTTTGGTTTTACCATTCTCTTTTGTGTCTTCAGGTTTCTTGGTGGTGTGTGAACATGTTCTTACAGACTTGTTCTCTGTGCAGGTAGCCCATGTGTTCCTGTTTCCATAATTGTTCTCTTGTGTCTACAAGACTGGGGAGTTCCACCACTCCTCTTGGGCTAGCTGCACAAAAGCTGTTCTACCCTGTATGCACACATGGATTTTTCCTCTCTGAACCCTGTTCACACAGGTAATGTACAGATGATCAGGTTTTTAAATACATCAGATAGGGATTGCATACATTAGTTAGGACTGCTCTGATATGGGTATACCGTGAAGATTGGTAGAGCAGCTTAGTATACATTTTTTGCAAAAAACGTATCAACCAAATACCCTGTTATTTACATCTTTTACTAGCACTTGCGGATTACTGCAAACATTTTTTCAAACTGAGTGTTTTTGGTTTTACCATTCTCTTTTGTGTCTTCAGGTTTCTTGGTGGTGTGTGAACATGTTCTTACAGACTTGTTCTCTGTGCAGGTAGCCCATGTGTTCCTGTTTCCATAATTGTTCTCTTGTGTCTACAAGACTGGGGAGTTCCACCACTCCTCTTGGGCTAGCTGCACAAAAGCTGTTCTACCCTGTATGCACACATGGATTTTTCCTCTCTGAACCCTGTTCACACAGGTAATGTACAGATGATCAGGTTTTTAAATACATCAGATAGGGATTGCATACATTAGTTAGGACTGCTCTGATATGGGTATACCGTGAAGATTGGTAGAGCAGCTTAGTATACATTTTTTGCAAAAAACGTATCAACCAAATACCCTGTTATTTACATCTTTTACTAGCACTTGCGGATTACTGCAAACATTTTTTCAAACTGAGTGTTTTTGGTTTTACCATTCTCTTTTGTGTCTTCAGGTTTCTTGGTGGTGTGTGAACATGTTCTTACAGACTTGTTCTCTGTGCAGGTAGCCCATGTGTTCCTGTTTCCATAATTGTTCTCTTGTGTCTACAAGACTGGGGAGTTCCACCACTCCTCTTGGGCTAGCTGCACAAAAGCTGTTCTACCCTGTATGCACACATGGATTTTTCCTCTCTGAACCCTGTTCACACAGGTAATGTACAGATGATCAGGTTTTTAAATACATCAGATAAGGATTGCATACATTAGTTAGGACTGCTCTGATATGGGTATACCGTGAAGATTGGTAGAGCAGCTTAGTATACATTTTTTGCAAAAAACGTATCAACCAAATACCCTGTTATTTACATCTTTTACTAGCACTTGCGGATTACTGCAAACATTTTTTCAAACTGAGTGTTTTTGGTTTTACCATTCTCTTTTGTGTCTTCAGGTTTCTTGGTGGTGTGTGAACATGTTCTTACAGACTTGTTCTCTGTGCAGGTAGCCCATGTGTTCCTGTTTCCAGAAACAAAATTTTGCACAGTCACACGTCTGGACCCTGAGAGCGTCATAGGCTATGTTGTGAGGTGAAATTTTAACCCCGCGCTTTCCAATTCACCAAACAATTTTGCCCCTATCTACATAATGGGGAAAAAGTGAAATGAAAAGTGTTGGAGGCGTCGCAGCTACAGCCACAAAATTTTGCACAGTCACACGTCTGGACCCTGAGAGCGTCATAGGCTACGTTGTGAGGTGAAATTTTAACCCCGCGCTTTCCAATTCACCAAACTATTTTTCCCCTATCTACATAATGGGGAAAAGTGAAAGGAAAAGTGTTGGAGGTAAATTGACAGCTGCCAGATGTGAACAAGGGTGACTTAAAGAATGAGAGCGATGGCGCAAAAGAGTATATACCGATCAGTTGCTAAGGTGGGGCCCCGACATGAGATACTCACCACACATGGGGATATGAACACACACACAAAATGCGCCTCACACTACCACGTGCTTGAACACATATACCACCCTCAGCACACATTTCACCACACATACACCAACCTCGCCACATAAAAGTCGAAACACAAAAGTCGCCGCTCAAAACTCGCCACGCACAAAACTCGCCACGTGCAAAAACTAGGCTCACTCAAAACTCGCCACAAGTGCAAAACTCACCTCATGGAAAACTCGCCACACGCAAAACTTGCACACGCGGAAAAATTACCACATGCACAAAATTTGCAACACATGCAAAAGTTGCCTCACACAAAACTTGCACATACTCAAAAGGCACCAGACATAAAACTCACCACGCGCAAAACTTGCCATGCGCTAAACTTGCTGCACACAACTTGCTACACTAACCTGTTACATGCAACTCGACACACAAAAAGTTGCTACACGCATGTTGCCACACAAAACTCATCTCACAAATGTCGCTACATGCATGTCACCACACACAACTCAACACACACAACTTGACAAACGAAACTCACCCTAAAACACACACAAGTCTGGTATTAGCCTTCAAAAATAAAAATCTGATTAATAAGCAGACAAACTACAAGAGCAACAAATGTACCATATAGGAAATACAGCAGCTGTCCGTCACATGACCTGTCTATTATGTGTATGTGTGAGCTAATATATACTGCCAGGGGGAGGGCTTCCTGTTGGCTGGGGATTTATCAGGCTGCCAATTTATCTTACAAATACTGAGGTAAAAATACTGAGCAAATAACGTGTTAACGAGGTCTAATACAGGAGATCACACAGGTATATACTATATACAGGGGAGATGACACACAGATATATACTATATACAGGAGAGATAACACACAGGTATATACTATATAGAGGAGGAGATGACATACAGGTACATACTATATACAGGAGGAGATGACATACAGGTATATACTAAATACAGGAGGAGATGACACACAGGTATATACTATATACAGGAGCAGATTACCTACAGGTATATACTATATACAGGAGGAGATGACATACAGGTATATGCTATATATAGAAGATGACATACAGGTATATACACTTAGGTCCATATATATTTGGACAGAGACAATATTTTTCTAATTTTGGTTATAGAAATGACCACAATGAATTTTAGACAAAGCAATTCAGATGCAGCTGAAGTTGAGACTTTTAGCTTTCATTTAAGGGTATCCACATTAAAATTGGATGAAGGGTTTAGGAGTTTCAGCTCCTTAACATGTGCCACCCTGTTTTTTAAAGGGACCAAAAGTAATTGGACAATTGACTCCAAGGCTATTTCATGGACAGGTGTGGGCATTCATTATGTCATTCTCAATTTAGCAGATAAAAGGCCTGGAGTTGATTTGAGTTGTGGTGCTTGCATTTGGAAGGTTTTGCTGTGAAGTAAACATGAGGTCAAAGGAGCTCTCCGTATAGGTGAAACAAGCCATCCTTAAGCTGCAAAAACAGAAAAAACCCTTCCGAGAAATTGCTACAATATTAGGAGTGGCAAAATCTACAATTTGGTACATCCTGAGAAAGAAAGAAAGCACTGGTGAACTCATCAATGCAAAAAGACCTGGGCGCTCACGGAAGACAACAGTGGTGGATGATCGCAGAATAATCTCCATGGTGAAGAGAAACCCCTTTACAACAGCCAACCAAGTGACCAACACTCTCCAGGAGGTCGGCGTATCAATAACCAAATCTACCGTAAAGAGAAGACTGCATGAAAGTAAATACAGAGGGTTCACTGCACGGTGCGAGCCACTCATAAGCATCAAGAAGAAAGAGGCTAGACTGGACTCTGCTAAAAAACATCTAAAAAAGCCAGCACAGTTCGGGAATAACATTCTTTGGACAGATGAAACCAAGATCAACCTCTACCAGAATGGTGGAAAGAGAAAAGTGTGGCGAAGGCGTGGTACAGCTCATGATCCAAAGCACACCACATCATCTGTAAAACACGGCGGAGGCGGTGTGATGGCTTGGGCATGCATGGCTGCCAGTGGCACTGGGTTACTAGTGTTTATTGATGATGTGACACAGGACAGGAGCAGCCGAATTAATTCTGAGGTATTCGGAGACATACTGTGTGCTCAGATCCAGCCAAATGCAGCCAAACCGATTTGTCGTTGTTTCATACTACAGATGGATAATGACCCAAAACATAAAGCCAAAGCAACCCAGGAATTTATTAAAGCAAAGAAGTGGAATATTCTGGAATGGCCAAGTCAGTCATCTGATCTCAACCCAATTGAGCATGCATTTCACTTGTTAAAGACTAGAATTCAGACAGAAAGGCCCACAAACAAACAGCAACTGAAAACCACCGCAGTGAAGGCCTAGCAGAGCATCAAAAAGGAGGAAACACAGCGTCTGGTGATGTCCATGAGTTCAAGACTTCAGGCAGTCATTGCCAACAAAGGGTTTCCAACCAAGTACTAAAAATGAACATTTTATTTAAAATTATTGAATCTGTCCAATTACTTTTGGTCCCTTTAAAAACAGGGGTGGCACATGTTAAGGAGCTGAAACTCCTAAACCCTTCATCCAATTTTAATGTGGATACCCTCAAATGAAAGCTGAAAGTCTGTACTTCAGCTACATCTGAATTGTTTTGTTTAAAATTCATTGTGGTAATGTCTATAAACAAAATTAGAAAAATGTTGTCTCTGTCCAAATATATTTGGACCTAACTGTACTATATACAGGAGGAGATGACATACAGGTATATACTATATATAGGAGGAGATGACATACAGGTATATACTATACATAGGAGGAGATGACATACAGGTATATACTATATACAGGGGAGATGACACAGGTATATACTATATACAGGGGAGATGACACACAGCAGGTATATACTATATACAGGGGAGATGACATACAGGTGTATACTATATACAGGAGATGACATACAGGTGTATACTATATATAAGGGAGATGACAAACATGTATATATGGAGGTGAAAATGAGAGGTGTGAGGTGAAAATGAAAAGGTGTGAGTGCAAAATGAGAGGAGTGAGGGAAAATAGTGTAGTGATCGGAAAATGACAGATGTGAGGTCGAAATGACAAGTGTTAGGGGGGAATGAGAGGAGTGAGGGAGAAAATGAGAGGTGTGAGGGAGAAAATGAGAGATGTGATGGGAAAATAAGAGAAGTGACGTGCTATAACTAACCACAGATATTTGCTATGCCCAGGCAACGCCGGGCTCTTCAGTTAGTCTACTATATAAAGCTGAATGTGTGTGTGTGTGTGTATGAGTGTATGTCCGGGATTGGCATCTGCACCGTCGCAGCTACAGCCACAAAATTTTGCACAGTCACACGTCTGGACCCCGAGAGCGTCATAGGCTATGTTGTGATGCGAAATTTTAACCCCGCGTGTTCCAATTCACCAAACAATTTTGCCCCTATCTACATAATGGGGAAAAAAGTGAAAGGAAAAGTGTTGGAGGCGTCGCAGCTACAGAAACAAAATTTTGCACAGTCACACGTATGGACCCTGAGAGCGTCATAGGCTATGTTGTGAGGTGAAATTTTAACCCCGCGCTTTCCAATTCACCAAACAATTTTGCCCCTATCTACATAATGGGGAAAAAAGTGAAAGGAAAAGTGTTGGAGGCGTCGCAGCTACAGAAACTAAATTTTGCACAGTCACACGTCTGGACCCTGAGAGCGTCATAGGCTACGTTGTGAGGTGAAATTTTAACCCCGCGCTTTCCAATTCACCAAACAATTTTGCCCCTATCTACATAATGGGGAAAAAAGTGAACGGAAAAGTGTTTGAGGCGTCGCAGCTACAGAAACAAAATTTTGCACAGTCACACGTCTGGACCCTGAGAGCATCATAGGCTATGTTGTGAGGTGAAATTTTAACCCCGCGCTTTCCAATTCACCAAACTATTTTTCCCCTATCTACATAATGGGGAAAAGTGAAAGGAAAAGTGTTGGTGGCAAATTGACAGCTGCCAGATGTGAACAAGGGGGACTTAAAGAATGAGAGCGATGGCGCAAAAGAGTATATACCGATCAGTTGCTAAGGTGGGGCCCCGACATGGGATACTCACCACACACGGGGATATGAACACACACACAAAATGCGCCACACACTACCACGTGCTTGAACACATAGACCACCCTCAGCACACATTTCACCACACATACACCAACCTCGCCACATAAAAGTTGAAACACAAAAGTCGCCGCTCAAAACTCGCCACGCGCAAAACTCGCCACATGCAAAAACTAGGCTCACGCAAAACTCGCCACAAGTGCAAAACTCACCTCATGGAAAACTCACCACACGCAAAACTTGCACACGCGGAAAAATTGCCACATGCACAAAATTTGCAACACATGCAAAAGTTGCCTCACACAAAACTTGCACATACTCAAAAGGCACCAGATATAAAACTCACCACGCGCAAAACTCGCCATGCGCAAAACTTGCTGCACACAACTTGCTACACTAACCTGTCACATGCAACTCGACACACAAAAAGTTGCTACACGCATGTTGCCACACAAAACTCAGCTCACAAAAGTCGCTACATGCATGTCGCCACACACAACTCAACACACACAACTTGACAAACGAAACTCGCCCTAAAACACACACAAGTCTGGTATTAGCCTTCAAAAATAAAAATCTGATTAATAAGCAGACAAACTACAAGATCAACAAATGTACCATATAGGAAATACGGCAGCTGTCAGTCACATGACCTGTCTATTATGTGTATGTGTGAGCTAATATATACTGCCAGGGGGAGGGCTTCCTGTTGGCTGGGGATTTATCAGGCAGCCAATTTATCTTACAAATACTGAGGTAAAAATACTGAGCAAATAACGTGTTAACGAGGTCTAATACAGGAGATCACACAGCTATATACTATATACAGGGGAGATGACACACAGATATATACTATATACAGGAGAGATGACACACAGGTATATACTATATAGAGGAGGAGATGACATACAGGTACATACTATATACAGGAGGAGATGGCATACAGGTATATACTATATACAGGAGGAGATGACAAACAGGTATATACTATATACAGGAGCAGATTACCTACAGGTATATACTATATACAGGAGGAGATGACATACAGGTATATGCTATATATAGAAGATGACAAACAGGTATATACTATATACAGGAGGAGATGACATACAGGTATATGCTATATATAGAAGATGACATACAGGTATATACTATATACAGGGGAGATGACACACAGGTATATGCTATATACAGGAGGAGATGACATACAGGTATATACTATATATAAAAGGAGATGACATACAGGTATTTACTATATATAGGAGGAGATGACATGCACGTATATACTATATATAGGAGGAGATGACATACAGGTATATACTATATATAGGAGGAGATGACATACAGGTATATACTATATACAGGGGAGATGACACACAGCAGGTATATACTATATACAGGGGTTCCTGTGTCTACCGTGCGCAGTGTCATCAAGAAGTTTAAAGCCCATGGCACTGTGGCTAACCTCCCTAGATGTGGATGGAAAAGAAAAATTTACAAGAGATTTCAACGCAAGATTGTGCGGATGTTTGATAAAGAACCTCGACTAACATCCAAACAAGTTCAAGCTGCCCTGCAGTCCGATGGTACAACGTTGTCAACCCGTACTGTCCGTCGGCGTCTGAATGAAAAGGGACTGTATGGTAGGAGACCCAGGAAGACCCCACTTCTTACCCCGAGACATAAAAAAGCCTGGCTGGAGCTTGCCAAAACTAACCTGAAAAAGCCTAAAACGTTTTGGAAGAATGTTCTCTGGTCAGATGAGACAAAAGTAGAGCTTTTGGGCAAAGGCATCAACATAGAGTTTACAGGAGAAAAAAAGAGGCATTCAAAGAAAAGAACACGGTCCCTACAGTCAAACATGGTGGAGGTTCCCTGATGTTTTGGGGTTGCTTTTCTGCCTCTGGCACTGGACTGCTTGACCGTGTGCATGGCATTATGAAGTATGAAGACTACCAACAAATTTTGCAACATAATGTAGGGCCCAGTGTGAGAAAGCTGAGTCTCCCTCAGAGGTCATGGGTTTTCCAACAGGACAATGACCCAAAACACACTTCAAAAAGCACTAGAAAATGGTTTGAGAGAGAGCACTGGAGACTTCTAAGGTGGCCAGCAATGAGTCCAGACCTGAATCCCAAAAAACACCTGTAGAGAGATCTAAAAATGGCAGTTTGGAGAAGGCACCCTTCAAATATCAGGGACCTGGAGCAGTTTGCCAAAGAAGAATGGTCTAAAATTCCAGCAGAGCATTGTAAGAAACTCATTGATGGTTACCGGAAGCGGTTGGTCGCAGTTATTTTGGCTAAAGGTTGTGCAACCAAGTATTAGGCTGAGGGTGCCAATACTTTTGTCTGGCCCATTTTTGGAGTTTTGTGTGAAATGATCAATGTTTTGCTTTTGCTCCATTCTCTTTTGTGTTTTTTCATTTAAGACAAATTAAATGAAGATAATAATACCAAAGAATTTGTGTTTGCAATCATTTTCAGGAAGAAACTGAGTATTATCTGACAGAATTGCAGGGGTGTCAATACTTTTGGCCATGACTGTATATACTATATACAGGAGGAGATGACACAGATATATACTATATACAGGGGAGATGACACACAGGTATATATTATATACAGGAGGAGATGACATACAGGTATATACTATATATAGAAGGAGATGACATACAGGTATATACTATATATAAGAGGAGATGACATACAGGTATATGCTATATACAGGGGAGATGACACACAGCAGGTATATACTATATACAGGGGAGATGACATACAGGTATATATTATATACAGAGATGACATACAGGTGTATACTATATATAAGGGAGATGATAAACATGTATATACTGAGGTGAAAATGAAAGGTGTGAGGTGAAAATGAAAAGGTGTGACTGCAAAATGAGAGGAGTGAGGGAAAATAGTGGAGTGATCAGAAAATGACAGATGTGAGGTCGAAATGACAAGTGTTAGGGGGGAATGAGAGGAGTGAGGGGGAAAATAAGGAGTGAGGGGGAAAATAAGGAGTGAGGGGGAAAATAAGGAGTGAGGGAGAAAATGAGAGGTGTGAGGGAGAAAATGAGAGATGTGAGGGGGAAAATGAAAGATGTGATTGGGAAAATGAGAGGCGTGATGGGAAAATAAGAGAAGTGTGGTGCTATAACTAACCACAGATATTTACTATGCCCAGGCAACGCCGGGCTCTTCAGCTAGTATAAAGATATATATATATATATGTGCGTGTGTCAGTGACATATACAGTATATATCTACCTATACTATGTGTATTTTATTTATTCTATTTTTAAAATGTCAGCGTGATTTTACATTAGACTGCACTGAATTGCCGGCTTTTCTATACGACACCGATGCGTATTTCTCGCATGTCACACTGATGATCCGTGTTGTGTGCGAGTTTTTCTCGCACCCATAGACTTGCATTGGCATATTTCGGGCGTACTATGGTGACAATTGCAGCATGCTGCGAATTCCCACTCACGTATAATACTGCTGAGAAAATTACGCCTGATGCGAGCTGCCCCATAGATTAACATTGGTCCGAGTGCTATGCGTTTTTTTTATCGCATAGCAGTCATCCGTATTACGCTCTAGTCTGACTCTGGCCTTATACTCACCTCTGGGGCTCAAGATATTCCAGTGTTGTTCACACTGGCCTTCCCGAGGTCTCACAAAACATAATCCCTGCAGCCAATCAGCGGTGGTTTCACTCTCCTTGGTACAGTGGGTACAGAAGGTATTAAGACCCCTTTAAATGTTTCACTCTTTGCTTCATTGCAGTCATTTGGTAAATTCAAAAACTTCATTTTTTCTCCTTAATGTGCACTCTGCACCCCATCTTGACTGAAAAAACAGAGATGTATAATTTTTTGCAAATTTATTAAAAAAGAAAAACTGAAATATCACATGGTCACAAGTATTCAGACCCTCTCACTCCTTAATATAAAAAAATCAACATCATGCCTGATGGATGTATTATATCTGTGCAAAGTGGACTACTTGGTGGAGCATGAGCTATGATTACGGATAGTTTATGATTAATGTTGCCATACAAGATTTCTGGAAAGTGTTTTATAGAGTGTATTTATTCAAAAGGCTCTCTTCATCCCTACTCTATTATATATTATTTTCCAACCTTATTGAGAGGGCTGTGATAGGGAAGTGAGGGATAGACCACGTTGAGTGGTGGCGCCAGATCGTTCTTTAGGGTGCCAACCTCCAGAGCCAGGTAGGGATTTATCTAGGTTTATTGCCGGGAATCTGTAGGCAAATTAATGTTGGTCAGTGTATCATATTGGTATCAAACCTTTTTTCACTAGGTAGGTGTATTTTTTAAATATTGTAAAATAAAGCTAGTTTTAGAGGGAATTTATGTTCACATATTTAATTTAATTCCTGGCTATACCTCTTTTTGGATATAAATATTCAGATCCTTTCCTCAGCATTGAGTAGAAGCACCGTTTTGTGCTAGTACAGCCATGAGTCTTTTTTGGGAACTATGCAACAAGTTTTTCACACCTGTATTTGGGCATCCTCCGCCATTCTTCCTTGCAGATCCTCTCTAGTTCCGTCAGGTTGGATGGTGAATGTTGGTGGACAGCCATTTTCAGGTCTCTCCAGAGATGTTCTTATTAATACTGTTTTTGATGAAAAAACGCATAAAAGCCATCCCTCCTTTGACAAGCTGACTCTGATCGCGATGGTCCTACACTGTCTAATATTAAAAACCTTACCATGTGTCACAGTTGACCTCAGTGTGTGAATAAGGGCAGACAAAAGGACCGGGTCCCAACCAGTGGACACCAGTCTAGGGAAACCTTTAAATGTAATCTCCAGCTCAGAAGTGGGAGGCCACACCCCGCCTTGCAGAGAATGCAAAAATACAATGAAAAAAACACAAAAATTGAGCTTGGTTTGATTTGGCATACTGTACATGCAGCACATAAATGTATATTGACATTGGCAATAAAACATACAAAACCTACAAGAAACAAAATGAGCAAAAACTCTGCTGTAACTAAATAAGTAAAAAGCAAAAGTTCATTTGAATAACACAGAGTTCTTAGTAATGCAGTGTGGAGCCGTCCCAATCAGAGTGACCTTGTCGACGGTGGGATGGCTTTTATGCTATTTTTGATCAAAAACAGTATTACTCTGTATTATTTAAATGCATCTTTGCTTTTTACTTATTTAGTTACAGCATGGTTTTTGCTCATTTTGTTTCTTGTAGGTTTTGTATGTTTTATGGCCAATGTGAACATACGTTTATGTGCTGCATGTATACCAACATAAACCAAGCTAAATTTTTGTGTTTTTTTCTTTGTATTTTTGCATTCTGTGCAAGCCAAGGTGTGGCCTCTCCCTCCTGAGTTGGATATTACATTTAAAGTCTTCCCTAGACTGGTGTCCACTGGTTGGGACCCGGTCCTTTTGTCTGCCCTTATTCACACACTGAGGTCAACTGTGACACATGGTAAGGTTTTTAATATTAGACAGTGTAGGACCATCCCGATCAGAGTCACCCTCTCAACGGTAGGATGGCTTTTATGCCCTTTTTGATCAAAAACAGTATTACTCAGAACTCTGTGTTATTTAAATGCACTTTTGCTTTTTACTTATTTAGCTATAGCAGGGTTTTTGCTCATTTTGTTTCTTGTAGATTTTGTATGTTTTATTGCTAATTTGAACATGCGTTTATGTGCTGAATGTATACCAACTTAAACCAAGCTCAATTTTTGTGCTTTCACTCTTCCATAAAGATAAAGGCCAGATTTGTGGAGAAAACAACTAATAGTTGTCCTGTGGACAGATTCTCCCACCGGAGCTGGGGATCTTAGCAGCACCTCCAGGGTGACCATGGGCATCTTCACTGCTTCCTTAAATAATGCTCTCCTTGCTTGGGATGTCAATTTAGGTAGAATGCCATATCTTCATAGGTTTTCAGTTGTGCCATTCTTATTGTATTTTTGGAAGCTGGATTGAACAGTGCTCCATGAGATGTTCAGAGCTTGGGCTATTTTTTTTTCTAATCTAACCTCGTTTTACTCTTCTCCACAACTTTATCCCTGACCTGTCTGGTGTGTTCCTTTGTTTTCATGATGCTGTTTGATCCCTAATGTTCTCAAACAGAGTTGTGAACTTGTGAGGCCTTCACAGAACAGCTGTAGTTATACTGAGAATAAATTACACACAGGTGGACTTAATTTACTAATTACTGTATCTGACTTCTGGAGGTAATTGGTCACTAAGGATTTTATTTAGGGGTATCAGACTACAGGGGGTTGAATACAAATGCAATTCCCAATTTTTATTTCCATTATACTTCATAAATAATTACTTTGAACTTTGTGCTGCTATATCACATAACAATCTCAATTAAATAGATGTAAGTTTGTAAGTGTAACGTGAAAAAAGGTGAAAAAAGTTCACTGAGTATGAATTGTTTTTCAAGACACTGTACAAGATACTGTCATAAATTCAAGCAGAAATAGTATTAAATAATGTCATGTGCGATGACCATAATGCATATGTAAAAACACACCAATAGAGCGATTGCTTAAAGGGAACCTGTCACCCCCAAAACCAAAGGTGAGCCAAGCCCACCGGCATCAGGGGCTTATCTACAGCATTTTGTAATGCTGTAGATAAGCCCCCGATGTATCCTGAAAGATGAGAAAAAGAGGTTAGATTATACTCACCCAGGGGTGGTCCCGGTTCTGTTCTGGTCCGAGGGCGTCGCGGTCCGGTCCGAGGCCTCCCATCTTCATAGGATTACGTCCTCTTCTTGTCTTCACGCTGCGGCTCCGGCGCAGGCATACTTTGTCTGCCCTGTTGAGGGCAGAGCAAAGTACTGCAGTGCGCAGGCATTGGGAAAGGTCAGAGAGGCCCGGCGCCTGCGCACTGCAATACTTTGCTCTGCCCTCAACAGGGCAGACAAAATGTGCCTGCGCTGGAGCCGCAGCTTGAGGACAAGAAGAGGAAGTCATCCTATGAAGATGGGAGGCCCCGGACCGACCCGCGACGCCCATCGGATCGGACCGCCCCTGCATGAGTATATTCTAACCTCTTTTTCTCATCTTTCATGATACATCGGGGGCTTATTTACAGCATTACAGAATGCTGTAGATAAGCCCCTGATGCCGGTGGGCTTAGCTCACCTTTGATTTTGGGGGTGACAGGGTCCCTTTAAGAAAATATAGAATTGCTAAAAATCAGTCATCACCTGCTTGTAAAAGCCATGGTTGAAGCAGAACAGTGTGTCAGCAATGGGCCCACTGTTCTATGTGCCCATCTGCATAGCTGTGACGATGGGTTGCCACGATGGCTAGGGGTCTGCTGAAAAAAGCCAGCCCATGGCTGATGTTCATGGGAGATTTTTGCTATACATAGTAATACTGTGGTATTGCTGTGTATAGCACAAGCGATCAGGGGATTGCAGGTTAAAGTCGTCGAGGGGGACAAAGAAATAAAATAAAAAGTAGAAATTTGTTTTTTAAAAAATTACAAAAATTAAAATCACCCTCCTTTTCACCTATCAAAAATAAGAAAAAAAAAAATAAAAACAATGCACATATTGGATATCTCTGTGTTCGTACAAGTCCATTCTTTCAAAATATTAACCCCTTAGCGACCGCCGATACGCCTTTTAACGGCGGCCGCTAAGGGTACTTAAACCACAGCGCCGTTAATTAACGGCGCTGTGGAAAAAGTCCATAGCGCCCCCCAGAGGCCGATTTTCTCCGGGGTCTCGGCTGCCGAGGGTAGCCGAGACCCCAGAGAACATGATTCGGGGTTTTTTTAACCCACCCCGCATTTGCGATCGCCGGTAATTAACCGTTTACCGGCGATCGCAAAAAAAAAAAAAAAAGCGATCTCTTTTTAATTTCTCTGTCCTCCGATGTGATCGCACATCGGAGGACAGAGAAAAGGGGTCCCAGGTGGCCCCCCAATACTCACCTAGCTCCCCCGATGCTCCTCGTGTCTCCCGGTGGGCGCCGCCATCTTCAAAATGGCGGGCGCATGCGCAGTGCGCCCGCCGGCCGGCACCGGGAGAATCTTTGGGGTCTCGGCTGCCGGGGGTAGCCGAGACCCCAAAGAGCACGATCGGGGTCGGTATTACCGACCCCTGTTTTGCGATCGCCGGTAATTAACTGTTTACCGGTGACCGCAAAAAAAAAAAAAAAAAAGTAAAGTGTAATTCTCTGTCCTCTGATGTGATCGCACATCAGAGGACAGAGAAATAGGGGGATTCGGGGACCCTAGCATACTCACCTAGGTCCCTGGATCCTCTTGCTGCTCCTCCTGGCCGCCGGCAGCAGAACATGGCGGACGCATGCCCAGTGCGCCCGCCATCTGTCTCCATCTGCCGGCCGGCAGGAGAACAGCAGTTGGGGCTAAAATTAGGGTTAGGGGTAGGGTTAGGGTTAGGGGTAGGGTTAGGGGTAGGGGTAGGGTTAGGGGTAGGGGTAGGGTTAGGGTTAGGTTAGGGTTAGGTTAGGGGTAGGGTTAGGGGTAGGGTTAGGGGTAGGGTTAGGTTAGGGGTAGGGGTAGGGTTAGGGTTAGGTTAGGGGTAGGGTTAGGGGTAGGGTTAGGGGTAGGGTTAGGTTAGGGTTAGGGGTAGGGGTAGGGGTAGGGTTAGGTTAGGGGTAGGGTTAGGGCTAGAGTTGGGGCTAAATTTAGGGTTAGGGTTGGGGCTAAATTTAGGGTTAGGGTTGGGGCTAAATTTAGGGTTAGGGTTGGGGCTAAACTTAGGGTTAGGCTTCTTTCACACTTACGTCGGTACGGGGCCGTCGCAATGCGTCAGCCCGACATACCGACGCACGTTGTGAAAATTGTGCACAACGTGGGCAGCAGCTGTAGTTTTTCAACACATCCGCTGCCCAATCTATGTCCTGGGGAGGAGGGGGCGGAGTTACGGCCACGCATGCGCGGTCAGAAATGGCGGATGCGACGTACAAAAAAACGTTTCATTGAACGTTTTTTTGTGCCGACGCTCCGCCAAAACACAACTGATCCAGTGCACGACAGACGCGACGTGTGGCCATCCGTCACGATCCGTCGGCAATACAAGTCTATGGGCAAAAAACGCATCCTGCGGGCACATTTGCAGGATCCGTTTCTTGTCCAAAACGACGGATTGCGACGGAATGCCAAACGACGCAAGTGTGAAAGTAGCCCTAGGGCTAGGGTTAGGGTTGGGGCTAAAGTTAGGGCTAGGGTTGGGGCTAAAGTTAGGGTTAGAGCTGGGATTAGGGTTAGGGTTTGGATTAGGGTTCGTATTAGGGTTAGGGTTGGCATTAGGGTTACGCTTGGGATTAGGGTTAGGTTTGGGATTAGGGTTAAGGTTAGGGTTGTGATTAGGGGTGTATTGGGATTAGGGTTAGGTTTGAGGTTAGGGTTGAGATTAGGATTAGGGGTGTGTTGGATTTAGGGTTTTGATTAGGGTTATGGTTAGGGTTGACATTAGGGTTGTTTTGGGGTAAGGGTTGTGATTATGGTTAGGGTTAGTGATTAGGATTATGGATGAGGTTGGGATTAGGGTTAGGGGTGTGTTGGGGTTAGGGTTGGAGCTAGAATTGGGGGGTTTCCACTGTTTAGGTACATCAGGGGGTCTCCAAACACGACAGCCAATTTTGCGCTCAAAAAGTCAAATGGTGCTCCCTCCCTTCTGAGCTCTGCCGTGCGCCCAAACAGTGGGTTACCCCCACATATGGGGCATCAGCGTACTCGGGATAAATTGGACAACAACTTCTGGGGTCCAATTTCTCTTGTTACCCTTGTGAAAATAAAAACTTGGGGGCTACAAAATCTTTTTTGTGAAAAAAAAAAAATTTTTTATTTTCACGACTCTGCATTCTAAACTTCTGTGAAGCACTTGGGCATTCAAAGTTCTCACCACACATCTAGATAAGTTCCTTGGGGGGTCTAGTTTCCAAAATGGGGTCACTTGTGGGGGGTTACTACAGTTTAGGTACATCAGGGGCTCTGCAATCGCAACATAATGCCCACAGACCATTCTATCAAAGTCTGCATTCCAAAAAGGCGCTCCTTCCCTTCCGAGCTCTGCCGTGCGCCCAAACAGTGGTTTACCCCCACATATGGCGCATCAGCGTACTCGGGATAAATTGGACAACAACTATTGCAGTCCAATTTCTCCTGTTACCCTTGTGAAAATAAAAACTTGGGGGCTACAATATCTTTTTTTGTGGAAAAAAAAAATATTTTTTATTTTCACGACTCTGCATTCTAAACTTCTGTGAAGCACTTGGGCATTCAGAGTTCTCACCACACATCTAGATAAGTTCCTTGGGGGGTCTAGTTTCCAAAATGGGGTCACTTGTGGAGGGTTTCTACTGGTTAGGTACATCAGGGGCTCTGCAAACGCAACATAATACCCGCAGACCATTCTATCAAAGTCTGCATTCCAAAACGGCGCTCCTTCCTTCTGAGCTCTGCTGTGCGCCCAAACAGTGGTTTACCCCCACATATGGGGTACCAGCATACTCAGGACAAATTGGACAACAACGTTTGTGGTCCAATTTCTCTTGTTACCCTTGTGAAAATAAAAATTTGGTGGCTAAAAAATCTTTTTTGTGGAAAAAAAAAATGTTTTTTATTTTCACGGCTCTGCATTATAAACTTCTGTGAAGCACTTGGGCATTCAAGGTTCTCACCACACATCTAGATAAGTTCCATGGGGGGTCTAGTTTCCAAAATGGGGTCACTTGTGGGGGATTTCTACTGTTTAGGCACATCAGGGGCTCTCCAAACGCGACATGGCGTCCGATCTCAATTCCAGCCAATTCTACATTGAAAAAGTAAAACGGCACTCTTTCTCTTCCAAGCTCTGCGGTGCGCCCAAACAGTGGTTTACCCCCACATATTGGGTATCGACGTACTCAGGAGAAATTGCACAACAACTTTAGTGGTCTAATTTCTCCTGTTACCCTTGTGAAAATAAAAATTTGTGGGCAAAAAGATCATTTTTGTAGAAAAAATGCAATTTTTTTTTTTCACGGCTCTACGTTATAAACTTCTGTGAAGCACATGGGGGTTCAAAGTGCTCGCCACACATCTAGATAAGTTCCTTAAGGGGTCTAGTTTCCAAAATAGTGTCACTTGTGGTGGGTTTCCACTGTTTAGGCACATCAGGGGCTCTCCAAACGCGACATGGCGTCCAATCTCAATTCCAGCCAATTCTACATTGAAAAAGTAAAACGGCACTCCTTCTCTTCCAAGCTCTGCGGTGCGCCCAAACAGTGGTTTACCCCCACATATTGGGTATCAGCGTACTCAGGAAAAATTGCACAACAACTTTTGTGGTCTAATTTCTCCTGTTACCCTTGTGAAAATAAGAATTTGTGGGTGAAAAGATCATTTTTGTGTAAACAAAAGCGATTTTTTATTTTCACGGCTCTACGTTATAAACTTCTGTGAAGCACTTGGGGGTTCAAAGTGCTCACTACACATCTAGATAAGTTCCTTAAGGGGTCTAGTTTCCAAAATGGTGTCACTTGTGGGGAGTTTCCACTGTTTAGGCACATCAGGGGCTCTCTAAATGTGAAATGGTGTCCGATCTCAATTCCAGCCAATTCTGCATTGAAAAAGTCAAACGGCGCTCCTTCACTTCTAAGTTCTGCGGTGCGCCCTAACAGTGGTTTACCCCCACATATGGGGTATTGGCGTATTCAGGAGAAATTGCATAACAAAATTTATGGTTACATTTCTGTTTTTACACTTGTGAAAATAAAAAAAATGGTTCTGAATTAAGATGTTTGCAAAAAAAAGTTAAATGTTCATTTTTTCCTTCCACATTGTTTCAGTTCCTGTGAAGCACGTAAAGGGTTAATGAACTTCTTGAATGTGGTTTTGAGAACCTTGAGGGGTGTAGTTTTTAGAATGGTGTCACACTTCATTATTTTCTATCATATAGACCCCTCAAAATGACTTCAAATGTGATGTGGTCCCTAAAAAAAAATGGTGTTGTAAAAATGAGAAATTGCTGGTCAACTTTTAACCCTTATAACTCCCTAACAAAAAAAAATTTTGTTTCCAAAATTGTGCTGATGTAAAGTAGACATGTGGGAAATGTTATTTATTAACTATTTTTCGTGACATATCTCTCTGATTTAAGGGCATAAAAATACAAAGTTTGAAAATTGCAAAATTTTAAAAATTTTCGCCATATTTCCGTTTTTTTCATAAATAATCGCAAGTAATATCGAAGAAATATTACCACTACCATGAAGTACAATATGTCACGAAAAAACAATCTCAGAATCAGCGGGATCCGTTGAAGCGTTCCAGAGTTATAACCTCATAAAGTGACAGTGGTCAGAATTGCAAAAATTGGCCTGGTCATTAAGTACCAAATTGGCTCTGTCACTAAGGGGTTAAATGAATCTGATTTGTAAACAACATAGTGAAAAAAAATAAAAACATATTGCCAGAATTGCATTTTTTCGGCCGTTACAACAACAACAACAAAAATATAATACAGGGTGATCAAAAATTTATCTACCCAAAATTATATAAATTAAAACATAGGCACCTTATGATTCATGACTAGGTTTTGGGCATCATTTGTCTATGTCATGTGACTCCTACATTTCTGAATATGGCACCAAGCCATCTGTCAAAGTTAAATGTGACTAACAAGGTAAAAAATGTTGGTAGTTCTGATGAAGAGCTTAATAAATACATTCACTTTATTTTTCTCTAGCAATATTTTTTTATTTACTCTCTAATGTTTTGCTTAAGGTCTGATAACAGGGTGCGATTAGTGAAATATGATCATTACTTGAGTACATAAGTTGCGGTTTAAAAACTGTTGGTCACAATACTTATCTATTAAAGTGCTGATAGGATAAAGCAGAAATGTGGTCTCAAGAATATCATCCATGAATCTCTTGATAATGATAAGCATTACAGTACATTGTGACAGTTGTACATGTTATCTGTGTCATTTAAACGGACTCTCCTTTCAGAATAGTAAAGTCTCCATGGTCTGAAGACTTGTTCGGAAAACATGACTTGTTGGCAGTGCCAGTGAGGTATAATGAATGTACTTAACTAACAAATCAGCTACATCAAAAAACAGTAATTAACAAATTAAAGCTGCACTCTGAAAAGCTAAACAGTGAATATATGAAATTGGAACTGCATTACTGCTGTAGAAAACATGTTAAAAATGGAGGTACTTGGCGCACAAATTGGTCAAATCATGTGAACTCAACAGCCAGCAACACGGCGTACACCTTTTTTGGGACCTTAAACCTAACACAATTAAAGGGAACCTGTCACCCCCAAAATCGAAGATAAGCTAAGCCGTCATCGAAGGTCATTAAAGCGCTCATTCTTAGGAAGAAAAGCATGGCGATTGCAGCGGTGACAACCAGGGCCCGTCCGAGGGTAAGTATATCAATATTTTTTATTTTTATTCTTTATTTTACACATTAATATGGATCCCAGGGCCTGAAGGAGAGTTTCCTCTCGTTCAGACCCTGGGAACCATTACGGGATACCTTCCGATATTTGTGTCCCATTGACTTGTATTGGTATCGGATATCGGTATCGGCGATATCCGATATTTTTCGGATATCGGCCGATACCATCCGATACCGATACTTTCAAATATCGGTCGGTATCACTCAACACTACACACGACCTTCCCTGGCTCCAGGTTGAGTGTAGGCAGCCACTGCTCAACCTCGGCATGGATAGCTGTCCACAACTGTTGATCTGTATGACTGCGATCTCCAAGGCATATTAATTTAAATGCTGCCTGATTGCGGTGAGCCGTTGCTGCGCAGTACAGAGGTGGTGGGGATTCCCTCTGCAGTTTCTGTTATGCACACAGGGTGTGATAAAGTATAGTGGACTCACTAGACGACTGTAGGTGCAGTGGTAGCTGTATATCTGATACGCAAGATGCAGGAGAATGAGCTTCAAAAAACCAAAGGTATTTATTAGAGGAAGCTTGACAAAAGAGAAAAGGTGCATGAGGGGAGAACCCTCTGGAACACAACACTGTACCACCGATCAAGGGACTCCCCAGTCGCAACACCAGGTGGCCTAAATGCCACAAAACCCAGACCAGAGGGATGACCCGTACAGATCATATAGACAAGACTGTGGAATACTGGCTCTGTCGGTGGAGAGAATCCTGGCTAGCCAGCAGTGATATCTGGTTGGTTCCGTGAGGAGCGGCTTGGTCAGCCTGGAGTGGAAACTGGAGAGTCCAGAAGGATCCAGGATAGGGAACTGCCAGTAGAGGTTTCTGAGGAGACAGAGGTATTATTATAATGCAGAGCAACAATCTTCAGATCGCAGAGCCTGAGTAGGAGTTTGGCCTGAGTAGGAGGCAACGATTCCACAAAATGAACATGTTGCCCAGGCACCTCCCTTTAAGTTGAGGATGCCTTTTATGCAAAGAGCACCACAGCACAGACAGACCTAATAGAGAACAGGTGCCATGCTGATTTAAGTATGTGCAGGAAGCGAGGCACGCATCTTAAGAGCATTTCATGGAGGCCTGCCAAGGAGATGCAGGTTCCTAGTAGAGAAAGAAGCACCCGATCATCTGGAGCCACGGACAGGGTGAGCAGTGTCAGTGGAGCTGTGTGATAGGCACCGGTCTCCCTGCACAGCAGAGACCGGGCCCACAGCTGAAGAAATGACAGTTTCATTAAGGCAGAGGTTGAGGGTACAGGTGGAGGCCCTAAAAGAGGTGGAGGAGGCAGAAGCACTGGAGGAAGTATTAGATATAGAAGTTTGTTCCGCAAGCCCTGGGGATTCCAAGACTTGGTGTCTATAGACACCTTGCTGTCTAGTTCATTAAGTCTCAATCCCCTGGTGTGTAGTAGTTTAGTTGTCCAACTCAAGCTGTTTTGTAGTTTAGTTCTCTAACCCCTGTTGTCTAATAGTTTAGTTCTCCATATTCTGGTGTTTATTTGTTTAGTTCTGCAATCATAGCTGTTTAGTAGTTTAGTTCTCCAACCCCTGTTGTTTAGTAGCTTAGTTATCCATCTTATGGTGTGTAGTGGTTTATTTTTCCATCCTCAAGTGCCCTGCAAGCCATGGGGATTGCAAAACTTGTGGAGCAGCCCATTCCCCGACTGCCCCTACAGCCACCAGAGTCAACCAGTTCCCAGTCATCTAAGTGTAATTCCCCTGTCCGTGCTTGCTTGTCCAGGTGTCATTGTTGAAATTCACCCTGGCAGACATATAATTTTTCAGGGAACAGGTGATGTTGTCTGCAATTTGTTGCTGTAGCGCAGGCACATCTTTCTTACAGAAGTAATGGTGACTGGACAACTGGTATTTGGAAACCAATTGTATCCATAAGGCGTAAAGGCTGCATTCCGTGGCCCACAGATTGGAGTGGCCTTGCAATAATCACAGAGATCACAGGCCATGAGTCAAACAGAATCAAGCGCTGTGATCTTAATAGTGAATAGCTCTCAGCTGGCCCCTATGGACCAGACAATGACACGATTGGGCCATGAATCATCCGAGGAAGCCGCAGGCTGTTCACAATAATTAGTTCTCAGAAAAGTAATAGTGAGTGTACGGCTTATCCATATCCAGATTACAGCACATGGAATATGCGTACAGTGCTGGAAATAAGTATTTGATCCCTTGCTGATTTTGTAAGTTTGCCCAGTGACAAAGACATGAACAGTCTATAATTTTAAGGGTAGGTTAATTGTAACATTGAGAGATAGAATATCAAAAATAAAATAACATTGTATAAATTATATAAATTTATTTGCATTTTGCAGTGAGAAATAACTATTTGATCCCTCTGGCAAACAAGAAATAACTATTTGATCCCTCTGGCAAACAAGACTTAATACTTGGTGGCAAAACCCTTGTTGGCAAGCACAGCAGTCAGATTTTTTTTATAGTTGATGATGAGGTTTGTGCACATGTCAGGAGGAATTTTGGTCCACTCTTCTTTGCAGATCATCTCTAAATCATTGAGCTTTCTAGGCTGTCGCTTGGCAGCTCAAAGCTTCAACTCCCTCCATAAATTTTCTATGGGATTAAGGCCTGGAGACTGGCTAGGCTACTCCATGACCTGAGTGTGCTTCTTTTTGAGCCTCTCCTTTGTTGCCTTGGCTGTATGTTTTGGGCCATTGTCTTGCTGGAAAAGGGATGGAGGT
This sequence comes from Ranitomeya imitator, assembly GCF_032444005.1. NCBI lineage: Eukaryota > Metazoa > Chordata > Amphibia > Anura > Dendrobatidae > Ranitomeya > Ranitomeya imitator. The sequence goes on along the minus strand of NC_091286.1, from coordinate 544,495,857 downwards.
TGTCACTCAGGATGTTATAATATATATGGCTCCATCTATTCTCCCACTGATCAGTAATAAAAACCCCCCACAATACTATCACCATCAGTGCCATTATACACAGGAGATCTGTACTTAGTATGCAGTGTCTGTGTACAGGTAATACAGTGATCACCGGTGACATTATACACAGGAGCTCTGTATATAGTGTATAAGTAATACAGTGATCACTGGTGACATTATACACAGGACCGCTGTATATAGTATACAGTGTATAGTGTCAGTGTATAGGTAACACTGACTCACCAGTGATGTCTCTAGGTGAAGTCCATCTTTCATCCAGCACAGACCGCCATCACTTCATCCAGCCAGGACTCGTCTCTGCAGGAAATAACACAGTTATCTCGAGCTCCGCTTGCAGAACACATTACTTAATTTTCCCAACTTCTACATTACACCACATGAAGAAAAAGAGGCAACATAGTGTCACTCTCCACCAGTGTTCCCCAAGTCCAGTCCTCAAGAGCCACCAACAGGTCATGTTTTCAGGATTTCCTTAGTATTGCACAGGTGATAATTGCATCACCTGGACAGGCAAGCATTCACTGACCTGTGTAATACTAAGGAAATCCTCAAAACATGACCTGTTGGTGGCTCTTGAGGACCGGAGTTGGGGAACACTGCTCTACACAGTAACAGGACCGCCCTCCAGTTAAAACAGTATACTCAAAAAATAAAATAAATACATCACTGCAGTAATAATATCGCTTAATTAGCCCCTATGGTAATAATATTCCCCATCCTTGCCCCGTTTATCTCATTTCTGGCTCCAGCCATATGTTCTCGCATCCTGCCTTCATGAGTATCCATTCTGCCCCATATGATCTCCCCATCCTGCCCCATCTGTCTCCATCGCATCCATCTTGCCCCATGATCCTGCCCCATCTGTCTCCAATCCTGCCCCAGTGTTTCCAATCATGCCCGTATCTCCATTCTGCCCCGTCTCCAATCATGCACCCATGTCTGCAATCATGCCTCCTGTGTCTACATTCTGCCCCATCTGTTTCCAATCCTGCCCCATCTGTCTCCAGTCATGCCCCAGTGTCTCCAGTCATGCCGCCATGTCTTTCATCCTGCCCCCTGTGTCTCCAATCATGCCCCGTATCTCCATTCTGCCCCTGTGCTCTGCTCCTGTGTCCAGCGTTCTGCCCCCGGGTCCAGCATTCTGCTCCTGTGTCCAGCGTTCTGCCCCTGTGTCCAGCGTTCGGCCCCTGTGTCCAGCTTTCTTCCCCTGTGTCCAGCTTTCTGCCCCTGTGTCCAGCTTTCTGCCCCTGTGTCCATCGTTCTGCCCCTGTGTCCATCGTTCTGCCCCTGTGTCCAGCTTTCTGCCCCTGTGTCCAGCGTTCTGCCCCTGTGTCCAGCGTTCTGCCCCTGTGTCCAGCTTTCTTCCCCTGTGTCCAGCTTTCTGCCCCTGTGTCCAGCTTTCTGCCCCTGTGTCCATTGTTCTGCCCCTGTGTCCATCGTTCTGCCCCTGTGTCCAGCTTTCTGCCCCTGTGTCCAGCGTTCTGCCCCTGTGTCCAGCGTTCTGCCCTGGGCCCCCCGGATCGCCGCTCTCAATAGAAAAAAAAAACAAGTTCTTCTCACCTTGACCGCGCTCCTGCGGCGGGCGAAGTTCTCTCCACGCAGCTGAAGCGCGCACTCGCCGGCGACTGACAATGACATCAGATGCCGGCGACATGCACGCTGCGGCAGACGTCAGCTGCCAGGCTCAGATTGGCTGGCGGCTGTTAACTATTGATGTGTGGGCACGAGCCCGCACGTCAATAGCGTTAAACAGCTGCAGCGCCGCCGCTAAGGGTCCGGTTAGCCTGCGGCTTCCGGTAGGGGCCCAGTGAGCAGATGAGACGGGGCCCGATGTGTGCCCCTCTGCCCACCGGGCCCCATACGCCAGTCACGGCTGTAATGCCCTGATGGCGGCCCTGAGGATACCCCACGAGGTGAAATTTTGCATGGTGCCCCAGATCGATGTCGATTGACAGTCATTTTGCATTTTTTACATTTTCTTTTTCTTTTAAACATCTTTTTATTAAATTTTGTGAATATAGACATCAACACTATAGATCATCATAGAAAAAAAAACAGGAACAGTATAGCACTTATAAAGACGTACAGCAAAGGCAAAAGAGAGAGGAAAGTTAGAGAGAGAAAAAAGAAGAAAAAGTTACAGTAATTATGTTGCCTACAGTCAAAACTAAACCTGAAAAGTTAAGGTACCGTCACACATAACGATATCGTTAACGATATCGTTGCTTTTTGTGACGTAGCAATGATATCGTTAACGAAATCGTTATGTGTGACAGCGACCAACGATCAGGCCCCTGCTGGGAGATCGTTGGTCGCTGGGGAAAGTCCAGCACTTTATTTTGTCACTGGATCTCCCGCTGACATTGCTGAATCGGCGTGTGTGACGCCGATTCAGCGATGTCTTTACTGGTAACCAGTGTAAATATCGGGTTACTAAGCGCAGGGCCGCACTTAGTAACACGATGTTTACCCTGGTTACCGTTGTAAATGTAAAAAAACAAACACTACATACTTACATTCCGGTGTCTGGTCAGGTCCCTCGCCGTCAGCTTCCCGCACTGACTGGTGAGGGCCGGCCAGTCGTAAAGCACAGCACAGCGGTGACCACAGCGGTGACGTCACCGCTGTACTTTACGGCCGGCGCTCAGTCAGTGCGGGAAGCTGAAGGCGAGGGACCTGACCAGACACCGGGAATGTAAGTATGTAGTGTTTGTTTTTTTTACATTTACAACGGTAACCAGGGTAAACATCGGGTTACTTAGCGTGGCCCTGCGCTTAGTAACCCGATGTTTACCCTGGTTACCCGGGGACTTCGGGATCGTTGGTCGCTGGAGAGCTGTCTGTGTGACAGCTCTCCAGCGACCAAACAGCGACGCTGCAGCGATTGACATCGTTGTCAGTATCGCTGCAGCGTCGCTTAGTGTGATGGTACCTTTAGTCTTCACTGCTTCCAGTCAGCTGCAGCCAGTACTGAAATCCACAAGTCTCAATCAACAAGATAAAGAAAATGTCCCAATCTGTCTCATTGTTTCCAGCAGAACAGCAACATTGTTCAAGGTGTTGTAGTCCGCAGGACGAGATTGTGTATATGAGCATGTGTGCGTACACCTGCCAAGATGCCCACATACTGGCACGCACTCACCCACCACTCCTCTTGCATATACATATATATAAAGTACTTGAAACCAGGATAAAAAGATAAAATAAGAGAAGAAAGTAGAAAAGTAGAGAGCCAGAAAGGAGAAGGGAAGATCCAATTTTAGAATGCAAATGCGATTGGGGAGGGAGGGGGAGAGAGAGAGAATGTAGGTACTATAAGTATCAGAATTCCTAGAGACTGTATTGAATATTAGTGTTTAGAATGAGTGTTCTGCCAAAGGCGCCACGTATCAGTGTACTGTCTATGTTTCTTCGCCTCCCAACTTGCCAGTTTCTCTAATCTATATATTTGCTCTACCCTGGTCCTCCAGTGCAAAACACAATGATTATTCCTGCTGGAGGATACAATAAATATTGTAACACAATAGTTAGAACACTAACCAAACAAAAATAATGGTATCCAATATGAAAAAGGATGAAAAATTTGTTCTAGGCAAAAATCCACATGAACATACAAAAAAACACGTATTTATGAACAATGGTAGGAAGCTTTATTGAACATTAAAAAACAATGAACATGTTAAAAACATAGCCAATAGTGTCTAGGTGAGCCAAAGATGACAAAGAAAGGCATCACCATTAGGTGGGTAAAGTACTCACAAAGAATAACAAAATAAACTGCAATGTGGTTACTAGAAATATGGATCCTAGGTAGCAGGGGTATGTATAAATTAAATTAACTTAAAGGCTAAACAGTGCCATCATATGTACCAAAAAGTAGCCCCTAATGCCAGGATCCATGGATCATCAATATATAGACCCTGTAACATGAATGAACCACAGACTACGGGGTTAAGAAAATCAGCCGACTACATATAAGTAATGGTGTCATAGACAGACCAAAAAAGGCCCCCGGTGCTAAAGTCCATAGATCTCCAATAGAAGGATAAGCACATACAAGCAGTAAGGTGCAAATAGGAATACAGATCAAACTTACCAGCACCCAAATGGCGACGCCACAACCCCAATGCGCATTTCAGCAATGTGCCTTCCTCAGGGTCTATATATTGATGATCCATGGATCCTGGCATTAGGGGCTACTTTTTGGTACATATGATGGCACTGTTTAGCCTTTAAGTTAATTTAATTGATACATACCCCTGCTACCTATGATCCATATTTCTAGTAACCACATTGCAGTTTATTTTGTTACTAGCTATTGAACCCGTTCTACGCCCGGGTGTCGAGCATTTATATTGGTATATGGTCTCCATCCTGGTATGTGCTGCTCCATCCTGCATCCCCATCCTGTCATGTGCTGCTCCCATCCTGAGCCCCCATTCTGTCATGTGCTGCTGCCATCCTGCGCCCCCATTCTGTCATGTGCTGCTCCATCCTGCTCCCCCATTCTGTCATGTGCTGTTCCCATCCTGCGCCCCCGTTCTGTCATGTGCTGCGCCCATCCTGCGCCCCCGTTCTGTCATGTGCTGCTCCCATCCTGCGCCTCCATTCTGTCATGTGCTGCTCCCATCCTGCGCCACTGTTCTGTCATGTTCTGCTCCCATCCTGCACCCCCGTTCTGTCATGTGCTGCTTCCATCTTGCACCCCCATTCTGTCATGTGCTGCTGCCATCCTGCACCCCCGTTCTGTCATGTGCTGCTCCATCCTGCGCCCCCATTCTGTCATGTGCTGTTCCCATCCTGCGCCCCCGTTCTGTCATGTGCTGTTCCCATCCTGCGCCCCCGCTCTGTTGTGAATTCCGCTCTTGGGCTCCCTCCGGTGGTGGTTTGTGGCATTTTTGTGAGTTCTGCTCTTTGGCTCCCTCCTGTGGTTTTGAGTGGTATGGCTGCTTCTTGGAGTTAGCTTCAGCAGCTGTTTTCACTGATCATCTTTCTGGCTCGGCTATATTAGTCTGGCCTTATCCCTCATTCAATTTCAGTTGTCAATTGTTCCTGCCTGGAGTCATTGCTCTTAGGACTTTCCTGATACTCTGACCAGTTCATCAAAGCTAAGTCCTTGCTTGTCCTTTTGCGGTTCTCTTGTTGTGGACTTGTTGTTCAGCACTTTCTTGTTTTTGTTCATTCGTCCAGCTTTTCAGTATGGATCTATTCAGCTAAGCTGGAAGCTCTGGGCAGCAGAGTTTGCCCTCCACACCTTTAGTCAGGTGTGGAGATTTTTGCATTTCTCTGCAGTGGACTTTTTCTAGTTTTTATTACTGACCGCACAGCGTTCTGTCCTGTACTATTTTCTATCTAGCTAGAAGTGGCCTCCTGTGCTAAATCTTGTTTCATACTACGTATGTCATTTCCTTCTCCTCTCACAGTCATTATTTGTGGGGGGCTAATCTATCCTTTGGGGATTTTCTCTGAGGCAAGATAGTTTTCCATGCCTCTCAAAAGAAGGAAGAGAAAAGGAGTTCTGAGCCATTTTTTTTTCTTTAGTTTGTTTTTTCTTTTTCCTTCCTATTGATCTCTGGGTGATTCGGGATTTGGATACAGGCATGGATGTTCAGGGTTTGTTTTCTCATGTGGATCAGCTTGCTGCAAGAGTACAGAGTATTCAAGATTATGTGGTTCAGACTCCGGCCTTAGAGCCTAGAATTCCTACTCCGGATTTGTTTTACGGGGATAGATCTAAGTTTTTGAACTTTAAAAATAATTGCAAATTGTTTTTTGCTCTGAAACCCCGTTCCTCTGGTGACTCCATTCAGCAAGTAAAGATAGTTATTTCTCTTCTGCGTGGCGACCCTCAGGACTGGGCATTCTCACTTGAGCCAGGGAATCCGGCATTGCTTAATGTAGATGCATTTTTTCAATCGCTCGCATTATTGTATGACGAACCTAACTCTGCAGAGCATGCTGAGAAAACACTGTTGGCCCTGTGTCAGGGTCAGGAAGCGGCAGAATTATACTGCCAGAAATTTAGAAAATGGTCTGTGCTCACTAAATGGAATGAGGAGGCTCTGGCAGCAATTTTCAGAAAGGGTCTTTCTGAAGCCCTTAAAGATGTTATGGTGGGGTTTCCCACACCTGTTGGTTTGAGCGAATCTATGTTTCTGTCCATTCAGATTGATCGGCCCCTGCGCGAATGCAAAGTGGTGCACCATATGGCAGTGTCCTCTGAGCAAAGTCCTGAGCCCATGCAATGTGATAGGATTTTGACTAGAGCGGAACAGAGGGGATACAGACGTCAGAATGGGCTGTGTTTTTACTGTGGTGATTCTGCTCATACTATTTCTGATTGTCCTAAGCGTATTAAGAGGGTCGCTAGATCTGTTACCATTAGTACTGTGCAGCCTAAGTTTCTCCTGTCTGTGACCCTGATTTGCTCATTGTCTTCTTTTTCTGTCATGGCATTTGTGGATTCAGGCGCTGCTCTGAACTTAATGGACTTAGAATTCGCTAGGCGCTGTGGTTTTTCTTTGCAGCCTTTGCAGAGTCCCATACCCTTGAGGGGTATTGATGCTACACCATTGGCCAAGAATAAACCTCAGTACTGGACGCAGATGACTATGTACACGGCTCCTGCACATCAGGAAGATTGCCGTTTTCTGGTGTTGCATAATTTACATGATGTTGTTGTACTGGGTTTTCCATGGTTACAAGTACACAATCCAGTGCTGGATTGGAAATCAATGTCTGTGACTAGTTGGGGTTGTCAAGGGGTACATAGTGACGTTCCTTTAATGTCAATTTCCTCTTCCCCCTCTTCTGATGTTCCTGAATTTTTGTTAGATTTCCAGGATGTATTCGATGAGCCCAAGTCCAGTTCCCTTCCTCCACATAGGGACTGTGATTGTGCTATTGAATTGATTCCTGGCTGTAAGTTCCCTAAGGGCCGACTTTTCAACCTGTCTGTGCCAGAGCATGCCGCCATGCGGAGCTATGTTAACGAGTCTTTAGAGAAGGTGCATAGTCGGCCGTCTTTGTCACCATTGGGAGCGGGATTCTTTTTTGTTGCCAAGAAGGATGGCTCCTTAAGACCCTGTATTGATTATCGCCTTCTTAATAAGATCACGGTCAAATTCCAATACCCTTTACCTTTGCTCTCTGATTTGTTTGCTAGGATTAAGGGGGCTAGTTGGTTTACCAAGATTGACCTTCGAGGGGCATATAATCTTGTTCGTATTAAACAGGGTGACGAATGGAAGACTGCATTTAATACGCCCAAAGGCCATTTTGAATACCTTGTGATGCCATTTGGGCTCTCTAATGCTCCATCTGTGTTCCAGTCTTTCATGCATGATATTTTCCGCAATTATCTTGACAAATTCTTGATTGTGTATTTGGATGATATTTTGATTTTTTCCGATGATTGGGAGTCTCATGTGAAGCAGGTCAGGATGGTATTCCAGATCCTTCGTGATAATGCTCTATTTGTGAAGGGGTCTAAGTGCCTATTTGGAGTTCAGAAGGTCTCTTTTTTGGGGTTTATTTTTTCTCCTTCGTCTATAGAAATGGATCCTGTTAAGGTCCAGGCCATTCATGACTGGATTCAACCCACATCTGTGAAGAGCCTTCAGAAAGTTTTGGGCTTTGCTAATTTTTATCGCCGTTTCATTGCCAACTTCTCTAGTGTGGTTAAACCCCTGACCGATTTGACGAAGAAAGGCGCTGATGTGACTAATTGGTCCTCTGAGGCTGTTGAGGCCTTTCAGGAGCTTAAACGCCGATTTACTTCAGCCCCTGTGTTGCGTCAACCGGATGTTTCTCTTCCTTTTCAGGTTGAGGTTGACGCTTCTGAGATTGGGGCAGGGGCCGTTTTGTCACAGAGGAATTCTGATGGTTTCTTGATGAAGCCATGTGCCTTCTTTTCCCGAAAGTTTTCGCCTGCGGAACGCAATTATGATGTCGGCAATCGGGAGTTGTTGGCTATGAAGTGGGCATTTGAGGAGTGGCGACATTGGCTTGAGGGAGCCAAGCACCGCATTGTGGTCTTGACCGATCATAAGAATTTGATTTACCTTGAGTCGGTCAAGCGGCTGAACCCCAGACAGGCTCGGTGGTCCCTGTTTTTCTCCCGTTTTGATTTTGTGGTCTCGTATCTTCCAGGATCTAAGAATGTTGAGGTGGATGCTCTCTCTAGGAGTTTTTTGCCGGATTCTCCTGGAGTCCTTGAGCCGGTTGGCATTCTTAAGGAAGGGGTGATTCTTTCTGCCATCTCCCCTGATTTGCGGCGGGTGCTTCAGGAATTTCAGGCTGATAGGCCTGACCGCTGTCCTGTGGGGAAGCTGTTTGTTCCTGATAGATGGACGAGTAAGGTGATTTCTGAGGTCCATTGTTCAGTGTTGGCTGGTCATCCTGGGATTTTTGGTGCCAGAGATTTGGTTGCTAGGTCCTTTTGGTGGCCTTCCTTGTCTCGCGATGTGCGTGCTTTTGTGCAGTCCTGTGGGACTTGCGCCCGAGCCAAGCCTTGCTGTTCCCGCGCTAGTGGGTTGCTTTTGCCTTTGCCTGTCCCGGAGAGGCCTTGGACGCATATTTCCATGGATTTTATTTTGGATCTTCCTGTGTCCCAGAGGATGTCTGTTATCTGGGTGGTTTGTGACTGGTTCTCTAAAATGGTCCATTTGGTACCTTTGCCTAAATTGCCTTCCTCCTCTGATTTAATTCCATTGCTTTTTAGCATGTGGTTCGTTTGCATGGCATTCCGGAGAATATTGTGTCTGACAGAGGTTCCCAGTTTGTTTCCAGGTTTGGGCGGGCCTTTTGTGCTAGGATGGGTATTTATTTGTCTTTTTCTTCGGCGTTCCATCCTCAGACCAATGGCCAAACTGAGCAAACTAATCAGACCTTGGAAACCTATTTGAGATGCTTTGTGTCTGCTGATCAGGATGATTGGGTGACTTTCTTGCCGTTGGCCGAGTTTGCCCTTAATAATCGGGCCAGTTCGGCTACTTTGGTTTCGCCTTTCTTTTGCAATTTTGGTTTCCATCCTCGTTTTTCTTCAGGGCAGGTTGAGCCTTTTGATTGTCCTGGTGTTGATTCTGTGATGGACAGGTTACAGCAGATTTGGACTCATGTGGTAGACAATTTGACGTTGTCCCAGGAAAAGGCTCAGCGTTTTGCTAACCACCGTCGGTGTGTTGGTCCTCGGCTTCGTGTGGGGGATTTGGTTTGGTTGTCCTCTCGTCATGTTCCTATGAAGGTTTCTTCCCCTAAGTTCAAGCCTCGGTTTATTGGTCCTTATAAGATTTCTGAGATTATCAATCCTGTGTCTTTTCGTTTGGCCCTTCCAGCCTCTTTTGCCATCCACAATGTTTTCCATAGATCTTTGTTGCGGAGATATGTGGTGCCCGTTGTTCCATCTGTTGATCCTCCTGCCCCGGTGTTGGTTGAGGGGGAGTTGGAATATGTGGTTGAGAAAATTTTGGATTCTCGTTTTTCGAGGCGGAAGCTTCAGTATCTTTTCAAGTGGAAGGGTTATGGCCAGGAGGATAATTCTTGGGTTGTTGCCTCCGATGTCAATGCCACCGATTTGGTTCGTGCTTTTCATTTGGCTCATCCTGATCGGCCTGGGGGCTCTGGTGAGGGTTCGGTGACCCCTCCTTAAGGGGGGGGGGGACTGTTGTGAATTCTGCTCTTGGGCTCCCTCCTGTGGTTTTGAGTGGTATGTGTTGTGAATTCTGTGGTCAAGCTCCCTCCTGTGGTCATGAGTGGTACTTCGGCTGGTTCTGTCTATGAGCTTCCTCTGGTGGATGTGAGTGGGGCTGCGGCTTCTGAGTTTCCTTCCTCAGGTGACGAGGTTAAGTCGTTAGGTGCTACTCTATTTAACTCCACCTAGTTCTTTGTTCCTGGCCTCCAGTCAATGTTCCAGTATTGGTCTTGCTCTCTCCTGGATCGTTCTTGTGGCCTGTCTGCCCTGCATAAGCTAAGTTTTGCTTGTGTTACTTTTGATTGCTATATTTTCTGTCCAGCTTGCTATATTGGTTTTTCTTGCTTGCTGGAAGCTCTGAGACGCAGAGGGAGCATCTCCGTACCGTTAGTCGGTGTGGAGGGTCTTTTTGCCCCCTCTGTGTGGTTGTTTGTAGGTTTTTGTGCTGACCGCAAAGCTATCTTTCCTATCCTCGGTCTATTCAGTAAGTCAGGCCTCACTTTGCTAAATCTGTTTCATCTCTGTGTTTGTATTTTCATCTTAACTCAAAGTCATTATATGTGGGGGGCTGCCTTTTCCTTTGGGAAATTTCTCTGAGGCAAGGTAGGCTTATTTTTCTATCTTCAGGGCTAGCTAGTTTCTCAGGCTGTGCCGAGTTGCATAGGGAGCGTTAGGCGCAATCCACGGCTACCTCTAGTGTGGTATGATAGGATTAGGGATTGCGGTCAGCAGAGTTCCCACGTCTCAGAGCTCGTCCTATGTTAGTAACTATCAGGTCACTTTGTGTGCTCTTAACCACTAGGTCCATTGTGGTTCTGAATCACCTGTTCATAACAGTACTGGAGGCCCAAAGTACTAATGCTTCTCAATAGAGGGAAAAGAGAAGTTCTGAGACCATTTTTTTTTCTCTGTACTGTGTTTTGTCTTTCTTTTCCCCTAGACATTTGGGTGGTTCAGGACACAGGTGTAGTGATGGACATTAAAGATCTGTCTTCTTGTGTGGATCATCTCACTGCAAGAGTACAAAATATTCAAGACTTTGTGGTTCAGAATTCTATGTTAGAACCAAGAATTCCTATTCCTGATTTGTTTTCTGGAGATAGAGCTAAGTTTCTGAGCTTTAAGAATAATTGTAAACTGTTTCTGGCTTTGAAACCCCGCTCCTCTGGTGACCCAGTTCAACAAATTAAGATCATTATTTCTTTATTACGTGGCGACCCTCAAGACTGGGCATTTTCCCTTGCGCCAGGAGATCCTGCATTATGTAATATTGATGCGTTTTTTCTGGTGCTCGGATTGCTGTATGATGAACCTAATTCAGTGGATCAGGCAGAGAAAAATTTGCTGGCTCTGTGTCAGGGTCAGGATGAGGTAGAGATATATTGTCAGAAGTTTAGGAAGTGGTCTGTGCTCACTCAATGGAATGAATGTGCGCTGGCAGCAATTTTCAGAAAAGGTCTCTCTGAAGCCCTTAAGGATGTCATGGTGGGATTTCCTATGCCTGCTGGTCTGAATGAGTCTATGTCTTTGGCCATTCAGATCGGTCGACGCTTGCGTGAGCGTAAAACTGTGCACCATTTGGCGGTATTATCTGAGCATGGACCTGAGCCTATGCAGTGCGATAGGACTTTGACCAGAGCTGAACGGCAAGAACACAGATGTCAGAATGGGCTGTGTTTTTACTGTGGTGATTCCACTCATGCTATCTCCGATTGTCCTAAGCGCACTAAGCGGTTCGCTAGGTCTGCCACCATTGGTACGGTACAGTCGAAATTTCTTTTGACTGTTACTTTGATCTGCTCTTTGTCATCCTATTCTGTCATGGCATTTGTGGATTCAGGTGCTGCCCTGAATTTGATGGACTTGGAGTATGCTAGGCGCTGTGGGTTTTTCTTGGAGCCCTTGCAGTATCCTATTCCATTGAGAGGAATTGATGCTACGCCTTTGGCCAAGAATAAGCCTCAGTACTGGACCCAGCTGACCATGTGCATGGCTCCTGCGCATCAGGAGGATATTCGCTTTTTGGTGTTGCATAATAGGCAAGATGTGGTCGTGTTGGGGTTGCCATGGCTACAAGTCCATAACCCAGTATTGGATTGGAAATCAATGTCTGTGTCCAGCTGGGGTTGTCAGGGGGTGCATGGTGATGTTCCATTTCTGTCTATTTCATCATCCACCCCTTCTGAGGTCCCAGAGTTCTTGTCGGATTACCGGGATGTATTTGATGAGCCCAAGTCCAGTGCCCTACCTCCGCATAGGGATTGTGATTGTGCTATCGATTTGATTCCTGGTAGTAAGTTTCCTAAAGGTCGACTGTTTAATTTGTCTGTGCCTGAGCACGCCGCTATGCGGAGTTACGTAAAGAAATCCTTGGAGAAGGGTCATATTCGCCCGTCGTCGTCGCCATTGGGAGCAGGGTTCTTTTTTGTGGCCAAGAAGGATGGTTCGCTTAGACCTTGTATTGATTACCGCCTTCTAAATAAAATCACGGTCAAATTTCAGTACCCCTTGCCGCTGCTGTCTGATTTGTTTGCTCGGATTAAGGGGGCTAGTTGGTTCACCAAGATAGATCTTCGTGGTGCGTATAATCTTGTGCGTATTAAACAGGGCGATGAATGGAAAACAGCATTTAATACGCCCGAGGGCCATTTTGAGTACCTGGTTATGCCATTCGGGCTTTCTAATGCTCCATCAGTGTTTCAGTCCTTTATGCATGACATCTTCCAAGAGTACCTGGATAAATTCCTGATTGTATACTTGGATGATATTTTGATCTTCTCGGATGATTGGGAGTCTCACGTGAAGCAGGTCAGAATGGTGTTCCAGGTCCTGCGTGCGAATTCTTTGTTTGTGAAGGGGTCAAAGTGTCTCTTTGGTGTTCAGAAGGTTTCATTTTTGGGTTTCATTTTTCCCCTTCTACTATCGAGATGGACCCTGTTAAAGTTCAGGCCATTTATGATTGGACTCAGCCGACATCTCTGAAGAGTCTGCAAAAGTTCCTGGGCTTTGCTAATTTTTATCGTTACTTCATCAATAATTTTTCTAGTATTGCTAAACCGTTGACTGATTTAACCAAGAAGGGTGCTGATGTGGTCAATTGGTCTTCTGCTGCTGTGGAAGCTTTTCAAGAGTTGAAGCGTCGTTTTTCTTCTGCTCCTGTGTTGTGCCAACCAGATGTTTCGCTCCCGTTCCAGGTCGAGGTTGATGCTTCTGAGATTGGAGAAGGGGCTGTTTTGTCGCAAAGAAGTTCTGATGGCTCGGTGATGAAACCATGCGCCTTCTTTTCCAGGAAGTTTTCGCCTGCTGAGCGTAATTATGATGTTGGCAATCGAGAGTTGCTGGCCATGAAGTGGGAATTCGAGGAGTGGCGTCATTGGCTTGAGGGAGCTAAGCATCGCGTGGTGGTCTTGACTGATCACAAGAACTTGACTTATCTCGAGTCTGCCAAACGGTTGAATCCTAGACAGGCTCGATGGTCGCTATTTTTCTCCCATTTTGACTTTGTGGTTTCGTACCTTCCGGGCTCTAAAAATGTGAAGGCGGATGCCCTGTCTAGGAGTTTTGTGCCCGACTCTCCGGGTTTGTCTGAGCCGGCGGGTATTCTCAAAGAGGGGGTAATTTTGTCTGCCATCTCCCCTGATTTGCGGCAGGTGCTGCAAAAATTTCAGGCTAATGGACCTCACCGTTGCCCAGCGGAGAAACTGTTTGTCCCTGATAAATGGACGAGTATAGTTATCTCTGAGGTTCATTGTTCGGTGTTGGCTGGTCATCCTGGAATCTTTGGTACCAGAGATTTGGTGGCTAGATCCTTTTGGTGGCCGTCTCTGTCACGGGATGTGCGTTCGTTTGTGCAGTCCTGTGGGATTTGTGCTTGGGCTAAGCCCTGCTGTTCTCATGCCAGTGGGTTGCTTTTGCCCTTGCCAGTCCCGAAGAGGCCATGGACACATATCTCTATGGATTTTATTTCGGATCTCCCCGTCTCTCAAAAAATGTCGGTCATTTGGGTTGTTTGTGATCGCTTCTCTAAGATGGTCCATTTGGTACCCTTGTCTAAATTGCCATCCTCCTCTGATTTGGTGCCATTGTTCTTCCAGCATGTGGTTCGTTTACATGGCATTCCGGAGAACATCATTTCTGACAGAGGTTCCCAGTTTGTTTCGAGGTTTTGGCGAGCCTTTTGTGCTAGGATGGGCATTGATTTGTCTTTTTCCTCGGCTTTCCATCCTCAGACAAATGGCCAGACTGAACTAACCAATCAGACCTTGGAAACATATCTGAGATGTTTTGTTTCTGCCGACCAGGATGATTGGGTGTCCTTTTTGCCTTTGGCTGAGTTCGCCCTTAATAATCGGGCCAGCTCGGCTACTTTGGTTTCGCCGTTTTTCTGCAATTCTGGTTTCCATCCTCGTTTCTCTTCAGGGCAGGTTGAGTCTTCTGACTGTCCTGGTGTGGATACTGTGGTGGATAGGTTGCAGCAGATTTGGACTCATGTGGTGGACAATTTGACATTGTCTCAGGAGAAGGCTCAACGTTTCGCTAACCGCAGGCGCTGTGTGGGTCCCCCAACTTCGTGTTGGGGATTTGGTTTGGTTGTCATCTCGTTATATTCCTATGAAAGTTTCCTCTCCTAAGTTTAAGTCTCGTTTCATTGGTCCGTATAGGATTTCTGAGGTTCTTAATCCTGTGTCTTTTCGTTTGACCCTTCCAGCTTCTTTTTCCATCCATAACGTATTCCATAGGTCATTGTTGCGGAGCTACGTGGCACCTGTGGTTCCATCCGTTGATCCTCCTGCCCCGGTTTTGGTTGAGGGGGAGTTGGAGTATATAGTGGAGAAGATTTTGGATTCTCGTATTTCGAGACGGAAACTCCAGTACCTGGTTAAGTGGAAAGGTTATGGTCAGGAAGATAATTCCTGGGTCTTTGCCTCTGATGTTCATGCTGCCGATCTGGTTCATGCCTTTCATTTGGCTCATCCTGGTCGGCCTGGGGGCTCTGGTGAGGGTTCGGTGACCCCTCCTCAAGGGGGGGTATTGTTGTGAATTCTGTGGTCAAGCTCCCTCCTGTGGTCATGAGTGGTACTTCGGCTGGTTCTGTCTATGAGCTTCCTCTGGTGGATGTGAGTGGGGCTGCGGCTTCTGAGTTTCCTTCCTCAGGTGACGAGGTTAAGTCGTTAGGTGCTGCTCTATTTAACTCCACCTAGTTCTTTGTTCCTGGCCTCCAGTCAATGTTCCAGTATTGGTCTTGCTCTCTCCTGGATCGTTCTTGTGGCCTGTCTGCCCTGCATAAGCTAAGTTTTGCTTGTGTTACTTTTGTTTCCTATATTTTCTGTCCAGCTTGCTATATTGGTTTTTCTTGCTTGCTGGAAGCTCTGAGACGCAGAGGGAGCACCTCCGTACCAATAGTCGGTGCGGAGGGTCTTTTTGCCCCCTCTGCGTGGTTGTTTGTAGGTTTTTGTGCTGACCACAAAGCTATCTTTACTATCCTCGGTCTATTCAGTAAGTCGGGCCTCACTTTGCTAAATCTATTTCATCTCTGTGTTTGTATTTTCATCTTAACTCACAGTCATTATATGTGGGGGGCTGCCTTTTCCTTTGGGAAATTTCTCTGAGGCAAGGTAGACTTATTTTTCTATCTTCAGGGCTAGCTAGTTTCTCAGGCTGTGCCGAGTTGCATAGGAAGCGTTAGGCGCAATCCACGGCTACCTCTAGTGTGGTATGATAGGATTAGGGATTGCGGTCAGCAGAGTTCCCACGTCTCAGAGCTCGTCCTATGTTAGTAACTATCAGGTCACTTTGTGTGCTCTTAACCACTAGGTCCATTGTGGTTCTGAATCACCTGTTCATAACAGGTATGGCTGCTTCTTGGAGTTAGCTTCAGCAGCTGTTTTCACTGATCGTCTTTCTGGCACGGCTATATTAGTCTGGCCTTATCCCTCATTCAATGCCAGTTGTCAATTGTTCCTGCCTGGAGTCATTGCTCTTAGGACTTTCCTGACACTCTGACCAGTTCATCAAAGCTAAGTCCTTGCTTGTCCTTTTGCGGTTCTCTTGTTGTGGACTTGTTGTTCAGAACTTTCTTGTTTTTGTTCATTTGTCCAGCTTTTCAGTATGGATCTATTCAGCTAAGCTGGAAGCTCTGGGCAGCAGAGTTTGCCCTCCACACCTTTAGTCAGGTGTGGAGATTTTTGCATTTCTCTGCGGTGGACTTTTTCTAGTTTTTATTACTGACCGCACAGCGTTCTGTCCTGTACTATTTTCTATCTAGCTAGAAGTGGCCTCCTGTGCTAAATCTTGTTTCATACTACGTATGTCATTTCCTTCTCCTCTCACAGTCATAATTTGTGGGGGGCTAATCTATCCTTTGGGGATTTTCTCTGAGGCAAGATAGTTTTCCTGCTTCTATCTTTTGGGGTAGTTAGCTCTTAGGCTGTGACGAGATGCCTAGGTAGAGTTAGGAGCATTCCACGGCTGCTTCTAGTTTTGTGTTGAGCTTAGGGACTGCGGTCAGTATAGTTGCCACCTGCTCAGAACTATACGCATGTCGCTCCTTAATCACCAGATCATAACACCGTTCTGTCATGTGCTGCTCCCATCCTGCGCCCCGGTTCTGTCATGTGCTGCTCCCATCCTGCGCCCCCGTTCTGTCATGTGCTGCTCCCATCCTGTGCCACCATTCTTTAATTTGCTGCTCCCATCCATATGCCCCATACGCTGCTCCATAATATATGCCCTGTATCAGGTGGCGTAAGTAACAAATAGCTGTGGCATGAAGTGCCACAGCCTCATGCCACAGCAATTTGTTACTTGCGCCACCTGATTCCTTTCCGCCGCCATTTTCTTAGTCCTCCTGCTGGCGGAATCGGTGCCTGCGCAGTCCGCGCTTTCCGGCGCCATTTTCTTGAAGACACACTGCAGAGTGTCTTCAAGAAAATGGTGCCGGAAAGCGCGGACTGCGCAGGGGCCGATTTCCATCGCCATTTTCTTGAAGACACACCTGCAGTGTGTCTTCAAGAAAATGGCGCCGGAAAGCGCGGACTGCGCAGGCGCCGATTCCGGCAGCAGGACCAAGAAAATGGCGGCGGAAAGGAATCAGGTGGCGTAAGTAGCAAATTGCTGTGGCATGTAGTGCCACAGCTTCATGCTACAGCAATTTGTTACTTACGCCATTCCTTTCCGCCCATTTTCTTCGTTCTCCTGCTGCCGGAATCGGTGCCTGCGCAGTCCGCACTTTCCGGCGCCATTTTCTTGAAGACACACCTGCAGTGTGTCTTCAAGAAAATGGCGCTGGTAAGCGCGGACTGCGCAGGCGCCGGTCACGGCAGCAGGAATCGGCGCCTGCGCTTTCCGGCGCCATTTTCTTGAAGACACACCTGCAGTGTGTCTTCAAGAAAATGGCGCTGGAAAGCGCGGACTGCGCAGGCGCCGATCCCTGCTGCCGTGATCGGCGCCTGCGCAGTCCGCGCTTTCCGGCGCCATTTTCTTGAAGACACACTGCAGTGCGCAGGCGCTGATTCTGGCAGCAGGACAAAGGAATCAGGCAGTGTAAGTATCAAATTGCTGTGGCATGAAGTGCCACAGCTTCATGCCACAGCAATTTGTTACTTACGTCATTCCTTTCCACCCATTTTCTTCATCCTTCTGCTGCCGGAATCGGCGCCTGCGCAGTCCACGCTTTCCGGCGCCATTTTCTTGATGACACACGTGCAGTGTGTCTCATCAAGAAAATGGCGCCGGAAAGCGCGGACTGCGCAGGCGCAGATTCCGACAGCAGGAGCACGAAGAAAATGGGCGGGGCGGAAAGGAATGGTGTAAGTAACAATTTGCTGTGGCATGAAGTGCCACAGCATAATCAGGGCACAAATATGTGCACGGTGTCCCCCTGCTCCCGACCCCCTGCTCCCGGCAGTCCGCGCCTTCCGGCGCCATTTTTTTTCCCTGACACTCTATAATGTAGCGCTAGGAGCGTCGCGCCTGCGCAGTCTATAAAGGCTTCGGACAGAGTGACGCTCCCAGCATTATATTATAGATTCTTTGTGAGTACTTTACCCACTTAATGGTGATGCCTTTTTTTTGTCATCTTTGGCTCACCTAGACACCATTGGCTATGTTTTTAACATGTTCATTGTTTTTTAATGTTCAATAAAGCTTCCTACCATTGTTCATAAATACGTGTTTTTTTGTATGTTCACCTGGTCCTCCAGTGTTGTAGTGATGGGGCATTATCTGATTTCCACATGCTAGGAACTAGAATTCTGGCAGAGGCCAGGAGTTGACAAAGGAGGGTGTGCTTATTTTTAGGGATGCCTTCCGGGAACAGATGCAGCAAACACAACTCCGGGGATGCCACTAATTGCAGGTCCAAAATTTTATTTATAGCCTGGATTACTTCTAGCCACAAAGGATTATTTTTTGGCACTTCCACCTCATGTGTATCATTATACCCGCCTCCAAGGAGCATCTCCAACAGTTGGGATTAATTTTTTTATTAAATTTATGGACTTTTGAAGGGGTCATGTACCACCTCGACAGGACCTTGTGTAAGGGGGTTACCTTCTCTGCTCCATGCCTGGAACCATTTAGCTGTGCAGCAGGTTTCCCTGGGGGCAGACATAGAGGCCGGGACAGGAAGGAAGCCGGGCTGAGAGAGAAAAGAGGCGCGCTTTCCAGGGCTAGAGCAGCGTGCACAGCAGGGAGAGCAGAGTGTGCAGCAGAGAGAGCAGTGTGTGCAGCAGAGAGAGCAGCGCATACAGTGGACAGAACAGCACGTAGCTGCGCTCCGGGGAGGAGAGAGAGAACTCCCGGTCGGAGGACTGAGACAGGAAGATTGTCCGGAAAGACTGCATCTTGTAAGTATGTGAAAGAGGACTCTGCTGTGACTGGAGAGGTGCGCCCTGATGCTTATGCAAAGACATTGACCCGTGCAAAAACAGTGACCCGTGCAGAGACAGTGGCCCCTAGCACCCACGGCATTAGTGCAGAGCCCCTGATTCCTGTTGGGAGACCCAATAATAGACTGAGCATTAGAGTTGAGCGACCTTGACCTTTTTAGAGTCGAGCCGGGTTTTGCGAAACCCGACTATGTCCAAAGTCGGGTCGAGTGAAATCGGCCGATTATGACGTAAAGTCGGGATCGACCGAAACACGAAACCCAATGCAAGTCAATGGGGCAGCATAGTCGGCAGTGAGTGGGGGCCAGGAAAACACCTAGAGTGCCCATTTTAATGTCAAAACCATCCATTCTTCTTAATGAAGCTTGTCAAGCGTAATTTACCTTATAATAATTGGAAGGCATTTGAAATTGGGGGTCATTTGGCTAAAGTTGTGGGGGGTAGGGCTGGTTCAAGTAATTAGTGGGCCCAGGAAATCTGGACCACGTCACGGCAGTGGAGCAGGGAGAGGTAAGTATTTCAACTTTGCAAGTGCTGTGAACCTGAGCAAGCAGGGGGGGCCCACTCGTTGGCATTGGCACTGGCACAGGGCCCCTCAAAGTACAGCGGTGTGTTTGCACGGCGGGGGCGCCTCCCACCGGCAGCAACACTTTTGCGTACTATGAGAGGCCCTGTGCCAGTGACGTCGCCAACTAGTATTCCTCCCCCCACCTGATGAAGGAACCTGCACTTTCATCTGCACCTTCCTCTTTGTCCCCGTGTAAGGTGGTATGGTATGCGGGAAGAGCAACCTGACTTTCAGCAGGGTCACAATGTTGTTGTGTAGCGTGCACGGGGAATGTTGCGTTATGGGTCAATGTACCAGCAGACTCATCTATCACTGGCTGGGCAATGGGCACGATGAAGTGGAAACACAGATATAGGCCCAAAGAAGAAAGTGGGCTAAATGCAGTTCAAAATTGGTAACACAGGAATAACCAGGGGGCATTGCAGTGGAGGACAACTGGAATGAGAGGCTGACACAGAGAGTAGGGCCAAATCAGTAAGTAGTCGAAATGCAGTTCAAAATTGGCAACCGTAGTAAACAGGCGGCACAGCTTTGTTCAGTGGAGGAGAACAGCAAGGAGTGGCAGACACCGATAGTAGGCCCCAAACCAACTAGTACGCCAAATGCAGTTGTTCCATTTAACCACAATTTAATGAGAGCCTGAAGATAGAAGCTCAGGAAAGGCAACCTGGGGAACACCTTGGAGTGTAACACACCATCTCTCTCCACCCCATACCCATTTTGTATGGCCTAATGCAGTGTACTTTTCTACAACTACTAAACGAGAGTCGGAAGACCGAAGCAATGGCAAGGAAACCTGGGGAACACCTTAGAGTGTAACACACCCTCTCTCTACACCCCATACCCAATTTGAAGGTCTAATGCAGTGTAGTTTCCAAGAACTACTAAACGAGAGCCGGAAGATCGAAGCTCAGGAAAGGCAACCTGGGGAACACCTTGGAGTGTAACACAACGTCTCTCTACACGACGGAAGGGCTGATTCTTAGGAAGGAAGGCTGTTGGAAATAAGCATTGCGTGTCCGAGGGTGATTAGATTCTTATTAGGTATATACTCACCCTCGGACGCGCCCTGCTTCTTTATTTGGAATGAATGTTTATTTGCAATGTGGTGTTGACTTTCTCTATTATTTTGGTAATTAATGATTTTATTATTTTCATTATTTTGCATCTTCTCGGCAATAATATAAAGAAGACGCGACAGGACAACACTCGGTGGATGCCATATGTGTGTTTTCAATTTAAAAAACCTTTCAGTTAACTACTTGCAGGAGAAAGTAATTGTAGCTGGTGGCCATTTTTAGTACTGTACCAGATTTTAGCTGTTTGTTTGTTTTTAATGTCAAAATGTCTGCATTTGATATCTCACCAGTATTTTCTTTTTTATAAGCAAAATCCTTTTTTTTTTATTTTATGATGTTGGTTCAAGGGGTACACGGGCAGCAGTAGACAGGTCAGTGGAGGCCTAGTGGAAGGAGGGACCGCAGACAGGCTTCGAAGCCCTAACATAATAAATTGGGCTGCCTGTAGGCAATTTAAAATTGGTTCCAGGGGAACACGGGCAGCAGTAGACAGGTCAGTGGAGGCCTAGAGGAAGGAGGGACCGCAGATGCGCCAATGTTTCCCCCATACCAAATTTGTAGGCCTAATGCAGTGTAGTTTCCAACAACTACTAAACGAGAGCCGGAATTTCGAAGCTCAGGAAAGGCAACCTGGGGAACACCTTGGAGTGTAACACACCCTCTCTCTACACCCCATACCCAATTTGAAGGTCTAATGCAGTGTAGTTTCCAAGAACTACTAAACGAGAGCCGGAAGATCGAAGCTCAGGAAAGGCAACCTGGGGAACACCTTGGAGTGTAACACACCCTCTCGCTACACCCCATACCCAATTTGAAGGCCTAATGCAGCGTAGTTTCCAACAACTACTAAACGAGAGCCGGAAGATCGAAGCTCAGGAAAGGCAACCTGGGGAACACCTTGGAGTGTAACAAACCCTCTCTCTACACCCCATACCCAATTTGTAGGCCTAATGCAGCGTAGTTTCCGACAACTACTAAACGAGAGCCGGAATATCGAAGCTCAGGAAAGGCAACCTGGGGAACACCTTGGAGTGTAACACACCCTCTCTCTACACCCCATACCCAATTTGTAGGCCTAATGCAGCGTAGTTTCCGATAACTACTAAACGAGAGCCGGAATATCGAAGCTCAGGAAAGGCAACCTGGGGAACACCTTGGAGTGTAACACACCCTCTCTCTACACCCCATACCCAATTTGAAGGCCTAATGCAGTGTAGTTTCCAACAACTACTAAACGAGAGCCGGAATTTCGAAGCTCAGGAAAGGCAACCTGGGGAACACCTTGGAGTGTAACACACCCTCTCTCTACACCCCATACCCAATTTGAAGGTCTAATGCAGTGTAGTTTCCAAGAACTACTAAACGAGAGCCGGAAGATCGAAGCTCAGGAAAGGCAACCTGGGGAACACCTTGGAGTGTAACACACCCTCTCGCTACACCCCATACCCAATTTGAAGGCCTAATGCAGCGTAGTTTCCAACAACTACTAAACGAGAGCCGGAAGATCGAAGCTCAGGAAAGGCAACCTGGGGAACACCTTGGAGTGTAACAAACCCTCTCTCTACACCCCATACCCAATTTGTAGGCCTAATGCAGCGTAGTTTCCGACAACTACTAAACGAGAGCCGGAATATCGAAGCTCAGGAAAGGCAACCTGGGGAACACCTTGGAGTGTAACACACCCTCTCTCTACACCCCATACCCAATTTGAAGGCCTAATGCAGTGTAGTTTCCAAGAACTACTAAACGAGAGCCGGAAGATCGAAGCTCAGGAAAGGCAACCTGGGGAACACCTTGGAGTGTAACACAACGTCTCTCTACACGACGGAAGGGCTGATTCTTAGGAAGGAAGGCTGTTGGAAATAAGCATTGCGCGTCCGAGGGTGATTAGATTCTTATTAGGTATATACTCACCCTCGGACGCGCCCTGCTTCTTTATTTGGAATGAATGTTTATTTGCAATGTGGTGTTGACTTTCTCTATTATTTTGGTAATTAATGATTTTATTATTTTCATTATTTTGCATCTTCTCGGCAATAATATAAAGAAGACGCGACAGGACAACACTCGGTGGATGCCATATGTGTGTTTTCAATTTAAAAAAACTTTCAGTTAACTACTTGCAGGAGAAAGTAATTGTAGCTGGTGGCCATTTTTAGTACTGTACCAGATTTTAGTTGTGTGTTTGTTTTTAATGTTAAAATGTCTGCATTTGATATCTCACCAGTATTTTCTTTTTTATAAGCAAAATACTTATTTTTATATTTTCTGATGTTGGTTCCAGGGGTACACGGCCAGCAGTGCCCTGGTCAGTGTAGTAGTAGTTGAAAGAATGGACCGCAGACAGGCATCGAAGGCCTAAAATAAAAACACATGGCTGTAGGCAATTTTAAATTGGTTCCAGGGGTACACGGACAGCAGTGGTGTGGTCAGTGGAGGCCTAGTGGAAGGAGTGACCGCAGACAGGCATCGAAGGCCTAAAATAATAACACATGGCTGTAGGCAATTTTAAATTGGTTCCAGGGGTACACGGGCAGCAGTGACCTGGTCAGTGTAGTAGTAGTTGAAAGAATGGACCGCAGACAGGCATCGAAGGCCTAAAATAAAAAAATTGGGCTGGCTGTAGGCACTTTTAAATTGGTTCCAGGGGTACACGGGCAGCAGTGGTCTGGTCAGTGGAAGTCTAGTGGAAGGAGTGACCGCAGACAGGCTTCCAAGGCCTAACATAACAAACTTGGGCTGGCTGTAGGCACTTTTAAATTGGTTCCAGGGGTACACGGGCAGCAGTGACCTGGTCAGTGTAGTAGTAGTTGAAAGAATGGACCGCAGACAGGCTTCGAAGGCCTAACATAACAAACTTGGGCTGGCTGTAGGCACTTTTAAATTGGTTCCAGGGGTACACGGGCAGCAGTGGTCTGGTCAGTGGAAGTCTAGTGGAAGGAGTGACCGCAGACAGGCTTCCAAGGCCTAACATAACAAACTTGGGCTGGCTGTAGGCACTTTTAAATTGGTTCCAGGGGTACACGGGCAGCAGTGGTCTGGTCAGTGGAAGTCTAGTGGAAGGAGTGACCGCAGACAGGCTTCGAAGGCCTAACATAACAAAATTGGGCTGGCTGTAGGCACTTTAAATTGGTTCCAGGGGTACATGGGCAGCAGTGTATGGTCAGTGGAAGTCTAGTGGAAGGAGTGACGGCAGACAGTCTTCGAAGGCCTAACATAACAAAATTGGGCTGACTGTAGGCACTTTTAAATTGGTTCCAGGGTAACACGGCCAGCAGTGCCCTGGTCAGTGTAGTAGTAGTTGAAAGAATGGACCGCAGACAGGCATCGAAGGCCTAAAATAATAACACATGGCTGTAGGCAATTTTAAATTGGTTCCAGGGGTACACGGACAGCAGTGGTGTGGTCAGTGGAGGCCTAGTGGAAGGAGTGACCGCAGACAGGCTTCCAAGGCCTAACATAACAAAATTGGGCTGACTGTAGGCACTTTTAAATTGGTTCCAGGGTAACACGGCCAGCAGTGCCCTGGTCAGTGTAGTAGTAGTTGAAAGAATGGACCGCAGACAGGCATCGAAGGCCTAAAATAATAACACATGGCTGTAGGCAATTTTAAATTGGTTCCAGGGGTACACGGACAGCAGTGGTGTGGTCAGTGGAGGCCTAGTGGAAGGAGTGACCGCAGACAGGCATCGAAGGCCTAAAATAATAACACATGGCTGTAGGCAATTTTAAATTGGTTCCAGGGGTACACGGGCAGCAGTGACCTGGTCAGTGTAGTAGTAGTTGAAAGAATGGACCGCAGACAGGCATCGAAGGCCTAAAATGAAAAAATTGGGCTGGCTGTAGGCAATTTTAAATTGGTTCCAGGGGTACACGGGCAGCAGTGGTGTGGTCAGTGGAGGCCTAGTGGAAGGAGTGACCGCAGACAGGCATCGAAGGCCTAAAATAATAACACATGGCTGTAGGCAATTTTAAATTGGTTCCAGGGGTACACGGACAGCAGTGGTGTGGTCAGTGGAGGCCTAGTGGAAGGAGTGACCGCAGACAGGCTTCCAAGGCCTAACATAACAAACTTGGGCTGGCTGTAGGCACTTTTAAATTGGTTCCAGGGGTACACGGGCAGCAGTGGTCTGGTCAGTGGAAGTCTAGTGGAAGGAGTGACCGCAGACAGGCTTCCAAGGCCTAACATAACAAACTTGGGCTGGCTGTAGGCACTTTTAAATTGGTTCCAGGGGTACACGGGCAGCAGTGACCTGGTCAGTGTAGTAGTAGTTGAAAGAATGGACCGCAGACAGGCATCGAAGGCCTAAAATAAAAAAATTGGGCTGGCTGTAGGCAATTTTAAATTGGTTCCAGGGGTACACGGGCAGCAGTGACCTGGTCAGTGTAGTAGTAGTTGAAAGAATGGACCGCAGACAGGCATCGAAGGCCTAAAATAAAAAAATTGGGCTGGCTGTAGGCAATTTTAAATTGGTTACAGGGGTACACGGGCAGCAGTGGTGTGGTCAGTGGAGGCCTAGTGGAAGGAGTGACCGCAGACAGGCATCGAAGGCCTAAAATAATAACACATGGCTGTAGGCAATTTTACATTGGTTCCAGGGGTACACGGGCAGCAGTGACCTGGTCAGTGTAGTAGTAGTTGAAAGAATGGACCGCAGACAGGCATCGAAGGCCTAAAATAAAAAAATTGGGCTGGCTGTAGGCACTTTTAAATTGGTTCCAGGGGTACACGGGCAGCAGTGGTCTGGTCAGTGGAAGTCTAGTGGAAGGAGTGACCGCAGACAGGCTTCCAAGGCCTAACATAACAAACTTGGGCTGGCTGTAGGCACTTTTAAATTGGTTCCAGGGGTACACGGGCAGCAGTGACCTGGTCAGTGTAGTAGTAGTTGAAAGAATGGACCGCAGACAGGCTTCGAAGGCCTAACATAACAAACTTGGGCTGGCTGTAGGCACTTTTAAATTGGTTCCAGGGGTACACGGGCAGCAGTGGTCTGGTCAGTGGAAGTCTAGTGGAAGGAGTGACCGCAGACAGGCTTCCAAGGCCTAACATAACAAACTTGGGCTGGCTGTAGGCACTTTTAAATTGGTTCCAGGGGTACACGGGCAGCAGTGGTCTGGTCAGTGGAAGTCTAGTGGAAGGAGTGACCGCAGACAGGCTTCGAAGGCCTAACATAACAAAATTGGGCTGGCTGTAGGCACTTTAAATTGGTTCCAGGGGTACATGGGCAGCAGTGTATGGTCAGTGGAAGTCTAGTGGAAGGAGTGACGGCAGACAGTCTTCGAAGGCCTAACATAACAAAATTGGGCTGACTGTAGGCACTTTTAAATTGGTTCCAGGGTAACACGGCCAGCAGTGCCCTGGTCAGTGTAGTAGTAGTTGAAAGAATGGACCGCAGACAGGCATCGAAGGCCTAAAATAATAACACATGGCTGTAGGCAATTTTAAATTGGTTCCAGGGGTACACGGACAGCAGTGGTGTGGTCAGTGGAGGCCTAGTGGAAGGAGTGACCGCAGACAGGCTTCCAAGGCCTAACATAACAAAATTGGGCTGACTGTAGGCACTTTTAAATTGGTTCCAGGGTAACACGGCCAGCAGTGCCCTGGTCAGTGTAGTAGTAGTTGAAAGAATGGACCGCAGACAGGCATCGAAGGCCTAAAATAATAACACATGGCTGTAGGCAATTTTAAATTGGTTCCAGGGGTACACGGACAGCAGTGGTGTGGTCAGTGGAGGCCTAGTGGAAGGAGTGACCGCAGACAGGCATCGAAGGCCTAAAATAATAACACATGGCTGTAGGCAATTTTAAATTGGTTCCAGGGGTACACGGGCAGCAGTGACCTGGTCAGTGTAGTAGTAGTTGAAAGAATGGACCGCAGACAGGCATCGAAGGCCTAAAATGAAAAAATTGGGCTGGCTGTAGGCAATTTTAAATTGGTTCCAGGGGTACACGGGCAGCAGTGGTGTGGTCAGTGGAGGCCTAGTGGAAGGAGTGACCGCAGACAGGCATCGAAGGCCTAAAATAATAACACATGGCTGTAGGCAATTTTAAATTGGTTCCAGGGGTACACGGACAGCAGTGGTGTGGTCAGTGGAGGCCTAGTGGAAGGAGTGACCGCAGACAGGCTTCCAAGGCCTAACATAACAAACTTGGGCTGGCTGTAGGCACTTTTAAATTGGTTCCAGGGGTACACGGGCAGCAGTGGTCTGGTCAGTGGAAGTCTAGTGGAAGGAGTGACCGCAGACAGGCTTCCAAGGCCTAACATAACAAACTTGGGCTGGCTGTAGGCACTTTTAAATTGGTTCCAGGGGTACACGGGCAGCAGTGACCTGGTCAGTGTAGTAGTAGTTGAAAGAATGGACCGCAGACAGGCATCGAAGGCCTAAAATAAAAAAATTGGGCTGGCTGTAGGCAATTTTAAATTGGTTCCAGGGGTACACGGGCAGCAGTGACCTGGTCAGTGTAGTAGTAGTTGAAAGAATGGACCGCAGACAGGCATCGAAGGCCTAAAATAAAAAAATTGGGCTGGCTGTAGGCAATTTTAAATTGGTTACAGGGGTACACGGGCAGCAGTGGTGTGGTCAGTGGAGGCCTAGTGGAAGGAGTGACCGCAGACAGGCATCGAAGGCCTAAAATAATAACACATGGCTGTAGGCAATTTTACATTGGTTCCAGGGGTACACGGGCAGCAGTGACCTGGTCAGTGTAGTAGTAGTTGAAAGAATGGACCGCAGACAGGCATCGAAGGCCTAAAATAAAAAAATTGGGCTGGCTGTAGGCAATTTTAAATTGGTTCCAGGGGTACACGGACAGCAGTGGTGTGGTCAGTGGAGGCCTAGTGGAAGGAGTGACCGCAGACAGGCATCGAAGGCCTAAAATAATAACACATGGCTGTAGGCAATTTTAAATTGGTTCCAGGGGTACACGGGCAGCAGTGACCTGGTCAGTGTAGTAGTAGTTGAAAGAATGGACCGCAGACAGGCATCGAAGGCCTAAAATAAAAAAATTGGGCTGGCTGTAGGCAATTTTAAATTGGTTCCAGGGGTACACGGACAGCAGTGGTGTGGTCAGTGGAGGCCTAGTGGAAGGAGTGACCGCAGACAGGCATCGAAGGCCTAAAATAATAACACATGGCTGTAGGCAATTTTAAATTGGTTCCAGGGGTACACGGACAGCAGTGGTGTGGTCAGTGGAGGCCTAGTGGAAGGAGTGACCGCAGACAGGCTTCCAAGGCCTAACATAACAAACTTGGGCTGGCTGTAGGCACTTTTAAATTGGTTCCAGGGGTACACGGGCAGCAGTGGTCTGGTCAGTGGAAGTCTAGTGGAAGGAGTGACCGCAGACAGGCTTCCAAGGCCTAACATAACAAAATTGGGCTGGCTGTAGGCACTTTAAATTGGTTCCAGGGGTACATGGGCAGCAGTGTATGGTCAGTGGAAGTCTAGTGGAAGGAGTGACGGCAGACAGTCTTCTAAGGCCTAACATAACAAAATTGGGCTGACTGTAGGCACTTTTAAATTGGTTCCAGGGTAACACGGCCAGCAGTGGCCTGGTCAGTGTAGTAGTTGTAGAAAGAAGGGACCGCAGACAGGCTTCGAAGGCCTAACATAACAAAAATGTCAAAACAATGGTATTGTCAGTGCCAGGCATTGAAGGATGTCAGCGCCTAGACTACACATTGGTGAAGCTGTGAGAGATAATTTTGCTAGTGGTAGAGCACTGTTTGAGCTGGGGGGGGGAACTGTCTTGTGGCCGGCGTTACAGGCACAGGGCCCCTCATATTACAACGGTGTGTCTGACGTTGGGTGCGCACCACCACCGCCAGAGACACTTTATTGTACTATGAGGGACACAGTGGCAGTGCCGTCGACCAAAAGCGGCCACACCCACCTCTTCAGACAAACAGCACTCTCAAGGGTCCAAGCGCAAAGTGGCGATAGCACGGCCCCGTGTGGGGAGTTTGGCCATTTCGTGAGGTGGAAACATGTCGTATGCTGGACAATCAGGTGAAGAAAATTACGAGATTGGAAAAGTCATTCAGAATAGTCCACAGGCAAGACCTTTTCATAGGAAAGCTAGGTGTCAGCCGGGCAGGGTGGGGCAAAAGATTTTGAAATCCAGTTGTGGTTCATTTTAATGAAGGTTAGATCATCTACATTTTGGGTAGCCAGACGAGTCCTTTTTTCTGTTAGTATTGAACCTGCAGCACTGAATACTCTTTCTGATAGGACACTAGCTGCCGGGCAAGCAAGCTCCTGCAATGCATATTCTGCCAATTCTGGCCAGGTGTCTAATTTGGATGCCCAGTAATCAAATGGGAATGACGGTTGAGGGAGAACGTCGATAAGGGATGAAAAATAGTTTGTAACCATACTGGACAAATGTTGTCTCCTGTCACTTTGAATTGATGCTGCAGTACCTGTCCTGTCTGCGGTCATAGCAAAATCACTCCACAACCTGGTCAGAAAACCCCTCTGGCCAACGCCACTTCTGATTTCTGCCCCTCTAACACCTCTGGTCTGCTGGCCCCTGGAGCTCGTGTGAGAACGATCACGGGCGCTGTGTGCAGGGAATGCCAGAAGCAAACGGTCAACAAGAGTTGATTGTTTTGTTGCTAATATTAGTTCCAAGTTCTCATGTGGCATAATATTTTGCAATTTGCCTTTATAGCGAGGATCAAGGAGGCAGGCCAACCAGTAATCGTCATCGTTCATCATTTTTGTAATGCGTGTGTCCCTTTTGAGGATACGCAAGGCATAATCCGCCATGTGGGCCAAAGTTCCCGTTGTCAAATCTGCGGTTGTGCTTGGTTGAGGGGCAGTTGCAGGCAAATCTACGTCACTTGTGTCCCTCAAAAAACCAGAACCCGGCCTTGCCACGCCACCAATTTCCCGTGCCCCCGGGAAAGCTTCCTCATTAAAAATATACTCATCCCCATCATCCTCCTCATCCTCCACCTCCTCTTCGCCCGGTACCTCGTCATGTACACTGCCCTGACCAGACAATCGCTGACTGTCATCAAGGCTTTCCTCTTCCTCTGGTGCAGACGCCTGATCCTTTATGTGCGTCAAACTTTGCATCAGCAGACGCATTAGGGGGATGCTCATGCTTATTATGGCGTTGTCTGCACTAACCAGCCGTGTGCATTCCTCAAAACACTGAAGGACTTGACACATGTCTTGAATCTTCGACCACTGCACACCTGACAACTCCATGTCTGCCATCCTACTGCCTGCCCGTGTATGTGTATCCTCCCACAAAAACATAACAGCCCGCCTCTGTTCGCACAGTCTCTGAAGCATGTGCAGTGTTGAGTTCCACCTTGTTGCAACGTCTATGATTAGGCGATGCTGGGGAAGGTTCAAAGAACGCTGATAGGTCTGCATACGGCTGGAGTGTACAGGCGAACGGCGGATATGTGCGCAAAGTCCACGCACTTTGAGGAGCAGGTCGGATAACCCCGGATAACTTTTCAGGAAGCACTGCACCACCAGGTTTAAGGTGTGAGCCAGGCAAGGAATGTGTTTCAGTTGGGAAAGGGAGATGGCAGCCATGAAATTCCTTCCGTTATCACTCACTACCTTGCCTGCCTCAAGATCTACAGTGCCCAGCCACGACTGCGTTTCTTGCTGCAAGAACTCGGACAGAACTTCCGCGGTGTGTCTATTGTCGCCCAAACACTTCATAGCCAATACAGCCTGCTGACGTATGCCAGTAGCTGCCCCATAATGGGAGACCTGGTGTGCAACAGTGGCAGGTGCGGATGGAGTGTTTGTGCGACTGCGGTCTGTGGACGAGCTCTTGCTTCTGCAGGAGGACGAGGAGGAGGAGGAGGAGGGGGTGCGAACGGCTACAGACAACTGTTTACTAGACCGTGGGCTAGGCAGAACTGTCCCAAACTTGCTGTCCCCTGTGGACCCTGAATCCACCACATTTACCCAGTGTGCCGTGATGGACACGTAACGTCCCTGGCCATGCCTACTGGTCCATGCATCTGTTGTCAGGTGCACCTTTGTGCTCACAGATTGCCTGAGTGCATGGACGATGTGCTCTTTAACATGCTGGTGGAGGGCTGGGATGGCTTTTCTGGAAAAAAAGTGTCGACTGGGTAGCTCGTAGCGTGGTACAGCGTAGTCCATCAGGTCTTTGAAAGCTTCGCTTTCAACTAACCGGTAGGGCATCATCTCTAACGAGATTAGTCTAGCTATGTGGGCGTTCAAACCCTGTGTACGCGGATGCGAGGCTAAGTATTTCCTTTTTCTAACCATAGTCTCATGTAGGGTGAGCTGGACTGGAGAGCTGGAGATCGTGGAACTAGCGGGGGTGCCGGTGGACATGGCAGACTGAGAGACGGTGGGAGATGGTATTGTTGCCGCCGGTGCCCTAGATGCAGTGTTTCCTACTACGAAACTGGTGATTCCCTGACCCTGACTGCTTTGGCCTGGCAAAGATACCTGCACAGATACAGCAGGTGGTGCGCTAAATGGTGGTCCTACACTGCCGGAAGGGATGTTGCGTTGATGACTAGCTTCATTGGCCGAGGGTGCAACAACCTTAAGGGACGTTTGGTAGTTAGTCCAAGCTTTCAAATGCATGGTGGTTAAATGTCTATGCATGCAACTAGTATTGAGACTTTTCAGATTCTGACCTCTGCTTAAGGAAGTAGAACATTTTTGACAGATGACTTTGCGCTGATCAATTGGATGTTGTTTAAAAAAATGCCAGACTGCACTCTTTCTAGCATCGGATACCTTTTCAGGCATTGCAGACTGAGCTTTAACCGGATGGCCACGCTGTCCTCCACCAGGTTTTGGCTTTGCCACGCGTTTTGGGCAAGATACGGGCCCGGCAGATGGAACCTGTGGCGATGTTGATGCCTGCTGCGGCCCCTCCTCCTCCTCTGCTTCAGAACTGCTGCCGCCTGCACCCTGTTCCCCCAATGGCTGCCAATCGGGGTCAAGAACTGGGTCATCTAATAACTCTTCTTGTACCTCCTGCGCAACTTCGTCTGTGTCACCGTGTCGTTCGGTGGTATAGCGTTCGTGATGGGGCAACATAGTCTCATCAGGGTCTGATTCTTGATCAGCACCCTGCGAGGGCAATGTTGTGGTCTGAGTCAAAGGACCAGCATAGTAGTCTGGCTGTGGCTGTGCGTCAGTGCACTCCATGTCAGATTCAATTTGTAATGGGCATGGACTGTTAACTGCTTCACTTTCTAAGCCAGGGACGGTATGTGTAAAGAGCTCCATGGAGTAACCCGTTGTGTCGCCTGCTGCATTCTTCTCTGTTGTTGTTTTTGCTGAAGAGGACAAGGAAGTGACTTGTCCCTGACCGTGAACATCCACTAACGACGCGCTGCTTTTACTTTTACCAGTTTCACGAGATGAGGCAAAAGAGCTAGAGGCTGAGTCAGCAAGATAAGCCAAAACTTGCTCTTGCTGCTCCGGCTTTAAAAGCGGTTTTCCTAATCCCAGAAAAGGGAGCGTTCGAGGCCTTGTGTAGCCGGACGACGAACCTGGCTCCACAGCTCCAGACTTAGGTGCAATATTTTTTCCCCCACGACCACCTGATGCTCCACCACTACCACTACCCTCATTACCAGCTGACAATGAACGCCCCCGGCCACGACCTCTTCCACTAGACTTCCTCATTGTTTTAAAAACGTAACCAAACTAACGTTATTTGTTGCAGTCACACAACTTACACGGTGAGCTATAACTTCAGTATGATTTAGCTACCCCTTTACAGGTTGGTGAGACCACAGCGAAAATCAGGCCCAATGTTACACACTCTTTTTTTGGTGGCTGCAAATTAGAGAGATGCCCCACACGCAGGACTGTCACTGAAGCACAAATGTTAATATTAATGTCACACTATTATTTTTTTTTTATTTTTATTTTTTTCAGGAACACTTTAGAAACCCCCCCAAAAAAAAAAAAAAGATTTTTGCAGGGAGAATTTAGAAAACAAATGTAACAAACTATATGCTTTCTATGGGCCACTGAGTGAGAGATGACGCACACAGGAATCAGGAGTGGCACACAAGCCCAGAGGCCAATATTTTTCTACCAATGATTGATGGAGTTATTTTCTCTGGTAGATTTTGGAACCCAAATCAAGGAAAAAAAATGTAGGCTTTCTATGGACCACAATTGGAGAGAGAGAGAGAGAGAGAGAGAGAGAGAGAGATGGCACACCCAGGAGTCAAGACTGGCACACAAGCAGAAAGGCCAATATTAATCTCCCACTGTTTTTTTTGGTTGTTTTTTTTTTTTTTTTTTCAGGGAGACTTTAGAAAAAAAAATAATAAAAAAAATATGATTTTATCAGGAAGAATTTAGAAACCAAATAAAATAAAATGATTTTTTCAGGGAGAATTTAGAAAACAAATAAAACCAAAAATAGGCGTTCTATAGCCCACTGACTGAGAGATGACGCACCCAGGAGTCAAGACTGGCACACAAGCAGAAAGGCCAATATTAATCTCCCACTGTTTTTTTTTTTTTTTTTCAGGGAGACTTTAGAAAAAAAAATAATAAAAAAAATGTGATTTTATCAGGAAGAATTTAGAAACCAAATAAAATAAAATGATTTTTTCTGGGAGAATTTATAAAACAAATAAAACCAAAAATAGGCGTTCTATGGCCCACTGACTGAGAGATGACGCACCCAGGAGTCAAGACTGGCACACAAGCAGAAAGGCCAATATTAATCTCCCACTGTTTTTTTTTTTTTTTTTCAGGGAGACTTTAGAAAAAAAAATAATAAAAAAAATGTGATTTTATCAGGAAGAATTTAGAAACCAAATAAAATGTGCTTTGAAAAAAGCAGTTGGTTTGCACAGCGGCGTACACACAGCAATGCAGCTATCAGGGAGCCTTCTAGGGCAGCCCAATGAGCTACAGCGCTGAGGGGAAAAAAAAAAAAAAAAAAACTTCCACTGTCCCTGCACACCGAGGGTGGTGTTGGACAGTGCAAATCGCTGCAGCACAAGCGGTTTTGTGGTTAATGGACCCTGCCTAACGCTATCCCTGCTTCTGACAAAGCGGCAGCAACCTCTCCCTAAGCTCAGATCAGCAGCAGTAAGATGGCGGTCGGCGGGAACGCCTCTTTATAGCCCCTGTGACGTCGCAGACAGCAAGCCAATCACTGCAATGCCCTTCTCTAAGATGGTGGGGACCAGGACCTATGTCATCACGCTGCCCACACTCTGCGTTTACCTTCATTGGCTGAGAAATGGCGCTTTTCGCGTCATTGAAACGCGACTTTGGCGCGAAAGTCGCGTACCGCATGGCCGACCCCGCACAGGGGTCGGATCGGGTTTCATGAAACCCCGACTTAGCCAAAAGTCGGCGACTTTTGAAAATGTTCGACCCGTTTCGCTCAACCCTACTGAGCATCATTCTCCCGAGCCGAGATCGCAAGTGGCGCTGTTTCCCGGCACCTACGTTGGAGAAGACAACCCTACAAGCAAGTCCTCATCAGACTGATAAGTGTTTTTCCGAAGAACTTCCGTTTACTTCTGTTATACTGCTTCCCATATTTTTTGCACCGTTATTTCTGCAGTTCATATTCTACTGTTTTCTCCCTGCGAGGAGAATATCACCCCAGTTAATAAACCCCCCTCAACAGTTGGTCTGTCTGTTCCATGGTGACACAGTCTATCCTGCACTCTATTACACTTGTACCCATTCTCTTGTACCTTTATGCATCTAGAGGATTTGTTTGATGCTATTAGTGCCCTTTTTATTTCAGAGAGGGACAGATCTTTTCAGGTCCACCTCCCATTTGGCTAAAAATGTAATTTCCCTTGAGACTGCTCTGAAATTAGTAGTTTGTTAAAGGCCGCTACAAGTCTCTTAGGATTACTTACTGCAGTGAAGGATTCAAATCCCGTTACTTCCCTATTAATGTTGGATTCTCTAAAGATGGATTTAAGTTCAATAGAAAATTTATGTGAGAGAAAAGGATTGATCTCTGTAGTGCCCATAAGTTGGTTTAATTCCTTATTATAGGGAATGATCCCTTCATCTAATGTTTCTTGTAACAGGGTGGTAGAGTCTCGTATAACGCATGGTATTGTTGCATTTTGTGATGGGGAAGATGTGAGAAAAAGATCTCTTTCTTGGAGAAGAGGTGATAGGAGGGGAGTTGTCTGATCTGTGGACTGGACCATATTTTATATGTTGTAGTCATAAATGGGTTTTTAACCAAGGAGGGCCTAATATGGTTGTGGGCGCAGAAGACTAGTTGCCTGAGTGGGAATTTAAGGTTTGTCTCTTCTATATCAATCTATGTTTTGTGTGTAGGATGCCTGATCCAGTCTACGATCCTTTGCCGGTGTATGGCCTTTTGAAATGTTCTGGGGTCTGGAAGATCAATGCCTTATGGTGTGGAAGAGTCATTATATGTGCTGCAATTCTTGGCTTCTTATTTTGCCAGAGGAATTGTCCAAACAGTCTCTGCAGCTCTAAGAAAAAAGATTTGGGAAGATGAATCGGAATAGCTTGTATTAAATATGTTACTTTGGGCCAAATAATACTTTTCAAAAGATTTTTCCTACCCAACCATGAGATATATGGAATATTCCACTTAGGTATAAGTTTAGTTATGCTCTGTAGCATAGGAGGAAAATTCAGTTTAAAAAGTTCACGTAGATTAGGCGAAATCGAGATGCCCAAGAATTTGATAGAAGGGAGAGACCAGTTAAAGGGACAGCTGGCAGCAAGTTGGGTCTTCAGGGAATTCGGGGCGGATATGTTCAGGACCTGTGATTTACTCAGCTTCACCTTGAAGTTGGAGAGCTCTCCAAACACGTCCAGAAGCTCCAGTATTGCTGGGAAGGCCTGCTTTGGGTTTCTGATCATTATCAATAAATTGTCTGCATATGCAGCTACTTTATGTTCCATTCCACCACAGCTGATGCCCGCCACCCTCCTGTCCCCTCTAAGTTTGTTTAGGAATGTTTCAAGGGTTATTATAAAGAGCAGGGGAGAGAGCTGCTGGTGCCATTATAAATATTGAAGGACGCAGACAACTGATCATTCACCATTACTCTTGCAGTTGGACTGCTATACATTGTGAAGATAGCTTCAATTTATTGATCTGGAATATTGAAAGCTGCTAGAGCTTTTCTCATATAAAGCCAATCCACCCAATCGAATGCCATTTCTGCGTCTGGTCCCAGCAACACTAGAGGGACTTGCGAGGTCTGCGCATATTGGATGATTTGAATAACTCATTGAATATTATCTTTGCCCTCTCTGCCAGGAATGAATCCAACTTGATCAATTTAATAATGTCTGGGAGAATTGTTCTTAGTCTATTGGCCAGGATTTTTGCGTATAATTTAAGATCTCTGTTAAGTAGGGATATAGGCTTATAACTACTGCAGAGCGAAGTATCTTTTCCCTCTTTTGGAATTATTGTAATCTTGGCTGAAAAATATTTAGAATTGAGAGTCCTCAGTGGTTGATACCTTTTAATGGCTAACTGAAAAGATGGTAACAAATTGCAAGCTTTCAAGACTACACAGGTCTCTTCATCAGGCAAAGACTAAAAGAAATTCTGAAGAATCACATATTTATGCACAACATAGCACAGAAAAAAAAACATGGATAAGACAGGTGACATGAAACAGAATTACCATGAGTGATAAACAGTTATGTCCATAAATGTTGGACCTGTTCTTACATAAGGAATGTTTTATTGTCCTCTGATTGAGGTCTGGTTCTGTTGTGATGATGACCCCTCATAAGTCTGAGGGGCAAGTTCCTTAGTTGATGTAAAAAGACAAATCCATGCGACACATTCATTCCTGCCTTAAGACTGTCAAAGGTCGTCAGCAGTTTATATTTCCAGACTCTTCTGTCTCTCTGAGATTTGAAGCTACCTTTCAACACAAGTAATTTCATGTCCATAATGTTATGATTTCGGAGACAAAAATGTATTGCCACAGGTAGATCCATTCTTTTTTCTCTTATTGTGTGGCGGTGAGAATTCATTCTTGTTCTAAGCTTTTGCCCTGTCTCCCCCACATACAGACCCCCAGTTGGACATTTAGTACAAATAATTAAGTAAACCACATTAGAAGTGTCACAGCTGAAAGTACCTGGTATCTTGTAGTCCTGATGTGAATTGGGGATCTTTATCTTGTCCGTGGTCATTATAAATGGACAGGTTTTACATTTTTTCTGATTGCAACGAAATCTGACTGCAGCTGTTGGAGAGGACAGGGAGCTCTTGACAATGATGCTTCTTAGATTTGGGGGCTGCTTAAAACACAGTAGTGGGGTGTCTGGAAAAATGGATTGTAATCGGGCATCTTTTAGTAAATGTTGTAATTTCCGTGCAACTCCCCTTAGCACCTCCAGATTTGGATTGTAGGTAACTAATAGAGGTACCCGGTTATTTTCTTCTTTAGCTTTGTAATGTAGCAGGTGATTCCTTGATGTTCTGGTGCCTCTTGTAATCTGGTTTTCAATTGTTCTTGGATGGTAGCCCTGATTCAAAAAGGTCTTTCTGAGGTGACTAAGGTGTTCATCCCTATCCATTGGGTTGGAACATATACGATTGTATCTCATGGCTTGGCTGTAGACAATGGAGTTTTTTATGTGTTTTGGATGGAAACTGTCACATTTAAGGTATGTTGGACGGTCGATTGGCTTCTGATACAGTGATGTCTCTATTTTATTGTTCTGCAGCTTAATGATGGTGTCCAAAAAGTTAACTTCAGTACAGGAGTAACATAGTAACATAGTTAGTAAGGCCGAAAAAAGACATTTGTCCATCCAGTTCAGCCTATATTCCATCATAATAAATACCCAGATCTACGTCCTTCTACAGAACCTAATAATTGTATGATAGTAGTTGAGTGTCTAGTTGATGGTGGGATGAAATTGATTAAACTGTTCATGGAACATCTTTAGCTGTGGCTCAGACTCCGTCCAGATGATTAAAATGTCATGAATGCAGCGGTAGTATGCCAGAGGCCTGGTGGGACATGAGGACAAAAGGTCACTCTCAAGCTTGGCCATGAAAAGATTTGCATACTGTGGGACCATTTTACTTCCCATTGCTGTGCCAGTCTCCTGTAGATAGATCTTCTTGTCAAATTCAAAGTAATTGTGGGTGAGGATGAATTTCATAAGTTTCACCACAGAATTTGCATCAGTCCCTGTATTTTCCAGGAAGAATTTGCAGGCATTTAATCCATCCTGGTGTGGGATATTGGAGTACAAAGATTCCACATCCATGGTGGCCAGGATGGTTCCTTCTGTTAGAGGACCTATTGCTGATAGTTTATTCAATAGGTCAGTTGTGTCCTGAATGAAGCTGGGTGTATTCTTTACCAGGGGTTTAAGAATACCCTCTACTAGGGTTGAGCGAAACGGGTCGTTCATTTTCAAAAGTCGCCGACTTTTGGCAAAGTCGGGTTTCATGAAACCCGATCCGACCCCTGTGCGGGGTCGGCCATGCGGTACGCGACTTTCGCGCCAAAGTCGCGTTTCAATGACGCGAAAAGCGCCATTTCTCAGCCAATGAAGGTAAACGCAGAGTGTGGGCAGCGTGATGACATAGGTCCTGGTCCCCACCATCTTAGAGAAGGGCATTGCAGTGATTGGCTTGCTGTCTGCGGCGTCACAGGGGCTATAAAGGGGAGTTCCCGCCGACCGCCATGTTACTGCTGCTGATCTGAGCTTAGGGAGAGGTTGCTGCCGCTTCGTCAGAAGCAGGGATAGCGTTAGGCAGGGTCCATTAACCACCAAACCGCTTGTGCTGTAGCGATTTCCACTGCCCAACACCACCTTCGGTGTGCAGGGACAGTGGAAGCTACATTTTTTTTTTTTCCCCTCAGCGCTGTAGCTCATTGGGCTGCACTAGAAGGCTCCCTGATAGCTGCATTGCTGTGTGTACGCCGCTGTGCAAACCAACTGCTTTTTTCAAAGCACAAATCCTCTTGTTCCTTCCTTTCTGCACAGCTATCTTTTTTGTTTGTCCACACTTTTTATTTAATTTGTGCATCAGTCCACTCCTTATTGCTGCCTGCCATACCTGGCTGAGATTACTGCAGGGAGATAGTAATTGTTGGACACTCCCTGTTTTTTTTTTTTTTTTTTTTTTTGTGGGAGATTAAGATTGACATTTCTGCTAGAGTGCCATCCCTGTGTGTGCCATCTCTCACTCAGTGGGCCATAGAAAGCCTATTTATTTTTTTGCTTGATTTGGGTTATAAAATCTACCTGAAAAAATCAATAAATCAATCAGTGGGAGATTAATATTGGCCTTTGGGCTTGTGTGCCAGTCCTAAGCGTGCCATCTCTCTCTCTCAGATAGTGGGCCATAGAAAGCCTATTTATTATTTTTTTTATTGGGTTTATAAATTTTCCCTGGAACAAAAAAAAAAAAAAGTGGGAGATTAATATTGGCCTCTGGGCTTGTGTGCCAGTCCTGAGCGTGCCATCTCTCTCACAAATAGTGGGCCATAGAAAGCCTATTTATTTATTTTTTTTTGGTTTTATAAATTCTCCCTGAAAAAAAAAGGGAGATTAATATTGGCCTTTGGGCTTGTGTGCCAGTCCTAAGCGTGCCATCTCTCTCTCTCAGATAGTGGGCCATAGAAAGCCTATTTTTTTTTTTTATTGGGTTTATAAATTTTCCCTGAAAAAAATAAAAAGTGGGAGATTAATATTGGCCTCTGGGCTTGTGTGCCAGTCCTGAGCGTGCCATCTCTCTCACAAATAGTGGGCCATAGAAAGCCTATTTATGTTTTTGGTTGATTTGGGTTCTAAATTCTACCTGAAAAAATCAATAAATCAATCAGTGGGAGATAAATATTGGCCTCTGGGCTTGTGTGCCACTCCTGACTCCTGTGTGCGTCATCTCTCACTCAGTGGGCCATAGAAAGCCTTTTTTTGTTTTATTTGTTTTCTAAATTCTCCCTGAAAAAATCATTTTATTTTATTTGGTTTCTAAATTCTTCCGGAAAAAATCATTTTATTCTATTATTTTTTTTTCCTAAAGTCTCCCTGAAAAAACAAACAAAAAACAAATCAGTGGGAGATTAATATTTACATTTGTGCTTCAGTGACAGTCCTGCGTGTGTGGCATCTCTCTCATTTGTTGCCACTAACAACAGAGTGTGTAACATTGTGCCTGATTTTCGTTGTGGTCTCACTCACCTGTAAAGGCGTAGCTAAATCATACTGAAGTTATAGCTCACCGTGTAAGTTGTGTGACAGCAACAAATACCGTTAGTTTGTTTACGTTTTTAAAACAATGAGGAAGTCTGGTGGAAGAGGTCGTGGCCGGGGGCGTTCATTGTCAGCTGGTAATGAGGGTAGTGGTAGTGGTGGAGCATCAGCTGGTCGTGGGAAAAAAAATATTGCACCTAAGTCTGGAGCTGTGGAGCCAGGTTCGTCGTCTGGCTACACAAGGCCTCGAATGCTCCCTTTTCTGGGAGTAGGAAAACCGCTTTTAAAGCCGGAGCAGCAAGAGCAAGTTTTGGCTTATCTTGCTGACTCAGCCTCTAGCTCTTTTGCCTCCTCTCGTGAAACTGGTGAATGTCAAAGCAGCGCGTCGTTAGTGGATGTTCACGGTCAGGGACAAGTCGCTTCCTTGTCCTCTTCAGCAAAAACAACAACAGAGAAGAATGCAGCAGGCGACACAATGGGTTACTCCATGGAGCTCTTTACACATACCGTCCCTGGCTTAGAAAGTGAAGCAGTTAACAGTCCATGCCCATTACAAGTTGAATCTGACATGGAGTGCACTGATGCACAGCCACAGCCAGACTACTATGCTGGTCCTTTGACTCAGACCACAACATTGCCCTCGCAGGGTAATGATCAAGAATCAGACCCTGATGAGACTATGTTGCCCCATCACGAACGCTATACCACCGACCGACACGGTGACACAGACGAAGTTGCACACGAGCTACAAGAAGAGGTAACAGATGACCCAGTTCTTGACCCCGATTGGCAGCCATTGGGGGAACAGGGTGCAGGCGGCAGCAGTTCTGAAGCGGAGGAGGAGGGGCCGCAGCAGGCATCAACATCACAACAGGTTCCATCTGCCGGGCCCGTATCTTGCCCAAAACGCGTGGCAAAGCTAAAACCTGTTGGAGGACAGCGTGGCCATCCGGTTAAAGCTCAGTCTGCAATGCCTGAAAAGGTATCCGATGCTAGAAAGAGTGCAGTCTGGCATTTTTTTTAAACAACATCCAATTGATCAGCGCAAAGTCATCTTTCAAAAATGTTCAACTACCTTAAGCAGAGGACAGAATCTGAAAAGTCTCAATACAAGTTGCATGCATAGACATTTAACCACCATGCATTTGCAAGCCTGGACTAACTACCAAACGTCCCTTAAGGTTGTAGCACCCTCGGCCAATGAAGCTAGTCAGCAACGCAACATCCCTTCCGGCAGTGTAGGGCCACCATTTTCCGCACCACCTGCAGTATCTGTGCAGGTTTCTTTGCCAGGCCAAACCAGTCAGGGTCAGGGAATCACCAGTTTCGTAGTAGGAAACACTGCATCTAGGGCACCGGCGGCAACAATTCCATCTCCCACTGTCTCTCAGTCTGCCATGTCCACCGGCACCCCCGCTAGTTCCACGATCTCCAGCTCTCCAGTCCAGCTCACCCTACATGAGACTATGGTTAGAAAAAGGAAGTACTTAGCCTCGCATCCGCGTACACAGGGTTTGAATGCCCACATAGGTAAACTAATCTCGTTAGAGATGATGCCCTATCGGTTAGTTGAAAGCGAAGCTTTCAAAGCCCTGATGGACTACGCTGTACCACGCTACGAGCTACCCAGTCGACACTTTTTTCCAGAAAAGCCATCCCAGCCCTCCACCAGCATGTTAAAGAGCGCATCGTCCATGCACTCAGGCAATCTGTGAGCACAAAGGTGCACCTGACAACAGATGCATGGACCAGTAGGCATGGCCAGGGACGTTACGTGTCCATCACGGCACACTGGGTGAATGTTGTGGATGCAGGGTCCACAGAGGACAGCAAGTTTGGGACAGTTCTGCCTAGCCCACGGTCTAGGAAACAGTTGGCTGTAGCCGTTCGCACCCCCTCCTCCTCCTTCTCCTGCAGAAGCGAGAGCTCGTCCACAGACCGCAGTCGCACAACCACTCCATCCGCAGCTGCCACTGTTGCACACCAGGTCTCCCATTATGGGGCAGCTACTGGCAAACGTCAGCAGGCTGTATTGGCTATGAAGTGTTTGGGCGACAACAGACACACCGCGGAAGTTCTGTCCGAGTTCTTGCAGAAAGAAACGCAGTCGTGGCTGGGCACTGTAGATTTTGAGGCAGGCAAGGTAGTGAGTGATAACGGAAGGAATTTCATGGCTGCCGTCTCCCTTTCCCAACTGAAACACATTCCTTGCCTAGCTCACACCTTAAACCTGGTGGTGCAGTGCTTCCTGAAAAGTTATCCGGGGTTATCCGACCTGCTCCTCAAAGTGCGTGGACTTTGCTCACATATCCGCCGTTCGCCTGTACACTCCAGCCGTATGCAGACCTATCAGCGTTCTTTGAACCTTCCCCAGCATCGCCTAATCATAGACGTTGCAACAAGGTGGAACTCAACACTGCACATGCTTCAGAGACTGTGCGAACAGAGGCGGGCTGTTATGTTTTTGTGGGAGGATACACATACACGGGCAGGCAGTAGGATGGCAGACATGAAGTTGTCAGGTGTGCAGTGGTCGAAGATTCAAGACATGTGTCAAGTCCTTCAGTGTTTTGAGGAATGCACACGGCTGGTTAGTGCAGACAACGCCATAATAAGCATGAGCATCCCCCTAATGCGTCTGCTGATGCAAAGTTTGACGCACATAAAGGATCAGGCGTCTGCAGCTGAGGAAGAGGAAAGCCTTGATGACAGTCAGCCATTGTCTGGCCAGGGCAGTGTACAGGACGAGTTAGCGGGCGAAGAGGAGGAGGAGGACGAGGAGGATGATGGGGATGATTATATTTTTAATGAGGAAGCTTTTCCGGGGCCACTGGAAATTGGTGGCGCGGCAAGGCCGGGTTCTGGTTTTTGGAGGGACACAAGTGACGTGGATTTGCCTGAAACTGCCCCTCAACCAAGCACAACCGCAGATTTGAGAACTGGAACTTTGGCCCACATGGCGGATTATGCCTTACGTATCCTCAAAAGGGACACACGCATAACTAAAATGATGAACGATGACGATTACTGGTTTGCCTGCCTCCTTGATCCTCGCTATAAAGGCAAATTGCAAAATATAATGCCACATGAGAACTTGGAACTAATATTAGCAACCAAACAATCAACTCTTGTTGACCGTTTGCTTCTGGCATTCCCTGCACACAGCGCCCGTGATCGTTCTCACACGAGCTGCAGGGGCCAGCAGACCAGAGGAGTTAGAGGGGCAGAAATCAGAAGTGGCGTTGGCCAGAGGGGTTTTCTGACCAGGTTGTGGAGTGATTTTGCTATGACCGCAGACAGGACAGGTACTGCAGCATCAATTCAAAGTGACAGGAGACATCATTTGTCCAGTATGGTTACAAACTATTTTTCATCCCTTATCGATGTTCTCCCTCAACCGTCATTCCCATTTGATTACTGGGCATCAAAATTAGACACCTGGCCAGAATTGGCAGAATATGCATTGCAGGAGCTTGCTTGCCCGGCAGCTAGTGTCCTATCAGAAAGAGTATTCAGTGCTGCAGGTTCAATACTAACAGAAAAAAGGACTCGTCTGGCTACCCAAAATGTAGATGATCTAACCTTCATTAAAATGAATCACAACTGGATTTCGAAATCTTTTGCTCCACCTTGCCCGGCTGACACCTAGCTTTCCTATGAAAAGGTCTTGCCTGTGGACTATTCTGAATGCCTTTTCCAATCTCGTAATTTTCTGCACCTGATTGTCCAGCATACGACATGTTTACACCTCACTAAATGGCCAAACTCCCCACACGGGGACGTGGTATCGACACTTGGCGACAGCACCCGTGAGAGTGCTGTTTGTCTGAAGAGGTGGGTGTGCCCGCTTTTGGTTGACGGCACTGCCACTGGGTCCCTCCTAGTACAATAAAGTGTCTCTGG
Source organism: Ranitomeya imitator (assembly GCF_032444005.1). Taxonomy (NCBI): domain Eukaryota; kingdom Metazoa; phylum Chordata; class Amphibia; order Anura; family Dendrobatidae; genus Ranitomeya; species Ranitomeya imitator. The sequence goes on along the minus strand of NC_091286.1, from coordinate 544,452,472 downwards.
CGGTGGTGGTGCGCACCCAACGTCAGACACACCGTTGTAATATGAGGGGCCCTGGGCCTGGACCGCCGGCCACAAGACAGTTCCCCCCCCCCAGCTCAAACAGTGCTCTACCACTTGCAAAATTATCTCACAGCTCCACCAATGTTTAGTCTATGCGCTGACATCCTTCAATGCCTGCCACTGACAATACCATTGTATTGTCATTTTTGTTATGTTAGGCCTTCGATGCCTGTCTGCGGTCACTCCTTACAATATGCCTCCACTGACCACACCACTGCTGCCCGTGTACCCCTGGAACCAATTTAAAATTGCCTACAGCCATGTGTTATTATTTTAGGCCTTCGATGCCTGTCTGTGGTCACTCCTTCCACTAGGCCTCCACTGACCACACCACTGCTGCCCGTGTACCCCTGGAACCAATTTAAAATTGCCTACAGCCATGTGTTATTATTTTAGGCCTTCGATGCCTGTCTGCGGTCACTCCTTCCACTAGGCCTCCACTGACCACACCACTGCTTCCCGTGTACCCCTGGAACCAATTTAAAATTGCCTACAGCCATGTGTTATTATTTTAGGCCTTCGATGCCTGTCTGCGGTCACTCCTTCCACTAGGCCTCCACTGACCACACCACTGCTGCCCGTGTACCCCTGGAACCAATTTAAAATTGCCTACAGCCATGTGTTATTATTTTAGGCCTTCGATGCCTGTCTGCGGTCACTCCTTCCACTAGGCCTCCACTGACCACACCACTGCTTCCCGTGTACCCCTGGAACCAATTTAAAATTGCCTACAGCCATGTGTTATTATTTTAGGCCTTCGATGCCTGTCTGCGGTCACTCCTTCCACTAGGCCTCCACTGACCACACCTCTGCTGCCCGTGTACCCCTGGAACCAATTTAAAATTGCCTACAGCCATGTGTTATTATTTTAGGCCTTCGATGCCTGTCTGCGGTCACTCCTTACAATATGCCTCCACTGACCACACCACTGCTGCCCGTGTACCCCTGGAACCAATTTAAAATTGCCTACAGCCATGTGTTATTATTTTAGGCCTTCGATGCCTGTCTGCGGTCACTCCTTCCACTAGGCCTCCACTGACCACACCACTGCTTCCCGTGTACCCCTGGAACCAATTTAAAATTGCCTACAGCCATGTGTTATTATTTTAGGCCTTCGATGCCTGTCTGCGGTCACTCCTTCCACTAGGCCTCCACTGACCACACCACTGCTGCCCGTGTACCCCTGGAACCAATTTAAAATTGCCTACAGCCATGTGTTATTATTTTAGGCCTTCGATGCCTGTCTGCGGTCACTCCTTCCACTAGGCCTCCACTGACCACACCACTGCTGCCCGTGTACCCCTGGAACCAATTTAAAATTGCCTACAGCCATGTGTTATTATTTTAGGCCTTCGATGCCTGTCTGTGGTCACTCCTTCCACTAGGCCTCCACTGACCACACCACTGCTGCCCGTGTTCCCCTGGAACCAATTTAAAATTGCCAACAGCAATGTGTTATTATGTTAGGGCTTCGATGCCTGTTTGCGGTCACTCCTTCCAATAGTTCTCCACTGACCAGACCAATGCTGGCCGTGTACCCCTGGAACCCAGCTGAAAGTGCATGTAGCCTCCTTTTTTTCTTTGTTTTATATTTAGAAAGCCCAGATGAACTACGCTGTGCAACGGTTCAAGCTACCCAGTCGACATTTCTTTTGCGAGAAAAGCCATCCCAGCCCTCCACCGGCATGAAAAAGTCTGCATTGTCATAGCACTCAGGCAATCAAACAGTAGAAAGGTGCACCTGACAAGAGACGCATGGACCAGTAGGCATGTCCACAAAAAGTTACGTGTCCATTACGGCGCACTGGGTTAATGTGTTGGATGCATGGTCCACAGGGGACAGCCTATAAAGTCTGTTTGCAGTCCCTAATTCCAATTTTCCTCCGCTGACCACACCACTGCTGCCCGTGTACCCCTGGAACCAATTTTACAGTGTCTACAGCCTAACTTTTGTTATGTTAGGCCTACTACGCCTGTCTGCGGTCCCTCCTTCCAATACTCGTCCACTGACCACACCACTGCTGCCCGTGGACCCCTGGAACCTATTTTTAATTGCATAGAGCATCCTTTTTTTAATAGTAGGCGTACAAAGTCTGTCTGCGGTCCACTATTGAAACTGTCCTCCACTGCCCAGAGCACTGCTGCTTGTGTACCCCTGTAACTTTTTTAAGCTGCAGTGAGCCACATTTTTGGGTTAAGTCCTACTACCTGTGTCTGTCTGCGCCACTCAATTCAGCTGTGTTCCTTTGAAAAAAGCTGAGCGTCAATAGTCTTGTTTTCAGCCTCTAGGAATTTTAAAACTGCATTGGGGGTACAACTTTGGTAGGGCCTACTAATGGTGTCTGCCTCCCCAAGGTGTGCCCCAGGTTTCCTCGCCATTGCTTCGATCTTAATGCTCTCGTTTAGTAGTTGTTGGAAACTACACTGCATTAGGCCTACAAATTGGGTATGGGGTGTAGAGAGATGGTGTGTTCCACTCCAAGGTGTTCTCCAGGTTGCCTTTCCTGAGCTTCGATCTTCCGGCTCTCGTTTAGTAGTTGTTGGAAACTACACTGCATTAGGCCTACAAATTGGGTATGGGGTGTAGAGAGATGGTGTGTTCCACTCCAAGGTGTTCTCCAGGTTGCCTTTCCTGAGCTTCGATCTTCCGGCTCTCGTTTAGTAGTTGTTGGAAACTACACTGCATTAGGCCTACAAATTGGGTATGGGGTGTAGAGAGATGGTGTGTTCCACTCCAAGGTGTTCTCCAGGTTGCCTTTCCTGAGCTTCGATCTTCCGGCTCTCGTTTAGTAGTTGTTTGAAACTACGCTGCATTAGGCCTACAAATTGGGTATGGGGTGTAGAGAGATGGTGTGTTCCACTCCAAGGTGTTCTCCAGGTTGCCTTTCCTGAGCTTCGATTTTCAGGCTCTCGTTTAGTAGTTCTTGGAAACTACGCTGCATTAGGCCTACAAATTGGGTATGGGGTGTAGAGAGATGGTGTGTTCCACTCCAAGGTGTTCTCCAGGTTGCCTTTCCTGAGCTTCGATCTTCCGGCTCTCATTTAGTAGTTCTTGGAAACTACACTGCATTAGGCCTACACATTTGGTATGGGGTGTAGAGACGGTGTGTTCCACTCCAAGGTGTTCTCCAGGTTGCCTTTCCTGAGCTTCGATCTTCCGGCTCTCGTTTAGTAGTTCTTGGAAACTACACTGCATTAGGCCTACAAATTGGGTATGGGGTGTAGAGAGATGGTTTGTTCCACTCCAAGGTGTTCTCCAGGTTGCCTTTCCTGAGCTTCGATCTTCCGGCTCTCGTTTAGTAGTTGTTGGAAACTACACTGCATTAGGCCTACAAATTGGGTATGGGGTGTAGAGAGATGGTGTGTTCCACTCCAAGGTGTTCTCCAGGTTGCCTTTCCTGAGCTTCGATCTTCCGGCTCTCGTTTAGTAGTTGTTGGAAACTACACTGCATTAGGCCTACAAATTGGGTATGGGGTGTAGAGAGATGGTGTGTTCCACTCCAAGGTGTTCTCCAGGTTGCCTTTCCTGAGCTTCGATCTTCCGGCTCTCGTTTAGTAGTTGTTTGAAACTACGCTGCATTAGGCCTACAAATTGGGTATGGGGTGTAGAGAGATGGTGTGTTCCACTCCAAGGTGTTCTCCAGGTTGCCTTTCCTGAGCTTCGATTTTCAGGCTCTCGTTTAGTAGTTCTTGGAAACTACACTGCATTAGGCCTACAAATTGGGTATGGGGTGTAGAGAGATGGTGTGTTCCACTCCAAGGTGTTCTCCAGGTTGCCTTTCCTGAGCTTCGATCTTCCGGCTCTCATTTAGTAGTTCTTGGAAACTACACTGCATTAGGCCTACACATTTGGTATGGGGTGTAGAGACGGTGTGTTCCACTCCAAGGTGTTCTCCAGGTTGGCTTTCCTGAGCTTCGATCTTCCGGCTCTCGTTTAGTAGTTGTTGGAAACTACACTGCATTAGGCCTACAAATTGGGTATGGGGTGTAGAGAGATGGTGTGTTCCACTCCAAGGTGTTCTCCAGGTTGCCTTTCCTGAGCTTCGATCTTCCGGCTCTCGTTTAGTAGTTGTTGGAAACTACACTGCATTAGGCCTACAAATTGGGTATGGGGTGTAGAGAGATGGTGTGTTCCACTCCAAGGTGTTCTCCAGGTTGCCTTTCCTGAGCTTCGATCTTCCGGCTCTCATTTAGTAGTTCTTGGAAACTACACTGCATTAGGCCTACACATTTGGTATGGGGTGTAGAGACGGTGTGTTCCACTCCAAGGTGTTCTCCAGGTTGCTTTTCCTGAGCTTCGATCTTCCGGCTCTCATTTAGTAGTTCTTGGAAACTACACTGCATTAGGCCTACACATTTGTTATGGGGTGTAGAGACGGTGTGTTCCACTCCAAGGTGTTCTCCAGGTTGCCTTTCCTGAGCTTCGATCTTCCGGCTCTCGTTTAGTAGTTGTTGGAAACTACACTGCATTAGGCCTACAAATTGGGTATGGGGTGTAGAGAGATGGTGTGTTCCACTCCAAGGTGTTCTCCAGGTTGCCTTTCCTGAGCTTCGATCTTCCGGCTTTCGTTTAGTAGTTCTTGGAAACTACACTGCATTAGGTCTACACATTTGGTATGGGGTGTAGAGACGGTGTGTTCCACTCCAAGGTGTTCTCCAGGTTGCCTTTCCTGAGCTTTGATCTTCCGGCTCTCGTTTAGTAGTTGTTGGAAACTACACTGCATTAGGCCTACAAATTGGGTATGGGGTGTAGAGAGATGGTGTGTTCCACTCCAAGGTGTTCTCCAGGTTGCCTTTCCTGAGCTTCGATCTTCCGGCTCTCGTTTAGTAGTTGTTGGAAACTACACTGCATTAGGCCTACAAATTGGGTATGGGGTGTAGAGAGGTGGTGTGTTCCACTCCAAGGTGTTCTCCAGGTTGCCTTTCCTGAGCTTCGATCTTCCGGCTCTCGTTTAGTAGCTGTTGGAAACTACGCTGCATTAGGCCTACAAATTGGGTATGGGGTGTAGAGAGATGGTGTGTTACACTCCAAGGTGTTCTCCAGGTTGCCTTTCCTGAACTTCTATCTTCAGGCTCTCATTAAATTGTGGTTAAACGGAACAACTGCATTTGGCGTACTAGTTGGTTTGGGGCCTACTATCGGTGTCTGCCACTCCTTGCTGTTCTCCTGGTTTCCTGTCCTGAAATTCCATTTTCAGGCTCTCGTTAAGTAGTTGTTAATGTTAGACTGCATTTGGCCTACTAGTTGGGTTGGGGCCTACTATCGGTGTCTGCCACTCCTTGCTGTTCTCCTCCACTGAACAAAGCTGTGCCGCCTGTTTACTACGGTTGCCAATTTTGAACTGCATTTCGACTACTTACTGATTTGGGCCTACTCTCTGTGTCAGCCTCTCATTCCAGTTGTCCTCCACTGCAATGCCCCCTGGTTAGCCCTGTGTTACCAATTTTGAACTGCATTTAGCCCACTTTATTCTTTGGGCCTATATCTGTGTTTCCTCCTCATCCTGCCCATTGCCCAGCCAGTGATAGATGAGTCTGCTGGTACATTGACCCATAACGCAAAATTCCCCGTGCTTGCTACACAGCAAGATTGTGACCCTGCTGAAAGTCAGGTTCCTCTTCCCGCATATCATACCACCTTACACGGAGACAAAGAGGAAGGTGCAGATGAAAGTGCAGGTTCCTTCATCAGGTGGGGGGAGGAATACTAGTTGGCGACGTCACTGGCACAGGGCCTCTCATAGTACGCAAAAGTGTTGCTGCCGGTGGGAGGCGCCCCCGCCGTGCAAACACACCGCTGTACTTTGAGGGGCCCTGTGTCAGTGCCAATGCCAACGAGTGGGCCCCCCCTGCTTGCTCAGGATCACAGCACTTGCAAAGTTGAAATACTTACCTCTCCCTGCTCCACTGCCGTGACGTGGTCCAGATTTACTGGGCCCACTAATTACTTGAACCAGCCCTACCCCCCACAATTTTAGCCAAATGACCCCCAATTTCAAATGCCTTCCAATTATTATAAGGTAAATTACGATTGACAAGCTTCTTTAACAAGAATGGATGTTTTTGCCATTAAAATGGGCAGTGTAGGTGTTTTCCTGGCCTCCACTCACTGCCGACTATGCTCCCCCATTGACTTGCATTGGGTTTCGTGTTTCGGGCGATACCCGACTTTTCGCGATAATCGGCCGATTCCACTCGACTTCTAAGATAGTCGGGTTTCGCGAAACATGGCTCGACTCTAAAAAGGTCAAGGTCGCTCAACCCTACCCTCTACCCATCCAGATACCTGCTCAGTAAGAGTGCCCACACATGAAATAATTGGTCCTCCTGGATTTCCAGATTTGTGGATTTTGGGAAGCATGTAGAATGTCCCTGTTCTTGGACTTTCTGGTATCAGGTCATTAGATCTTTTGGATTCGTCAGGCAGACAAGATACCAACTTGTTTAGTTCCTTGTAATAGTCCTGTGTAGGATCCGACTCCAATTTTTTGTAGTAGCGCGTGTCCATAAGTTGTCTGCTTGTCAGCAGGTTTGTTGATGATTTCTTTGTTGGTTTTAAGAGACTGTATGGCCTTTCTCTCCTGGGCACTGATGTTGGATGCTTGTCTCCTGTCAGTATCTATGATGGTGGATTTTATCAAATGTCTGAAGGAGTCTGTTGTGAATTCCGCTCTTGGGCTCCCTCCGGTGGTTGTAAGTGGAACTTTTGTGAGTTCTGCTCTTGGGCTCCCTCTTGTAGTTTCTAGTGGTATGGCTGCTCCTTGGAGTTAGCTGTCATCAGCTGCCTCCACTTATTGTCCGCTATTTAAGTCTGGCTCTTTCTTCAGCCTTTGCCACTTGTCAATGTTCCAGGCTGGATTCACATCTCTGCTTGGATTCTCCTGGTTTCCTGACCAGTTCTGCAAAGATAAGTTCTGGCTTTGCTCATTTCAGTCCACATGTTGTGGACTTATTGTTCTGTGCATTCTATATTTGTCCAGCTTGTCGGTATGGATTTTTTCTGTTAGCTGGAAGCTCTGGGAAGCAGATTTACCCTCCACACCTTTAGTCAGGTGTGGAGATTTTGTAAACTCTGTGTGGATTGTTTTGTAGTTTTTATACTGACCGCACAGTATCCTTTCCTGTCCTATCTATCAAGCTAGACTGGCCTCCTATGCTAAAATCTGATTTCATTTCTGCGTATGTTATTTTCCCCTCCTCTCACCGTCAATATTTGTGGGGGCTATCTTTCCTTTGGGGATTTTCTCTGAGGCAAGATAGATTTCCTGTTTCCATCTTTAGGGGAAGTTAGATCTTAGGCTGTGCCGAGGGGTCTAGGGAGCGTCAGGTACCCCCCACGGCTATTTTTAGTTGCGCTGCTAGGTTCAGGGTTTGCGGTCAGTGCAGATACCACCTCCTTCAGAGCTTGTCTCATGTTGTTCCTAAACCACCAGATCATAACAGTACAAGTGGCCAAAAATGAATTAAATGTATCTCAAAAGAAGGAAAAGAAAGTTCTGCGCCATTTTTTTTTTCTGTGCTTTTGTTTGTCCTTTTTTTTTCCTCTTGATATCTGGGTGGTTCAGGATATATGTTTTGGCATGGATGTTCAGGGTTTGTTTTCTCGTGTGGATCAACTTGCTGCAAGAGTACAGAATATCCAGGACTATGTTGTCCAGACTCCGGCTTTAGAGCCCAGAATTCCTACTCCTGATTTGTTTTTTGGGGACAGATCCAAGTTTTTGAACTTTAAAAATAACTGCAAATTGTTTTTTGCTTTGAAACCCCATTCTTCTGGTGATCCCATTCAGCAGGTGAAAATCATCATATCATTGCTGCGTGGTGATCCTCAAGACTGGGCTTTTTCTCTTGAAACAGGAAATCCGGCATTATTGAATGTAGATGCATTTTTTCAAGCGCTCGGATTATTGTATGATGAACCTAATTCTGTGGATCATGCAGAAAAGACCCTGTTGGCCTTGTGTCAAGGTCAGGAAGCAGCAGAGTTATACTGCCAGAAATTTAGAAAATGGTCTGTGCTCACTAAATGGAATGAAGAGGCTCTGGCTGTTATTTTCAGAAAAGGTCTTTCTGAAGCCCTTAAAGATGTTATGGTGGGCTTTCCTACTCCTGCCAGTTTGAGCGAATCTATGTCTCTAGCCATTCAGATTGATCGGCGTCTGCGCGAGCGCAAAGATGTGCACCATATGGCAGTATCCTCTGAGCATAGTCCTGAACCTATGCAATGTGATAGGATTTTGACTAGAATAGAACGGCAGGAATTCAGACGTCAGAATAGGCTGTGTTTTTACTGTGGTGATTCAGCTCATGTTATCTCTGATTTCCCTAAGCGTACTAAGAGAGTCGCTAGGTCTGTTACCATCAGTACTATACAGCCTAAATTTATCTTATCTGTGACCCTGATTTGCTCATTGTCATCCTTTTCTGTCATGGTATTTGTGGATTCAGGCACTGCCCTGAACTTAATGGACTTAGAATTCGCCAGGCGCTGTGGTTTTTCCTTGCAGCCTTTGCAGAGCCCTATTCCTTTGAGGGGCATTGATGCTACACCCTTGGCCAAAGATAACCTCAGTACTGGACACAGATGACTATATACATGGCTCCTGCACATCAGGAAGATTGCCGTTTTCTGGTGTTGCATAATCTGCATGATGTTGTTGTGCTGGGATTTCCATGGTTACAGGAACATAATCCGGTGCTGGATTGGAAAACTATGTCGGTGACTAGTTGGGGTTGTCGAGGAGTACATAGTGACGTTCCTTTGATGTCAATTTCCTCTTCCCCCTCTTCTGAGGTCCCTGAGTTTTTGCCGGATTTCCAGGATGTATTTGATGAGCCCAAGTCCAGTTCCCTTCCTCCACATAGGGACTGTGATTGTGCTATTAACTTGATTCCTGGTTGTAAGTTCCCTAAGGGCCGACTTTTCATTCTGTCTGTGCCAGAGCATGCCGCCATGCGGAGCTATGTTAAGGAATCTTTGGAGAAAGGGCATATTCGGCCCTCTTCGTCACCATTGGGAGCGGGTTTCTTTTTTGTTGCTAAGAAGGATGGCTCCTTGAGACCCTGTATTGATTATCGTCTTCTTAATAAGATCACGGTTAAATTCCAATACCCCTTGCCTCTGCTTACTGATTTGTTTGCTCAGATTAAGGGGGCTAGTTGGTTTACTAAGATTGACCTCCGAGGGGCATATAATCTTGTTCGTATTAAACAGGGTGACGAATGGAAAACTGAATTTAACACGCCCGAAGGCCATTTTGAATACCTTGTGATGCCATTTGGGCTCTCTAATGCTCCATCTGTGTTCCAGTCTTTCATGCATCATATTTTTCGCAATTATCTTGATAAATTCATGGTCGTATATTTGGATGATATTTTGATTTTTTCCAAAGATTGGGAGTCTCATGTGAAGCAGGTCAGGATGGTGTTCCAGATCCTTCGTGATAATGCTTTATTTGTGAAGGGGTCTAAGTGCCTATTCGGAGTTCAGAAGGTCTCTTTTTTGGGTTTTATTTTTTCTCCCTCGTCTATAGAAATGGATCCTGTTAAGGTCCAAGCTATTCATGACTGGATCCAACCCACATCTGTGAAGGGACTTCAAAAATTTTTGGGCTTTGCTAATTTCTATCGCCGTTTCATTGCCAACTTTTCCAGTGTGGTTAAGCCCCTTACTGATTTGACGAAGAAAGGTGCTGATGTGACGAATTGGTCCTCTGAGGCTGTTGAGGCCTTTCAGGAGCTTAAATGCCGATTTACTTCTGCCCCTGTATTGCGTCAACCGGATGTTTCTCTTCCTTTTCAGGTTGAGGTCGACGCTTCTGAGATTGGGGCAGGGGCCGTTTTGTCTCAGAGGGAGTCTGATGGTTCTTTGATGAAACCGTGTGCTTTTTTTTCCAGAAAGTTTTCGCCTGCGGAACGCAATTATGATGTCGGCAATCGGGAGTTGTTGGCTATGAAGTGGGTGTTTGAGGAGTGGCGACATTGGCTTGAGGGAGCTAAACACCGTGTTGTGGTCCTGACCCATCATAAGAATCTGATTTACCTCGAGTCGGCCAAGCGGCTGAATCCTAGACAGGCTGGATGGTCCCTGTTTTTCTCCCGTTTTGATTTTGTGGTCTCGTATCTTCCGGGATCTAAGAATGTTAAGGCTGATGCCCTCTCTAGGAGTTTTTCGCCTGATTCTCCTGGAGTCCTGGAGCCGGTTGGCATTCTTAAGGAGGGGGTGATTCTTTCTGCTATCTCCCCTGATTTGCGGCGGGTGCTTCAGGAATTTCAGGCTGATAGGCCTGACCGCTGTCCAGTGGGGGAGCTGTTTGTTCCTGATAGATGGACAAGTAAGGTAATTTCTGAGGTTCATTGATCAGTGATGGCTGGTCATCCTGGGATTTTTGGTACCAGAGATTTGGTTGCTAGGTCCTTTTGGTGGCCTTCCTTGTCTCGCGATGTGCGTGCTTTTGTGCAGTCCTGTGGGACTTGCGCCCGGGCCAAGCCTTGCTGTTCCCGCGCTAGTGGGTTGCTTTTGCCTTTAAAGGTCCCTGAGCGGCCCTGGACGCATATTTCCATGGATTTTATTTCGGATCTTCCTGTTTCCCAGAAGATGTCTGTTATCTGGGTTGTTTGTGACTGGTTCTCTAAAATGGTCCATCTGGTACCTTTGCCTAAGTTGCCTTCCTCCTCAGATCTGGTTCCATTGTTTTTTCAGCATGTGGTTCGTTTGCATGGCATTCCGGAGAATATTGTGTCTGACAGAGGTTCTCAGTTTGTCTCTAGATTTTGGAGGGCCTTTTGTGCTAGGATGGGCATTGATTTGTCTTTTTCTTCGGCGTTTCATCCTCAGACTAATGGCCAAACTGAGCGAACTAATCAGACCTTGGAGACCTATTTGAGATGCTTTGTGTCTGCTGATCAGGATGATTGGGTGTCTTTCTTGCCGTTGGCCGAGTTTGCCCTTAATAATCGGGCTAGTTCGGTTACTTTGGTTTCACCTATCTTTTGTAATTTTGGTTTTCATCCTCGTTTTTCTTCTGGGCAGGTTGAGCCTTCTGATTGTCCTGGTGTTAATTCTGTGGTGGACAGGCTGCAGCAGATTTGGACTCATGTGGTGGACAATTTGACGTTGTCTCAGGAAAGGGCTCAACGTTTTGCTAACCGCCGTCGGCGTGTTGGTCCCCGGCTTCATGTGGGGGATTTGGTTTGGTTGTCTTCTCGTCATGTTCCTATGAAGGTTTCTTCTCCTAAGTTTAAGCCTCGGTTTATTGGTGCTTATAACATTTCTGAAATTATTAATCCGATGTCTTTTCGTTTGGCTCTTCCTGCCTCTTTTGCCATTCATGATGTTTTCCATAGATCTTTGTTGCGGAGATATGTGGCGCCCGTTGTTCCCTCGGTTGACCCTCCTGCCCCGGTGTTGGTTGAGGGAGAGTTGGAATATGAGGTTGAGAAGATTTTGGATTCTCGTTTTTCGAGGCGGAGGCTGTTGTGAATTCTGTGGTCAAGCTCCCTCCTGTGGTCATGAGCGGTACTTCGGCTGGTTCTGTCTATGAGCTTCCTCTGGTGGATGTGAGTGGGGCTGCGGCTTCTGAGTTTCCTTCCTCAGGTGACGAGGTTAAGTCGTTAGGTGCTGCTCTATTTAACTCCACCTAGTTCTTTGTTCCTGGCCTCCAGTCAATGTTCCAGTATTGGCTTTGCTCTCTCCTGGATCGTTCTTGTGGCCTGTCTGCCCTGCATAAGCTAAGTTCTGCTTGTGTTACTTTTGTTTGCTATTTTTTCTGTCCAGCTTGCTATATTGGTTTGTCTTGCTTGCTGGAAGCTCTGGGACGCAGAGGAAGCACCTCCGTACCGTTAGTCGGTGCGGAGGATCTTTTTGCGCCCTCTGCGTGGTTGTTTGTAGGTTTTTGTGCTGACCGCAAAGCTATCCTTCCTATCCTCGGTCTATTTAGTAAGTCGGGCCTCACTTTGCTAAAATCTATTTCATCTCTGTGTTTGTGTTTTCATCTTTGCTCACAGTCATTATATGTGGGGGGCTGCCTTTTCCTTTGGGGAATTTCTCTGAGGCAAGGTAGGCTTATTTTTCTATCTTCAGGGCTAGCTAGTTTCTCAGGCTGTGCCGAGTTGCATAGGGAGCGTTAGGAGCAATCCACGGCTACCTCTAGTGTGGTGTGATAGGATTAGGGATTGCGGTCAGCAGAGTTCCCACGTCTCAGAGCTCGTCCTACGTGATTAGCAACTATCAGGTCATTTTCTGTGCTCGTAACCACCAGGTACATTGGGGTTCTGAATCACCTGTTCATAACAGTACTGGAGGCCCAAAGTACTAATGCTTCTCAATAGAGGGAAAAGAGAAGTTCTGAGACCATTTTGTTTTCTTTGCACTGTGTTTTGTCTTTCTTTTCCCCTTTACATCAGGGTGGTTCAGAACACAGGTGTAGACATGGACATTCAAGGTCTGTCCTCTTTGATGGATAATCTCGCTATAAGTGTACAGAACATTCAAGATTTAGTGGTTCAGAATCCTATGTTAGAACCTAAAATTCCTATTCCTGAGTTATTTTCTGGAGATAGAGCTAAGTTTCTGAATTTCAAAAATAATTGTAAACTATTTCTGGCTTTGAAACCCCGCTCCTCTGGTGACCCAGTTCAACAAGTAAGGATCATTATTTCTTTATTACGTGGCGACCCTCAAGACTGGGCATTTTCCCTTGCGCCAGGAGATCCTGCATTATGTGATATTGATGCGTTTTTTCTGGTGCTCGGGTTGCTTTATGATGAACCTAATTCAGTGGATCAGGCAGAGAAAATCTTGCTGGCTCTGTGTCAGGGTCAGGATGAGGTAGAGATATATTGTCAGAAATTTAGGAAGTGGTCTGTGCTCACTCAATGGAATGAATGTGCTCTGGCAGCAATTTTCAGAAAAGGTCTCTCTGAAGCCCTTAAGGATGTCATGGTGGGATTTCCTATGCCTGCTGGTCTGAATGAGTCTATGTCTTTGGCCATTCAGATCGATCGACGCTTGCGTGAGCGTAAAACTGTGCACCATTTGGCGGTATTACCTGAGCATAAACCTGAGCCTATGCAATGTAATAGGACTTTGACCAGAGCTGAACGGCAAGAACACAGATGACGGAATGGGCTGTGTTTTTACTGTGGTGATTCCACTCATGCTATCTCTGATTGTCCTAAGCGCATTAAGCGTTTCGCTAGGTCTGCCACCATTGGTACGGTACAGTCGAAATTTCTTTTGTCCGTTACTTTGATCTGCTCTTTGTCATCCTTTTCTGTCATGGCATTTGTGGATTCAGGCGCTGCCCTGAATTTGATGGACCTGGAGTTTGCTAGGCGCTGTGGGTTTTTCTTGGAGCCCTTGCAGCATCCTATTCCATTGAGAGGAATTGATGCTACGCCTTTGGCCAAGAATAAGCCTCAGTATTGGACCCAACTGACCATGTGCATGGCTCCTGCGCATCAGGAGGATATTCGCTTTTTGGTGTTGCAGAATCTGCATGATGTGGTCGTGTTGGGGTTGCCATGGCTACAAGTCCATAACCCAGTATTAGATTAGAAATCAATGTCTGTGTCCAGCTGGGGTTGTCAGGGGGTACATGGTAATGTTCCATTTCTGTCTATTTCATCATCCACCCCTTCTGAGGTCCCAGAGTTCTTGTCAGATTTCCGGGATGTATTTGATGAGCCCAAGTCCAGTGCCCTACCTCCACATAGGGATTGCGATTGTGCTATCGATTTGATTCCTGGTAGTAAGTTTCCTAAAGGTCGACTGTTTAATTTGTCTGTACCTGAGCACGCCGCTATGCGGAGTTACGTAAAAGAATCCTTGGAGAAGGGTCATATTCGCCCCTCGTCATCGCCATTGGGGGCAGGGTTCTTTTTTGTGGCCAAGAAGGATGGTTCGTTGAGACCTTGTATTGATTACCGCCTTCTAAATAAAATCACAGTCAAATTTCAGTACCCCTTGCCGCTGCTGTCTGATTTGTTTGCTCGGATTAAGGGGGCTAGTTGGTTCACCAAGATAGATCTTCGTGGTGCGTATAATCTTGTGCGTATTAAACAGGGCGATGAATGGAAAACAGCATTTAATACGCCCGAGGGCCATTTTGAGTACCTGGTTATGCCATTCGGGCTTTCTAATGCTCCATCAGTGTTTCAGTCCTTTATGCATGACATCTTCCGAGAGTACCTGGATAAATTCCTGATTGTATACTTGGATGATATTTTGGTCTTCTCGGATGATTGGGAGTCTCACGTGAAGCAGGTCAGAATGGTGTTCCAGGTCCTGCGTGCGAATTCTTTGTTTGTGAAGGGGTCAAAGTGTCTCTTTGGTGTTCAGAAGGTTTCATTTTTGGGTTTCATTTTTTCCCCTTCTACTATCGAGATGGACCCTGTTAAAGTTCAGGCCATTTATGATTGGACTCAGCCGACATCTCTGAAGAGTCTGCAAAAGTTACTTGGCTTTGCTAATTTTTATCGTCGCTTCATCAATAATTTTTCTAGTATTGCTAAACCGTTGACTGATTTAACCAAGAAGGGTGCTGATGTGGTCAATTGGTCTTCTGCTGCTGTGGAAGCTTTTCAAGAGTTGAAGCGTCGTTTTTCTTCTGCCCCTGTGTTGTGCCAACCAGATGTTTCGCTCCCGTTCCAGGTCGAGGTTGATGCTTCTGAGATTGGAGCAGGGGCTGTTTTGTCGCAAAGAAGTTCTGATGGCTCTGTGATGAAACCATGCGCCTTCTTTTCCAGGAAGTTTTCGCCTGCTGAGCGTAATTATGATGTTGGCAATCGAGAGTTGCTGGCCATGAAGTGGGCATTCGAAGAGTGGCGTCATTGGCTTGAAGGAGCTAAGCATCGCGTGGTGGTCTTGACTGATCACAAGAACTTGACTTATCTCGAGTCTGCCAAACGGTTGAATCCTAGACAGGCTCGTTGGTCGCTGTTTTTCTCCCGTTTTGACTTTGTGGTTTCGTACCTTCCGGGCTCTAAAAATGTGAAGGCGGATGCCCTGTCTAGGAGTTTTGTGCCCGAGCCGGCGGGTATTCTCAAGGAGGGGGTAATTTTGTCTGCCATCTCCCCTGATTTGCGGCGGGTGCTGCAAAAATTTCAGGCTAATAGACCTGACCGTTGCCCAGCGGAGAAACTGTTTGTTCCTGATAAATGGACGAGTAGAGTTATCTCTGAGGTTCATTGTTCGGTGTTGGCTGGTCATCCTGGAATCTTTGGTACCAGAGATTTGGTGGCTAGATCCTTTTGGTGGCCGTCTCTGTCACGGGATGTGCGTTCGTTTGTGCAGTCCTGTGGGATGCTGTTCTCGTGCCAGTGGGTTGCTTTTGCCCTTGCCAGTCCCGAAGAGGCCATGGACACATATCTCTATGGATTTTATTTCGGATCTCCCCGTCTCTCAAAAAATGTCGGTCATTTGGGTGGTTTGTGATCGCTTTTCTAAGATGGTCCATTTGGTACCCTTGTCTAAATTGCCTTCCTCCTCTGATTTGGTGCCATTGTTCCTCCAGCATGTGGTTCGTTTACATGGCATTCAGGAGAACATCGTTTCCGACAGAGGTTCCCAGTTTGTTTCAAGGTTTGGCGAGCCTTTTGTGCTAGGATGGGCATTGATTTGTCTTTTTCCTCGGCTTTCCATCCTCAGACAAATGGCCAGACTGAACGAACCAATCAGACCTTGGAAACATATCTGAGATGTTTTGTTTCTGCTGATCAGGATGATTGGGTGTCCTTTTTGCCTTTGGCTGAGTTCGCCCTTAATAATCGGGCCAGCTCGGCTACTTTGGTTTCGCCGTTTTTCTGCAATTCTGGTTTCCATCCTCGTTTCTCTTCAGGGCAGGTTGAGTCTTCTGACTGTCCTGGTGTGGATACTGTGGTGGATAGGTTGCAGCAGATTTGGACTCATGTAGTGGACAATTTGACATTGTCTCAGGAGAGGTCTCAACGTTTCGCTAACCGCAGGCGCTGTGTGGGTCCCCGACTTCGTGTTGGGGATTTGGTTTGGTTGTCATCTCGTTATATTCCTAAGAAAGTTTCCTCTCCTAAGTTTAAGCCTCGTTTCATTGGTCCATATAGGATTTCTGAGGTTCTTAATCCTGTGTCTTTTTGTTTGACCCTTCCAGCTTCTTTTTCCATCCATAACGTATTCCATAGGTCATTGTTGCGGAGATACGTGGCACCTGTGGTTCCATCCGTTGATCTTCCTGCCCCGGTTTTGGTTGAGGGGGAGTTGGAGTATATAGTGGAGAAGATTTTGGATTCTCGTATTTCGAGACGGAAACTCCAGTACCTGGTTAAGTGGAAGGGTTATGGTCAGGAAGATAATTCCTGGGTCTTTGCCTCTGATGTTCATGCTGCCGATCTGGTTCGTGCCTTTCATTTGGCTCATCCTGGTCGGCCTGGGGGCTCTGCTGAGGGTTCGGTGACCCCTCCTCAAGGGGGGGTACTGTTGTGAATTCTGTGGTCAAGCTCCCTCCTGTGGTCATGAGTGGTACTTCGGCTGGTTCTGTCTATGAGCTTCCTCTGGTGGATGTGAGTGGGGCTGCGGCTTCTGAGTTTCCTTCCTCAGGTGACGAGGTTAAGTCGTTAGGTGCTGCTCTATTTAACTCCACCTAGTTCTTTGTTCCTGGCCTCCAGTCAATGTTCCAGTATTGGTTTTGCTCTCTCCTGGATCGTTCTTGTGGCCTGTCTGCCCTGCATAAGCTAAGTTCTGCTTGTGTTACTTTTATTTGCTATTTTTTCTGTCCAGCTTGCTATATTGGTTTGTCTTGCTTGCTGGAAGCTCTGGGACGCAGAGGAAGCACCTCCGTACCGTTAGTCGGTGCGGAGGGTCTTTTTGCGCCCTCTGCGTGGTTGTTTGTAGGTTTTTGTGCTGACCGCAAAGCTATCCTTCCTATCCTCGGTCTATTTAGTAAGTCGGGCCTCACTTTGCTAAAATCTATTTCATCTCTGTGTTTGTGTTTTCATCTTTGCTCACAGTCATTATATGTGGGGGGCTGCCTTTTCCTTTGGGGAATTTCTCTGAGGCAAGGTAGGCTTATTTTTCTATCTCAGGGCTAGCTAGTTTCTCAGGCTGTGCCGAGTTGCATAGGGAGCGTTAGGAGCAATCCACGGCTACCTCTAGTGTGGTGTGATAGGATTAGGGATTGCGGTCAGCAGAGTTCCCACGTCTCAGAGCTCGTCCTATGTGATTAGCAACTATCAGGTCATTTTCTGTGCTCGTAACCACCAGGTCCATTGGGGTTCTGAATCACCTGTTCATAACAGGAGGCTTCAGTATCTTGTCAAGTGGAAGGGTTATGGCCAGGAGGATAATTCTTGGGTTGTTGCCTCCGATGTCCATGCTACCGATTTGGTTTGTGCTTTTCAATTGGCTCGTCCTGATCGGCCTGGGGGCTCTGGTGAGGGTTCGGTGACCCCTCCTCATGGGGGGTACTGTTGTGAATTCCGCTCTTGGGCTCCCTCCGGTGGTTGTAAGTGGCTTTTTTGTGAGTTCTGCTCTTGGGCTCCCTCTTGTGGTGTTTCTAGTGGTATGGCTGCTCCTTGGAGTTAGCTGTCATCAGCTGCCTCCACTTATTGTCCGCTATTTAAGTCTGGCTCTTTCTTCAGCCTTTGCCACTTGTCAATGTTCCAGGCTGGATTCACATCTCTGCTTGGATTCTCCTGGTTTCCTGACCAGTTCTGCAAAGATAAGTTCTGGCTTTGCTTATTTCAGTCCACATGTTGTGGACTTATTGTTCTGTGCATTCTATATTTGTCCAGCTTGTCAGTATGGATTTTTTCTGTTAGCTGGAAGCTCTGGGAAGCAGATTTACCCTCCACACCTTTATTCAGGTGTGGAGATTTTGTAAACTCTGTGTGGATTGTTTTGTAGTTTTTATACTGACCGCACAGTATCCTTTCCTGTCCTACCTATCAAGCTAGACTGGCCTCCTATGCTAAAATCTGATTTAATTTCTGCGTATGTTATTTTCCCCTCCTCTCACCGTCAATATTTGTGGGGGGCTATCTTTCCTTTGGGGATTTTCTCTGAGGCAAGATAGATTTCCTGTTTCCATCTTTAGGGGAAGTTAGATTTTAGGCTGTGCCGAGGGGTCTAGGGAGCGTCAGGTACCCCCCACGGCTATTTTTAGTTGCGCTGCTAGGTTCAGGGTTTGCGGTCAGTACAGATACCACCTCCTTCAGAGCTTGTCTCATGTTGTTCCTAAACCACCAGATCATAACAGGAGTCTATCTATTTATACAAATGAGGGTTGCGTCCAGGTGGAGGTGTCCAGTCTGACCTCTTCTTTGTTGCTAGGATCCCTTTTCCTTCAGTCCAGGTGGGTTCTGAATCTTCTGTATCATTGAAATATTCCCTCAGGCGCAGTCTCCAGAAACAATGTTCCATATCACTGCAGAGTTCAGTTTTATCCAGGGCCTTAGTAAGACAAAATGAGAGT
The DNA here is from genome assembly GCF_032444005.1 of Ranitomeya imitator. Taxonomy (NCBI): domain Eukaryota; kingdom Metazoa; phylum Chordata; class Amphibia; order Anura; family Dendrobatidae; genus Ranitomeya; species Ranitomeya imitator. Next base: position 544,433,966 of record NC_091286.1, on the reverse strand, counting down.
CCTCTGGAAAGCACGGCCAGCCCCACTTTGTTCGGTTTATAATCTGAGAGATTAATGACACAGTTAGATGCTTTTGTGTCTGGAATGGAGTGGTGGTCCAAGTTGTCAGGTTTTGGCTTTGTTTTGTATCTGTTTGCATAGAGTCCTGAATTAAGGCGCAATCTGTGCAGTTTCTTTTCCTTGTTATGAATCAGAAGGGCACGTAGTTTGTTGTAATATTGTAATTTTTGCTCTGGGTCTTCTGTAAGTGTCTTCTTGGCTGCAAGTGTCTGTGCGTGGAGGGGCGTACCATTAAGAGCATTATTGAAAAGCTTCAGCAAGCAGGGACGTAAAATACTGCCAAAAGTGTCATAAGAAAAGGAGGATAGCCTGTTTGTGAACGGGGATTTATTTTTCGGTGCAGATGATATTACCTCTGCCACTTACTTTTCGGTAATCGGGGTGCATAGACATGTAATCTGGGTGTCCGATATCTTTGGGAAGGAAATGGTTTTTAGAAATGTTTGAATTTCCTCTCTCATAATATTTTCTGAACTCTGCAGTAATCTCTTCTGCCATAAAAATGTAGGTCTCCGTATCAGTCATCATCTGGGGCATGAATGATTTTGCCTTTCTTTTATTGATTTCAGACATCGTAAACCTGGTCAGTCTATCTCCGTGTGCGTAGTATTTGTACTTAGAATATAAATATTGTTTTGCCGATTGTAGGTTTATAAGCTTACTTTACTGGTTCCTTAGCTTATTTAAAATAGAGATTTGGGAGAGCAAAAGGGATTTTTTATGTTGTTTTTCAATAGTCTGAATTTTGTCAAGTAAGTCCTGCACTTCCTCCTCTTTTTTCTTTTTAATATGAGCGGCCAACGATATAAATTCTCCTCTAATTAAGGATTTGTGGGCTTCCCATACAGTCTGGAGGGGTACCTCATTATTATCATTAATTTGAAAGAATTCATTGAGTTTCCGAGAGATCTCACTACAGTTCTCTGCATCCTTGATTAATAACTAATTTAGTCTCCAGCTAAATTCTCTTTTGGGGATATTTAGAATAGAGAATTCAACCTCGATTGGAGAATAATTAGAGAAAATATAGGATTTTATCTTTGGGTTAGAGAAACGCTCCAGATACTGCGCCTGTACAAATATATACCGTATATACTCGAGTATAAGCCGACCCGAGTATAAGCCGACCCCCCTAATTTTGCCACAAAAAACTGGGAAAACCTATTGACTCGAGTATAAGCCTAGGGTGGAAATGCAGCATTTACCGGTGAATTTCAAAAATAAAAATAGATCATTATTTCCCCATAGCTGTGCCATATAGTGCTCTGCACCGTTCATTATTTCCCCATAGCTGTGCCATATAGTGCTCTGCACCATTCATTATTGCCCCGTAGCTGTGCCATATAGTGCTCTGCACGTTCATATTTCCCCATAGCTCTGCCATATAGTGCTCTGCATCGTTCATATTGCCCCATATCTGTGCCCCATATAGTGCTCTGCACCGTTCATACTGCCCCCATATCTGTGCCCCATATAGTGCCCTGCACCGTTCATACTGCCCCCATATCTGTGCCCCATATAGTGCTCTGCACCGTTCATACTGCCCCCATATCTGTGCCCCATATAGTGCTCTGCACCGTTCATACTGCCCCCATATCTATGCCCCTTATAGTGCTCTGCACCGTTCATACTGCCCCCATATCTGTGCCCCATATAGTGCTCTGCACCGTTCATATTGCCCCCATATCTGTGCCCCATATAGTGCTCTGCACCGTTCATACTGCCCCCATATCTGTGCCCCATATAGTGCTCTGCACCGTTCATATTGCCCCCATATCTGTGCCCCATATAGTGCTCTGCACCGTTCATACTGCCCCCATATCTGTGCCCCATATAGTGCTCTGCACCGTTCATACTGCCCCCATATCTGTGCCCCATATATGCTCTGCACCGTTCATACTGCTCCCATATCTGTGCCCCATATATGCTCTGCACCGTTCATACTGCCCCCATATCTGTGCCCCATATATGCTCTGCACCGTTCATACTGCCCCCATATCTGTGCCCCATACAGTGCTCTGCACCGTTCATACTGCCCCATAGATGCTCCACATAAATCTGTGCCGCTGCTGTAATAAAAAAAAAAAAAGCCATACTCACCTCTCTTGATTGCAGCTCCCGGCATCTCGTTCTGGCGTCCGGTCCCGGCGTCTCTCTGCGCTGACTGATCAGGCAGAGGGCGCCGCGCACACTATATGCGTCATCGCGCCCTCTGACCTGAACAGTCAGAGCGCAGAGACGCCGGGAAGATGGAGGCGCCGGGAAGATGGAGCGACGCCCGGCGGCTGGAACGGGGACAGGTAAATATGCGATACTTACCTGGTCCCGACGTCCGGCTCCCTCTGCCTGTCACTGCTGGTCTTCGGTGCCGCAGCTTCTTTCTCTATCAGCGGTCACCGTTACCGCTGATTAGAGAAATGAATAGGCGGCTCCACCCCTATGGGAGGTGGAGCCGCCTATTCATTTCTCTAATGAGCGGTCCCACGTGACCGCTGAAGAGGGGAAGAAGCTGCAGCACAGAAGACCGTGGGACGGCAGGGGGAGCGCCAGGATCGCTGGGACTAGGTAAGTATACCTCAGCGCCCTCACCACCTCACCCGCCGACCCTGCCACCCACCTTGACTCGAGTATAAGCCGAGAGAGGCACTTTCAGCCCAAAAATTTGGGCTGAAAATCTCGGCTTATACTTGAGTATATACGGTAATCTATTCTCTGGTAAGAGTTGTGAGGGGCTGAGAAGTGAGTGAAATCTTTAGTAGTGGGGTTAGCACTTGGGCTGCTGGTCTCTGAGGGAATTATCTCCGTCTATAGATGAAAAGGCAGGAAAACTAGAACACAGAGGGCACATCCCTTACAGATGAAAGTCAATCTTGGATCAGCCACTTGGGAGTGAGCTTTCCATACTTCTTTATTTTCCCTGCTCGGCCAGCATGGGCAGGTTTCCAAGGCATCAGAGGGGGGACTGGGCAGGTGGTTGTTAGGTCTTGCACAATGTTCCACTCTTCAATGTGCATATCAGGGATGTCTAGTATTGAGAGTGCTTCCTTTAGGTCCTCTCTAGTGTGGATAGTTACTCTTTTCCCCGCTACTGAAAATGCTATCCCAAGTGGAAACCTCCACGAATAAAGAACCTTCGTCGTTCATAGAGCTTTCGTGAGAGGTTTGAGGATCCTTCTTTTCTGGAGAGTCCAGGGGGAGATGTCCAGGAAGATCTGAATATGAGAATCTTCAAAAGAGATATTGTCTACTTTTCTAGATTCTTTGACAATATCCTCCTTTTCATTGTAGTTTAGTAGACGGCATATTACGGTCTCTGGGAGGTTCAGAGGGCTTAAGTTTTCTTCTTTCTTTCCTGTGCTCTTTCTATAACAACCTCTTCTTGATATTTATCACCTAAAATTTGAATAAAGAGGGTCTTGGTTGTAGTAGGTATAGACTCAGGAAGCACAGACCCAGGAAGGCCTCTGACGTGTAAGTTGTTCCGACATCCTCTATTCTCCTAATCCTCCAAGGCATCAAAAGCTGTGTTTAGTAGTGTTTACACTTATGAAGACTCTCTTCGGCCACTACGGAGAAATTGAATGCGGACTCTCTTGATCCAATTTGGGTTACTTCTTGTTTAATGTCTTTACTATCCTTCATCAGGGGTTCTTGTGCTGTGAGAAGCGTCTTCTGAATAAAAGAACGAGAGACTGGCCTCGTATCTTGAGTAGATTCATTCATGTCACTGTCCATGCCCTCAGCTATTGAGCCCCTTGCAGTAGGGGCTAGGTCTTTGGGGAGAGGAGACACTTTTTGAGATGATGTCTGGGGAGATAAATTTTAGTTGTTTAACAAATCTTTCAATATTTCCTTTCATATTTTTTATCTGTGTGCTAGTTTCCCTGGAGGTTCCTCTTCCTATTTTAACCATTTTGTATGTGGTGTAAAATTATTGCTGCATAATTTAGAGTTCTGTGCCGTAAACTCCAAGGAACTCACATTATAGGGAATATGCTAGTTATTATTATTATTATTATTCATTTTTATAGCGCCATTTATTCCATGGCGCTTTACATGTGAATGGGGCAAATATAGACAAGTACAATAAACATGAGTAAAAAGAGGCACACACAAGTACAGGAGGAGAGAGGACCCTGCCCACGAGGGCTCACAGTCTACAGGGGATGGGTGAGGATACACTAGGTGAGGGTAGAGCTGGTCATGTGGCGCTTCAGTAGACTGGGGATCACTGCAGGTTGTAGGCTTGTCGGAAGAGGTGGGTCTTCAGGTTCCTTTTGAAGGTTTCCGTGGTAGGTGAGAGCCTGATGTGTTGGGGTAGAGAGTTCCAGAGTATGGGGGAAGCGCGGGAGAAGTCTTGGATGCGGTTGTGGGAGGAAGAGATGAGAGAGGAGTAGAGTAGGAGATCATGAGATGATCGAAGGTTGCGTGTAGGTAGGCAAGGTAGGTAGGCACCTCAGGCAATGAAGCAAAGAAAGCAATCCTCCAAGTGATGACTGGTGGTATAGTCAAGAATACAAAGAGGAAGATGCTATTTCCTTCTTCTGCTACCAGGTGTGGCTCCAACCCTTATCTGAAAAACAGGAGACTATGCAATCAGATGCAATCAGCAGTTTGACAGGCTATAAATGAAGCTGGAGAGGGGCTAGGTTGTCTGTTTCTGAGCCAGGTAGGGGAGGGGGAGCTGTCAGGAGTGATATTATTCACACAGAGACAGCGCAGGTCTCAGCGTGTATGACAGATTAATAAGCTAATAGCAATTTCCCTGCTGGATCAGATTTGCTGTATAACTCAGGGTAAAGGAGTCCAGCCCCAGATGGCTCCAGCCTGCCTGCTCTCCCCCTCCTTCCTGTTACCTTCCACTAGACTGCAGGAGACCTCAGACCTTGCAAAGACCCAGGGAGCTTCCACACCTTTCCCAAACCAGGCAGGGCAGCCGGACACCTCGATCTCTGCCAGGCAGCAAGCGTCTGGTCAGGTGAGGTCTCCTGTTATGATACGGTGGTCTAGGAGCAACATGGAACGAGCGCTGAAGGAAGTGGTAACTGTACTGACCGCAGTCCCTAAGCTCAACACAACACTAGAAGTAGCCGTGGAATGCTCCTAACTCTCCCTAGGCATCTCGTCACAGCCTAAGAGCTAACTACCCCTAAAGAAAGAAGCAGGAAAGCTATCTTGCCTCAGAGAAAATCCCCAAAGGATAGATTAGCCCCCCACAAATAATGACTGTGAGTGGAGAGGGAAAAGACATACACAGAATGAAACCAGGATGAGCACAGGAGGCCGGTCTAGCTAAATAGATAGGACAGGATGGAATACTGTGCGGTCAGTATAAAACACTACAAAAATCCACGCAGAGTTTACAAAAAATCTCCACACCTGACTAAAGGTGTGGAGGGCAAATCTGCCTCCCAGAGCTTCCAGCAAGACAGAATTAATTCACACTGATAAGCTGGACAAACATAGAAAGCACAGAATGGATAAGTCCACAATCTATGGACAGAAAAGAGCAAGCAAAAACTTAGCTTTGCTGAACTGGTCAGGAAAACAGGGAACTCCAAAGAGATGTGAATCCAACCAGGAACCATTTACAAGTGGCACTGGCTGAAGAAAGAGCCAGGCCTAAATAGCCGAGCAGAAGAGACGATAAGTGGAGGCAGCTGATGACAGCTAACTCCAAGGAGCAGCTATACCACTAGAAACCACAAGAGGGAGCCCAAGAGCAGAACTCACAAAAGTGCCACTTACAACCACCGGAGGGAGCCCAAGAGCGGAATTCACAACAGTACCCCCCCCTTGAGGAGGGGTCACCGAACCCTCACCAGAGCCCCCAGGCTGATCAGGACGAGCCAAGTGAAAAGCACGAACAAAATCGGTGGCATGGACATCGGAGGCAACAACCCAAGAATTATCCTCCTGGCCATAACTCTTCCACTTGACAAGATACTGAAGCCTCCGCCTCGAAAAACGAAAATCCAAAATCTTCTCAACCTCATATTCCAACTCTCCCTCAACCAACACCGGGGCAGGAGGGTCAACCGAGGGAACAACGGGCACCACATATCTCCGCAACAAAGATCTATGGAAAACATTATGAATGGCAAAAGAGGCTGGAAGAGCCAAGCGAAAAGACACCGGATTAATAATTTCAGAAATTTTATAAGGACCAATAAACCGAGGCTTAAACTTAGGAGAAGAAACCTTCATAGGAACATGACGAGAAGACAACCAAACCAAATCCCCCACACGAAGCCGGGGACCAACACACCGACGGCGGTTAACAAAACGTTGAGCCCTTTCCTGAGACAACGTCAAATTGTCCACCACATGAGTCCAAATCTGCTGCAGCCTGTCCACCACAGAATCAACACCAGGACAATCAGAAGGCTCAACCTGCCCAGAAGAAAAACGAGGATGAAAACCAAAATTACAAAAGAAAGGTGAAACCAAAGTAGCCGAACTAGCCCGATTATTAAGGGCAAACTCGGCCAACGGCAAGAAAGACACCCAATCATCCTGATCAGCAGATACAAAGCATCTCAAATAGGTCTCCAAGGTCTGATTAGTTCGCTCAGTTTGGCCATTAGTCTGAGGATGAAACGCCGAAGAAAAAGACAAATCAATGCCCATCCTAGCACAAAAGGCCTGCCAAAATCTAGAGACAAACTGAGAACCTCTGTCAGACACAATATTCTCCGGAATGCCATGCAAACGAACCACATGCTGAAAAAATAATGGAACCAGATCTGAGGAGGAAGGCAACTTAGGCAAAGGTACCAGATGGACCATTTTAGAGAACCGGTCACAAACAACCCAGATAACAGACATCTTCTGGGAAACAGGAAGATCCGAAATAAAATCCATGGAAATATGCGTCCAGGGCCTCACAGGGACCGGCAAAGGCAAAAGCAACCCACTAGCGTGGGAACAGCAAGGCTTGGCCTGGGCGCAAGACCCACAGGACTGCACAAAAGCACGCACATCGCGCGACAAGGAAGGCCACCAAAAGGACCTAGCAACCAAATCTCTGGTAGCAAAAGTCCCAGGATGACCAGCCAACACTGAACAATGAACCTCAGAAATGACCTTACTTGTCCATCTATCAGGAACAAACAGCTTCCCCACTTGACAGCGGTCAGGCCTATCAGCCTGAAATTCCTGAAGCACCCGCCGCAAATCAGGGGAGATAGCAGAAAGAATCACCCCCTCCTTAAGAATGCCAACCGGCTCAAGGACTCCAGGAGAATCAGGCGAAAAACTCCTAGAGAGGGCATCAGCCTTAACATTCTTAGATCCCGGAAGATACGAGACCACAAAATCAAAACGGGAGAAAAACAGGGACCATCGATCCTGACTAGGATTCAGCCGCTTGGCCGACTCGAGGTAAATCAGATTCTTATGATCGGTCAGGACCACAACACGGTGATTAGCTCCCTCAAGCCAATGTCGCCACTCCTCAAACGCCCACTTCATAGCCAACAACTCCCGATTGCCGACATCATAATTGCGTTCCGCAGGCGAAAACTTTCTGGAAAAAAAAGCACATGGTTTCATCAAAGAACCATCAGACTCCCTCTGAGACAAAACGGCCCCTGCACCAATCTCAGAAGCGTCGACCTCAACCTGAAAAGGAAGAGAAACATCCGGCTGACGCAACACAGGGGCAGAAGTAAATCGACGTTTAAGCTCCTGAAAGGCCTGAACAGCCTCAGAGGACCAATTCGTCACATCAGCGCTTTTCTTCGTCAAATCAGTAAGGGGCTTAACAACACTGGAAAAGTTGGCAATGAAACGGCGATAGAAATTAGCAAAGCCCAAAATTTTTTGAAGACCCTTCACAGATGTGGGTTGGATCCAGTCATGAATAGCTTGGACCTTAACAGGATCCATTTCTATAGACGAGGGAGAAAAAATAAAACCCAAAAAAGAGACCTTCTGAACTCCGAATAGGCACTTAGACCCCTTCACAAATAAAGCATTATCACGAAGGATCTGGAACACCATCCTGACCTGCTTCACATGAGACTCCCAACTATCGGAAAAAATCAAAATATCATCCAAATATACGACCATGAATTTATCAAGATAATTGCGGAAAATATCATGCATGAAAGACTGGACCACAGATGGAGCATTAAAGAGCCCAAATGGCATCACAAGGTATTCAAAATGGCCTTCGGGCGTATTAAATGCAGTTTTCCATTCGTCACCCTGTTTAATACGAACAAGATTATATGCCCCTCGGAGGTCAATCTTAGTAAACCAACTAGCCCCCTTAATCTGAGCAAACAAATCAGTAAGCAAAGGGAAGGGGTATTGGAATTTGACCGTGATCTTATTAAGAAGACGATAATCAATACAGGGTCTCAAGGAGCCATCCTTCTTAGCAACAAAAAAGAAACCCGCTCCCAATGCAGACGAAGAGGGCCAAATATGCCCCTTCTCCAAAGTATCCTTAACATAACTCCGCATGGTGGCATGCTCTGGCACAGACAGATTGAATAGTCGGCCCTTAGGGAACTTGCAACCAGGAATCAAGTTAATAGCACAGTCCCTGTGCGGAGGAAGGGAACAGGACTTGGGCTCATCAAATACATCCTGGAAATCCGACAAAAACTCAGGGACCTCAGAAGAGGGGAAAGAGGAAATTGACATCAAAGGAACGTCGCTATGTACTCCTCGACAACCCCAACTAGTCACCGACATAGTTTTCCAATCCAGCACCGGATTATGTTCCTGTAACCATGGAAATCCCAGTACTACAACATCATGCAGGTTATGCAACACCAGAAAACGGCAATCTTCCTGATGTGCAGGAGCCATGTACATAGTCATCTGTGTCCAGTACTGAGGTTTATCCTTGGCCAAGGGTGTAGCTTCAATGCCCCTCAAAGGAATAGGGCTCAGCAAAGGCTGCAAGGAAAAACCACAGCGCCTGGCGAATTCTAAGTCCATTAAGTTCAGGGCAGCACCTGAATCCACAAATGCCATGACAGAAAAGGACGACAATGAGCAAATCAGGGTCACAGATAAGATAAATTTAGGCTGTATAGTACTAATGGTAACAGACCTAGCGACTCTCTTAGTACGCTTAGGGCAATCAGAGATAACATGAGCCGAATCACCACAGTAAAAACACAGCCTATTCTGACGTCTGAATTCCTGCCGTTCTATTCTAGTCAAAATCCTATCACATTGCATAGGTTCAGGACTTTGCTCAGAGGATACTGCCATATGGTGCACAGCTTTGCGCTCGCGCAGACGCCGATCAATCTGAATGGCTAGAGACATAGATTCGCTCAAACCGGCAGGCGTAGGAAAGCCCACCATATCATCTTTAAGGGTGTCAGAAAGACCTTTTCTGAAAATAGCAGCCAGAGCCTCTTCATTCCATTTAGTGAGCACAGACCATTTTCTAAATTTCTGGCAGTATAACTCTGCGCTTCCTGACCTTGACACAAGGCCAACAGGGTTTTTTTTTTGCATGATCCACAGAATTAGGTTCGTCATACAATAATCCGAGCGCTTGAAAAAATGCATCTACATTCAATAATGCCGGATCCCCTGTTTCAAGAGAAAAAGCCCAGTCTTGAGGGTCACCACGCAGCAAGGATATGATGATTTTACTTGCTGAATGGGATCACCAGAAGAACGGGGTTTCAAAGCAAAAAACAATTTGCAGTTATTTTTAAAGTTCAAAAACTTGGATCTGTCCCCAAAAAACAAATCAGGAGTAGGAATTCTAGGCTCTAAAGCCGGAGTCTGGACAACATAGTCCTGGATACTCTGTACTCTTACAGCAAGTTGATCCACACGAGAAAACAAACCCTGAACATCCATGCCAAAGCATATACCCTGAACCACCCAGATATCAAGAGGAAAAAAAGACAAACCAGAGCACAGAAAAAAAAATGGTTCAGAACTTTCTTTTCCTTCTTTTGAGATGCATTTAATTCATTTTTGGCCACTTGTACTGTTATGATACGGTGGTCTAGGAGCAACATGGAACGAGCTCTGAAGGAGACCTCAGACCTTGCAAAGACCCAGGGAGCTTCCACACCTTTCCCAAACCAGGCAGGGCAGCCGGACACCTCGATCTCTGCCAGGCAGCAAGCGTCTGGTCAGGTGAGGTCTCCTGTTATGATACGGTGATCTAGGAGCAACATGGAACGAGCTCTGAAGGAAGTGGTAACTGTACTGACCGCAGTCCCTAAGCTCAACACAACACTAGAAGTAGCCGTGGAATGCTCCTAACTCTCCCTAGGCATCTCGTCACAGCCTAAGAGCTAACTACCCCTAAAGAAAGAAGCAGGAAAGCTATCTTGCCTCAGAGAAAATCCCCAAAGGATAGATTAGCCCCCCACAAATAATGACTGTGAGTGGAGAGGGAAAAGACATACACAGAATGAAACCAGGATGAGCACAGGAGGCCAGTCTAGCTAAATAGATAGGACAGGATGGAATACTGTGCAGTCAGTATAAAACACTACAAAAATCCACGCAGAGTTTACAAAAAATCTCCACACCTGACTAAAGGTGTGGAGGGCAAATCTGCTGTTGTGAATTCTGTGGCTGAATTCACTCCTGTGGTCACAAGTGGTACTGCAGCTTCTGAGCTTCCTCCCTCAGGTGTTCTGGTGAGCTCGTTAACTGCTTCATTACTTAACTCCACCTGATGCTGCTATCCTTGCTCCTTGTCAATGTTTCAGTGTTGGATCTGAGCTTCTCCTGATTGTTCCTGTGACCTGCTGCTCTGTATAGCTAAGTGCTTTTGCTTTTTTGTTGCCTTTTTTCTGTCCAGCTTGTCTTTTGTTTTGCTGGATGCTCTGAGACGCAAAGGGTGTACCGCCGTGCCGTTAGTTCGGCACGGTGGGTTTTTTTTTGCCCCTTTGCGTGGTTTTGCTTTAGGGTTTTTTGTAGACTGCAAAGTTCGCTTTACTGTCCTCGCTCTGTCCTAGAATATCGGGCCCCACTTTGCTGAATCTATTTCATCCCTACGTTTTGTCTTTTCATCTTACTCACAGTCATTATATGTGGGGGGCTGCCTTTTCCTTTGGGGAATTTCTCTGGGGCAAGTCAGGCCTTTTTTTCTATCTTCAGGCTAGCTAGTTTCTTAGGCTGTGCCGAGTTGCCTAGGTAGTTGTTAGGTGCAATCCACAGCCGCTTTTAGTTGTGTTTAGGATAGGATCAGGTGTGCAGTCTACAGAGTTTCCACGTCTCAGAGCTCGTTCTTGTATTTTTGGGTATTTGTCAGATCACTGTGTGCGCTCTGATCGCTAAGCACACTGTGTTTCTGGATTGCCTTCATAACACCTGTCATTAGCAAACCCAACAGTACAAGGAGCCAACCAATGATTCTCAATAGAGGGAAAGAAAAAGTTCTGACATCATTTTTTTTTTTTTTCTGCTCTGTGTTCACTTTTTTTTTTTTCCCCTAGACATTTGGGTGATTCTGGACACAGGTGTGGACATGGATATTCAGGGTCTGTGCTCTTCAATGGATAATCTCGTTATAAATGTACAAAAAATTCAAGATACTATTGATCAGAAATCTATGTTAGAACCAAGAATTCCTATTCCTGATTTGTTTTTTGGAGATAGAACTAAGTTTCTAAGTTTCAAAAATAATTGTAAGCTATTTCTGGCCTTGAAACCTCATTCTTCTGGTAATCCTATTCAACAGGTTTTGATTATTATTTCTTTTTTGCGCGGCGACCCTCAAGACTGGGCATTTTCTCTTGCGCCAGGAGACCCTGCATTGAGTAGTGTCGATGCGTTTTTCCTGGCGCTCGGATTGCTGTACGATGAGCCTAATTCAGTGGATCAGGCTGAGAAAAATTTGCTGGCTTTGTGCCAGGGTCAGGATGATATAGAAGTATATTGTCAGAAATTTAGGAAATGGTCAGTACTCACTCAGTGGAATGAATCTGCGCTGGCAGCTTTGTTCAGAAAGGGTCTCTCTGAGGCTCTTAAGGATGTCATGGTGGGATTTCCTATGCCTGCTGGTTTGAATGAGTCTTTGTCTTTGGCCATTCAGATCGGTCGACGCTTGCGCGAGCGTAAATCTGTGCACCATTTGGCGGTACTGCCTGAGGTTAAACCTGAGCCTATGCAGTGCGATAGGACTATGACTAGAGTTGAACGGCAGGAATACAGACGTCTGAATGGTCTGTGTTTCTACTGTGGTGATTCCACTCATGCTATTTCTGATTGTCCTAAGCGCACTAAGCGGTCCGCTAGGTCTGCCGTCATTGGTACTGTACAGTCCAAATTCCTTCTGTCCATTACCTTGATATGCTCTTTGTCGTCGTTTTCTGTCATGGCGTTTGTGGATTCGGGCGCTGCCCTGAATCTGATGGATTTGGATTATGCTAAACGTTGTGGGTTTTTCTTGGAGCCTTTGCGGTGTCCTATTCCATTGAGAGGAATTGATGCTACACCTTTGGCCAAGAATAAACCTCAATACTGGGCCCAGCTGACCATGTGCATGGCTCCTGCACATCAGGAAGTTATTCGCTTTCTGGTGTTGCATAATCTGCATGATGTGGTCGTGTTGGGGTTGCCATGGCTACAAACCCATAATCCAGTATTGGATTGGAATTCCATGTCGGTATCCAGCTGGGGTTGTCAGGGGGTACATGGTGATGTTCCATTTTTGTCGATTTCGTCATCCACCCCTTCTGAGGTCCCAGAGTTCTTGTCTGATTATCAGGATGTATTTGAAGAGCCCAAGTCCGATGCTCTACCTCCGCATAGGGATTGTGATTGTGCTATCAATTTGATTCCTGGTAGTAAATTCCCTAAAGGTCGATTATTTAATTTATCCGTGCCCGAACACGCCGCTATGCGCAGTTATGTGAAGGAATCCCTGGAGAAGGGACATATTCGCCCATCGTCATCACCACTGGGAGCAGGGTTCTTCTTTGTAGCCAAGAAGGATGGTTCGCTGAGACCGTGTATTGATTACCGCCTTCTTAATAAGATCACTGTTAAATTTCAGTATCCCTTGCCATTGTTATCTGACTTGTTTGCTCGGATTAAGGGGGCTAGTTGGTTCACTAAGATAGATCTTCGTGGTGCGTATAATCTGGTGAGAATCAGGCAAGGAGATGAATGGAAAACTGCATTCAATACGCCCGAGGGTCATTTTGAGTATCTAGTGATGCCGTTCGGACTTGCCAATGCTCCATCTGTGTTTCAGTCTTTTATGCATGACATCTTCCGTGAGTATCTGGATAAATTCCTGATTGTTTACTTGGATGACATTTTGATCTTCTCAGATGATTGGGAGTCTCATGTGAAGCAGGTCAGAATGGTTTTTCAGGTCCTGCGTGCTAACTCTTTGTTTGTGAAGGGATCAAAGTGTCTCTTCGGTGTGCAGAAAGTTTCATTTTTGGGGTTCATCTTTACCCCTTCTACTATCGAGATGGATCCAGTAAAGGTCCAAGCCATCCAGGATTGGATTCAGCCGACATCTCTGAAAAGTCTGCAAAAGTTCCTGGGCTTTGCTAATTTTTATCGTCGCTTCATCTGTAATTTTTCTAGCATTGCCAAACCATTGACCGATTTGACCAAGAAGGGTGCTGATTTGGTTAATTGGTCTTCTGCTGCTGTGGAAGCTTTTCAGGAGTTGAAGCGTCGTTTTTGTTCTGCCCCTGTGTTGTGTCAGCCAGATGTTTCTCTTCCGTTCCAGGTCGAGGTTGATGCTTCTGAGATTGGAGCAGGGGCGGTTTTGTCACAGAGAGGTTCTGATTGCTCAGTGATGAAACCATGTGCTTTCTTTTCTAGGAAGTTTTCGCCCGCTGAGCGTAATTATGATGTGGGCAATCGAGAGTTGCTGGCCATGAAGTGGGCATTCGAGGAGTGGCGTCATTGGCTTGAAGGAGCTAAGCATCGCGTGGTGGTATTGACTGATCATAAGAACTTGACTTATCTCGAGTCTGCCAAGCGCTTGAATCCTAGACAGGCCCGTTGGTCGTTATTTTTTGCCCGCTTCGACTTTGTGATTTCGTACCTTCCGGGCTCTAAAAATGTGAAGGCGGATGCTCTGTCTAGGAGTTTTGTGCCCGACTCTCCGGGTTTATCTGAGCCAGCGGGTATCCTCAAGGAAGGAGTCATTGTGTCTGCCATCTCCCCTGATTTGCGGCGGGTGCTGCAAAAATTTCAGGCGAATAAACCTGATCGTTGTCCAGCAGAGAAACTGTTCGTCCCTGATAGGTGGACTAATAAACTTATCTCTGAACTTCATTGTTCGGTGTTGGCTGGTCATCCTGGAATCTTTGGTACCAGAGAGTTAGTGGCTAGATCCTTCTGGTGGCCATCTCTGTCACGGGATGTATGTACTTTTGTGCAGTCCTGTGGGATTTGTGCTAGGGCTAAGCCCTGCTGTTCTCGTGCCAGTGGGTTGCTTTTGCCCTTGCCGGTCCCAAAGAGGCCTTGGACACATATTTCGATGGATTTCATTTCTGACCTTCCCGTTTCTCAAAAGATGTCAGTCATTTGGGTGGTCTGTGATCGCTTTTCTAAAATGGTCCATCTGGTGCCCTTGGCTAAATTGCCTTCCTCCTCTGATTTGGTACCTTTGTTCTTTCAGCATGTGGTTCGGTTGCATGGCATTCCTGAGAATATTGTTTCTGACAGAGGTTCCCAGTTTGTTTCAAGGTTCTGGCGAGCCTTTTGTGGTAGGATGGGCATTGACCTATCCTTTTCCTCGGCTTTCCATCCTCAGACTAATGGCCAGACCGAACGAACCAATCAGACCTTGGAAACATATCTGAGATGTTTTGTTTCTGCAGACCAGGATGATTGGGTGTCCTTTTTGCCATTGGCTGAGTTCGCCCTTAATAATCGGGCCAGCTCGGCTACCTTGGTTTCTCCATTTTTTTGCAATTCTGGGTTCCATCCTCATTTCTCTTCAGGACAGGTTGAGTCTTCGGACTGTCCTGGTGTGGATTCTGTGGTGGATAGGTTGCAGCAGATCTGGACTCAGGTAGTGGACAATTTGATCTTGTCCCAGGAGAAAGCTCAACTTTTCGCTAATCGCAGACGCCGTGTGGGTCCCCGACTTCGTGTTGGGGATCTGGTTTGGTTATCTTCTCGTCATATTCCTATGAAGGTTTCCTCTCCTAAATTTAAACCTCGTTTTATTGGTCCGTATAGGATTTCTGAGGTTCTCAATCCTGTGTCTTTTCGTTTGACCCTCCCAGACTCCTTTTCCATACATAATGTATTCCATAGGTCGTTGTTGCGGAGATACGTGGCACCTATGGTTCCATCTGTTGAGCCTCCTGCCCCGGTTTTGGTGGAGGGTGAATTGGAGTATATTGTGGAGAAGATTTTGGATTCTCGTGTTTCTAGACGGAAACTCCAGTATCTGGTTAAATGGAAGGGTTATGCTCAGGAAGATAATTCCTGGGTTTTTGCCTCTGATGTTCATGCTTCCGATCTTGTTCGTGCCTTTCATGCGGCTCATCCTGGTCGGCCTGGGGGCTCTGGTGAGGGTTCGGTGACCCCTCCTCAAGGGGGGGGGGGGGTACTGTTGTGAATTCTGTGGCTGAATTCACTCCTGTGGTCACAAGTGGTACTGCAGCTTCTGAGCTTCCTCCCTCAGGTGTTCTGGTGAGCTCGTTAACTGCTTCATTACTTAACTCCGCCTGATGCTGCTATCCTTGCTCCTTGTCAATGTTTCAGTGTTGGATCTGAGCTTCTCCTGATTGTTCCTGTGACCTGCTGCTCTGTATAGCTAAGTGCTTTTGCTTTTTTGTTGCCTTTTTTCTGTCCAGCTTGTCTTTTGTTTTGCTGGAAGCTCTGAGACGCAAAGGGTGTACCGCCGTGCCGTTAGTTCGGCACGGTGGGTTTTTTTTTGCCCCTTTGCGTGGTTTTGCTTTAGGGTTTTTTGTAGACTGCAAAGTTCGCTTTACTGTCCTCGCTCTGTCCTAGAATATCGGGCCCCACTTTGCTGAATCTATTTCATCCCTACGTTTTGTCTTTTCATCTTACTCACAGTCATTATATGTGGGGGGCTGCCTTTTCCTTTGGGGAATTTCTCTGGGGCAAGTCAGGCCTATTTTTCTATCTTCAGGCTAGCTAGTTTCTTAGGCTGTGCCGAGTTGCCTAGGTAGTTGTTAGGCGCAATCCACAGCCGCTTTTAGTTGTGTTTAGGATAGGATCAGGTGTGCAGTCTACAGAGTTTCCACGTCTCAGAGCTCGTTCTTGTATTTTTGGGTATTTGTCAGATCACTGTGTGCGCTCTGATCGCTAAGCACACTGTGTTTCTGGATTGCCTTCATAACACCTGTCATTAGCAAACATAACAATCTGCCTCCCAGAGCTTACAGCAAGACAGAATTAATTCACACTGATAAGCTGGACAAACATAGAAAGCACAGAATGGATAAGTCCACAATCTATGGACAGAAAAGAGCAAGCAAAAACTTAGCTTTGCTGAACTGGTCAGGAAAACAGGGAACTCCAAAGAGATGTGAATCCAACCAGGAACCATTTACAAGTGGCACTGGCTGAAGAAAGAGCCAGGCCTAAATAGCCGAGCAGAAGAGGCGATAAGTGGAGGCAGCTGATGACAGCTGACTCCAAGAAGCAGCCATACCACTTGAAACCACAACAGGGAGCCCAAGAGCAGAACTCACAAAAGTGCCACTTACAACCACCGGAGGGAGCCCAAGAGCGGAATTCACAACCGTCTCCTTCCTAATCAGCATATCTTCGTGAGCTGTGTTCCAGTCAGGGGACTGCACTCTTCGTCTCAGGGCTGCACTGAGAACAGTTATCAAGATGGCAGCTGTAGATTCTCCTTTCAGGGCTGACCCAGGGGACTCCCAGTGTCCACACACTTCTCCACCGCTTCTCTGCTCGCTCTGGATGTTGAGGCTCATTTGGAAACTCCAGTAGGCAATTCATCCCTAGAGTATTGTGTAGAATGTACAGAGCTCAGCTCAGATTCGCCCTCTCCAGTCCAAAGCTTAACTTCTCTTCTTCCATTTTCTTACTATTGCCCCAACAGTTGTCTCCTCCTCACCCAGTGTTTTACTTATGGTTTTGTAGCCCATTCCAGCTTTGTGCAGGTCTATGATCTTGTCCCTGACATCTTTATAAAGCTCTTTGGTCTTGCCCATGTTGTAGATGTTAGAGTCTGACTGATTAATTGAGTCTGTGGACAGGAGTCCTTTATAAAGGTGACTGTGTAATACAGCTGTCTTTAATGCAGGCAATGAGTTGATTAGGAGCGTCTAACTGGTCTGTAGCAGCCATAACTCTTAATGGTTGGAAGGGGATCAAATACTTACAGTATTTCTCACTGCAAAATGCAAATAAATTTATATAATTTATACAATGTGATTTTCTGGATTTTATTTTTGATATTCTATCTCTCAATGTTAAAATTAACCTAACTTTAAAATTATAGACTGTTCATGTCTTTGTCAGTGGGCAAACTTACAAAATCAGCAAGGGATCAAATACTTATTTCCCCCCACTGTATATCCCACTATACGATCACTGCCACCTCCCCAACTGCATCATAGCTTCTATCTCTAGCCAATTCTCGTGGCCTCTCACAACTTTCGAACTCTGAGACACACAAACATGGTAACACCCCTGATCTGGACTTTGTCCAGTTCAGTTCAATCTCCTACCTAGATGACTCACATATTCCCCTTTGTCCCACATGAAACTAAGAGTATAACCACAGCTTAGACATTTTTAGGTGCTCCCTAAAAATACATCTGTTTAGAGTGGTCTATCACGTTCCCTAATCAAAGTCCTTTTTATATATAGCTTATTTTCTACTTCTCTGAACATAATTCACCATCAAACTCAACCGTACCCAAAAGGCTCATGCAGCCTTCATATACCCCCCATTTCCTCATGATGGTTGTACCATCATTGTAAATAAGCACCTGTAATTGGTATCACCCCCAACTCATTGTAGATTGTAAGCTCTGAAGAACAGGGTCATCATTAATTTTGCTCTAATTGTTTGATTATCATAAACTTTTGACTGTTTAATATGAACTGCTGACTCGTAAAGCTATGCGTAATGTGTTTGTGATATATAAATAAAGTTTTTTTAATTAGTAGATTGAACATGGTGAAATTCAAGCTGTTAACTGTGCTGCTGGACTGTGAGAGAGGTGCAGGTGGGGATATTACGGTGGATTGAGAAAGATACAGTGTGCTTGGTACGTAAGATCAGTTAAAAACAGCAGGCATGTCCAATTCCGTATCAGCTGACAGGCTATCAATCACCCAAACAGTAGGGGGTAAACAAGTGGAGGTTCTCCGGCCAGAGACCTGTGTGACAACACTTGCCACAGTGAGGGAGGAGGAAGAATCTGAAGATTTGGTTGATGGGGTAGACGGTGGTTGGCGAGACCCTCTATTCTGCATTTTAGCACAATGACATTCCCAGATTAACACATGTTGATCATGCATGTGCCAGGTCATGCATGTTGTACTGAAATGATTTCATTTTTTTACTCTACTAGGTTGTTTTTAACCCCTTTCTGCCATTGGACGTACTATTCCGTCCATGTGGGGTGAGCCTTACTTCCCAAGGACGGAATAGTACATCCAGCGCGATCGGCCGCGCTCACGGAGGGAGCGCGGTCGATCGTGGCCTTGTGTCAGCTGCCTATCGCAGCTGACATCCGGCACTATGTGCCAGGAGCGGTCACATTAACCCCCGACACACCGCGATCAAACATGATCGCGGTGTGCCGGCGGTACAGGGAAGCATCGCGCAGGGAGGGGGCTCCCTGCGGGCTTCCGTGAGACCCCCGCAGCAACGCGATGTGATCGCGTTGCTGCGAGGGTCTGCTCACCTCCCTCCCTGCTCCAGGCCTGGATCCAAGATGGCCGCGGCATCCGGGTCCTGCAGGGAGGGAGGTGGCTTCACAGAGCCTGCTCAGAGCAGGCACTGTGAAGCCTGCAGTGCTGCAAGTCAGATCGGTGATCTGACAGTGTGCTGTCACGTGAAAAAATTTTACACGTGAAAAAATTCCACACGTGTAAAAAAAAAAAAAAAAAAAAAAATTCCTAAATAATGAAAAAAAATAAATATTCCCATAAATTCATTTCTTTATCTAAATAAAAAACCCAAACAATAAAAGTACACATATTTAGTATCGCCGCGTCCGTAACGATCCCACCTATAAGACTATATCACTAGTTAACCCCTTCAGTAAACACCGTAAGAAAAAAAAAACGAGGCAAAAAACAACGCTTTATTATCATACCACCGCACAAAAAGTGGAATAACGCGCGATCAAAAAGACCGATATAAATAACCATGGTACCACTGAAAGCATCATCCTGTCCCACAAAAAACAAGCCGCCATACAGCATCATCAGCAAAAAAATAAAGAAGTTATAATCCTCAGAATAAAGTGATGCAAAAATAATTATTTTTTCTATAAAATAGTTTTTATCGTATAAAAGCGCCAAAACATAAAAAAATGATATAAATGAGGTATCGCTGTAATCGTACTGACCCGAAGAATAAAACTGCTTTATCCATTTTACCAAGCGCAGAATGGTATAAACGCCTCCCCCAAAAGAAATTCATGAATAGCTGGTTTTTGGTCATTCTGCCTCACAAAAATCGGAATAAAAAGCGATCAAAAAATGTCACGTGCCCGAAAATGTTACCATTAAAAACTTCAACTCATCCCGCAAAAAACAAGACCTCACATGACTCTGTGGACCAAAATATGGAAAAATTATAGCTCTCAAAATGTGGCAACGCAAAAAATATTTTTTGCAATAAAAAGCGTCTTTTAGTGTGTGACGGCTGCCAATCATAAAAATCCGCTAAAAAACCCGCTATAAAAGTAAATCAAACCCCCCTTCATCACCCCCTTAGTTATGGAAAAATGTAAAAAATTTATTTATTTACATTCTCCCATTAGGGTTAGGGCTAGGGTTAGGGCTAGGGTTAGGGTTAGGGCTAGGGTTAGGGCTAGGGTTAGGGTTAGGTCTAGGGTTAGGGCTAGGGCTAGGTTTAGGGCTAGGGTTGGGGCTAGGGTTAGGGTTAGGGTTAGGGTTAGGGCTAGGGTTAGGGCTAGGGTAGGGTTGGGGCTAGGGTTAGGGCTAGGGTTGGGGCTAGGGTTAAGGCTACAGTTAGGGTTGGGGCTAAAGTTAGGGTTAGGGTTTGGATTACATTTACGGTTGGGAATAGGGTTGGGATTAGGGTTAGGGGTGTGTCTGGGTTAGAGGTGTGGTTAGGGTTACCATTGGGATTAGGGGTAGGGGTGTGTTTGGATTAGGGTTTCAGTTATAATTGGGGGGTTTCCACTGTTTAGGCACATCAGGGGCTCTCCAAACGCGACATGGCGTCCGATCTCAATTCCAGCCAATTCTGCGTTGAAAAAGTAAAACAGTGCTCCTTCCCTTCCGAGCTCTCCCGTGTGCCCAAACAGGGGTTTACCCCAACATATGGGGTATCAGCGTACTCAGGACAAATTGGACAACAACTTTTCGGGTCCAATTGCTCCTGTTACCCTTGGGAAAATACAAAACTGGGGGCTAAAAAATAATTTTTGTGGGAAAAAAAAGGATTTTTTATTTTCACGGCTCTGCGATATAAACTGTAGTGAAACACTTGGGGGTTCAAAGTTCTCACAACACATCTAGATAAGTTCCTTGGGGGGTCTAGATTCCAATATGGGGTCACTTGTGGGGGTTTTCTACTGTTTAGGTACATATGGTGCTCTGCAAACGCAATGTGACGCCTGCAGACCAATCCATCTAAGTCTGCATTCCAAATGATGCTCCTTCCCTTCCGAGCTCTGCCATGCGCTCAAACGGTGGTTCCCCCCCACATATCAGGTATCAGCATACTCAGGACAAATTGGACAACAATATTTAGGGTCCAAATTCTCCTGTTACCCTTGGAAAAATACAAAACTGTAATAATTTTTGTGGAAAAAAAAATATTTTTTATTTGCGCGGCTCTGCGTTATAAACTGTAGTGAAACACTTGGGGGTTCAAAGCTCTCACATCATAACTAGATGAGTTCCTTAGGGGGTCTACTTTCCAAAATGGTGTCACTTGTTGGGGGTTTCTACTGTTTAGGTACATTAGGGGGTCTGCAAACGCAATGTGACGCCTGCAGACCATTCCATCTAAGTCTGCATTCCAAATGGCGCTCCTTCCCTTCCGATCCCTCCCATGTGCCCAAATGGTGGTTACCCCCACATATGGGGTATCAGCGCACTCAGGACAAATTGGACAACAACTTTTGGGGTCCAATTTCTCCTGTTACCCTTGGGAAAATACAAAACTGGGGGCTAAAATATAATTTTTGTGGGAAACAATTTTTGTTTTATTTTTACGGCTCTGCATTATAAATTTCTGTGAAGCCCTTGGTGGGTCAAAGTGCTCACCACACATCTAGATAAGTTCCTTAGGGGTCTACTTTCCAAAATGGTGTCACTTGTGGGGGGTTTCAATGTTTAGGCACATCAGTGGCTCTCCAAACGCAACATGGCGTCCCATCTCAATTCCTGTCAATTTTGCATTGAAAAGTCAAACGGCACTCCTTCCCTTCCGAGCTCTCCCATGTGCCCAAACAGTGGTTTACCCCCACATATGGGGTATCAGCGTACTCAGGACAAATTGTACAACAACTTTTGGGGTCCAATTTCTTCTCTTACCTTTGGGAAAATAAAAAATTGGGGGCGAAAAGATAATTTTTGTGAAAAAAATGATTTTTCATTTTTGCGGTTCTGCATTATAAACTTCTGTGAAGCACTTGGTGGGTCAAAGTGCTCACTACACCTTTGGATAAGTTCCTTAGGGGGTCTACTTTCCAAAATGGTGTCACTTGTGGGGGTTTCAATGTTTAGGCACATCAGTGGCTCTCCAAACGCAACATGGCGTCCCATCTCAATTCCAGTCAATTTTGCATTGAAAAGTCAAATGGCGCTCCTTTGCTTCCGAGCTCTGTCATGCGCCCAAACAGTGGTTTACCCCCACATGTCAGGTATCTGCGTACTCAGGACAAATTGTACAACAACGTTTGGGGTCCATTTTCTCCTGTTACCCTTGGTAAAATAAAACAAATTGGAGCTGAAGTAAATTTTTTGTGAAAAAAAGTTAAATGTTCATTTTTATTTAAACATTCCAAAAATTCCTGTGAAACACCTGAAAGGTTAATAAACTTCTTGAATGTGGTTTTGAGCACCTTGATGGGTGCAGTTTTTAGAATGGTGTCACACTTGGGTATTTTCTATCATATAGACCCCTCAAAATGACTTCAAATGAGATGTGGTCCCTAAAAAAAAATGGTGTTGTAAAAATGAGAAATTACTGGTCAACTTTTAACCCTTATAACTCCCTAACAAAAAAAATTTTTGGTTCCAAAATTGTGCTGATGTAAAGTAGACATGTGGGAAATGTTACTTATTAAGTATTTTGTGTGACATATCTCTGTGATTTAATTGCATAAAAATTCAAATTTGGAAAATTGCTAAATTTTCAAAATTTTCGCCAAATTTCAGTTTTTTTCACAAATAAACGCAGGTAGTATCAAAGAAATTTTTCCACTATCATGAAGTACAACATGTCTCGAGAAAACAATGTCAGAATCACTGGGATCCGTTGAAGCGTTCTAGAGTTATAACCTCATAAAGGGACAGTGGTCAGAATTGTAAAAATTGGCCCGGTCCATAACGTGCAAACCACCCTTGGGGTTAAAGGGGTTAAAAAAGTTGACAGATAACATGTTTTTGAGATTTTTGACAATCTAAAAAAAAGACCCAAGCTAGGCAACTGCAGAACCGTGAATGCTGCTGTCCACTGCCAGAGTTTGGCCTCTGGATGCATTGGTTGTCGTGGTTGCATAACTCTATGTCTACATAGCATCCTCATCTTCTTCCTCCTCCTCTGTCAAGCTTCTCAGCTGCATGCCTCTGGGTTTACACCAAGTTTGATCTACTACCTCATAGTCATCCTCTCTTTTCTCCCACTCCTCACCCTGAGAGTTATCCACCTGATCTTCCTGCCTTAACAGCACAGTACAGTCTGCAGGCGCCTCAAATATCCGAGTCTCATCACAAATTGATCATCTTCACCCAACGGAGTTAACGTCTGTTGAACAGGGTTTGGTTTATGCTTGGACAAAACTTTGTCCGGCCATAGATCTAAGTCCGAAAAAAATTGCTCATCGGTGCAGATGATTGCCTCCTCTTGACTCTGTAAATCTTTAGAGTACACTTCCCTTGTAATGTGGGAAAAAAAAGGTTGGGGTGCCACCACTGAGGACTGTACTGTATGTGATGTTAAGGTGGAGGAAGAGGAGCAGAGGCCACTTGATGCAGCGCTTGCCATCTACTGGAGCACATGTTCTTTCTGGCCCTCATCTACAAAGCTTACCGCTGTATGGCTGCCAAAGAAATTGAGCAGAGTTGCCCATCCAGTCACAGAAGTTGTAAAAATGCTGCGCAAATTCTGACTGCAGCAAAACAAACCGACTTCTGAACTGTCCTCCCACCTCTCCTCTTGCTTCCTTTTTGACCGCACCATTCCACTGAAACTGCCCTGACTAATCACCAACAACCACCAACCAACAACGCCAAATGAAAGTGATGCGAGCTTGTCCTCCTCCTTCTCCTGGACCTGGCAGTTGTCTTTGACACAGTGGACCATTCCCTTTTACTACAAACTTTTTGATCTGTTGACATTACAGACCTGGCCCTTTGTTGGATCTCCTCATACCTAATAGGGCATGCAGTGTCTCCCACTCACATACCAGTTCCTCATCTCGTCCCCTATGTGTCAGTGTCCACCAAGGTTCAGTTGTGGGACCGGGAACTAAGCTTAGAGGGTGCACCTGCATGCTCCCTCTTAAAGGGACCGCCCACATCAACCTAAGGTATTCCCAACCTTAAAGCTTCTCCTCCAATATGGAGGTGCCTGAGCTACATTGCTAGTTTGCCTTGCATGCTTGCTAGTTGTCAGGTTCCCCAGGTCCATCTGTCTGCTTGTCAACCTTGTAGCCATCTGCTGTTACCTATCTGTTGCTGTCTGCTCGTACATGTCTGTGCTCTTCTGTCCATCAGCCGGTCCAGATCGCACCTGCCAGCACCCATCTGTCTAACACCCGGTCCAGCACACACCTGCCAGTGCTTTTATGTTTCTCAGCTTGTCCTATCTGCACCCGTGGTTCCAGAGTCCCTACAGTGCCTGCCTGCATTTTTCATCCCTCCTTGGGGCCTTAGCAGCTTTCCCGCTGTAGGGGGTCAGCTGCAACATTCTGTAGGTCAGCCATGGAGTAGCACCTAGTGCCACCTCTTTGTATCTCCTTGGATCACAGTTTTCACCTGCTGCCACTTGTCCAAGTAGGAATTTGGTAGGTCACCTAATTACACCTTCTCCTGGCTTTTAGAGGGATAAGGAACTGTAATTCCACCACCTTGCCCATTACAGTCTCCATCTGCTGGGTTGGCTGTAGTGGAAGAGGTGTCTGTCATGATCCGTTCCAGGGTTTATTCCTGTCTGCCCTTATTCCAGGCGGATCATGTCAAGGGTTAACTTTGCTCTGCCTCTTTCTGGGTTCAGGTTTGCTATTTAGCTCCCATGAGTTTTGCTGTCAGTGTAAGCTATAGTTCTGCGTGTGAACCTGACTCTGGTAGCTCTTGATTTGCCTGCTGTGTGTGTGTTAACTCCCTCTGTCTGCCCTTTTCCCAGCGTTTCTCTGTTTGTCTGTTTATCTGCTTGATTCTCCGGTTCTGACCTTCTGGCTTGGCTATTGACTCCGTTACTGTTTGTCCCTATTGTACCATATATTGCCTGTCCTGGTTTACTGATCTCTTGCTATGTCTGTTCTGTCTAATCCTTTTGTAATGTCATACTATCTAGTGCTTTTGACTCGGCTTGTCTGACCACTCTCTCGCCACTTGGTGGCATCTGTTCTGCTGCTCTGTGTGTGCAGTCTCACTTGCCTCTCAAGCTCCCCCTGGTGGAGGTTTTGCTGTACTGCACTGCAGCAGCATGACAGCATGACAGTGTCGGTGTTAGGCGTCAAATTCCTGCCGCTGCACAGGGGGAATCTCGAGCCATGTCCGCTGCGGTCTCCCATTCTTCTCCAGCCGCAGTGGAGCCTGCTCAGCGGAGATGTCGGTCCCAACGCCTGGCCAGGACAGACACTGCACGTTTGGTTACTGCTGCCCCTCCAGGTTCAGCCATTATAACTAATGCTGTTCGGCGGCGAGCAGGCACTCCTGGGACTAAGTCCTGCTTTTCCCCTCCTGAGCATTCCCAGGGGAAGACCTCTCATTGGAGGTCCGGGGTCACAAGCTCAGGTCCTGTAGCAGCTACTATTGGTCCACAAGGAAGGTCCTGAACTGCTACAGCTATAAAAGGTTTGCATGGCCACACGGCCATGCGCTAGTATCATTTGTGTTTGGCAGTGGCCAGTAGATACTCTGCCACACTGTATATAAGTGGTGTGGGTCTGTTTAGCCTTGGGGGCTGTACACTCAGGCAGGCAGCTAGCGTCAGTGGGGGCAATTAGCCTTGGCTTAGCATCTGGTTCCTTCATGTGTGCTGTTAGCACAGAAGAGTTCCAGAGCAAGGACAACTTTTAGTTAGGGTTTTAGTCCCTGTGTACAGCGCGACTCTGTGAGGCAACAGAGCTCACTTTAATTTCACATGGGGTGAAGTTTAACCCACGTGTGAGCTGTTATGACCTGGTGGTCAGGACAATAATGGACCTGGTGGTTAAGAGCACACGGAATTACCTGATAGTTACTGATAATAAAGGACGAGCTCTGGGACGTGGGAACTCTGCTGACCGCAATCCCTAATCCTATCAAACACACTAGAAATAGCCGTGGATTGCGCCTAACGCTCCCTATGCAACTCGGCACAGCCTAAGGAACTAGCTAGCCCTGAAGATAGAAAAATAAAGCCTACCTTGCCTCAGAGAAATTCCCCAAAGGAAAAGACAGCCCCCCACATATAATGACTGTGAGTAAAGATGAAAATACAAACACAGAGATGAAATAGATTTAGCAAAGTGAGGCCCGACTTACTGAACAGACCGAGGATAGGAAAGGTTACTTTGTGGTCAGCACAAAAACCTACAAAAAGACCACGCAGAGGGCGCAAAAAAGACCCTCCGCACCGACTCACGGTGCGGAGGCCCTCCTTCTGCGTCCCAGAGCTTCCAGCAAGCAAGACAACAAAAAAAATAGCAAGCTGGACAGAAAAATAGCAAACCAAAGAAATACAAGCTGGAACTTCTGCTGGGAAGACAGGTCACAAGAACGATCCAGGAGTGAACTAGAAAAATACTGGAACATTGACAGGTGGCATGGAGCAAAGATCTAAGTGGAGTTAAATAGAGCAGCCAGCTAACGAATTAACCTCGTCACCTGTGGAAGGAAACTCAGAAACACCCACCAGAGGAAGTCCATGGACAGAACCAGCCGAAGTACCATTCATGACCACAGAAGGGAGCCCGACAACGGAATTCACAACAGTGAGCTCAGTGTCCATCTGCCATTATTTGCAGCAGGT
Source organism: Ranitomeya imitator (assembly GCF_032444005.1). NCBI lineage: Eukaryota > Metazoa > Chordata > Amphibia > Anura > Dendrobatidae > Ranitomeya > Ranitomeya imitator. Next base: position 544,407,367 of record NC_091286.1, on the reverse strand, counting down.
ATCTCTGCACGGTGGACCCTGGGCCGCGAATGCACGTCGTATCTATCACCCTATTACTTGGTGCATTCCGCTAGCCCTAACAGTCGGTCCCCGCTATGCTCATTCTACTTTATTGCAATGGATGCCACTTTTCTGGTGTCTGCCACTAATTTTTGTAAATTTGTAGACTCCTGGTTGGGTCTCCTTCATGCGTGTTTCCTGTAGCAGTAGGCCTCCAAGACCGTCAAGCCTCCACTTTCTTTGACTCAAATACTCGTGTTACTATCCTTAAAATTTTCTGACAATGGTAGTCTAGAAAACGGATATTTATGCCACCTGAGTGTGGCTCAGCATGAAAGCAGGTAGAGGTGTTGCGTGTGGTATCAGGGCACCTAGCAAAGGGGCCCCACACCGATCCCTCACCCACGTCGTCTTACTGTGATGTTCAATTGAAAGCTGTAAATGCTGTCCCAGACCCCGATACCTCATGCTGGCTGATTGCTGCAATGCCGCGCTAAAATCTGCACTGTGGGTGAATTGAGGCCACTTTCCTTTTGTCTGTCCCTCATTTGATGTGTTTTGACAGCATTTTGGGCCATTATAAGGTGTTGTGCATGCGTTTGTTATTGTCTCCCATTGAGGTGAATGGCGTTCGGTTATGTTCGGTGAATATTCGACGAGTTAATTGGCGAATATTGCAAATTCGGTGAACATAATCCGAACCGAACATTGAAATATTCTCTCATCTCTAGTCTCTACAGATCTTATCTGAATGACATATAGGATGCACATACACTCACCACTCTGGTCACTGTTTATGGGACTACTGATGAAAACTGAGCGCATTCCCTGGATATATCTAGCTGTCTCATAGACAATGAATAGAAGTGCACATGCTCGCCATCCTCTTCATTCAGGTAGACTCTGCAAGACCGCGTTCTTGGGATTGATGGCAGTTTGGATATTAATAAGTTATCTTCTATCTCCGTTTGTATTTGTAAAGGGGATAACTTTTTGAGAAAACACTTTTAATGCACACATCAGATTGCTAAGTGACTTTACATTTTATGAAGTGCACATTAGAAATTACAACTCTGAAATCTCTGAGAAAACCTTTAATAAGCATCGGGCTGTAATACAGAGATAAGATATTTCATACACTGAAAATATTGCAATAGAAAGGCTATGACTTTGGAGCAAAAGAAGCAAAGGAACTTTATTGAAGGTGATTATTCTGAGATCAGGATACTGCATAAAAAATAATAAAATGTTTCTCTTATAATGTTTGAATCAAAGTGAATAAAAAGCGAAAGCTTTACAGTGATGCGGAAAATGAAGCGATGCGCCTTCTTGCATCGTACAGAATCTTAAATATCTCGATCAATGAGATAGCTAGCTATGTTTCTCACAGCCAACATGGTCTCCTTGCAGGTTGGTTCTATGTCATGTTCTGGAAGCAGAAAAGCATATTGACCTTCATCACGCAGCTCAAATCCAAATGAGTACTTAATGCCTTCATCATAAGACCAGTCAATAGAAGAGCCACACGCTGGATCTGGAAACAGATATGATTAGTTAATAGCAATTATATATATATACCTAGAGACATATAACTTTGGCATTATAATGTTTTCTCAAACCAAACGGTGTATTTAATTTCACTAAAATAAGCAAATTTACATATAATGGCCTTTTCCCAATGTGTCCATGTGGCAGGACCAGAGTGTTTGTCTGCTATCTCTGTGCAGCTGGTGTAGATCTGTCTGCCAGAAAAAAAGGTATGGAATAATGTAGTAAATTATGCTGTCCCATTACAAAAGTTTACTATAAATGTGTACTGGGAGAAAAGATTTTTTTTTTCTAGGTAGCCTATTGGTAACAGATGCTACTGCATGACAGTCATAAGATGCAATACATCCATTAAATACAGTGGGGAAAAAAGTAGTCAGCCACCAATTGTAAATGTTCTCCCACTTAAAAAGATGAGAGAGGCCTGTAATTAATATCATAGGTAGACCGCAACTATGATAGTCAAAATAAGAAAAAAATCCAGAAAATCACCGTGTCTGATTTTGCAAGATTTATTTTGCAAATTATGGTGGAAAATAAGTATTTGGTCATTAACCCCTTTCTATCCCTACGGAGGTCAGAACCCCCGCTTTGATTTGGGCTCCGGCAGTGAGCCCGCATCAAAGCCGGTGTAACAGGCCAGATTAACCCCCCGCCCAGAATACACCCGGGGTTAAAGTGACCTAAGCCAGATTATACCCGGGCATATTCTGGCCTAGCCCAAACTATACCCTGGGGTATAAATTGGACAAGTCCAGTTTATACCCCTCTGGGCCAGATTATACCCCGGGTATATTCTGGCCTAGCCCAAACTATACCCTGGGGTACAAACTGGACTAGTCCAGTTTATACCCCTCCAGGTCATAATATACCCCAGCTACTGTAGATCAGATTTTTCAGGCTTTTGAGAACCATTGAGTGACATTCTTTATAATGGGGCCCTAGGCAGCACCCAGAGACCCAGGCAGCACACAGGGGCCCCAGGCAGCACACAGGGGCCCCAGGAAGTGCACGGGGCCCCAGACAGTGCACAGATGCCACAGGTAGCGCACGGGGCTCCAGGCAGCCCACAGGGGCCTCAGGCAGCCCACAGGGCCCTATGCAGTCCACAGGGCTCCAGGCAGCGCACAGGGGCCCCAGGCAGCACACAGGCCCAGGCAGCGCACATGGTGCCAGGAAGCGCACAGGGGCCCCAGGCAGCGCAAGGGGGCTCCAGGCAGCGCACGGGGCCCCAGGCAGTAAACAGAGGCCCCAGGCAGCGCACACAGGGCTCCAGGCAGTGCAAAGGGGCCCAAGGCAGCGCATAAGGGCCCCAGGCAACATACAGGGCCCCAGGCAGCGCACAGGGCCCCAGGCAGCACACAGGGGCCCCAGGCAGCACACAGGGGCCCCAGGCAGCACACGAGGTCCTAAGCAGCACACAGGGGCCCCAGGCAGCGCACATGGACCCATGCAGCACACGAGGTCCAAGGCAGCACACAGGCGCCCCAGGCAGCGCACAGGGCCCCAGGCAGCACATGGGGCCCCAGGCAACACACGATGTCCCAGGCAGCACTGGGACCTTGTGCGCTGCCTGGGGCCCCTGTGGACTGCCTGGGGCCCTGTGGGCTGCCTGGGGCTCCGTTATTGATTATATCACTCAATGGTTCTCAGAAGGCTGACAAATCAGATCTACAGCAGCTGGGGTATATTCTGACCTGAAGTGGTATAATCTGGACTAGTCCAATTTATACCCCGAGGTATAGTTTGGGCTAGGCCAGAATATACCCGGGTATAGTTTGGGCTAGGCCAGAATATACCCGGGGGATAATCTGGCCTAGGCCACTTTAACCCCGGGTATATTCTGGGCGGGGGGGGGGGGGGTTAATCTGGCCTGTTACACCAGGACATGTGAGCTGTTTTTCACAGCTGACATGTGCCCGCAATAGCGGCAGGTGGAATCGCCATACACTTGCCGCTATTAACTAGTTAAATGCCGCTGTCAAACACTGACTAACTAGCGCTTTCAGTCATAGGGCCAGAAATGAGCGCATCGCTGCCCCGTCACGTGATCGGGGTCAGCGATGCATCGGCATGACAACCAGAGGTCTATTGAAGATCTCTATGGGTGTTGATGCCGGATTGCTGTTGGTGCCACCCTGTGGTCGGCGCTCATCGCAATGCAGTAATTCAGCTACATAGGAGAGATCTATGCATCGCTCCTACGTAGCAGAGCCAATCAAGTTGTGCCAACTTCTAGTCTCTCATGGAGGCTATTGAAGCATGGCAAAAGTAAAAACAATGTTTTAAAAAATATGAAAAAAAAAAAAAATAAATAAATAAAAGTTTTAATCACCCCCCCTTTCGCTCCATTCAAAATAAAACAATAAAAAAATCAAATATACACATATTTGGTATCGCCGCATTCAGAATCACCTGATCTATCAATAAAAAGAAAGCAGTAACCTGATCACTCAATTGCATAACTAGAAAAATACTTGAATTATATTTTTTTGGTCGCCGCGACATTGCATTAAAATTCAATAACAGGCAATCAAAAGAACGTATCGGCACCAACACGGTATCATTAAAAATGTCAGCTCAGCACACAAAAAATAAGCCCTCACCCAGCCCCAGATCACAAAAAATGGAGACGCTACAGGTATCGGAAAATTGCAGAATTTTGTTTTTTTAAACAAAGTTTGGAATTTTTTTTTACCATTTAGATAAAAAATAACCTAGACATATTTAGTGTCTATGAACTTGGAATGACCTGGAGAATCATAATGGCAGGTCAGTTTTAGCATTTAGTGAATCCAGGAAAAAAGCCAAACAAAAATCAAGTGTGGGATTGAACTTTTTTGCAATTTCACAGCACTTGGAATTTTTTTTCCTGTTTTCTAGTACATGATATGCAAAAACCAATGATGTCATTCAATAGTACAACTTGTCCCACAAAAAATAAGCCCTCACATGGGCATATTGATGGAAAAATAAAAAAGTTATGGCTCTGGGAAGAAGGGGAGCGAAAAACTTAAACGCTAAACCGAAAAAAGCTGGGTTCATGAAGGTGTTAACAAAAGTTAATCTCAATTGTTGGCAATGGCAGAGGTCAAATGTTTTCTGTAGTCTTCATAAAGTTGGCAAACACTGTTGGTGGTATGTTGGCCCATTCCTCCATGCAGATCTCCTGTAGAGCATTGATGTTTTGGGCCTGTCGCTGGGCAACACGGATTTTCAACTCCCTCCAAAGGTTTTCTATGGGGTTGAGATCTGGAGACTGGATAGAACAATCCAGGACCTTCAAATGCTTCTTAGGAAGCTACTCCTTCGTTGCCCTGGCAGTGTGCTTGGGATCATTTTCATGCTGAAAGACCCATCCACCTTTCATCTTCAATGCCCTTGCTAATGGAAGGAGGTTTGCACTCAAAATCTGACGATACATGGCCCCTTCATTCTTTCATGTACATGGATCAGTTGTCCTGGTCATTTTGCAGAGAAACAGCCCCAATGCATGATGTTGGCACCCCCATGCTTCACAGTAGGTATGGTGTTCTTTGGATGCAACTCAGCATTGCCTCCTCCAAACACGATGAGTTTTGTTTCTACCAAACAGTTCTACTTTTGTTTCATCAGATCATATGACATTCTTCCAATACTCTTCTGGATAATCCAAATGCTCTCTAGCAAACTTCAGACCGGCCCGGACATGTACGGGTTTAAGCAGGGGGACACATCTGGCACTGCAGGATCTGAGTCCCTGGCGGCTTAGTGTGTTACTGATGGTAGCCTTTGTTATGGTGGTCCCAGCTCTATGCAGGTCATTCACTAGGTCCCCCCGTGTGGTTCTGGGATTTTTGCTCACTGTTCTTGTGATCATTTTGACCCCACGGGGTGAGATCTTGTGTGGAGCCCCAGATCGAGGGAGATGATCAGTGGTCTTTTATGTCTTCAATTTTCTTATTATTGCTCCCACAGTTGATTTCATCACACCAAGCTGCTTGCCTATTGCAGATTCAGTCTTGCCAGCTTGGTGCAGGGCTACAATTTTGTTTCTGGTGTCCTTTGACAGCTATTTAGTCTTCACCCTAGTGGAGTTTGGAGTGTGACTGTTTGAGGTTACGGACAGGTGTCTTTTATACTGATAACAAGTTCAAACAGGTGTCATTACTACAGGTAATAAGTGGAGGACAGAGGAGTCTCTTAAAGAAGAAGTTACAGGTCTGTGAGAGCCAGAAACTTGCACATTTTTAGGTGACCAAATGCTTATTTTCTACCATAATTTGCAAAATAAATCTTGACAAATCAGACAAGGTGATTTTCTGGATTTGTTCTCTTATTTTGACTCTCATAGTTGTGGTCTACCTATGAATTCAATTACACGCCTCTCTCAACTTTTTAAGTGGGAGAATTTGCACAATTGGCGACTAAATACTTTTTTCCCTACTGTATGTGGGTGGTGAAATGGTGCGGTTGTGGCGCAGTTGTTACATGGCTTTTGACATAGTCAAAAATCATGTGCAATTGAATGCATGTGATTTTTGCACAACCAATAAGAAAATTCCACTGTCAGAGCATGTTTACAGACAAATCACTTACAGTCAACAGCAAGTCATAAAATGTGAAAATTTGATCCTTGACGTGTCCAGTCTCCCATTAAAATTGTAACCTGGGATATGTGACAATTGTAAATGTCTCTTATTTTTCATATCTGTTAAAGACACAAACTCACAGATTGTGGTGTAGATGGGTCCATATGTGTAGGTGGTATTGTATAAACTGCTAAGTGCTTTCACTGCAGACTTTGCTACTTGCTCCTATAAAAGAAATAACATAAAATATGAAGAAGAATATACATGCCATTGGCAAGCTATGGGTGCAGCAGGAGGCAGAGAAATCCCTTAATTTTAGGCAAATGACATTGTCTATTGAAGGTGGATCATCAGCACTTCCCTATCCATGATTGATGGTCATAGACAGCGGTGATACTCTTGTGAGATAAACTTTAAAAATATATCCAGTAAGGGTATAACATTGAACATTCACCAACCCTACTTCACAGGGGAGATGATCTATAGGAGATCACTGTCATTTGTCTTCTATTGCGTTCCTTCCATAAAGTGTAAATTCTTCTGATTCATGCAGATTCCTCAGAAGAAGACAGTGACAGCGAAACCCAAATGTGATGAGTGCACCACTAGATTTTAACATTAGAAGTGTTTTAATGATAGTTTTGATCATTTCTACACTGTTCTCTTAGACTAGGTTCACATTTGCGGTTGAGTCCTCAGCGTTTCGTATGCAACCGCATGGCAAAACGCATGTAAACGCATGATAACGCTGCGTTTTTTATCCGCATCAACTTACGCATGGAGGATAAAAAAAAGCAACATTTGCACGCATTTGCATGCGTTTTTGCATGCGTTCGCGTTTTTTATGCGCATGCGTTTGATAGGAAAAATTTTTTCAAGGACAATTTCCTTGAAGCAAGCCACGCCCAATGGGCATGGCTCATGGGATTTCTGTATATAGACCCTTGTGCAAGCGCAAGCGAACGCATGTACTTGCGTTCCTATGCGTTCCCATAGACTGTAATGCGTTTATTTGATGCACTCCTTACGCAAGCGTCTGCATGAGTATGGCGGTGGAAATTTGCCACCACAAAAATTCTAACATGGTGTGCCAGCCACAGACTGCGAAAATACGAATGCGTAAGCAAACATGGGCGAATGCATGCAAATGCAAATGTGAAACCAGCCTTAGCAGGACAGATGATCAGCAGACTTACATGGAGTGGAAAGAAAGACTAGTTACTGGTAGGAAAACTCCTGTGAAGCAGAGGTTGGCGAGTGCTTGTAAGTATTAACTAACTATAGGAAGAGTTCAATGTTGTAGCTGTGTTAATTATTAATTATCGGGTGGTCTCCGAGTATTCGTGACTGCTCGGAGATTTAGTTTTTGTTGACACAGCTGCATGATTAACAGCTGCTAGCCAGTTTGAGCACATGTGGGGGTTGTCTGGTTGCTATAGAATCCCCACACGTAATCAAGTTGTCTAGTAGCCACAAATCATGCAGCTGTGGCAAAGAAAACTAAATCTCCGAGCAGTCACAAATACTCGGAGACCACCCGAGCGTGCTCGGGAAAATCCGAGCAACGAGTATACTTGCTCATCACTATTAATTATCTTTTGAAAGCTAACTTTGTGAGGATAAAATGGGAGGGCTGGCCCGAAAAGGCTAACATCAGGCTCCGCAGACATTTTTTGAATTGAGGGCATATTAAAGATTAAGTATAATGAAGTTTTGGTAAGATCCGTTTTTGTCTATGAGAGGGAATCCTTTTTTATACTCATTTTCTGTTTTAATCAAATTTAGATAAGCCAGAATATTAAGCTCCCCATCTATAAGCAAGAGCAGAAAGCTGGATGTCCATTATGGCCCATTAAGACAGGCCAATCCAGGCTGTTACAGCTGACTGGAGGTCTTTTTCTTTTTTTACACATGTCTATGAACCATTAACAGTGAAAGTGATTGCAAATATGGTTGTTTTGTCCCCATATAGTTTCATATTACCAGCAGCACATGTTTGCATGGGGAGATGTACTGCCAATAATGATGAGTAGTCCCCTGCTACATGTAGAGACTAAACACATCTTTGCTATCTGGTTCCTACTAGCCATTCTACATATCTCACCTCTGTGGGTTGCTAGAACTGATTGAGACCCCGGAAGGCATTCTGCCTGTTCCAGAGATCTCAAAAATGTAACCGGCATGTGGCTTGTACCTGCGGTAAGCCCATATTCCTCTTATGAAATCTGAGGTATCTGAACAATGCTGTCAGGACTCTGGATTCCCTGTTTTCATTTGTGGTACTTTTCGCCCTTTTCCAAGATGGCGTCTACTGCCTCACTTCTGCTCATGTGATCCACCTTCCTTGTCTTTATAACCCTGGTTCACATCCAACTCCTTGCTTGTGTATTCTGCTAGAATTCCTGGCTTGTGCTACAAGAGACTTTCCTCTTCAGATACTCCGGCTCTGCCTCCTCAGCAAACCTGCTCAGCTCTTAGTGGTGTCTGTGCTGCAAGCTGTTTTTGCCTGTGTCGATCTGCAATCTTCTCCTGCCTGCTAGGACACGTAAGCTCTGCCTGCTACAGCCAATCTAGTTTGGTATCCGCTGCCAGTTTGACTGTTTCTGGACTCGAAGCTCTGCACTGCTTCTGGACTCTTTTCTAGTGACTGCCAAACCAAGTATGAACTGTGTCTTATTATCTGCTTCACCACAGAGGGTGCTACACCCATAAGACTTTGCCCGCAGCAGAGCTGCAAATGAACTACTCCTAAGAAGGACCTTGTTTGCTATTTACTTGAACTGTTGTGCACATGCTGCATCCACGTTTGTGCATATAAACACTGACTCTGCCTGCAGAAGAGCTGCTAAGGCACTTCTCCTGATATCATCTTGTTTGCTGTGTTTGAACTTGCTCACGCCTTGCACTTGTGTTCATTTGAATAATACAGACTTTACACTGCACTTTGGTTCAGTTCCCTTATTTGTCTCAAGCCAAGAGATTCCTGAGTGTACCACTATAATTGTTACAAAAGCAGTTAGACTGCATAGTTTGGATCTATGGGGGATTCAATTTGGTGTGTGTGGGGGTGCATTCCTTCTTTGAAACAGAGAAGCTAGGCCCCCTGCTGAGCCAGGTGTCCTGTTACAGCTACACAACTTTCAGGAGGATAGTATTCTGCCACTATATACCCCATCTTTCACAGGCTGATAATTGGGCATAAGGATTCCTACAATCACTTTTCCGATTGGCTTTTCTAAATGGGCCATAATTTTCAACAGATTCTATGTGATGCTGTAGCTCTCCTGTGAAAGCACTGCAAGTGAAATGATCACTTGCATCCAGACTCCCACAGAGATCTCCACTGACTGCTGTGAGTTCTAACAACTGTATTTCCTTTAATCAGTAGTTTGTATTCATTGAATAATAAATGATAGTAGTCCAGTTAGCAAGAAAAAAGTGGAGTAGCCTCATTTGCGAAAGGTTTTTTTTTTAAAGTAAATGTTCATTTCCCCATGAAATACTTTTGCTGCTCAAAGGAATTTGCATTCCACTGGAGTGTCAAATCTGTCTTATTAACAAGGGTACTACCCCACTGTTCATTTATTCATAAATTACCAGGAGGAATAACAGAAGAAAAGTCATGCTCCAGAAGTCTTGTAAGATAAGGAATACAAGCATTTGCTAACAAAGAAAGCTGGATTCATGGGGATGGTAATCTGTTGCCGTAAATGACTTTGCAATGAGATAGTACATACGTAGCTCACCAGTCCCAGATTTGGACCTACCAGTTTTTCATGATTTGGTGGCACTTCTTCTGTATATCCATAGGGATATAATAATAATTGTGAGAATGAGTGAAAACTTATATAACTTTTCAATGATTGAAGATTTTCACGAATATATGCAGTAAGAGCTTTTATTTCAGGCGCAGATTCGGGAGCAGTTCCAGCATAGCCTTCACTACATGGCTCATCATCAAAGCCAATGCCTGCATGAGAAAAATGCTTATGACTGTTGTTTTTGTATAACTGTACATTTCTGCTCTAAGATTTTCTGATTAGTATTATAGGGAACCTATCAGGACAATTATTTTATTATTGAAACTAATAGTAGCTCACGGGGTTACCGCAACTAAGATGATGCAGAAGACGGCAGCGTCTGATTGCTTCTACTCCTGCACTGAAAAGAAACACTTCTCTTTCTTTTTAAATGGTGTTATTTGGCAATGTTGGAAACTCTGGGAGTATGAGCTCTCAGCTGAGTTCGGTTAACCACTCTCATAACCTGATTTTAACCCTTGTCAGAGCTAGCTTTTGCTGCATGGCTTGGAGGAGAGGTGTTTATATGAGATAGAGTTTTGGAGGAGTTATCTGTGACTGTTGCATGGTTTGTAAGTGTGATAATACCCTTCCCTCTTCTTACTTTGTTATTTCCACTATTGCCTACTCCCCAGTGCATTCCTCTGTTATATGTGAGTGAATATTTGTATGCTTGGTATTTTTAGTTTACCCTAGGTTGTGTTGCCTTGTTCATCGGGTTGGTGTACTGCGGTGCACAGTAGCGCCCCTCTTCCCTGGGTGGGGGAAGAGAACAGAGGGTGGCCTAATTCAGGAGATAAGACAAGGATGGCGGCCCTGGCATCTTCAGCTTCATAAGTGTCCCAGGGAATAAGGCGAGCTAGTGGTAGGGACAGTGAAGGAGCCGCTTGTCCCGGGTCACCTGAAAGCTGAGTCGTAACAGTAGCGCTGTATGTTCTAGTACAACAATAAAAATGATACTACTTTTCTTGTAATTCAATGTTTCAACGCTGAGGAATAAAGCTTTGAAGCTCCAAGCAATGTAGCCCATAAATACCATTTGGGCATATAGGTTCACTCAGTTTATTAACATCCCATATGCACTTGTTAGCTAATTTTCATGTGGCGTCAAAAGCTTGGTTTCTCAGCACTGTTACATTGGATAACTAAAAAACAGGTATCACTTTTATTGTCATGAGCTACAGAGTCATACCACTAGTTTCAATGGTAAAATTGTCCTGACAGGTTCCCTTTAGTGGTCATCTCATATTCTTTAAGACATTTATGAAAATAATAAAGTACGGCATTAATTTGCCACAATATTTATCAGGTTTTTCAATTTTTACTATAATATGCAATAAACAGGTATGCAGGTCAAGTTTTCATTACTGATTTATCTGTAACTCACCATTCCATGATGCATTGAAATTTCTGTTAAGATCTGTTCCAATACATTTATCAACGGGTGTTGGAGCGCGATTCTTCCTCCAAATACGATCCTGCAGTCATTATAAAATATGAGCATTGCCTAATGTCTGAAATAACTTGGAACGAATGTTATTAAAAAGTTGAAGAGGACATTTTAATTTGTACAGATGTATTGAAAGTACATTGTGTAGCACATGAGGTTTAAAAAAAAAATTGCTTCCATATATGTCAATTGATCAGTTGAATCTTGAGTTTCAGATTAATGTATGGTTAGGATACATGTTCTTGGTGCTCATGGCATTGGTTTCAGAATTATATGTCAAGTTAAGCCTAATTGTAATTGCCATTTGGTAGACAGTCCCCTATTTTTGAAAGTATTCTTACATTGCAGCATTTTTTCCACACCTGCATAATAATTTTGCACAGAGCTGTACGGTATATCTTCTATATTTGCAACTTTGTTGATATTTGGCATTTGCATTTTTGGAAATTATTGCATTAATGAAATCTGTTAGAGATCTATTATTGGATCAATGTATTTATTGCATTTTCAAATCTATATCCACGGAAAAAGCGAAACCAATGGACTTTCTTTTTGTGTATATGTACTTCATTTTGTTCCCTTGTCTGCAATTCTGAATCCAGAGTTGCACTTATTATGTACTTACCTAGCAGGAGGGCACTCTGCACATGTGTTCTTCACACAGTTGAAGGATTCCGCTTGTGTGTTTATGTCACCATGGTATGTTTTGGTGTAATGTAAATCACACTGGCCCATATCTGATCACAGGACATTGTACTTTTTTCTACTGTGAAGTGGCATCTTGGAGGAAGTGTGCTCATTAGTTCTGGTTGGAATGTCCCCTTACAGTATTTAATGTCCTGTTTGATACATGTATATTTCCCTCATGACGAAGCCATGAGGGTCTTTCATGGGCTCCTCGTATTCACACCATTTTGTCTACAGTTATATTCTGAGTTTTATATTTCATTACTAGATCTAGTGGACTAGCTGCACTTACAGGTGTTACTTCACAGCTCGCTTATAATTATTTGTGGAGTCCATAATGGCTTTTATCTATTGTTGTCATGATTTACATTTGGGTCATGCTTAATATTCTATAGGGTTTCATTAAAGAGCACCTGGAACTTGCTCCAAAAAATTGAGTAGAAGTTTTTTGAATTCTCAACATCTAGATGACCAATTTTGTGGAAAAATATACAATATATAAATGTTTCATTCCTGATTTCCTCCTTTGTCATTATACTCAATTACAGGAATCTTTGTGTACATTCTTATAAAACCTTCTATTCTTCATGTTCAGTTACAAAGTTCAGTGTTCATGAGCCCGTCCACTAAAGGTACCGTTACACTTAACGATTTACTAACGATCACGACCAGTGATACGACCTGGCCGTGATCGTTGGTAAGTCGTTGTGTGGTCGCTGGAGAGCTGTAACACAGACAGCTCTCCAGCGACCAACGATGCCGAAGTCCCCGGGTAACCAGGGTAAACATCGGGTTACTAAGCGCAGAGAATTAAAAAAACTTGTAAAAGTAAAAAAAAAAACACTACATACTTCCATTCCTGTCACGTCCCCGGCGACCGGTTCCCAGCACTGTGTAAGCGCTGGCCGGAAAGCAGAGCGGTGATGTCACCGCTGTGCTCTGCTTTACGGCCGGCCGGCGCTGACACTGGGGGACGCAGGGAAGCTGACGCTGAAGGACGTGACCGGAATGTAAGTATGTAGTGTTTTTTTTTTAACTTTTACAATGGTAACCAGGGTAAACATCGGGTTACTAAGCGCGGCCCTGCGCTTAGTAACCCGATGTTTATCCTGGTTACCATTGAAGACATCGCTGAATCGGCGTCACACACGCCGATTCAGCGATGTCAGCGGGTTATCCAGCTATGAAATAAAGTCCTGATTATTCCCCAGCGACCAACGATCTCCCAGCAGGGGCCTGATCGTTGGTCGCTGTCACGCATAACGATTTCGTTAACGATATCGTTCCTACGTCACAAAAAGCAACGATATTGTTAACGATATCGTTATGTGTGATGGTACCTTAAGTTTCAGGTGTATGTATGTGTATGATGATTGTCCACGTCTAATACTTACATTTGTCCAAGTCCAAATATATCCATCAATATTTAATACAGGCAAAACATGAAATATCACACTGTCCAAAAGCCTAGTCATTTCCTTGTCCTTTCCATAAGTTCTTATTGCCTGGTTAGGATGTAAAAAATTGAATATTTATATTCAATGTACATTATGTATAAAACCTAAAACAGGAACACAAGTGGTTCCTAAAGGGCTTTACAACTTCACTAAAACATGAAATAAACCACAAAGGAACAGCTTGGACAGGTGAGCAGTCACATGACTTCCACTGAGAGATGAGAAACTTTAGAGCTTCTATTTCTTAATTCAAAAACTTTTTGTCCCATTACCTCTGTTGCAAACCACTGACAGAATGCTGGAGAGATCCATTCCCGAGCATGGATTCCACATTCTAGGAAGACTCCTTTCTTGGCAGATTTATGATTTCCAATCTTTAAAAGGTGAAATGAATAACATAATTATAGTTTGATACCAATAAAGTAATATAAAGAAATAAAAAGTAAATATAAAGAAAGTGTTTTTCGTCATTAAGACAACTACTCTCCATGTTCCGTGTTCGGTAACATTGTATTATTAGGGTCTATATTACACGAAACATATGTACTAGAAGCTTTAGAGTCACTAAACTAATAATATTGCTGGCCACAAATACATACAGTTGTGCTGAAAAGTTTATATACCCTGTCAGAATTTTTGCTTTCTTGGCCTTTTTTTCAGAGATTATGAATGATAACACCAAACCTTTTTCTCCACTCATGGTTATTGGTTGGGTGAAGGCATTTATTGTCAAACTACTGTGTTTTCTTTTTTTTAATCACAATGACAACCCAAAATATCCAAATGACCCTGATCAATAGTTTACATCCTCTGGTGATTTTGGCCTGATAACATGCACAGAAGTTGATACAAATGAGTTTGACTGGCTACTAAAGGTGACATCCTCACCTGTTACCTAATTGCTTGTAATCAGTGTGTGTGCATAAAAGCTGAGTGAGTTTCTGGGATCCAGACAGACTATTGCATCTTTCATCCAGCCACAACTGGATTGTGAGTTATGGGGAAATCAAAAGGATTGTCAACGAATCTATGTGAAAAGGTAGTTGGACCATATAAAACAGAAAAAGGATACAAAAAGATATCCAAGCACCATATTTTTTCGGATTATAAGACGCACTCCCCTCCCCCAAAATTGGGGTGCAACTTATAATGCGAATGTACCTTACCGGTACTGTTGCTGCAGGCTGCAGGCTGGGATGCACGGGTGTCCGGCAATGCTAAGGGTGTCCGGCGCTGCTACTCACTGCTCTGTGGGTGTCTCCAGTGCCCGGCGACGCTGCGGCGGTGTCCAGCGGTGCTACTGCAGGTGTCTGGTGCTACTGCCTGGTGCTCTGCTGGTGTCTCCAGTGCTGCGGGTGAGTGGCCGGCACTGCCCAATGCTGCTGCGGTGGTCTCCGGTGCTCCATGATTTCCTGTGTGGTGGACGCTGGTAAAATGGCTGCTGGGGGAGCTGTGCATGCGCTGATGGAGATCTCGGCACCCAGACCTTGGGAGATGAGATTTCAGCTCTGAAATTTCATCTCCCGAGATCTCGGTGCCCAAATCTCCATCTGTGTATGTGCCACTCCCCCCCGGCGGCCATTGTACCGGAGTCCACTGCACAGGAAATCAAGGGACTGCTGGAGCTCTGGCCTTTCACAAAATGTCAGTAGAGCCCCGGCAGCACTGGAGATCGCTGCAGCAACATCGGGCAGCGCCATCCGGGCACCCGCAGCACCAGAGACATTAGCAGAGCACTGGTACAGCAGCTCCGGACACCCACAGTAGGACCGCCGGACACCCCGCAGCACCGCCAGGCAACGGAGACACTCGCAGAGCAATGAGCAGCAGCACCAGATACCAACAGCATTGCGGGAACACCCCTTCATCCCAGCCTGCAGCCTGCAGCATCACCCCACTCCTGCCTTTTCCAGCTGTGACCTGGGGTCCCCGCTTCACCGCAGCCACCACCCCCAATAAGCAATAAGATGCATGGATTATAAGAAGCACCACCATGTTATTAAAAATTTTTTTTTCCTGTTTTTCTCCTCAATATTTAGGGTGCGTCTTATAATCCGGAGCGTCTTATAAAGCGAAAAATACAGTAATTGATAATGCCAGTTAGCAGCATTTAAATATTATCAACAAATAGAAATCTGGGGCTCTGTAAAAACAAAACTATGGTCAGGAAGACCAACAAAAATTTCATCCACAACTGCCTGGGACATTTTGGAGACATGGCTGTACTCCTGGTACCACCACCAAATCATTGTAACGCCAAACTGTTAGTTTACCTGGAATGAAGGCTAGAGGGGTTTGGCTACTGTGCATTATGCCACCCCACACCATAATAAGTCAATATATTTTATTTATTTTTTTCCTTTTTTATCATGTCTTTAGCATGTAATTTCCAGAGTTTCATGACATTTCCTTCTTGGTGTTGCAATTTGAATGATGTGTATTGGGAGTAGAAAACCTTGCTAGTAGTAGCAATCTGGTTTGTAGCTATGGATTGCTCCACATTTCTTGCACTTTAGATATAAGTTCTGTGCACTTCTGACCAATATAAACAAAATAAAAATGTATGTGTAAGAAGACATTTGTTTTATTAAGTATCAGGAAAAAGCAGATTTGTACCTTCAGAACCAGCATGGGACGCCCTTCATATGAATTTCCAATCTGTACTATGGAAGCCAAGCTTGGGTAATTCAATGAGATGGAGTAAGCCCACATGACAATCTAATGTAACAAGCAAAATATATATTTAATTGCACATTCTTTTACTGACACTCAGATGACTTATCCATAGGTTTGAGATGTTTCTGACCTCTTTCCATTCACGGTAGCGAGTCGAGACCTTCTTGTTTTTACTTCCTTTGTTAAATTGATTCTCAATAGCTTTTTGTAAGTCATGAAATATGATCCTATAGGGAATTTTTCCAGAATGTAATTGAAATGGAAATATATCAGTACATTATGACATATATAAATTACTATTTATTTCTCTCTATATATATTATGGATGATCGTATTGATCTATTGATTATTGACTTCAAATTAAATTTCAAGAAATTAGCAGGTCCCCACAATTTCAAACAATTTGCTATTCAATTCACAAGGAACTGCCCCCCAAAAAGTCTAACACCATTTGACACACTATTGAAGAGTCACAGAGTGGACTGCCAGTGACAACTGTGGTCAAGTCGGCTTCCCTGTAATGCATTGCAGCTATCACATGACATGGTTTAGTGAAGCCATTCAGAGTGTACTATCATAGCCAGGTCAGAGCGCACAACTCATTCCACGCAGGGACCGAAAAAGGCTAACATTGGATTGTGTAATATTACTGCACTGCTTTTGTTGAAGCATATTGAAAATGAGAGTGGTAGTCAGTCTGGAAATAATAATCCAAAGATTAAAGTGAGCTATGAAGTTACTGTACCAACATATTTATGTGACTGTGATTTAATTGTTCTGTGATATTCTGCGATCATATATCAACTCAGTGCATAGTGTGACCACGGACCAACACATAATTGCTTAGTGTAGACCAACTAACAAACAACTGAGTTCAAATAATTAACCAGCTGCCTTCCCAACATGTTTCACCATTACTGGCATCTTCAGGGGATTGAGGCTGACTCATATGCACTGAGTTGATTAATGATCCCAAGGATCAAATTAAGGAGCAATTCACAATTGGTTTAGTGAAGAATGTATAGAGGATAGTGGAGAGTGACATACCAGCTCTGGCTTGTCAAGGTAATGAGGCTTATTCACCGTGCAATGCTCCTCTGGGAAATATAATATGCAAAGAGACAATTTGCATATTTCCCAGAGGAGCATTGCACGGCGAATAAGCCTCATTACCTTGACAAGACAGAGCTGGTATGTCACTCTCTATAAGGAGAAACATTGCCCCTTAGACCCCAGTCCAGAGCCTCTCATCTAGCCAAATTAGTTCTCATGCTTCGCACTGACGAGGGCCAACAGCCCGAAACACCGTGTCTGCAAATTGAGATACTGATTTGGCTTTTATCCTAAGTCATATTACACGACTCGTTAAAGGGTTGATTGTGACTTGTAGGATGGCTACTTCCAACAGGTGGCGCTATAGAGTTTAAGTCCTCTTTTTTTCTGAAGAGGCAATTTGCATATGGAGGATAGTGAGGATTATTAGATCAGTCAGCCTTTTGTTATATAGTGGGGGTAATTAGACCAGTCAGTCTCCTATCTTACCAAAGATATATTGGTAAAATGGAATCCATATAATTATATATACAGTTGTGCTCAAAAGATTACATACATCGGCCGAATTTTTGCTTTCCTGGCCATTTTTTTTAGAGAATATGAATGTTAACTCCAAAACATTTTCTCCACTCATGGTTAGTGTTTGGGTGAAGCTATTTATTGTCAAACTACTGTGTTTTCTCTTTTTAAATGATAATGACAACTCAAAACATCCAAATGACTCTGTTCAAAATTTTACATAACCTGGTGATTTTGGCCTGATAGCATGCACAGAAGTTGACCCAACTGGGTTTGAATGGCTACTAAAGGTGACATCCTCACCTGTGACGTGTGACAAATGCTGCCAGGGAAACTGTTCGGGATGCAAAGAAATACCCACAAATAACATCAGCTGAAATATTGGACTCTCTGAAAACTAGTGTGTGGCTATTTCAAGATGCACAATAAGGAGGCACTTGAAGAAAAATGGGCTGCAGTACTGTCAATCACTATACAACACAATGGGAAGCCAAGAAATATCTGGCTGGCAATGGCTGGGCAGCGGCAGTAGCACTATAGATAATTAGAATGCGATCAGAAATTTATATGAAACTTCCTGTTTATTGTGAAACCCCTCACTGACATGATGCTTATCAACCATTTATTGTCGAGGTTGATGCTTCAGAGATGGGGGCGGGACTGTTTTGTCTCAAAGGTTGTCGACTGGTAAATGGCATCCATGTGCCTTATTTTCTAAAAATTGTCGTCATTCGAAAGAAACTGTGATGTAGGCAATAGGGAACTTTTGGCCATTTGAGGAGTGGTGTTATTTTTTGGAAGGGGCAGATCACCCAGTCACAGTCACAAAAACGTGATGTACTTTGTATCTACTAAATGTCTTAAACTCTGGCAAGCTAGATGGTCTTTGGTTTTCACTAGGTTTAGTTATGTGGTCACTTACCATCCTGGGATTAAGAAAGTAAAAGCTGATGCTTTGTCTCAAAGTTTCCCTAGAGGTGGAAGTACTGATGATGCTGTCCCTATTGTACATAATGTGTGATCATCTCCACAGAGTGTTCTGAAATTGAGAGTGAGGTATTGTCCTTGGACCTTCATGGAAAATGTTTGTATCTTTACATCCGTGTCTTATAATTTTGGAGGCACATCATAACTCAGCTCTGGCTGGTTACCCAGGTAGTAAGGTGACCCTAGACCTTTCTTGTCATTTTTGGTGGTGAAGGTTGTGTAAGGATGAAGTTGACTTTGTGTCCTCCTGTTATGGCTGTGCAAGTTCCAAGACCCCACATACTCTTCCGTCTGGGGCTCTTTTACGATTATCCATTCCTGACCGACCATGGACTCATTTATCCATGGATTTAACTGCAGATCTTTCTTCATCCTCTGGTAAAACTGTTATCTTATTTGTGATGGATAGGTTTAGTAAAATGGTGCACTTTATTGCTTTACCTCCTCTGCCTAACAACAAGACACTGTCTCAAGTGTTTGTCACTGAGATCGTGAAGCTTCACGGGGTTACCTCCGATGTGGTGTCAGATTGGGGGACCCAATTTTTATCTAAATTTTGGAGGGCATTTTGTTCTCTTTTAGGGATGCATCTATCCATTTCTTTTGCGTTCTATCTGCAAACTAATTGCCAGACTGAACACCTAAACCAAAGTTTGGAGACTTACCTCTGATGTTTTGTGTCAGATAATCAGGAAGATTGGTCTTCTTTTCTACCACTGAGTCTGCATTAAACAATCGACATCCACTCCACTGCTAAGTCACCATTTTTTTGTGCATATAGCTTCCATCCACAATTCTGTGCCTTAAGTAAAAATCAGTCTTTGGGGGTTCCTGGGGAGGAGCAGTTTTCCTCTTCACTCTCATCGGTATGGGAAGGGAATAATTTAAAGATCATGGAGGGCAAATATAAACGTATGGCTGATAACAAACGATTGTCAAGTTCAGACCTGGGGGTGAATGATTTACCATGTCTGTCCACCAAAAATATTAAACTTAAAGTCCCTTCTTGGAAATTAGGTCCTAGGTTTATTGGTCCTTATAAAGTGGTTGCCGCAATCAACTGTGAGGCAGAGACTGGAGTTATTTGCGAGGGTCGCTATGTGTCCCCCAGGATGCGCTCAGAAGAGTATTAAATCCGCTGGAGTTCCTTGTGGTCACAGCAGGACGCCTGTGTGTCACAAGGCCAAATAAAAGTAAGCATGAACCTGGTCAAGTTATGTGGCCAAGGAATTGTTCAGGAAAACCCGGTATAGGCTTTTATTTTTGAAACGGACTGCAGGAAGGTAGTGGGTCTGGTCTGTTTCCACCAGGCCGGATCTTACAAGTGGCTCGTGGCAACATATTCCAGTTCAGAGAAAAAACCCTACAGTAAAGGTACCGTCACACTGAATGATATCATTAACGATATCGTTGCTTTTTGTGACATAGCAACGATATCGATAACGAAATCATTATGTGTGACAGCGACCAACGATCAGGCCCCTGCTGGGAGATCATTGGTCGCTGGGGAAAGTCCAGCACTTTATTTTGTCGCTGGTTCTCCCGCTGACATCGCTGAATTGGCGTGTGTGACGCCGATCCATCGATGTCTTCACTGGTAACCAGGGTAAATATCGGGTTACTAAGCACAGGGCCGCGCTTAGTAACCCGATGTTTACCCTGGTTACCGTTGTAAATGTAAAAAAACAAACACTACATACTTACATTCCCAGTGTCTGGTCATGTCCCCCGCCGTCAGCTTCCCGCACTTACTGGTGAGCGCCGGCCGGCCGTAAAGCACGCTGTGCAGCGGTGACATCACCGCTGTACTTTATGGTCGGCGCTCAGTCAGTGCGAGAAGCTGAAGGCGAGGGACATGACCAGACACCGGAATGTAAATATGTAGTGATTTTTTTTTTTACATTTACAACGGTAACCAGGGTAAACATCGGGTTACTAAGCGCGGCCCTATGCTTAGTAACCCGATGTTTACCCTGGTTACCCGGGGACCTCGGCATCGTTGGTCGCTGGAGAGCTGTCTGTGTGACAGCTCTCCAGCGACCAAACAGCGACACTGCAGCGATCGACATCGTTGTCGGTATCGCTGCAGCGTCGCTTAGTGTGACGGTACCTTAAGGGTTTGGGTGTGTCAGTTTGCAGTTTGCAACCTGTGGAGCTGACGGCTCTACAGAAGCTCCATCTATGTGAGGTAGCACAGAACTAACAGATCGAACTCCTGGCCCCCTGCAGCATGATACGGTAGTGCAGTTGGCCTCGGCAACCAGGCACATTTATGAACTGTCTTGTTTCCCGGCTGCAATCCAGAGGATACCGTGTGCTTTATACTGAGCGAGTTTGGACAATTAAAGATGTTTTGCTCTGAACTTTTCCTATGGTCACTGCTTATCACACTGACCCAACCCTGCTGAACAGCATATGGTTCGAGAATGCAGGCAGTGTGAACTGAGTCATACCCAAAAGCGTGCTGCATGTCAGTAAATAAGCCTTCAATGCTACAGCTCAAACCTGCTGACAGGATGGAGGAATTTCTGAAGCAGTTGGTCCTCACTCAGCAGCGGCAACATGAGCAGCACCAGCAGCAGCATTGGCAGTAGGAGCAGATGAATAACCTGTTAATGCAGCAGATCAAGGCTGTGCAAGAGGCGGCCCCAAAAGCAACCTCGATCTGTGCGGAGACACAGTATAAAGTCGGGTCAGTGCTGAAGAAGAAGATGGGTCCTGAGGATGACATGGAGGCCTTCCTCACCGTCTTTGAGCACACATCAGAGCAGGAGAGCTTGCCGCTGACCCAGGGCTGAAGTGGTGGCCCCCTTCATGACAGGAGATGCCCAGAAGGCCTACTTGGACCTCAGTCAGGATGATGCCCTGGACTAAGGGAAGCTGAAAGGTGAGATCCTTGCCCGACTGAAGGTTAATACTTATGTGAGGGCTCAACGAGTATTCCAGTGGACTTTTGTGGAGTCGCGTCCCACCTGGTCTCAGGCATGAGACTTGCTGCAGTTGGTTAAAAATTGGATCCAGGCAGGAGCCTGGGATACATCCATGACCCTCCAATGGGGCCAATACAGAATGTACCCATACTGAGGGGATATCCTGGAAGGAGAATGACAACAGACCCATGTCCCATAAATTGGCCCCAAGGTCCCCTTTTGTCGCAGTTATTAAGTGTTGGCAATGTCAAAGGCCCGGACATGTGGCCAACTGCCCCCTGACAGCGGAATCCATCGACTGCGGGTATACTCGCCGTGTGTCTATGCCAGTCTGCACTGCCACTACAGGCCCTGCTGGTAGCGAACCATAGCGGTGCAAGGTACTCGTTAATTGGACCAGGCGGACACTATCTTGGACTCGGGGAGCTTGGTGACTCTGGTACATGGGTCCCTGGTTACTGGGGACAACCCCAATGGATGGAAGGTGGGGGTGGTATGCATACATGGGGAACTCCGGGAGTACCCGACCTCAGAGGTTATGTTTTCCACCCCGTGTGGAGAGATAAGACATGTGGTGGGAGTGGTAAAGACTCTTCCATATGGGACTGTGTTAGGAAGAGACTTACCCCTGTTCTGGTCCCTGTGGGAGCCCAGAATTAAACCTCCCAGGGTATATGTTATTCAAGGCGCAGAATCTGAAGATCCTGAGTCAGGGATACCTGCCGTAGGGGTTGCCAACCTATGGACAGAGTATAGCCCCGCTAAGTTTCCCTTAGAGGTATTGGCAGGGGAGGTTGAGGAGACCCCACTGATCCCCAAGCTGGAAGTGTTCCCTGGTAACTTCAGGACAGGTCAGCTCCAGAATCCCACAGGAAAGAGTTATCGAGATAAATGGGGTGGATCAGCAACCAGGTGCAGAGATGGTGTTCTCACAGATGGCGATCAACCAGGAGTTACTATACAGGGTTGATAAAATCTGGGATGAGGTGGTAGAACAACTGGTAGTGCCCCAATTCTACCATCAGGCGGTGCTGCTCGACATGGCTCACACCCATGCTGGGAAGGCATTTTGGGGCCAAAAACACATAGGGATGCATACTGCAGTGTTTTTTTTGGCCTGGTGTCTACACTGAGGTTCAGAGGTAATGTGATACGTGTCCGGGGTGCCAACTAACCTCACTCACCACGAACTACCAAAGTCCATCGGTGCCTCTGCCCATTATAAAGGTACCTTTTGAGCTGATTGTGATGGATCTGGTTGGATCAATAGTAAAATCCGCCCAGGACCACCAACACATATTAATATTCGTAGACTATGCCACCGGTATACCTCAGCTAAACTTATCGCCTGGGAGTTGTTTGCCATGTTCTGTCACCTTGGGCTTCCAAACAATTGTGGATCAGAGGAATCCTTTCATGTCCAAGTTGACAAAGGAACTGTGCAAGCTTCTCAAGATAAAACAGTTGCGCACGTCGGTGTACCACTCTCGATCGTTTAAACAAAACCCTCAAATCCATGCTGAAGAAAGTAGTCTCAAAGGATGGAAGGGATTGGGACATATTGTTGCCCTACTTGATGCTTGCCATTCGTGAGGTACCACAGGCTTCCATAGGATTCTCACCCTTTGAGCTACTGAATGGCAGACATCCTAGGGGTCTGCTGAACGTAGCCAAAGAGACATGGGAGCAGGAACCTATGCCGCATAAGAGTGTCTTTTAGCACATGGTCAATATGCAGGACCGAATTGCAGCAGTCAGGCCTATTGTAAAAGAGTGTTTGATGGGTGCTCAGGCAGCGCAAGGCCAAGTATTTAACAAAAAGGCCACAGCCCGTTCCTTTAAAGCAGGAGATCAGGTGTTGGTTTTGGTGCTCACCACTGAAAACAAGTGGCAAGGGCCGTATGAAGTTTGGGAAAAAGTGGGGGAAGTAAACTATCGAGTTTACCAGCCAGAGAAAAGGAAACCCAAACAGTTATATCACGTAAATTTGTTGAAAGCGTGGAAGGACAGGGAGTGTATGCTTATGGAAGTGACTCCTGACATGTCATCTGGGGACCCTCCGATGTCAGTCCGGATAGAGGCCGAAGGAGAGGTAAAAATAGGAGACACCTTCTCGAAACAGCAGCAGCGAGAGGTGAGGAAATTAGTACAGGAGAATACCGATGTATTCTCAGGATTACCTAGTCGTACCTCAGTCATCCAGCATGACATTGTCACCGAGCCACACGTATTGAATGAGGTGTCAAAGTTCGACCTTTACCCAATGCACCAGGTGGATGAGGGGATCGAGTGACTGGGGCAGGCCCAGTACTTCACCATGCTTGACCTGACCAAGGGTTATTGGCAGGTGCCTCTTACAGAGTCGGCCAAGAAAAAGACCGCATTCATAACACCAGAGGGTCTTTACCACTATGTCATGCTGCCCTTTGGAGTACATGGGGCCCCTGCCACATTCAAGAGGCTGATGGATATAGTGCTGGAACATATCAGAAGTATGCGTCACAATACTTAGATGACATCATCATCTTTAGTTCGGAGTGGCAGACCCACTTTTCCCAGGTACAAGTGGTGGTGGATTCGCTCAGAGCCGTGAGCTTGACGGCGAATCCCAAATGTGCGATAGGGCTCAAGGAAGCCCAGTACTTGGGTTATGTGATTGACCATGGGGTGATTAAACCCCCAATAAATAAAATCAAGGCCATTCAGAACTGGCCCTGACCTGTTACCACCAAACAGGTAAGAGCATTTCTCGGGATAATTGGGTATTACCAGAGGTTTATACCCAATTTTTCAGGGAGAGCAACACCCCTGACCAATATCCTCAAGGGAAATAAGTTGGTCATGGTTCGGTGGAACTCCCAGGCGGAGGAGGCGTACCAATCCATGAAGGTGGCGCTGTGTGGACAGCCCATGCTCATTAGCCCCAACTGTCAGAAACACTTCATTTTATAGGCAGATGCCTCTAATGTGGGCCTAGGAGCAGTCCTGTCGAAGGAGGTGGATGGAGAGGATCATCCGGAAACTCACCCTGGCTGAGAAAAACTATAGCGTAGTGGAGAAGGAGTGCCTGGTCACTAAGTGGGCCTTGGAGTCCCTACGTTATTATTTTCTCGGTTGTCCATTTTGCTTGGTAACAGATCATTCACAGTTGGTCTGGATGAGGAATGCCAAGGAGAGAAATGTGCGGGTCACCCGTTGGTTCCTGTCTTTGCAAAATTTTAATTTTATCATGGTACACTGGACAGGGAAGCCACAGGGAAATGCAGATGTCTTGTCATGGGCCCCCTGTATGGTGACAAATGTTCACCCCCACAAGTTTGAACAGGGGGGTATGTGAGGTAGCGACTGATGTGATTTGCGAGGGTCGCTATGTGTCCCCCAGGATGCACTTAGAAGCGTATGAGATCCATGGGAGTGCCTTGTGGTCACAGTAGGACGCCTGTGAGTTACAAGGCAGAATAAAAGTAAGCATAAACCTGGTCAAGTTATGTGGCCAAGGTATTGTTCAGGAAAACCCGGTATGGGTTTCCTCCAGGCGAGTATGACCACATGGCCACAGATTCCAGTTTAGAAAAAAAAACCCTGCAGGAAGGGTTTGGGTGTGTTAGTTTAGAGCTTGCAACCTGTGGATCAGTCAGCACTGTAGAAGCTCCGTCTGTGTGGGGTAGCACAGAACCAGCAGAGCAAACCCTGGCACACCGCAGCATGATACGGTGATGCAATCGGCCTCGACAACCGGACACATTTATGAACTGTCTTGTTTCCCGGCTGCAATCCAGAGGATACCAGGTGCTGTACACTGAATGAGTTTGGAGAATTAAACACGTTTTGCTGTGAACTTTTCCTGTGGTCATTGTCTGTCACACTGACCCAGCCCTGCTGCACTACACAACCCTGTAGCTTTTCGTCGCAAGCTTCCCTCAGTTCTCCAGATCCATAATATTTTTCACAGGTCTTTGCTGAAAAAATTTGTTGCGTTTGTGGAACCATCATTTTCACCACCATCACCAATTATTGTTGATGGCAATGTAGAATTTCAGGTATCAAAAGTCACTGACTCCCGTATTGTTAGCCGCTCTGTACAGTACCTGGTACATTGGAAAGGATATGGGCTGGAGGAGAGGATGTTGGTGCTGGCATCTGAGGTTAATGCTGGTAGGTTGATACGGTCCTTTCATTTGTCCCATCCGGGTAACCTGGCTCAAGGGTCCTGGGGTCCCTTGTAGAAGGATGGGGGGGTTATGTCACGAGCGTGTCATGTCAACCTGGGAGATCTAACAGTTGAAGATTTCTGCATATTGTGAATCACAGATCTTCCATTTAGCCTGTGTGATTGATTCCCAAATTAAATGAATTTAGTTTTGTTTAGTGCTGAAGACTAATGTTGAGCATTCCGATACCGCAAGTATCGGGTATCGGCCGATATTTGCGGTATCGGAATTCCGATACTGAATTCCGATACTTCCCGCGTATCGGATACCGGAATCGGAAGTTCCCAGAATTCAAATTGAACGCAGCAGCCAATGAGGAATGAATGAAAGTGTGGGCACATCCTGTTTAGCATGGTGGGCATGTAAGTACTGGCAAGGCTTGGATTGGCTGCTGAAATGATGTCACTCTGCACTATAAAAAAGCGCTGCCGCCATTTTGCGCTCACTCTGCTGTGATTTCAGTTAGGGACAGGACGCTGTGTTCTAACTGAGGGCCAGTTGAGCTTGCTAATTGCTTTATTTTCCTTTCCAAAGGCTAATTTAGCAAAACGCTGTGTGTTCTTCACTGTTCACCTTGCTCTTGCCTTGCAGCGCTGTTTTAACAGCGTTCTGCAAGGTCTCTGTGTGTGTGTGTGTGTGCAGCTCACTCTGTAGTCTGTGTGCAGCCATATACCCGGTTGTATTCAGCTCAGGGGGGGTTCACACTGCCTCACACAGTTGTTCTTTTTTGCTCTTAGTGCAGCCTGCTGCACATTTTTTCTCAAATTTCCTATTAGTGTTTTTCCACCAGTCTCCAGCTCTATTGTGGAAAAACACTACATAGGATAACCTAGAGGGGGGTTTTTGGGCCTTGCAGCGCCGTTTACGGCTGTCTGCACGGTCTCCGTGTGAGCCCAGCTCGCCCTGTAGTCTGTGTGCAGCCATAGCCGGTTGGATTCAGCTCAGGGTTCGTTACTGGCTCATACCTTGAGAAAAATTTTCCTTTTTTTCAAATAGTGCAGCCTGTTTAAAATTTGAAAAAAAAAATTCCTATTAGTGTCTTTCCACTCGTATCCAGCTAAATAGTGGAAAAACACTATATAGGATAACCTAGAGGAGGGTTTTTTGGCCTTGCAGCGCCGTTTACGGCTGTCTGCACGGTCTCCGTGTGAGCCCAGCTCGCCCTGTAGTCTGTGTGCAGCCATAGCCGGTTGGATTCAGCTCAGGGTTCGTTACTGGCTCATACCTTGCGAAAAATTTTCCTTTTTTTTCAAATAGTGCAGCCTGTTTAAAATTTGAAAAAAAAAAATCCTATAAGTGTCTTTCCACTCGTATCCAGCTAAATAGTGGAAAAACACTATATAGGATAACCTAGAGGAGGGTTTTTTGGCCTTGCAGTGCCGTTTACGGCTGTCTGCACGGTCTCCGTGTGAGCCCAGCTCGCCCTGTAGTCTGTGTGCAGCCATAGCCGGTTGGATTCAGCTCAGGGTTCGTTACTGGCTCATACCTTGAGAAAAATTTTCCTTTTTTTGAAATAGTGCAGCCTGTTTAAAATTTGAAAAAAAAAAAATTCCTATTAGTGTCTTTCCACCAGTCTCCAGCTCAATTGTGGAAAAACACTACATAGGATAACCTAGAGGGTTTTTTTGGGGCCTTGCAGCGCCGTTTACGGCTGTCTGCACGGTCTCTGTGTGAGCGCAGCTCGCCCTGTAGTCTGTGTGCAGCCATAGCCGGTTGGATTCAGCTCAGGGTGCGTTACTGCCTCATACCTTGAAAAACAATTTCCTTTTTTTCAAATAGTGCAGCCAGTTTAAAATTTGAAAAAAAAAATTCCTATTAGTGTCTTTCCACTTGTATCCAGCTAAATAGTGGAAAAACACTATATAGGATAACCTAGAGGAGGGTTTTTTGGCCTTGCAGCGCCGTTTACGGCTGTCTGCACGGTCTCCGTGTGATTTAAACTAGCTCTGTAGCCCGATCTGCACCAAAAAAAAGGTTAAGTTCACCAAACACAACTTAACACTTGTGTAGGCCACATTTGAAAAATAATAAAGTTTAGTCCACAATTTACAACATTAGTGTTTCTTACACCTGTTAGGAGGAGCATTACAGGAATAAGCACACTAAGGCCTTAGTACTTTTCTGCTTATCTTTATCTGTCAACCAAGATGAAGAGGGCAGGGAGTAAGGCACGTGGGCGTGGGCGCGGAGCAGGGAGAGGAGCAGGGAGAGGACGTGGTGATTCTGTGCCTGCTGCGGGCGCCGGTGACTCGTCGTCACTCAGTTTCAGCAGGGAACAGTCCTTCATGCGCAGCTTTGTCGGAGAGCGCCGTGCACCGCTGCTGCGTGAAGACCAAATTGAAGCCGTTGTCGGGTGGATGGCAGCTAACGCCTCGGCATCGACTTCAGTTAGTGCCACATCCTCTCAGGCACAGAGCACTGGAGAGCAGCCATCTGTCTCTTCACCACCTGCCAAATTGGCCAGGCAGTCAGAGAGCCCAGGACAGGAGCCGTCTCTACTTCTGTTCTCTGAATCTCTTGGCTTGGAAACAGGGGGCCAGCCAAGCAGCATTGGAGAAATGGAAGAAGAGGCAGTGTGCAGTGATGCCCAACACCTTTTTCTCTCTGACTCTGAAGAGGCAGGTGGGCCAGTGCCTCCGGTGACCACAGCGCAGTACGCATCTGATGATGAAACTCAGGTGCCGCTTTCTCGTGCGTACTGTGCTGCTGAGACTACCCAGGAGGAGCAGTTGGTGGCAGAGGGTAGTGGAGATGATGAGGTCCTTGACCCATCGTGGCGTGAGGAACAGGAAGGTGGTGGGAGCAGCTCAGAGGAAGAGCTTCCTCTTACGGGCCAAAGAGGGAGAGGGAGGGGGAAGACTGCGGAGCCTGTAGCCTCCACTTTGGCACCCGTTAGGAGCCTGTCTCTTTCCAAAGCCAAAAAGGGCGCTCCCAAGACTTGCAGTGCCTGGTCCTTTTTTGACACAGTTGCAGATGACATTTGTTTTGTCAAATGCAAGCTGTGTCATCATAAAGTAAAAAGAGGGAAAAATGTCAGCAACCTCAATACCACAAATATGTGGAAACATGTGCGGACCAGGCACGCGGTGGAGTTACAGAAACACACTGAAGATGTAGGCCAACCAACAGCGGCAGCTACCACCTCTTCAGCTCGTGTTGCCTCTTCCTCCAGCTCACGCACAGCTGGTTTGGCTTCCTCCCAGAGACCTTGTGTAATTCCACCCACAGCACCACCTTCCCAGTCATCCTCACACTCCCAGTCTACTCTACAGCCATCGGTAGTACAGGCATGGGAGAAAAGGCGGGCATTCTCGGCCAACCACCCCCGAGCACAGGCTCTGAATGCAGGCATTGCCAAACTGTTGTCCCTGGAAATGCTCTCGTTCAGGCTGGTGGAGACTGACAGCTTCCGTGACTTGATGGCATTGGCAGTCCCACAGTACAAGGTGCCCAGCCGCTTTTACTTCAGCAGGCAGGCTGTCCCTGCCCTGCACAGGCATGTTGAGGCAAACATAAAACATGCGCTACTGAACGCCGTCAGTAGCAAGGTCCACCTCACCACCGATGCGTGGACCAGTCAGCATGGACAGGGGCGATATGTTTCCCTCACTGCCCATTGGGTTAATGTTGTTGAGCCAGGTACAGATCGTGCGAGTGGCGCAGGACGTGTCCTGCCCACTCCAAGGATTGCAGGAATCCAGTCTGTACGCATCGACTCCTCCTCTTACACCAGTTCCTCTGATTCCTCTCTGCAGGATCCGTCACAGTCCACCCCCACATGGACCCGTGAACGTTTACCTATGACCGACATGAGCACAGCCGTGGCCAAACGTCAGCAGGCCGTCTTGAAACTAGTTTCATTGGGGCATCGAAGCCACACAGCGCAGGAGCTCTGGAATGCCATAAAGCAGGAGAGCGATGTGTGGTTACTGCCAGCGAATCTCCAGCCAGGCATGGTAGTGTGTGACAATGGCCGAAATCTGGTGGCAGCTTTGGCCCTTGGCAACCTCACTCACATCCCATGTCTGGCACATGTGCTCAATTTGGTTGTGCAGAGTTTTCTGAGGGACTATCCGGATCTTGATGCCCTGCTGCACAAGGTCCGCCTAGAGTGTGCTCACTTGCGGCGTTCCAGCTTGGCCAGATCCCGCATTGCTGCTCTGCAGCGCCGATTCCGCCTTCCGGAACACCGCATCATATGTGACCTACCTACTCGGTGGAATTCCACGTTACATATGTTGGAGCGGTTGTGTGAGCAGCAGCAAGCAGTTATGGAGTACCAGCTGCATCAGGCGCAAAGAAGTCGCAGTCAGCGCCGATCAGACTTCACAACCACAGAGTGGGCCACTATGAAGGACGTCTGCCAGGTTTTGCGTCCTTTTGATTATTCCACGCGGATGGCAAGTGCAGATGATGCACTAGTCAGCATGACTGTCCCCCTTATCTGCCTGCTTCAGCAAACTTTGCAAGGGTTAAGGGATGATGTGGTGGAAGAGGTGGAGGATGAGGAGTCACCTTTTCCATCAGCTTCTGGAGAGTCAGCGCCACGTGGTTCCTCACAAAGGGGTACGCAGGGGCCAATTTGTGAGGAGGATGAGGAGGAGTCAATGGAGGAGGAAGAGCTCCGTCCAGAGGAGGGAGCGACACAATTGTCCAGTCAGTGGTCAGTGTGTACAGCGAGGGTGGGGTGATGACGAGCGGGCAGAGATCATGTCTCAAGCAGGGGACAGCGTTTCTGGGCCAGTTGGCACTCTGCAGCACATGGTGGATTTCATGCTGCAGTGCCTGAGAAACGACCGCCGCATCGACCACATTCTCAACATGCCTGATTATTGGGTGTTCACCCTCCTCGATCCTCGCTACCGGGACAACGTCCAAAACCTCATCCCTGCGTTGACCCGGGAGCGTAAATTGCGGGAGTACCACGACACACTGGTGAATTCCATCATCTTCTCCTGTCCAACTGAGAGGAGTGCTGCTAGTGCTTTACAAAGCAGCTCAGTGCGTCGAGGCAGTGGGGGAGGCTCTGCCCAAAGAGGGAGCAGAAGCAGTGCCTCTGCCCAAGGCAAGCCCAGTATGGCACAACTCTGGCACACTTTTGTGTGCCCGCCCCAAATGTCTACACCATCACCGGCGGCTCCAGTCAGCAGGAGGCAACGGTTCCGTCAGATGGTGACAGACTACATGGCTTGCCCTCTTACTGTACTCCCAGACGGCTCTTCCCCGTTCAAGTTTTGGGTCTCTAAGCTGGATACATGGCCAGAGCTAAGCCAGTATGCATTGGAGGTGCTGGCTTGCCCTGCGGCTAGTGTCTTATCGGAACGTGTCTTTAGTGCCGCAGGTGGTGTACTAACAGACCGTCGCATGCGACTATCCTCCGATAACGTTGACCGGCTTACTTTCCTGAAAATGAACCAGGCCTGGATCTCGCAGGAATTTGCCACTCCTCTGCCTGATTAAGTAATTGGGTGTCATCCAGGTCTCCTGCTGTGTTCATCTTTCTACCACCTGAACTGCTATTCCTGGGCTCCAACACCGCCAGTTGCGGCTCAGAAGTGCAGGCTGCACAGTAAAAACATACGACCCAGTGTTATTGGGTTTCAGTAACGTCAGCTGATCCCCAGCTGTGTAGCCGGCAATGTGTCCTGCGACCGCCACGCTGGCACAACAACCTAAATGTAAGGGAACCTGTCCCCCCCCCCTGTCGTTTGTTACTGAAAGAGCCATCTTGTGCAGCAGTAATGCTGCACAAGGAAAAGGTAGCTCTTTTTTTTTAGCTCTTTGCACACGCAGAACTTAACACTTATAAAATGTGTTCACTGATACCGTTATACCGTCCCGGAGCTGGGACTTTCCTTCGTAATGTGACGCAGCACAGCCGTCATTCCTACCCCCTTGGTGTCATGCGCTGCCTCCTCAGCGTTGTTTTAAGCTGTCACGGAGCCTGCGCTGTTCTGTTATCCCTTGGGCATGCCCTATTTGCGCTGCCTGTCTTCTGACATAATTTGGTGTCAGGCTGGCTGCGCCTGTGCGGCCGCGGTGCCCGAGATCCCGCCTCGCAGTGTCTTCTGATTGAGTCACACTGCGGGCCTGGGATCCATGGGCATGCGCAGTGCATATCTTCCCCTCGGGCTCTCGCTCATTTCCCTCCGCCTTCTTTAGACTGTGCGCCGTCAGCTGATCCCTAGCATGCCACGGCCGTGACACCGCACAGTCTGAAGAAGAGGGAAGGAGGGGAGTGAGAGTCGAGGTTATGCACTGTGCATGCCCATGGTTCCAAGGCCCGCAGTGGGATTACGTTAGATGAGACTGCGAGGTGGGATCTGGAGCAGCTTGGACGCACAGGCACTGACAGCCTGACACCAAATTATGTCAGAAGACAGGCAGCGCTAATTGGGCATGGCCAAGGGCTAACAGAACAGCGCAGGCTCCGTGACAGCTTAAAACAACGCTGAGGAGGCAGCGCACGGCATCAAGGGGATAGGAATGACAGCTGTGCTGTGTCCCATTACGAAGGAAATTCGCACCTCCGGAACGGTTTAACGGTATAAAGGGACACATTTTTAGTGTTTACTTCGGTGTTTGCAAGGAGCATAATTAAAAGAGCAACCTTTTCGTTTTGCATCCTTAGTGCTGCACAACATGGCTCTTTCAGCTACAAACGTCTTGGGGGGGGGGTTAAAGGTTTCCTTTCAACTTGCTCCAATCAGGCTTCGGCCTACACTCTGTTCCTCTGCTCCTCCTGCTGTCCCTGGGCTCTAACACCGCCAGTTGGTGCCTGGAAGTGCTGTGTGCACAGTCAACAGTCGCTCCTCTGTTATTGGGGTTCAGTAACGTCAGCTGATCCCCAGCTGTGTGTGCGGCAATACCTCCAATCTGCTCCTCCTGCTGTCCCTGGGCTCTAACACCGCCAGTTGGTGCCTGGAAGTGCTGTGTGCACAGTCAACAGTCGCTCCTCTGTTATTGGGGTTCAGTAACGTCAGCTGATCCCCAGCTGTGTGTGCGGCAATACCTCCAATCTGCTCCTCCTGCTGTCCCTGGGCTCTAACACCGCCAGTTGGTGCCTGGAAGTGCTGTGTGCACAGTCAACAGTCGCTCCTCTGTTATTGGGGTTCAGTAACGTCAGCTGATCCCCAGCTGTGTATCCGGCAACGTGTCATGCGACCGCCACGCTGGCACAACTAAAATGTAAGGGGACCTGTCCCCCCCCCCCCCCTAGGCGTTTGTTACTGAAAGAGCCACCATGTGCAGCACTAATACTGCACAAGGGAAAGGTCGCTCTTGAAATTATGCTCCTTGCAAACGCTGAACTACACACTCATGTAATGTGTCCCCTCACACCGTCCAACCGTCCCGGAGGTGGGACTTTCCTTTGTAATGTGACGCAGCACAGCCGTCATTGCTACCCCCTTGGCACCGTGCGCTGCCTCCTTAGCGTTGTTTGATTCCGTCATGGACCCTGCGCTGTTATGTTATCCCTTGGCCATGCACAGTTTGCGCTGCCCGTCCTCTGACATCATTTGTTGTCGTCCTGGCTGCGCCTGTGCGTCCACGCTGCCCGAAATCACACCTCGCAGTGTCGTCTAATGTGATCCCACAGTGGGCCTGGTATCCATGGCCATGCGCAGTGCATATACTAGCCTCTCACTCCCCTTCTTCACGCTTCTTCAGACTAGGCGGCGTCAGCTGATCCCTAATAGCATGCCACGGCCGTGACGCCGCACAGTCTGAAGAAGCAGG
Organism: Ranitomeya imitator; assembly: GCF_032444005.1. NCBI lineage: Eukaryota > Metazoa > Chordata > Amphibia > Anura > Dendrobatidae > Ranitomeya > Ranitomeya imitator. Next base: position 544,373,738 of record NC_091286.1, on the reverse strand, counting down.
AAGGAGGTGAGTGAGAGGCGATGATATGCACTGCGCATGCCCATGGATCCCTGGCCCGCAGTGGGACTACATTAGATGACACTGCAAGGTTGGATCTCGGGCAGCTTGGACGCACAGGCACTGCCAGCCTGACACCTACATGATGTCAGAAGACGGGCACCGCTAACTGTGCATGGCCAAGGGATAACATTACAGCGCGGGCTCCGTGACAGAACCAAACAACGTTGAGGAGGTGGCGCCCGGCACCAAGGGGGTTGGAATGACGGCTGTGCTGTGTCACATTACAAAGGAAAGTCCCACTTCCGGGATGGTTTGACGGTGTGAGGGGACACATTATATGAGTGTGTACTTCAGCGTTTGCAAGGAGCATAATTTTCGGAGCCACCATTTTCCATGTGCAGTATTACTGCTGTACAAGATGGCTCTTTCAGCAACAAATGCCTGGGGGGGGGGGGGGGGGGGTTAAAGGTTCCCTTTCAACTTGCTCCACTGCAGGCTTCGGCCTACACTCTGCTCCTCTTTGATTCCCTGGGTTTCAACACTGTCAGTTGCCACCTGGAAGTGTTGTCTACACAGAAAAAACACTAGGTGATGTGTCAGTGGGGTTCAGCACCGCCAGCTGTTCCCCTGCTGTGTAGTCGGCAACGTGTCCAGCACAAGCCACGCTGGCACAACAGAACAAAAGCTGCCACCAGTGCAGGCTTCGGCCTACACTCTGCTCCTCTCCTCCTCCTGCTGACCCTGGGCTCAAACACCGCTAGTTTTTGCCCGGAAGTGCTAGCTGCACAGAGAAAAACACCAGCCAATGTGTTAGTGGGGTTCAGCAACGCCAGCTGTTCCCCTGCTGTGTAGCCGGCAACGTGACCTGCAAACGCCATGCAGGCACAGGAACTGAAATTAAAAGGGAACCTGGCCCCACCCCCCCAGGTGTTTCTATGTATAACAGCCACCTAGTACAGCAGTACTGCTGCATTTGTACAAGGTGGCTGACTTTTTCTCCTTGCCCACGTGGAACTCAACACGTACAAAATGTGTCTCATTGAGACCATTCCACTGTCCCTGAGGTGTGACTTTCCTTTGTAATGATACGCAGCACCCCCCTTGGTAGCGTTTCCCGTCTTTTGTCATCATGGTTAGCTGGCTGCGCCTGTGCATCCGCCCTGCTAGAAACAACGCCCCTCGTTGTCATATTTATTTTGTCAGCGAGGGTGTGGTTTATGGGCACGAGCAGCGCATATGTTCGCCTGTCTTAACTCATCTCCTTCCGCCTTCTTCAGACTGTGCGGCCTCCTGGCCGTGGTAGGCGATAAGGGATCAGCTGAGGCCGCCCAGTCTGGAGCAGGTGTAAGGACATGTGTAAGCGGCAAACCTATTTACTGCACAAGGCCACGAATCCCAGCCACGCAGTGTGATTTTTTGAAAACACACTGTGGGTCTGGGATTCATGTCCATCGCTAACCGCAACGGCCGACATGAAATGAGGTCAGAAGACAGGAAGCGCTCACAGCGCATGGCCAAGGGATCACAATAGCGCAGACTCCTGTACAGCAAATAACAACGCTCAGGAATCTGCGCCCAGTACCTAGGTGCAAATTTTGACACCTGTGCTGCGTCTCGTTAAAAAGACAAGTCACGCCTCCACAACTGTTTGACAGTATAATGGGCTAAATAGTGTACGTGTTTTAGTCAGCGTGTGCAAGGAGCAAAACAAATAGAGCAACCTTTTACTTGTGCAGCATTAATGCTGCACAAGGTGTGGCTCTTGTACCTTGCAACACCTGAGGGGGGTTAAAGGTAACCTTTGAAATTGGTTCAACTAGGCTTCGGCCTACACTCTGCTCCTCTACTCCTCCTGCTGACCCTGGGCTCAAACACCGCTAGTTTTTGCCCGGAAATGCTAGCTGCACAGAGAAAAACACCAGCCAATGTGTTAGTGGGGTTCAGCACCGCCAGCTGTTCCCCTGCTGTGTAGTCGGCAACGTGTCCAGCACAAGCCACGCTGGCACAACAGAACAAAAGCTGCCACCAGTGCAGGCTTCGGCCTACACTTTGCTCCTCTCCTCCTCCTGCTGACCCTGGGCTCTAACACCGCTAGTTTTTGCCCGGACATGCAATCTGCACAGAGAAAAACACCAGTCAATGTGTCAGTGGGGTTCAGCAACGCCAGCTGTTCCCCTGCTGTGTAGCTTGCAACGTGACCTGCAAACGCCATGCAGGCACATGAACTGAAATTGAAGGGAGCCTGCCCCCTACCCACAGGTGTTTCTATGTATATCAGCCACCTTGTACAGCAGTACTGCTGCATTTGTACAAGGTGGCTGACTTTTTCTCCTTGCCCACGTGGAACTCAACACGTACAAAATGTGTCTCATTAGAGACCATTACAATGTCCCTGAGGTGTGACTTTCCTTTGTAATGACACGCAGCACCACCCTTGTTAGCGCTGCCCGTCTTTTGACATCATTGGTTAGCTGGCTGCGCCTGTGCGTCTCCCCTGCTCGAAACAACGCCCCTCGGTGTCTTATTTTTTTGGACAGCGAGGGTGTGATTGATGGGCATGTGCAGTGCATATGTTTGCCTGTGTTCACTCATCTCCTTCCGCCTTCTTCAGACTGGGTGTCCTCATGGCCGCGGCAGGCGATAAGGGATCAGATGAGGCCGCCCAGTCTGAAGCAGGTGTAAGGACATGTGTGAGCGGCAAACATATTTAGTGCACCAGGGCACGAATCCCAGCACCGCAGTGTGATTTTTTAAAAACACACTGTGAGTCTGGGATTCATGTCCATCGCTAACCGCAACGGCCAACATGAAATGAGGTCATAAGACAGGAAGCGCTCACAGCGCATGGCCAAAGGATCACAAGAGCGCAGACTCCTGTACAGCAACTAACAACGCTCAGGAAGCTGCGCCCATGCAAAAAGGTGTTGTTTTCGACACCTGTGCTGCTTTTCTTTAAAAAGACAAGTCACGCCTCCACTACTGATTAACAGTATAATGGGCTAAATAGTCTACGTGTTGCATTCAGCTTGTGCAAGTAGAAAAATTAATAGAGCAACCTTTTACTTGTGCAGCATTAATGCTGCAGAAGGAGTGGCTCTTGTACTTTGTAACACCTGAGGGGGGGTTAAAGGTAACCTTTGAAATTGGTTCAACTAGGCTTCGGCCTACACTCTGCTCCTCTCCTCCTCCTGCTGACCCTGGGCTCTAACAACGCTAGTTTTTGCCCGGAAATGCTAGCTGCACAGAGAAAAACACCAGCCAATGTGTTAGTGGGGTTCAGCACCGCCAGCTGTTCCCCCGCTGTGTAGCCGGCATCGTGTCCAGCACAAGCCACGCTGGCACAACCGACCAAAAGCTGCCACCAGTGCAGGCTTCGGCCTACACTTTGCTCCTCTCCTCCTCCTCCTGCTGACCCTGGGCTCAAACACCGCTAGTTTTTGCCCGGAAATGCTAGCTGCACAGAGAAAAACACCAGCCAATGTGTTAGTGGGGTTCAGCACCGCCAGCTGTTCCTCTGCTGTGTAGTCAGCATCGTGTCCAGCACAAGCCACGCTGGCACAACTGACCAAAAGCTGCCACCAGTGCAGGCTTCGGCCTACACTTTGCTCCTCTCCTCCTCCTGCTGACCCTGGGCTAAAACAACGCCAGTTTCTGCCCGGACATGCTAGCTGCACAGAGAAAAACACCAGCCAATGTGTTAGTGGGGTTCAGCACCGCCAGCTGTTCCCCTGCTGTGTAGCTGGCAACGTTTCCTGCAAACGCCACGCAGGAACATGAACTGAAATTGAAGGGAGCCTGCCCCCCACCCCCCCAGGTGTTTCTATGTATAACAGCCACCTTGTACAGCAGTACTGCTGCATTTGTACAAGGTGGCTGACTTTTTCTCCTTGCACACGTGGAACTCAACAAGTACAAAATGTGTCTCATTACAGACCATTACAATGTCCCTGAGGTGTGACTTTCCTTTTTAATGACACGCAGCACCCCCATTGTTAGCGCTGCCCGTCTCCTGACATCATTGGTTGGCTGGCTGTGCCTGTGCGTCCCCCCTGCCCGACACAACGCCCCCCGTTGTCTCATATATTTTGACTGCGAGGGTGTGATTGATGGGCACGAGCAGTGCATATGTTCCCCTGTTTTCACTCCCCTCCTTCCGCCTTCTTCTGACTGTGCGGTCTCATGGCCGCGGCATGCGATAAGGGATCAGCTGAGGCCGCCCAGTCTGAAGCAGGTGTAAGGACATGTGTGAGCGGCGAACATATTTACTGCACAAGGCCACGAATCCCAGCACCGCAGTGTGACTTTAGGAAAAGCCACTGTGGGTCTGGGATTTATGGCCATCGTTAACCGCACCGGCCAACATGAAATGAGGTCATGAGACGGCCTGCACTAACAGGGTATTGCCAAGGGATAACACAAGAGCGCAGTTTCCTGTACTGCAAATAACAACGGTAAGGAATCTGCGCACAGCACCTAGGTGTAAATTTGTACACCTGTGCTGCGTCTCCTTAAAAAGACTAGTAGTCACGCCTCCACTACTGTTTGACAGTATAATGGGCTAAATAGTGTACGTGTTTAATTCAGCGTGTGCAAGGAGCAAAATTAAATAGAGCAACCTTTGACTTGTGCATCATTAATGCTGTTCAAGGTGTGGCTCTTGTACCTTGCAACACCTGAGGGGGGGGTTAAAGGTAACCTTTGAAATTGGTTCAACTAGGCTTCGGCCTACACTCTGCTCCTCTACTCCTCCTGCTGACCCTGGGCTCAAACACCGCTAGTTTTTGCCCGGAAATGCTAGCTGCACAGAGAAAAACACCAGCCAATGTGTTAGTGGGGTTCAGCACCGCCAGCTGTTCCCCTGCTGTGTAGTCGGCAACGTGTCCAGCACAAGCCACGCTGGCACAACAGAACAAAAGCTGCCACCAGTGCAGGCTTCGGCCTACACTTTGCTCCTCTCCTCCTCCTGCTGACCCTGGGCTCAAACAACGCCAGTTTCTGCCCGGACATGCTAGCTGCACAGAGAAAAACACCAGCCAATGTGTTAGTGGGGTTCAGCACCGCCAGCTGTTCCTCTGCTGTGTAGTCGGCATCGTGTCCAGCACAAGCCACGCTGGCACAACTGACCAAAAGCTGCCACCAGTGCAGGCTTCGGCCTACACTTTGCTCCTCTCCTCCTCCTCCTGCTGACCCTGGGCTCAAACAACGCCAGTTTCTGCCCGGACATGCTAGCTGCACAGAGAAAAACACCAGCCAATGTGTTAGTGGGGTTCAGCACCGCCAGCTGTTCCCCCGCTGTGTAGCCGGCATCGTGTCCAGCACAAGCCACGCTGGCACAACCGACCAAAAGCTGCCACCAGTGCAGGCTTCGGCCTACACTTTGCTCCTCTCCTCCTCCTCCTGCTGACCCTGGGCTCTAACACCGCTAGTTTTTGCCCGGACATGCAATCTGCACAGAGAAAAACACCAGTCAATGTGTCAGTGGGGTTCAGCAACGCCAGCTGTTCCCCTGCTGTGTAGCTTGCAACGTGACCTGCAAACGCCACGCAGGCACATGAACTGAAATTGAAGGGAGCCTGCCCCCCACCCACAGGTGTTTCTATGTATAACAGCCACCTTGTACAGCAGTACTGCTGCATTTGTACAAGGTGGCTGACTTTTTCTCCTTGCCCACGTGGAACTCAACACGTACAAAATGTGTCTCATTAGAGACCATTACAATGTCCCTGAGGTGTGACTTTCCTTTGTAATGACACGCAGCACCACCCTTGTTAGCGCTGCCCGTCTTTTGACATCATTGGTTGGCTACTTGCGCCTGTTCGTCCGCCCTGCCTGAATAAAATGCTCCTCGTTGTCTTAATTATTTTGACTGCGAGGGTGTGATTGATGGGCACGAGCAGTGCATATCTTCGCCTGTCTTAACTCATCTCCTTCCGCCTTCTTCAGACTATGCAGCCTCATGGCCACGGCATGCGAGAAGGGATCAGCAGAGGCCGCCCAGTCTGAAGCAGGTGTAAGGACGTGTGTGAGCGGCCAAAATATTTACTGCTCAAGGCCACGAATCCCAGCACCGCAGTGTGGCTTTATGAAAAGACACTGTGGGTCTGAGATTTATGGCCATCGTTAACCGCACCGGCCAACATGAAATGATGTCATAAGATGGGCAGCGCTAACAGGGCATTGCCAAGAGATAACACAAGAGCGCAGACTCCTGTACAGCAAATAACAACGCTCAGGAAGCTGCGCCAAGCACCAAGGCGTTATTTTGGACACCTGTGCTGCGTCTCATCAAAAAACCAAGTCACGCATCCACTACAGTTTGACTGTAGAATGGGGTAAATTGTGTATGTCTTTCATTCAGCGTGTGCAAGTAGACAAATTAATAGAGCAACCTTTCACTTGTGCAGCATTAATACTGCACAAGGTGTGTCTCTTGTACTTTGTAACACCTGAGGGGGGGGTTAAAGGTTTCCTTTGAAATTGGTTCAACTAGGCTTCGGCCTACACTCTGCTCCTCTCCTCCTCCTCCTGCTTCAACACGGGCTCTAACATCGCTAGTTTTTGCCCGCAAGTGCTAGCTGCACAGAGAAAAACACACGCCATTGTGTTAGTGGGGTTCAGCAACGCCAGCTGTTCCCCCAGTGTGTAGCCGGCAAAGTGTCCTGCAAACGCAACGCAGACACAAAGCTGCCTCCAGTGCAGGCTTCGGCCTACACTCATCTCCCCCTGCTTACCCTTTGCTCCAACACCGCTAGTTGGGGCTCTAGGAAGACAATCTTTAATAGGCAAGGCAACGCATCTGGGTTCCAGCACCGCCAGCTGGTTCTCGGCAGTGTTCTTGTCACAGGTACTCCCTCGTGCCAAGCCTGGTTTCAGCACCGTCAGCTGTTTCCGGGTTGTGTCAACTTCACTGAGACGCCTATGCTTGCCCCGTCGTGGTGCGGTCGAGTTAGCCAACTCCAGGGTGCCTCCAGTTTAGGAGCTTCCTATGTGGGCTGCGTGAACTGGTAGTCAAGGCTGGTTCTGTAGTGCCAGTAGGCCCAGCTCCCCCTGTAGGACTGTTGGGGTTCGGTAACTGCGGCTGCCTCGTGGCCTAGCTGTTCTCTCCTCTCCTGTGGGCCTTGGGGTCCACCACCTGGTTCCAGCACCGTCAGCTGGTTCCGGGCCGAGCCTTTGGCTTAGGTGCCTCCTCCTGGGTATCCAAGTTCCGCCAACGCCAGGCGGTCCTTGGTAGTGCTTTTAAGCGCGGGCACCTACAGCTTAGTAATCGGGTTCCAGCACCGTCAGCTAGTCCTCGGTCGTGCCATTGGCTCTTGCACACTGGGGCAACGCATCCGGGTTCCAGCACCGCCAGCTGGTTCTCGGCAGTGTTCTTGTCACAGGTACTCCCTCGTGCCAAGCCTGGTTTCAGCACCGTCAGCTGTTTCCGGGTTGTGTCAAGCTCACTGAGACACCTATGCTTGCCTCGTCGTGGTGCGGTCGGGTTAGCCAACTCCAGGGTGCCTCCAGTTAAGGAGCTTCCTATGTGGGCTGCGTGAACTGGTAGTCAAGGCTGGTTCTGTAGTGCCAGTAGGCCCAGCTCCCCCTGTAGGACTGTTGGGGTTCGGTAACTGCGGCTGCCTCGCGGCCTAGCTGTTCTCTCCTCTCCTGTGGGCCTTGGGGTCCACCACCTGGTTCCAGCACCGTCAGCTGTTTCCGGGCCGAGCCTTTGGCTTAGGTGCCTCCTCCTGGGTATCCGAGTTCCGCCAACGCCAGGCGGTCCTTGGTAGTGCTTTTAAGCGCGGGCACCTACAGCTTAGTAACCGGGTTCCAGCACCGTCAGCTGGTCCTCGGTCGTGCCATTGGCTCTTGCACACTGGGGCAACGCATCCGGGTTCCAGCACCGCCAGCTGGTTCTCGGCAGTGTTCTTGTCACAGGTACTCCCTCGTGCCAAGCCTGGTTTCAGCACCGTCAGCTGTTTCCGGGTTGTGTCAACTTCACTGAGACGCCTATGCTTGCCCCGTCGTGGTGCGGTCGGGTTAGCCAACTCCAGGGTGCCTCCAGTTTAGGAGCTTCCTATGTGGGCTGCGTGAACTGGTAGTCAAGGCTGGTTCTGTAGTGCCAGTAGGCCCAGCTCCCCCTGTAGGACTGTTGGGGTTCGGTAACTGCGGCTGCCTCGCGGCCTAGCTGTTCTCTCCTCTCCTGTGGGCCTTGGGGTCCACCACCTGGTTCCAGCACCGTCAGCTGGTTCCGGGCCGAGCCTTTGGCTTAGGTGCCTCCTCCTGGGTATCCGAGTTCCGCCAACGCCAGGCGGTCCTTGGTAGTGCTTTTAAGCGTGGGCACCTACAGCTTAGTAACCGGGTTCCAGCACCGTCAGCTGGTCCTCGGTCGTGCCATTGGCTCTTGCACACTGGGGCAACGCATCCGGGTTCCAGCACCGCCAGCTGGTTCTCGGCAGTGTTCTTGTCACAGGTACTCCCTCGTGCCAAGCCTGGTTTCAGCACCGTCAGCTGTTTCCGGGTTGTGTCAACTTCACTGAGACGCCTATGCTTGCCCCGTCGTGGTGCGGTCGAGTTAGCCAACTCCAGGGTGCCTCCAGTTTAGGAGCTTCCTATGTGGGCTGCGTGAACTGGTAGTCAAGGCTGGTTCTGTAGTGCCAGTAGGCCCAGCTCCCCCTGTAGGACTGTTGGGGTTCGGTAACTGCGGCTGCCTCGCGGCCTAGCTGTTCTCTCCTCTCCTGTGGGCCTTGGGGTCCACCACCTGGTTCCAGCACCGTCAGCTGGTTCCGGGCCGAGCCTTTGGCTTAGGTGCCTCCTCCTGGGTATCCGAGTTCCGCCAACGCCAGGCGGTCCTTGGTAGTGCTTTTAAGCGCGGGCACCTACAGCTTAGTAACCGGGTTCCAGCACCGTCAGCTAGTCCTCGGTCGTGCCATTGGCTCTTGCACACTGGGGCAACGCATCCGGGTTCCAGCACCGCCAGCTGGTTCTCGGCAGTGTTCTTGTCACAGGTACTCCCTCGTGCCAAGCCTGGTTTCAGCACCGTCAGCTGTTTCCGGGTTGTGTCAAGCTCACTGAGACACCTATGCTTGCCTCGTCGTGGTGCGGTCGGGTTAGCCAACTCCAGGGTGCCTCCAGTTTAGGAGCTTCCTATGTGGGCTGCGTGAACTGGTAGTCAAGGCTGGTTCTGTAGTGCCAGTAGGCCCAGCTCCCCCTGTAGGACTGTTGGGGTTCGGTAACTGCGGCTGCCTCGCGGCCTAGCTGTTCTCTCCTCTCCTGTGGGCCTTGGGGTCCACCACCTGGTTCCAGCACCGTCAGCTGGTTCCGGGCCGAGCCTTTGGCTTAGGTGCCTCCTCCTGGGTATCCGAGTTCCGCCAACGCCAGGCGGTCCATGGTAGTGCTTTTAAGCGCGGGCACCTACAGCTTAGTAACCGGGTTCCAGCACCGTCAGCTAGTCCTCGGTCGTGCCATTGGCTCTTGCACACTGGGGCAACGCATCCGGGTTCCAGCACCGCCAGCTGGTTCTCGGCAGTGTTCTTGTCACAGGTACTCCCTCGTGCCAAGCCTGGTTTCAGCACCGTCAGCTGTTTCCGGGTTGTGTCAAGCTCACTGAGACACCTATGCTTGCCTCGTCGTGGTGCGGTCGGGTTAGCCAACTCCAGGGTGCCTCCAGTTTAGGAGCTTCCTATGTGGGCTGCGTGAACTGGTAGTCAAGGCTGGTTCTGTAGTGCCAGTAGGCCCAGCTCCCCCTGTAGGACTGTTGGGGTTCGGTAACTGCGGCTGCCTCGCGGCCTAGCTGTTCTCTCCTCTCCTGTGGGCCTTCGGGTCCACCACCTGGTTCCAGCACCGTCAGCTGGTTCTCGGCAGTGTCTTTTGCTCTTGTACCTTCTGCTCCCCATCCTGGTTCCAGTACCGTCAGCTGGTTCCGGGCAGAGCCTTTGGCTTAGGTGCCTCCTTCTGGGTATCCAAGTTCCACCAACGTCAGGTGGTCCTTGGTAGTGCTTTCAGGCACGGGTACCTCCTGCTTAGTAACCGGGTTCCAGTAACGTCAGCTGGTCCTTGGTAGTTCCATTGGCTCTTGGACCTTCGGCTACCCATCCGGGTTCCAGTACCGTCAGCTGGTTCTCGGCAGTGTCTTTTGCTCTTGTACCTTCTGCTCCCCATCCTGGTTCCAGTAACGTCAGCTGGTTCCGGGCAGAGCCTTTGGCTTAGGTGCCTCCTTCTGGGTATCCGAGTTCCGCCAACGTCAGGCGGTCCTTGGTAGTGCTTTTTAGCACGGGTACCTCCTGCTTAGTAACCGGGTTCCAGTAACGTCAGCTGGTCCTCGGTAGTTCCATAGGCTCTTGAACCTTCGGGTAGCCATCCGAGTTCCAGTTCCATCAGCTGGTTCTTGGCATTTTCTCAGCCTTCTTGTACCTTCTGCTACATTTCCAAGTTGAAGACCCTAACGTCGACGACCCGGAAGACCACCCCGATGACGACGACCCGGAAGACCACCCCGATGACGACGACGACGACGGCGGAGACGACGACGGCGGAGACGACGACGGCTGAGACGACGATGGCGGAGATGACGACACTGGAGACGACGACCCTGGAGACGACAACATGGAAGACCGAGAAGCAGAAGAACAAGAGGCTGCAGAACAAAGAGCAGAAGAACATTAAGCATAAGACTTAATATCAGAGCAAAAGATATTATCTAAATTATATGCAGAAGAAGACTAAGCAGTGTATGGGGGTGAGTCCGTTCCTCCTCGTGGTGCCCCTGGATAAAGCCTGATGCTGCAGGCCAAACTGAACGCGGACAAATGTAACTTTTGTGACTGGCAGAACGGAAGGTGTAATCTTCCAACTTTTATAGATAACAACTACGGGAATGCCTGTCACAAATGAGAATATGATGAAGAAGTAGAATAGGAAGAATAATAACAGTGGAATAAAAAGAATATGTAGAATAGGAAGAATAATAATAGTTGAAGAAAATGAATATGAAGAATGTAATAAAAAAAAAAAATAGGTAGAAGATGAAGAAGAAGATGAATAAGGTGAAGAAGTTGATGTCAAAGATGCTGATGATGATGAAGATGAAAGTGTGGGAAAAGGAAAAAAAAGAAGGGGAAGGTCGTGGAATAGTGAAACATCAATATCTGACAAAATAAAAAAAATTTACATAGTCAATATCTTTTTCAATCCGAACGTCTTTAAAAAAAAAAAAAATCATGCTATTCTATTTGATTGGACTAATCCTCATTGCCTTTAATGTCTCCGCCACCTCCCCCATACATCCTACATTATTCTTAGTTGTTTTCCTTCATGTAGAATGAACCTACAAGGAAAGAAAGGGTTTATTTTAATTCCGATATTTTGGTCCCATTGACTTGCATTGGGATCGGGTATCGGTATCGGCGATATCCGATATTTTTTGAATATCGGCCGATCCAAACCGATACCGATACTTTCCGATATCGGAAGGTATCGCTCAACACTACTGAAGACCCTTTCTTTAGTGGTCTGAAAAGTGTAGCTCCATTTTCAGCTGCTTCTGATCAGGTTGTTACCCTATAAAACCTGACCAAACCTTCTCTGTCCTGCCGATGAAAGCTCTGATTCCAAGCTCTTTGGAGACACTGTGTTGAATAAAAATTAGTTGCTGCTATTGGAGATTCATCTTCCTGTGCTGCGTGCTTAAACTAAGTGGAGAGAAGTTGTTGTGGAGGTGTTCTGTAGTACGTGTGTGTTTATCTCTTGGTCCCTGTTGCTGTTTAGATCATTACTCCCTGTCCCTATCCTCCTCCCTATTGTTGATTGGTGCTTTGTAATCCCGCTCAAACCACTTATTAGCAGCTTTCTGAGTACAAAATGTATTGACAGAAAGCTGTCAATCAGTGGTGGGGGCGTTGTTGAAACAGGAGGCAGTAGACAACTATTTCTGTGGTCATGATCTCCTGCTGATAAAACGCTGATGCATTGAAATAGCAAAACACAAGTTTGTAACTGACACATCGTTGGAATCAGGTTGTCTGTCCCTACAGCTCAGATTACATAGCAAAAAGGCATGTTTACCTTTCTACGAATAGGCCTCATAGTTTTAACCCCTTCATGACCCAGCCTATTTTGACCTTAATGACCTGGCCATTTTTTGCAATTCTGACCAGTGTCCCTTTATGAGGTAATAACTCAGGAACGCTTCAACGGATCCTAGCGGTTCTGAGATTGTTTTTTCGTGACATATTGGGCTTCATGTTAGTGGTAAATTTAGGTCAATAAATTCTGCGTTTATTTGTGATAAAAACGGAAATTTGGCGAAAATTTTGAAAATTTCGCAATTTTCACATTTTGAATTTTTATTCTGTTAAACCAGAGAGTTATGTGACACAAAATAGTTAATAAATAACATTTCCCACATGTATACTTTACACCAGCACAATTTTGGAAACAACATTTTTTTTTGCTAGGAAGTTATAAGAGTTAAAATTTGACCAGCGATTTCTCATTTTTACAACGAAATTTACAAAACCATTTTTTTTAGGGACCACCTCACATTTGAAGTCAGTTTGAGGGGTCTATATGGATGAAAATACCCAAAAGTGACACCATTCTAAAAAATGCACCCCTCAAGGTGCTCAAAACCACATTCAAGAAGTTTTTTAACCCTTCAGGTGCTTCACAGCAGCAGAAGCAACATGGAAGGAAAAAATGAACATTTAACTTTTTAGTCACAAAAATTATCTTTTAGCAACATTTTTTTTATTTTCCCAATGGTACAAGGAGAAACTGAACCACGAAAGTTGTTGTCCAATTTGTCCTGAGTACGCTGATACCTCATATGTGGGGGTAAACCAATGTTTGGGCGCACGGCAGGGCTTGGAAGGGAAGGAGCGCCATTTGACTTTTTGAATGAAAAATTGGCTCCACTCTTTAGCGGACACCATGTCACGTTTGGAGAGCCCCCGTGTGCCTAAAAATTGGAGCTCCCCCACACGTGACCCCATTTTGGAAACTAGACGCCCCAAGGAACTTATCTAGATGCATAGTGAGAACTTTGAACCCCCGGGGGCTTCACAAATTGATCCGTAAAAATGAAAAAGTACTTTTTTTTCACAAAAAAATTCTTTTAGCCTCAATTTTTTTCATTTTCACATGGGCAACAGGATAAAATGGATCCTAAAATTTGTTGGGCAATTTCTCATGAGTACACCGATACCTCACATGTGGAGGTAAACCACTGTTTGGGCACATGGTAAGGTTCGGAAGGGAAGGAGCGCCATTTGACTCTTTGAATGAAAAATTATCTCCATCGTTAGCGGACACCATGTCGTGTTTGGAGAGCCCCCGTGTGCCTAAACATTGGAGCTCCCCCACAAATGACCCCATTTTGGAAACTAGACCCCCCAAGGAACTTATCTAGATGCATATTGAGCACTTTAAACCCTCAGGTGCTTCACAAATTGATCTGTAAAAATGAAAAAGTACTTTTTTTTTTCACAAAAAAATTCTTTTCGCCTCAGTTTTTCATTTTCACATGGGCAATAGGATAAAATGAATCCTAAAATTTGTTGGGCAATTTCTCCCGAGTACGCCGATACCTCATATGTGGGGGTAAACCACTGTTTGGGCACACGGCAGGGCTCGGAAGGGAAGGCGCGCCATTTGACTTTTTGAATGGAAAATTAGCTCCAATTCTTAGCGGACACCATGTCGCGTTTAGAGAGCCCCTGTGTGCCTATGCATTGGAGCTCCCCCACAAGTGACCCCATTTTGGAAACTAGACCCCCCAAGGAACTTATCTAGATGCATATTGAGCACTTTAAACCCCCAGGTGCTTCACAGAAGTTTATAATGCAGAGCCATGAAAATAAAAAATAATTTTTCTTTCCTCAAAAATGATTTTTAGCCTGGAATTTCCTATTTTGCCAAGGGTAATAGGAGAAATTGGACCACAAATGTTGTTGTCCAGTTTGTCCTGAGTACGCTGATACCCCATATGTGGGGGTAAACCACTGTTTGGGCGCACGGCAGGGCTCGGAAGGGAAGGCACGCCAATTGGCTTTTTAAATGGAAAATTAGCTCCAATCATTAGCGGACACCATGTCACGTTTGGAGAGCCCCTGTGTGCCTAAACATTGGAGATCCCCCACATATGACCCCATTTTGGAAACTAGACCCCCAAAGGAACTAATCTAGATGTGTGGTGAGGACTTTGAACTTCCAAGTGCTTCACAGAAGTTTATAACGCAGAGCCATGAAAATAAAATAAAAATTTTATTTTCTCTAAAATGATCTTTTAGCCTGCAATTTATTATTTTCCCAAGGGTAACAGGAGAAATTTGACCCCAAAAGTTGTTGTACAGTTTCTCCTGAGTACGCTGATACCCCATATGTGGGGGTAAACCACAGTTTGGGCACATGTCGGGGCTCGGAAGTCAAGTAGTGACATTTTGAAATGCAGACTTTGATGGAATGCTCTGCGGGCGTTACGTTGCGTTTGCAGAGCCCCTGATGTGGCTAAACAGTAGAAACCCCCCACAAGTGACCCCATTTTAGAAACTAGACCCCGAAAGGAACTTATCTAGATGTGAGGTGAGCACTTTGAACCCCCAAGTGCTTCACAGAAGTTTATAACACAGAGCAGTGAAAATAATAAATACGTTTTCTTTCCTCAAAAATAATTTTTAGCCCAGAATTTTTTATTTTCCCAAGGGTTACAGGAGAAATTGGACCCCAAAAGTTGTTGTCCAGTTTCTCCTGAGTACGCTGATACCCCATATGTGGGGGTAAACCACTGTTTGGGCACACGTCGGGGCTCAGAAGGGAAGTAGTGACTTTTGAAATGCAGACTTTGATGGAATGGTCTGCGGGCGTCACGTTGCGTTTGCAGAGCCCCTGGTGTGCCTAAACAGTAGAAACCCCCCACAAGTGACCCCATTTTGGAAACTAGACCCCCCAAGGAACTTATCTAGATAGGTGGTGAGCACTTTGAACCCCCAAGTGCTTCACAGACGTTTACAACGCAGAGCCGTGAAAATAAAAAATCATTTTTCTTTCCTCAAAAATGATGTTTTAGCAAGCAATTTTTTATTTTCTCAAGGGTAACAGGAGAAATTGGACCCCAGTAATTGTTGCCCAGTTTGTCCTGAGTACGCTGATACCCCATATGTGGGGGTAAACCACTGTTTGGGCACATGTCGGGGCTCGGAAGTCAAGTAGTGACGTTTTGAAATGCAGACTTTGATGGAATGGTCTGCGGGCGTCACGTTGCGTTTGCAGAGCCCCTGGTGTGCCTAAACAGTAGAAACCCCCCACAAGTGACCCCATTTTGGAAACTAGACCCCCCAAGGAACTTATCTAGATAGGTGGTGAGCACTTTGAACCCCCAAGTGCTTCACAGACGTTTACAACGCAGAGCCGTGAAAATAAAAAATCATTTTTCTTTCCTCAAAAATGATGTTTTAGCAAGCAATTTTTTATTTTCTCAAGGGTAACAGGAGAAATTGGACCCCAGTAATTGTTGCCCAGTTTGTCCTGAGTACGCTGATACCCCATATGTGGGGGTAAACCACTGTTTGGGCACATGTCGGGGCTCGGAAGTCAAGTAGTGACGTTTTGAAATGCAGACTTTGATGGAATGGTCTGCGGGCGTCACGTTGCGTTTGCAGAGCCCCTGGTGTGCCTAAACAGTAGAAACCCCCCACAAGTGACCCCATTTTGGAAACTAGACCCCCCAAGGAACTTATCTAGATATGTGGTGAGCACTTTGAACCCCCAAGTGCTTCACAGACGTTTACAACGCAGAGCCGTGAAAATAAAAAATCATTTTACTTTCCTCAAAAATGATGTTTTAGCAAGCAATTTTTTATTTTCTCAAGGGTAACAGGAGAAATTGGACCCCAGTAATTGTTGCCCAGTTTGTCCTGAGTACACTGATACCCCATATGTGGGGGTAAACCACTGTTTGGGCACACGTCGGGGCTCGGAAGGGAAGGAGCACCATTTGACTTTTTGAATACGAGATTGGCTGGAATCAATGGTGGTGCCATGTTGCGTTTGGAGACCCCCTGATGTGCCTAAACAGTGGAAACCCCTCAATTCTTACGCCAACACACCCCTAACCCTTATCCCAACTGTAGCCGTAACCCTAACCACAACCCTAACCGCAACACACCCCTAACCACAACCCTAACCCCAACACACCCCTAACCCTAACCACAACCCTAATTCCAACCCAACCCTAACCCTAAGGCTATGTACCCACGTTGCGGATTCGTGTGAGATTTTTCCGCACCATTTTTGAAAAATCCGCGGGTAAAAGGCACTGCGTTTTACCTGCGGATTTCACCTGCGGATTCCTATTGAGGAATAGGTGTAAAACGCTGCGGAATCCGCACAAAGAATTGACATGCTGCGGAAAATACAACGCAGCGTTTCCGTGCGGTATTTCCGCACCATGGGCACAGCGGATTTGGTTTTCCATAGGTTTACATGGTACTGTAAACCTGATGGAACAATCCGCTGCGGATCCGCAGCCAAATCCGCACCGTGTGCACATAGCCTAATTCTAAAGGTATGTGCACACGCTTTGGAAAACGCTGCGGATCCGCAGCAGTTTCCCATGAGTTTACATTTCAATGTAAACCTATGGGAAACAAAAATCGCTGTACACATGCTGCGGAAAAACTGCACGGAAACGCAGCGGTTTACATTCCGCAGCATGTCACTTCTTTCTGCGGATTCCACAGCGGTTTTACAACTGCTCCAATAGAAAATCGCAGTTGTAAAACCGCAGTGAAATGCGCAGGAAAACCGCGGTAAATCTGCCATAAATCCGCAGCGGTTTAGCACTGCGGATTTATCAAATCCGCTGCAGAAAAATCCGCAGAGGACCAGAATACGTGTGCACATACCGAAACCCTAACCCTAACCCTAACCCTAACCCTACCCCTACCCCTACCCCTAACCCTACCCCTAACCCTACCCCTACCCCTAACCCTAACCCTACCCCTACCCCTAACCCTACCCCTAACCCTAACCCTAACCCTAACCCTAACCCTAGTTCTAACTCCAACCTTAGTGAAAAAAAAAAAAATTCTTTATTTTATTATTGTCCCTATCTATGGGGGACAAATGGGGGGGGTCATTTACTGTTTTTTTATTTTGACCACTGTGATAGATTATATCACAGTGATCAAAATTCACATTGGAACGAATCTGCCGGCCGGCAGATTCGGCGGGCGCACTGCGCATGCGCCCGCCATTTTGGAACATGGCGGCGCTCGGGGAAGAAGACTGACGGACCCCGCCAGGATCGGTAAGTATAAGGGGGGGAGATCAGGGCACAGGGGGGGGAGATCAGGGCACGGGGGGGCGTCGGAGCACGGGGGGGGAGGGATCGGAGCATGGGGGAGAGTGATCGGTGTGCGGGCGGGTGGATCGGTGTGCGGGGGGGGGGATCGGTGTGCAGGGGGGGTGGTTCGGAGCACGGGGGGGGATCGGAGTGCGGGGGGGTTTGATTGGAGCACGGGGGGGTGTGATTGGAGCACGGGGGAGCGGACAGGAGGACGGGGGAGCGGAGCACAGGACGGAGGGGAGCGGGCCACAGATCGGGGGGCTGGGGGGGCGATCGGAGGGGTGGGGTGGGGGCACATTAGTATTTCCAGCCATGGCCGATGATATTGCAGCATCGGCCATGGCTGGATTGTAATATTTCACCATTTTTTTAGGTGAAATATTACAAATCGCTCTGATTGGCAGTTTCACTTTCAACAGCCAATCAGAGCGATCGTAGCCACGAGGGGGTGAAGCCACCCCCCCTGGGCTAAACTACCACTCCCCCTGTCCCTGCAGATCGGGTGAAATGGGAGTTAACCCTTTCACCCGATCTGCAGGGACGCGATCTTTCTGTGACACAGCATATGCGTCACAGGTCGGATTGGCACCGACTTTCATGACGCATACGCTGTGTCACAGGTCGGGAAGGGGTTAAGGAGTCTGTATGACAGGGCTTACTTTTTTGGACTATTAATTCAGTTCGGTTTCACACATTAGTTTTTTGGGTATATATGCTAACCATCATTTTTTGGATAGACAATGGACCCATTACAATAAATGTGCTTTTCCATTTTTATTTTCTGACCGATTGTTTTCAAAAAATGAACGTAGACATATTCCACTTTGATCCGTGTTCTGGATAAAACCCACCAATGTAAGTCAATAGCTCTATAAAATCAAATGGATAGCACCTGAATGCCATCTGTGTGCTGTCTGTATTCTACAGCTTAATGGGTTTGGAAAACTAAGATTTTTTTGCTCCATATGGGACAAAATTAGATCAGAAAGAATAAAGATGTATAAACTTTATATGTAGAAATGTAAACTGTAGCAACAATTTAAACAATAAATTGGTTAATTTTAATTGATTGCACACAATATGAAAAATATTATTAAAAGGGTCAATGAAGAAATGTTCTTTAGCCAGTTATGGTTTTGTCATAAATCACAGAGCAGAAAGCTACAATAAATGAAGCAGAGCCCGATGACCATTATTTAGAATTATAATTAACTGGCACTAACTGTGGTTAGTTGTAACAAATAATAATGATTATATTGCGCATAAAAACATTTCACACCATACATGCAACACAAATTATCTAAATGATTACTCAAGTATTGATAGTATTTTATTTTCAACTCATTCAAGAGCCTTTTGATAAACAACATTCTTGTTTTTTCCTTCCGATGCAAAGATGAACAAATTTTTGGCAATTCCAACTCTTGAACAGGCCACGTAAAGTTGACCATGAGAAAAGCATGGAGATTGCAAATCGATCCCTACTACTTTCAAGGACTGTCCCCGAGCCTTGTTAATGGACATTGCAAATGCCAGACAAACTGGAAACTGGAGGCATTTAAAATCAAAAGGCAAATCAGATGGAATGAGTGGAATTTTTGGAGTGTGTGTTACTGTCTGCTGAGCTGTGTATCTAATCCAATCCTGTGTGATACTGTCTGCTGAGCTGTGTATCTAATCCTTTCCTGTGTGTTACTGTTTGCTGAGCTGTGTATCTAATCCTATCCTGTGTGTTACTGTCTGCTGAGCTGTGTATCTAATGTATCTAGTCCTGTTCTGTGTGTTACTGTCTTCTGAGCTGTGTATCTAATCCAATCCTGTGTGATACTGTCTGCTGAGCTGTGCATCTAATCCAATCCTGTGTGATACTGTCTGCTGAGCTGTGCATCTAATCCAATCCTGTGTGACACTGTCTGCTGAGCTGTGTATCTAATCCTATCCTGTGTGTTACTGTTTGCTGAGCTGTGTATCTAATCCTATCCTGTGTGTTACTGTTTGCTGAGCTGTGTATCTAATCCTATCCTGTGTGATACTGACAGCTGAGCCATGTATCGAATCCTATCTTGTGCGATACTGTCTGCTTACCTATGTATCTAGTCCTATTCTGTGTGTTACCATCCGCTGAGCTGTGCATCTAATCCTATCCTGTGTGTTACTGTCTGCTGACCTGTGTATCTAATCCTATCCTGTGAGTTACTGCCTGCTGAGCCGTGTATGTAATCCTATCCTGTGTGATAGTCTGCTGGGCTGTGTATCTAATCCTATCCTGCGTTATACAGTCTGCTGAGCTGTGTATCTAATCCTATCCTGTGAGTTACTGCCTGCTGAGCTGTGTATCTAATCCTATCCTGTGTGATACTTACTGCTGAGCTGTGTATCTAATCCTATCCTGTGTGATACTATCTGCTGAGCCGTGCATCTAATCCTATCCTGTGTGATACCGTCTGCTGAGCTGTGTATCTATGTGTAGAGTGAGTGTAGCTACGTGGAGTGGGCGTGGCTTGATACACAAACACACACGCGCACACAGACATACACACACACACACACACACATTTTTATATATATACAGTACTTACTTGTACTTGATTCTCTCTTTTTCCAGGAGCTCTGCAATCACTTTAGATTGTTCTACATCAGCATGAAAATAAACATTAGATTTTGGGGTAACATGATGACTATATTTGGGTTTCCAGAAGTCAAGCTGTAAAAGTTAAGATAACAAAAAAACCATTATTTGAAGTACGGCTAAGGGTACGTTCACACTAGCGTTGCGCCGCCCTGCGTCGGCGACGCAACGCGTGACGCATCGAAAAACGCGCTTTTGACCAAAATCGGACGCACAGAAAATGCAACTTGTAGCGTTTTCGTGCGTCCGACGCCAGCGTCGGAAACGACGCACACGGCGAATAACGCAAACAAAAAGACGCACGCGTCCCCTATGTTAAACATAGGGGCGCGTCGCCGCTGCGTCGCCGCTGCGTCGCCGACGCAACAGCGGCGCAACGCTAATGTGAACTTAGCCTAATAGTTTCCACAGGTATGAACAGGTTCACAGATTAAACTAGCAGCATCTAGGATTCTAGGGATCTGTTCAGGGCCGGCTCCAGGTTTTTGAGGGCCCCGGGCGAAAGAGTCTCAGTGGGCCCCCCCCTTTAACACATACCCCGATTCATGATCGCATATAAACACAGCCATATAGTATATAACACTGCCCACGTAGTATATAGCAGCCCACGTAGTATATAGCAGCCCACGTAGCATATAGCAGCCCATGTAGTATATAGCACAGCCCACGTAGTATATAGCAGCGCAGCCCACGTAGTATATAGCAGCGCAGCCCACGTAGTATATAGCAGCGCAGCCCACGTAGTATATAGCAGCGCAGCCCACGTAGTATATAGCAGCGCAGCCCACGTAGTATATAGCAGCGCCACTCACTCAGGAACTGGTAGGACTAGGAGCTCCTCCTGAATCTGCCTCATAACTTCAGCAGCACTGCAGCCAGCCAGGGGCGGAGAGCAGAGCAGAGAACGTGCTCTCTCCACCCACAAACAATTTCACACTGGCTGCCTTCTCTTAACCCCTATGTGTGCCTGCCTGGCTGCACTGACTGAGTGAGAAGATGCTTGTGTCAGAGGTGGCACATAGGGGTTAAGAGAACGCAGCCAGTGTGACTTTGTGGGCGGAGAGAGCATTTTATCTCCTGCTCTGCTCTCCCAGCTGTATCTATGACAGCATGAGTGGGCCCCCCTCTCTCCCCAGGGCCCCGGCATTTGCCCAGGTGCGCCGGGTGCTGACGCCGGCCCTGGATCTGTTCACACAAGACACAATTATTGAAGAATGCTTTCTGACATAAAATCCACTTCAATCTCCATTCAAATAAATGGGAAGGATTCAGAAGTTTCTGCAACAAATATGCTGCTTGTGAATAAACTAAGGGATCAATATCTCATCAATCCCTGTATTAACTCCTTAAGGTACCTTCACACTAAACGACGCTGCAGCGATCCAGACAACGATCCGGATCGCTGCAGCGTCGCTGTTTGGTCGCTGGAGAGCTGTCACACAGACAGCTCTCCAGCGACCAGCGATGCCGGTAACCAGGGTAAACATCGGGTTA
This sequence comes from Ranitomeya imitator, assembly GCF_032444005.1. Taxonomy (NCBI): domain Eukaryota; kingdom Metazoa; phylum Chordata; class Amphibia; order Anura; family Dendrobatidae; genus Ranitomeya; species Ranitomeya imitator. The sequence continues at coordinate 544,352,295 of NC_091286.1, read as the reverse complement.
CTAAGCGCAGGGCCGCGCTTAGTAACCCGATGTTTACCCTGGTTACTATCCTAAAAGTAAAAAAAACAAACGCTTCATACTTACCTTCCGCTGTCTGTCCCCGGCGCTGTGCTTCTCTGTACTGGCTGTGAGCACAGCGGCCGGAAAGCAGAACGGTGACGTCACCGCTCTGCTTTCCGGCCGCTGTGCTCACAGTGAGTGCAGGAAAGCAGAGCGCAGGAGGACAGACAGCGGAAGGTAAGTATGAAGCGTTTGTTTTTTTTACTTTTAGGATGGTATCCAGGGTAAACATCGGGTTACTAAGCGCGGCCCTGCGCTTAGTAACCCGATGTTTACCCTGGTTACCAGCGAAGACATCGCTGAATCGGCGTCACACACGCCGATTCAGCGATGTCAGCGGGAGAGCCAGCGACCAAAGAAAGTTCTGGCCTTCTAGCCCCGACCAACGACATCACAGCAGGATTCTTATCGCTGCTGTGTGTCAAACTGAACGATATCGCTAGCCAGGACGCTGCAACGTCACGGATCACTAGCGATATCGTTTAGTGTGAAGGTACCTTTAGATGTTGAGGTCAAAAGCACCACTGATAAGACAGATGGAGGGGGCTTCCTCCATCAACTCATCACCGAGACCCAAACAAGCTGATATGTTACCATGACATTGGCAAGCCTTACTGTGGCTTCTATAGCTCCCATCTTAGATCTCCTATTAGAGCCTCATTTAACCCCTTAACGACAAGGGGGGTTTTTGGTTTTGGATTTTCATTTTTTGCTCCCCTTCTTCCTAGAGCCATAGCTTTTTTACTTTTTGGTCAAAATGGCCATGTGAGGGCTTGCTTTTTGCAGGATGAGTTGTACTTTTGAACATCACCATTGGTTTTACCATGTCATGTAACAGAAAACAGGAAAAAAAAATTCCATGTGCAGTGAAATTGCAAGAAAAGTGCAATCCCACACTTGTTTTCTGTTCCCAGGGTCCGTCACTCAATGACGGCACATCGCTAGGGCACGCCCATTGTGGGCGAGCGCTAGCGATGTGTCCGACATTGAACTCAATGGCGGCATTAACGGACTGTGTTACACCGCGTTATGCCACGGTGTAACGTAGTCTGTCTAATGGACGCCAGTAATGTAATGTGAACCCAGCCTAAGGCGAGGAGAGGAGGAAGGGTTTGTCTTTATGTAAAGTCTTCTCTAAAGTCCACTTTAAGGGAGGATATTAACAAAGGGAATGAGGATGTGGAGTCCATATGGGTCGAAATACATGGAGGGAAAAATAGTAACAAAATTCTCATTGGGGTCTGTTACAAACCCCCAACTATAACAGAAATCATGGAAAGTCTACTACTAAGGCAGATAGATGGCAAATAGGAGAAAAAGGAGTACCAGGTGATAATTTTACTAAAAAACAGTATAAATCTTTATTATATTTATTTCCCCTTACAAAGATGCGTTTGTGCCAGCAAAACGCGCGTCGGGGCTGACATCCGTCCTTGGGGTGACCACCTCTCTATCTCACAGACCTGAGTAAGCTTGTCCCCTTGCACTTTTTAGGCATTATCTTGTGTTATGTGTGTTTAATTAATATGGGGGTGTCCTTTTCCCGTGGTCTTGTTTTTGCATCATGACTATATCTCTCTTCTCTCTTCACACAGGTACAACTTCCCACCTCTGCTTGCTGTCTGATCTCTTGCAATAGACTCTAATAATACAACTTCCCACCTCTGCTTGCTGTCTGATCTCCTGCAATAGACTCTAATGGTACAACGTCCCTCCTCTGCTTGCTGTCTGCTGTCTGTCATCTGCCGCTTTACCATCTAGAAACATATTTTAATGTGCCTGCTACTTCATTGGTATAATTCATTTGGTGCATTGTACTTAATACTCACTGTTGCATATCCATGACTGGGATCAATGTAGATCTTATCTGGTGGAAGGTGTTAAAATAGATATGGCCAGGCTGAATGTCTTTGATCATCTAAAAAAAAGCCCCTGGTGTGCTGGCCCCAGCTGCCAAATTATCCCCAACCAGTTCCCACAATCCATCTCTTCTCACCCAGCAGTTTGGACGATAAATTTAGAAACATCTTTAGGGGTGCACACAAGCATCCCAGAAGCAAAGCGTCAAGAAGCTAAGCATCGTGATACAGCAGTTATTCCATGGCAGTTAGTCAGGGCAGGAGTCAGGTAACCAACACTCTGCTCTCCCTTCTATCCATGTGCTTCATTCCTATCCTCCTATGTTCCCTTGCAAACCACATCCACCGCCCAATCCCCCCTCCATCACCACTCATATACATCAGCTCCTCTTTCCTTCCCTCTCCCATGTACAGCTCCCAGGCACTTCTCACCCTCCTGGAAAACCTCAGCCCATCTTGCCCAAACACACAGAGCAAAAAAACTTCATACAATTCCAAAAACTATTTGCTTTTTATCTTCCTACTCCTACTGATTTTAGGGGACATCTCCCCCAACCCTTGTCCACCATCCACCAACCTCAACCCCTACACTACCTCACATCAAACCTTAATAATATTACTAATATTAATTGCACTCCTTCATCTCTTTCTTTGAATAGTGCCCTTTGGAACCCACGGTCTGTATGGAACAAGCTTCCTTTCCTACACAATTACTTTCTGAAAAAACTCTCTTAATCTGTTGGCCCTCACTGAAACCTGGATTCAGGATTCTGACACTGTCTTCCCTGCTGCCATTTCCCATGGTGGCTTACAATTCTCACATTCCCCGAGACCCACAAATAAACATGGTGGTAGAGTAGGCATACTCCTGTCTTCACAATGCACATTCCAGGTTATCCCTCCAGCTCGAGCACTCTCATTCCCTTCTTTTGAGGTCTACACCATCAGGCTCTTTCGTCCCCTCTCCCTCAGAGTAGCGGTCATATACCGGCCCCCAGGCTCACCCACCCACTTCCTGGACCATTTCTCTACCTGGCTGCCACACTTCATGTCCTCAGAACTACCAACTCTTATCCTGGGAGACTTCAACATCCCCATTAACAGCCCCACTTCCACATGTGCATCCCAGCTTCTATCACTAACCACTTCTCTAGGCCTCTCTCAGCTCTCAACCTCTGAAACACCCAAAGACGGTAACACCCTGGACCTGGTCTTTGTCCGGCTCTATTCAATCTCCTACCTAGATAACTCAAGACTTCCCCTCTCTGACCACAACATTCTATCCATCACACTCACAATTCCTCACCCACCCCAGCACTCTTCTACCTACCACACATTCAGAAATCTACATGCTATTAATCCTCATGCACTTTCAGACTCCCTACACTCATCATTGTCCCCAATCTCTTCCTTTTCCTGTTCTGATCTGGCTGCACATCACTTCAATGACACTCTTAGAAGCACCCTTGACCAAATAGCTCCCCTCACCCTCAGAACCTCCAAATACAGAGTGAAACAGCCCTGGCTCACTCTCTACATTCGATACCATCGCAGAAGAAGAAGTCTCCAAGGTTCTCTCTTCTTCTCGTTTGACTACATGCAGCACCGACCTCATTTCCTCACACCTCCTCCAGTCTCTCTCTCCAGTCGTCACAACTCACTTAACTACAATTTTTAATCTCTCCCTCTCCTCTGACATTTTCCCCTCCTCCTTCAAACACTCTATAATTAATCCATTACTAAAGAAACCCACCCTCGGCCCAACCTGCACAAATAACTACAGACCGGTCTCCAATCTCCCTTTCATCTCTAAACTCTTGGAGTGCCTGGTCTACTCCTGCCTTACCAGTTACCTGTCCACTCACTCCCTCCTAGACCCTTCACAGTCCGGCTTTTGCCCCCTACATTCGACAGAAACTGCACTCATCAAGGTGACCAATGACCTTTTGACAGCAAAATGTAACTGTGACCACTCACTGATCATTCTGCTCGACCTCTCTGCAGCTTTCGACACTGTTGACAACCCTCTCCTACTCTCTAGGCTCCAGTCACTAGGCATTAAGGACACTGCTCTCTCCTGGTTCTCCTCCTATCTTTCCGACTGCTCCTTCAGTGTTCTGTTCTCTGGCTCCACTTCATCTCCTCTTCTGCTCACTGTTGGTGTACCTCAGGGCTCAGTCCTTGGCCCCTTTCTTTTCTCCCTCTACACAGCCCCAATTGGACAGACAATCAGCAGATTTGGCTTTCAGTACCATCTATATGCTGATGACACACAACCAAACACATCATCCCCTGACCTTACCCCCGCTGTACTACAGAACGCCATTGACTGTCTGTCTGCAGTTTTTAACATCATGTCCGCTCTCTATCTGAAACTCAATCTCTCCAAAACTGAACTTCATCTACTCCCGCCGTCTACTAACCTCCTTAAATCTGACATTTCCCTCTCCGTGGGTGGCAACATAATAACACCCCGGCAGCAGGTGCAATGTCTAGGTGTTATGTTTGACTCCGATCTGTCCTTCACCTCCCATATACAATCACTTGCCCGTCGTGCCACTTACACCTAAAGAACATCTCTAGAATCCACCCTTTTCTCACCATTGAAACAACAAAAACCCTCACTGTCTCCCTAATCCACTCCCGCCTGGACTACTGTAACGCTGTATTAATTGGCCTCCCCCTTACTCGACTTTCCTCTCTCCAGTCTATCCTTAATGCAGCAGCCAGGGTTGTCCATCTAGCTAATCGTTACTCGGACGCGTCCGCTCTTCGCCAGGCATTACACTGGCTGCCCATTCATTACAGGATACAATTCAAAGTACTTGTTCTCACCCACAAAGCTCTCCACAGTGCGGCACCCCCATACATCTCCTCCCTCATTTCAGTCTATCGGCCTAACCGACCGCTGCGCTCTGCAAATGACTTTCGACTTACCTCTGCACTTATCTGTACCTCCCACTCCCGACTCCAAGACTTCTCACGTGCTGCGCCAATCCTCTGGAATGCTCTACCCCATGATATTAGGACCATCCACAATTTGCATAGTTTTAGGCGCTCGCTCAAAACACATTTGTTCAGAGAGGCCTACAATGTTCACTAATCAAAGTCATTTTATGTTTGTGTGTGTGTGTAGCCCATTCACTATCCCCATCTATCCCCCACCCCCTGAAGATGGCTGGACCATCATTGTAATTACACACCTGTACTTTGTATCTCCCCCTCCTCATTGTAGATTGTAAGCTCTCATGAGCAGGGAGGTCTTATTTTGCTTTAATTATAGTATTGGTAACGTTGTTACTTATGACTGTTGTGTTTGAAACTGTTAAACTGTAAAGCGCTGCGGAATATGTTGGCGCTATATAAATAAAGATTATTATTATTGTTACTATAATTATTAATATAATGCCTGATACCTTGCACTGCTGAGGTGGTTACCTCTCTTCTTGTCTGTACCTCCGTGGAGTATGGGTTACTTTATATAATGTGGTTTATTTATTCTTTTTGATATTTAGTAAAGATTTATACTGTTTTTTTAGTAAAATTATCAGCTGGTACTCCTTTTTCTCCTATTTGTCATGTTTTTTGGAGTTGGTGTAGCTGTTTTAGGGTGGGCCACCATAGGTGCCCCATTCTCTTAGCATTTGATATGCAGCTGGGTTGGTTTGTAAGGCAGATAGATGAAGCTGCAACCCATAATGAGATCCATGTTATGGAGGACTTTAACTACCCGGATATTTACTGGGAAGCAGAGACCGGCGAAACCCATGAAGGCAACAGGTTTCTGCTAACAACCAAGAAAAATTATCTTTCACAATTGGTGCAGAATCCAACCAGAGGATCAGCACTTTAAGACCTAATGCTATCTAGTAGACCTAACAGAATAACAAATCTGCATGTTGTCGGGCATCTAGGAAATAGCGACCACAATATTGTACAGTTTCACTTATTTTTCGCTAGGGGGACTTGTCAGGCAGTCAAAAAAGCACTGAACTTTAGGAATGCAAAGTTTGACCATCTTAGAGATGTCCTTAATCTGGTTGACTGGGAGCGGTTTATACCTTGTGGGAACAAAAGGACAAGAAATAAGAAAAACCCAGTGTGGCTAAACAAAGAAGGAGGGTCAATTAACAGTAAAAAGAAAGCATTTAAACTGCTAAAGCAGGATGGCACAATTGAAGCTCTAAAAAACTATAGGGAGAAAAATTCTTTATCTAAAAAACTAATTAAAGCTTGCCAAATAGGGAACAGAGAAGTACATAGCTAAAGAGAATAAAACTAATCCCAAACTGTTCTTCAACTATGTCAATAGTAAAAGATCCATAATTGAAAATGTAGGCCCCTTAAAAAATTGTGAGGAAAGAATGGTTGTAGATGACGAGGAAAAAGCTAATACATTAAACACCTTCTTCTCCACAGTATTCATGGTGGAAAATGAAATGCTAGGTGAAATCCCAAGAAACAATGAAACCCTATATTAAGGGTCACCAATCTAACCCAAGAAGAGGTGCGAAACCGGCTAAATAAGATTAAAATAGATAAATCTCCAGGTCTGGATGGCATACACCTACGAGAATTAAGTAATATAATAGACAAACCATTATTTCTTACTAGATGGTAGCCCGATTCTAAAGAATCGGGAGTCTAGAATCCATATATACTTTATTTATTCAAATGTAAGAATAATACAATTAATAAATAATAGTAAGAAAGAACAAAAAATGGCTGCACTCACCAGCTCTTGACAATTCTTGTTATTTAAGGTACAGTTACACAGGATCCATGAACATGCTTATGAGGGGAGGGATGAAAGACATCATACGACAACTTCTCCTCTGTACTCTTGTTAGCACGCTGTTTGCGCTTACGTGCGGCATCGGCGGCTTTTCGCTCTGCATCATTACCATACTTTATATCAGACCTGATCTTACGTGCGCCATCAGCAGCTTTGGACTCTGTGTCATTAGTATACTTAACAGTATCCAGGCGCTTGCATCTATCCTCTGAACTCTTGTTAACACGCTGTTTGCGCTTACGTGCGGCATCGACGGCTTTTCGCTCTGCATCATTACCATACTTTATATCAGACCTGATCTTACGTGCGCCATCAGCAGCTTTGGGCTCTGTGTCATTAGTATACTTAACAGTATCCAGGCACTTGCATCTATCCTCTGTACTCTTGTTAACACGCTGTTTGCGCTTACGTCTGGCATCGGCGGCTTTTCGCTCTCCATCATTACCATACTTTATATCAGACCTGATTTTACGTGCGCCATCATAAGCTTTGGACTCTGTGTCATTAGTATACTTAACAGTGTCCATGCGCTTGCATCTATCCTCTGTACTCTTGTTAGCACGCTGTTTGCGCTTACGTGCGGCATCGGCGTCTTTTTGCTCTGCATTATTAGTATACTTTCTATCAGACCTAATCTTACGTGCGCCATCAGCAGCTTTGGGCTCTGTGTCATTAGTATCCTTACTATTAGAGCTCATGTTGGCTAAGCTAAACAGCTTTAAGCGAGGTGGTGGCAAACAACAGGTTAATAAGAGGCAGTGTCAGGTAGTAGGAAAATAGCCAGTTAATAATAGGCAATAGTTCTTTGCAGGAATGCAGATATTAATAAATAGGCAGTTTATATTGCAGAGAAATTGCTGGGCAATAATGGACAATGTCCTTATGTGGCAAATAATAGAGCAATATACCCAATGTGGCAAAGAAGAGGTTAATAAACGGCAGTCTCTCAGTATAACAGTCAGTGAATAATAGGCAGTATATGGAGAAAACACCAAACAAAAGTTCAAAATTGGTGTGAAAATGTCACTGAACCACTTCACAACTAAATATATATAGTTTTGGTAAATGGTATTATCATTTTTTTGACGAAATTCGGCAGGAGCTTGAAGAGCAACGTCACTGGGCCCGCCTCCACGCAGTAGAAACTTGCTGTGAGGTAAAAATTCAAAAATCACACCAATATGGCGGGCGGAGTGTGTCACAGTACGGCACGTTTCTGATTGGTCGCTCGCAGCAGGCGGCAACCAATCAGACACTGGACACTGTTGACGTCACTTATCTCCGGACATTAGCTCCGGACATTAGCTCCGGACATTAGCTCCGGACATTATCTCTGCACATTAGCTCCGGACATTAGCTCCGGACATTAGCTCCGGACAAAGCCACGGAAGCTGGAAGTAGTATTCTAGGCAATTATATATTAGATATGTAGGGACTCTATAGTGATGAGGTCTGTTCCACAGGACTGGTACATAGCAAATGTGGTACCAATATTCAAAAAGGGCTCTAAAAGTGAACCCGGAAATTATAGGCCAGTAAGTCTAACCTCTATTGTTGGTAAAATATTTGAAGAGTTTCTGAAGGTTATTATTCTGCATTATCTCAATGATAATAACTCCATATCAGCATGGGTTTATGAGGTTTCGCTCCTGTCAAACCAATCTAATCAGTTTTTATGAAGAGCTAAACTATAGACTGCACCAAGGTGAGTCATTGGTATATCTTGATTTTTCCAAAGCTGTTGATACCGTGCCACACAAGAGGTTGGTGCACAAAATGAGAATGCTGGGTCTGGGTGAAAATGTGTGTAAATGGGTAAGTAATTAGTGATAGAAAGCAGAGGGTGGTTATAAATGGTTTATTCTGTAACTGGGTCGCTGTGACCAGTGGGGAATCGCAGGGGTCGGTGTGGGGACCTATTCTCTTCAACATATTTATTAACGATCTGGTAGAAGGTTTACACAATAAAATATTGATATTTGCAGATAATATAAAACTATGTAAAGCAGTCAATACAAGAGAAGATAGTATTCTGCTACAGATGGATCTGGATAAGTTGGAAACAGGCTGAGAGGTGGCAGATGCTGTTTAACGATGATAAATGTAAGGTTATACACATGGGAAGAAAGAATCAATATCACCATTACAGACTGAATGGGAAACCACTGGGTAAATCTGACATGGAGAAGGATTTGGGATCCTAGTTAACGATAAACTTAGTCTAGAAAAAAGACAACTGAGGGGCGATCTAATAACCACCTATAAGTATATAAAGGGACAATGCAAATATTTCTCTGAGGATCTGTTTATTCCAAAGAACATGATGGTCACAAGGGGGCATTCTCTGCTTCTGGAGGAGAGAAGGTTTTTCCACCAACATAAAAGAGGATTCTTTACTGCTAGGGCAGTGAGAATCTGGAATTGCTTGCCTGAGGAGGTGGTGATGGTGAACTCAGTCGAGGGGTTCAAGAGAGGCCTGAATGTCTTCCTGTAGCATAACAGTATTGTATCTTGCAGTTATTAGGTTCTTTAGAAGGACGTAGATCTGGGGATTTATTCTGATGGAACATAGGCTGAACTGCATGGACAAATGTCTTTTTCTGGCCTTGCTAACTATGTTACTATGTTACTAAATCATTAATATGAGCATGTAGGTCACAGAAAGTTGAATAAAATGACACATTAATATGTGCAATATGATGTCTTATTGCAGAGAATTCCACGTTTTTATAAATATGTAAATGAAATGTTAAGATCTATGGGCTGAATGTAAGAGGGTCACTGGGATGATCATGTGCTTTTCCCTTGATTAGAAGAAAATGGTTATACGAAAAAGTGTTTTATAGTGCATAGAATCTTATAGGCACTAAGGTGCATGGTTAATGTACTGTCATAACATAGGGGATGACTCAACGTGTTCTGATAAATACATTAGATATACGGAAAGGATAAGATTAATACATTAAACATAAGTTAAGATTTAGTTATAAGTTGAGATTGGGTATAATGCAGTGGTGGGTAGGGTTGAGCAACTTTTACTTTTTTAGGGTCGAGTCGGGTTTCACGAAACCCGACTATCTCAAAAGTCGAGTCGAGTGAAATCGGCCGATTATGGCGAAAAGTCGGGATCGACCGAAACACGAAACCCAATGCAAAGTCAATGGGAAATTAACTTTTTTTTTCTCTCTCTCTCTCTCTCTCTCTCTCTCTCCTCCGTCCCTGAACAGAAAAGCTGGTGTTACACATTGCAAATCGCTACAGCGCACAAGCGACAAGATGGCGATAGGCGTCCACGCCCCTAAGACCTATGTCATCACTCTGCCCACGCTCCTTTATTGGCTGAAAAAATGGTGCCAAACACGTCATACAAAACGCGACTTTGGCACGAAGATCGCCGACCGCATGGCCAATCCCACACTAGGATCGGGTCGGGTTTCATGAAACCCGACTTTGCCAAAAGTCGGCGACTTTTGAATTTGTCCGATCCGTTTCGCTCAAGCCTAGTGGTGGGCACAATAAGTTCATGAAGTTGACAGGTTTATATTAGAAACAGTTAATGTATACAGGAACAGCTCCACTGTGGGAGGGGCAGGGCCAGTTAACAAGTGGAACACATACTGGTTAGTGGAGGAGATTAGATAGAGAGAGAAGTGATTGGAGGTCTGCGGGCATGAGGAGCACGGGCTGTTCTGCAGCAAGAGAACATCAGTCATAAACTCGAAATGGACTTTTCTGGAATGTCTGGGGTCTACGGTCCAACTAAGGGTACGTTCACACTAGCGTTGCGCCGCCCTGCGTTGGCGACGCAACGCGCGACGCATCGAAAAACGCGCGTTTTGCGACGCGTGCGTCGTTTTTGACCAAAATCGGACGCACAGAAAATGCAACTTGTAGCGTTTTCGTGCGTCCGACGCCAGCGTCGGAAACGACGCACACGGCGAAAAACGCAAACAAAAAGACGCACGCGTCCCCTATGTTAAACATAGGGGCGCGTCACCGCTGCGTCGCCGCTGCGTCGCCGACGCAACAGCGGCGCAACGCTAATGTGAACTTAGCCTAAGGCACTGAGAAGTATGCCTCAATATCTTCCTAGGAGATGAAGTCGGATGGGGAATTGTTGTGAATTCTGTCGAACTCCCTCCTGTGGTCATGAATGGTACTTCGGCGAGTTCTGTCCATGGACTTCTTCTGGTGGCTGTGAGTGGAGCTGCTGCTTCTGAGGTTCCTTCCACAGGTGAAGTAGTTTATTCTTTGGCTGGCTGCTCTATTTAACTCCACTCAGATCGTTACTCCATGCCAGCTGTCAATGTTCTTGTACTGGTTCAGTTCGCTCTTGGATCATTCTGGTGACCTGTCTACTCCAGCAGAAGCTAAGTCCCTGCTATTTAATTATTTGCTCATTGTTTCCTTGTCCAGCTTGCTATCATGATTTTGCCTTGCTAGCTGGAAGCGCTGGGATGCAGAGTGGCACCTCCGCACCGTGAGTCGGTGCGGAGGTCTTTTTGCACACTCTGCGTGGTCTTTTTGTAGTTTTTTGTGCTGACCACAAAGATTCCTATCCTATCCTCAGTCTGTTTAGTAAGTCTGGCCTCCCATTGCTGAAACCTGTTTCATTTCTGTGTTTGTGACTTTCATCTTAACTCACAGTCAATATATGTGGGGGGCTGCCTTTTCCTTTGGGGAATTTCTCTGAGGCAAGGTAGGCTTTATTTTCTATCTCTAGGGCTAGTTATCTCTTAGTCTGTGAAGAGGCGTCTAGGCAGAGTTAGGTACGCTCCACGGCTTTTTCTAGTTGTGTGATAGGATTAGGGGTTGCGGTCAGCAGAGCTCCCACTTCCCAGAGCTTGTCCTGTGTGAGTTTAACCATCAGATCGTTCCGGGTGCTCCTAACCACCAGGTCCATAACAGTACAGCTGGCCCAAAGTATTAATGCATCTCAATAGAGGGATAAGAGAAGTTCTGAGACCATTTTTTTTTCTCTGCAGTGTGTTTTGTCTTTCTTTTCCCCTTAACCTCTGGGTGGTTCAGGACACAGGTGTAGATATGGACATTCAAGGTCTGTCCTCTTGTGTGGATCATCTCACTGCAAGGGTACAAAACATTCAAGATTTTGTGGTTCAGAATCCGATGTTAGAGCCTAGAATTCCAATTCCTGATTTGTTTTCTGGGGATAGATCTAAGTTCCTGAATTTCAAAAATAATTGTAAACTGTTTCTAGCTTTGAAACCCCGCTCCTCTGGTGACCCCGTTCAACAAGTAAAAATTATTATTTCTTTGTTGTGTGGTGACCCTCAAGACTGGGCATTTTCCCTTGCGCCAGGAGATCCTGCATTGCGTGATGCAGATGCGTTTTTTCTGGCGCTTGGATTGCTTTATGATGAACCAAATTCAGTGGATCAGGCAGAGAAAATCTTGCTGGCTTTGTGTCAGGGTCAGGATGAAGCGGAGGTGTATTGTCAGAAGTTTAGAAAGTGGTCTGTGCTTACTCAGTGGAATGAGTGTGCCCTGGCGGCAATTTTCAGAAAGGGTCTTTCTGAAGCCCTTAAGGATGTCATGGTGGGATTTCCCACGCCTGCTGGTCTGAATGAGTCTATGTCCTTGGCCATTCAAATCGATCGGTGCTTGCGTGAGCGCAAAGCTGTGCACCATTTGGCGGTATTCTCTGAGCATAGGCCTGAGCCTATGCAATGTGATAGGACTTTGACCAGAGCTGAACGGCAAGAACACAGACGTCGGAATGGGCTGTGTTTTTACTGTGGTGATTCCACTCATGCTATCTCCGATTGTCCTAAGCGCACTAAGCGGTTCGCTAGGTCTGCCACCATTGGTACGGTACAGTCTAAATTTCTTTTGTCCGTTACTCTAATTTTCTCTTTGTCATCCTATTCTGTTATGGCATTTGTGGATTCAGGCGCTGCCCTGAATTTGATGGACTTGGAGTTTGCCAGGCGCTGTGGTTTTTTCTTGGAGCCCTTGCAGTATCCTATTCCACTGAGAGGAATTGATGCTACGCCTTTGGCCAAGAATAAGCCTCAGTACTGGACTCAATTGACCATGTGCATGGCTCCTGCACATCAGGAGGATATTCGCTTTTTGGTGTTGCATAATCTGCATGATGTGGTCGTTTTGGGGTTGCCATGGCTACAGGTCCATAATCCAGTATTGGATTGGAAATCTATGTCTGTGTCCGGCTGGGGTTGTCAGGGGGTACATGGTGATGTTCCATTGCTGTCAATTTCGCCTTCCACTCCTTCTGAAGTCCCTGAGTTTTTGTCAGATTACCGGGATGTATTTGATGAGCCCAAATCCAGTGCCCTACCTCCTCATAGGGATTGCGATTGTGCTATTAATTTGATTCCTGGTAGTAAGTTTCCTAAGGGCCGACTGTTTAATTTATCTGTGCCAGAGCACGCCGCTATGTGGAGTTATATAAAGGAATACTTGGAGAAAGGTCATATTCGCCCGTCGTCATCACCGTTGGGAGCAGGGTTCTTTTTTGTTGCCAAGAAGGATGGCTCTTTGAGACCTTGTATTGATTACCGCCTTCTTAATAAGATCACAGTCAAATTTCAGTACCCTTTGCCGCTGCTGTCTGATTTGTTTGCTCGGATTAAGGGGGCTAGTTGGTTCACCAAGATAGATCTTCGAGGGGCGTATAATCTTGTGCGAATTAAACAGGGCGATGAATGGAAAACAGCATTTAATACGCCCGAGGGCCATTTTGAGTACCTGGTTATGCCATTCAGGCTTTCTAATGCTCCATCTGTATTTCAGTCCTTTATGCATGACATCTTCCGAAAGTACCTGGATAGATTCATGATTGTATATTTGGATGATATTTTGGTCTTTTCGGATGATTGGGAGTCTCATGTGAAGCAGGTCAGAATGGTGTTCCAGGTCCTTCGTGCGAATTCCTTGTTTGTGAAGGGGTCAAAATGTCTCTTTGGAGTTCAGAAGGTTTCATTTTTGGGTTTCATTTTTTCCCCTTCTACTATCGAGATGGACCCTGTTAAAGTTCAGGCCATTTATGATTGGACTCAGCCGACATCTGTGAAGAGCCTGCAGAAGTTCCTGGGCTTTGCTAATTTTTACCATCGCTTCATCGCTAATTTTTCTAGTGTTGCTAAACCATTGACTGATTTGACCAAGAAAGGTGCTGATGTGGTCAATTGGTCCTCTGCGGCTGTAGAGGCTTTTCAGGAGTTGAAGCGTCATTTTTCTTCTGCCCCTGTGTTGTGCCAGCCAGATGTTTCGCTCCCGTTTCAGGTCGAGGTTGATGCTTCTGAGATTGGAGCAGGGGCTGTTTTGTCGCAAAGAAGTTCTGATGGCTCGGTGATGAAACCATGTGCCTTCTTTTCTAGAAAATTCTCGCCTGCTGAGCGCAATTATGATGTTGGCAATCGAGAGTTGTTGGCCATGAAGTGGGCATTCGAGGAGTGGCGACATTGGCTTGAAGGAGCCAAGCATCGCGTGGTGGTCTGGACGGATCACAAGAATTTGACTTATCTCGAGTCTGCCAAACGGTTGAATCCTAGACAGGCTCGATGGTCGCTGTTTTTCTCCCGTTTTGATTTTGTGGTTTTGTACCTTCCGGGCTCTAAGAATGTGAAGGCTGGTGCCCTGTCAAGGAGTTTTGTGCCTGACTCTCCGGGTGTTCCTGAGCTGGCGGGTATTCTCAAAGAGGGGGTAATTTTGTCTGCCATCTCCCCTGATTTGCGGCGGGTGCTGCAGAAGTTTCAGGCTGATAGACCTGACCGTTGTCCAGCAGAGAAACTGTTTGTCCCTGATAGATGGACTAGTAGAGTTATCTCTGAGGTTCATTGTTCGGTGTTGGCTGGTCATCCTGGAATCTTTGGTACCAGAGATTTGGTTGCTATATCCTTTTGGTGGCCTTCTTTGTCACGGGATGTGCGTTCTTTTGTGCAGTTCTGTAGGACTTGTGCTCGGGCTAAGCCCTGCTGTTCTCGTGCCAGTGGGTTGCTTTTGCCCTTGCCGGTCCCGAAGAGGCCCTGGACGCATATTTCCATGGATTTTATTTCAGATCTCCCTGTCTCTCAAAGGATGTCGGTCATTTGGGTGGTTTGTGATCGCTTCTCTAAGATGGTCCATTTGGTACCCTTGTCTAAATTGCCTTTCTCCTCTGATTTGGTGCCATTGTTTTTCCAGCATGTGGTTTGTTTGCATGGCATTCCGGAGAACATCGTCTCGGACAGAGGTTCCCAGTTTGTTTCGAGGTTTTGGCGGTCCTTTTGTGCTAAGATGGGCATTGATTTGTCTTTTTCTTCGGCTTTCCATCCTCAGACAAATGGTCAAACCGAACGAACTAATCAGACTTTGGAAACATATCTGAGATGTTTTGTTTCTGCTGATCAGGATGATTGGGTGTCCTTCTTGCCTTTGGCTGAGTTCGCCCTTAATAATCGGGCCAGCTCGGCTACTTTGGTTTCGCCTTTTTTCTGTAATTCTGGTTTTCATCCTCGTTTCTCTTCAGGGCAGGTTGAGCCTTCGGACTGTCCTGGTGTGGATACTGTGGTGGACAGGTTGCAGCAGATTTGGACTCATGTGGTGGACAATTTGACATTGTCCCAGGAGAAGGCTCAACGTTTCGCTAACCGCCGGCGCTGTGTTGGTCCCCGACTTCGTGTTGGGGATTTGGTTTGGTTGTTGTCTCGTTATGTTCCTATGAAGGTTTCCTCTCCTAAGTTTAAGCCTTGTTTCATTGGTCCGTATAAGATTTCTGAAGTTCTCAATCCTGTGTCACTTTGTTTGGTCGTTCCAGCTTATTTTGCCATCCATAATGTGTTCCATAGGTCGTTATTGCGGAGATACGTGGCGCCTATGGTTCCCTCAGTTGATCCTCCTGGCCCGGTGTTGGTCGAGGGGGAGTTGGAGTATGTGGTGGAGAAGATTTTGGATTCTCGTATTTCGAGACGGAAACTCCAGTACCTGGTCAAGTGGAAGGGTTATGGTCAGGAAGATAATTCCTGGGTTTTTGCCTCTGATGTTCATGCTGCCGATCTGGTTCGTGCCTTTCATTTGGCTCGTCCTGATCGGCCTGGGGGCTCTGGTGAGGGTTTGGTGACCCCTCCTCAAGGGGGGGGTACTGTTGTGAATTCTGTTGTCGAACTCCCTCCTGTGGTCATGAATGGTACTTCGGCGAGTTCTGTCCATGGACTTCCTCTGGTGGCTGTGAGTGGAGCTGCTGCTTCTGTGGTTCCTTCCACAGGTGACGTAGTTTATTCTTTGGCTGGTTGCTCTATTTAACTCCACTCAGATCGTTACTCCATGCCAGCTGTCAATGTTCTTGTACTGGTTCAGTTCGCTCTTGGATCTTTCTGGTGACCTGTCTACTCCAGCAGAAGCTAAGTCCCTGCTAGTTAATTATTTGTTCATTGTTTCCTTGTCCAGCTTGCTATCATGATTTTGCCTTGCTAGCTGGAAGCTCTGGGATGCAGAGTGGCACCTCCGCACCGTGAGTCGGTGTGGAGGTCTTTTTGCACACTCTGCGTGGTCTTTTTGTAGTTTTTTGTGCTGACCGCAAAGATTCCTTTCCTATTCTCAGACTGTTTAGTAAGTCTGGCCTCCCTTTGCTGAAACCTGTTTCATTTCTGTGTTTGTGACTTTCATCTTAACTCACAGTCAATATATGTGGGGGGCTGCCTTTTCCTTTGGGGAATTTCTCTGAGGCAAGGTAGGCTTTATTTTCTATCTCTAGGGCTAGTTATCTCTTAGTCTGTGAAGAGGCGTCTAGGCAGAGTTAGGTACGCTCCACGGCTTTTTCTAGTTGTGTGATAGGATTAGGGGTTGCGGTCAGCAGAGCTCCCACTTCCCAGAGCTTGTCCTGTGTGAGTTTAACCATCAGGTCGTTCCGGGTGCTCCTAACCACCAGGTCCATAACAGGGAATTGCATAAGGGAGATTGGACTTACGGAAGCTACAGAGCCAGACAGAGTAACCCAGGAGTCAGAGATACCAGACAGGGAAGGGATAGTCCAGGGGAGGCGAACCACAAGCATCAGAATGTGCTGTGCTATGGACTTTGAAAACAGAGATGTTTGTGTCGAATACTGCGTGTTTCAATATGATGGAAATGGATAGTCAATTAAACTTATTATAAAACAAATTTGATGTCACCTAATGTGTGTGTGGCGGTTCATGAAGTTCAACAACTGGAGACAGCACAGGCCTGAAACCAAAACGGGAGTGTCAAGCACACCAGGTATAGCACAGGAAAATCGAGACACCGTTTATTTGTAGGCTGTCAGGGTGTGGGAAAACAACAGCACCTCGCCCGTGACTGCCACCCTGTGTACCTCACATGAACATAGATCTCCCTGAGAATCTGCCTTTACCACTTATTCTAAATGAAAAGGAGCATTACCAGTGTGAAGTAAGTAATGACTGAAACACAGCTTTGTTGTGGGGGTGGCTAATCACCAGTGGCGGAGGTGAATAAGACCTCAACTCCTCGCACAAATGCAGTAAAGTGCTTCCTTATTATAGATCCCAACATGTTAATGCAATCTGTCTGCAAGAGACACACTTGTCCAAAACATCATACCCCAAAATCTTGTCCCCCTCCTACCCACTTTTTTATACCTCCAACACTTAAAATAAAACTAAAAGTCTAGCCATTTGCTTCAAGAAATCCATCCCTTTGACTTCAAATTGCAAGATTGCAAATATTGATGGCTGCTACTTATTGATGACAGGCAACATTTCAGACAAATTGTTGACTTCTGTTTCTTGTTGCTACGCTCCAAACACTCTCCACTCCACCTTTCTATCTTCCCTATTCGACTTAGTGTCAGAACATGCCCAAGGCATCACGCTGCTCTGAAGTAACTCAAATTGCATACTTAATCCCATGCTTGACAAGTCTACCAACCCTCAACTGTCGAGTTCCCCATTATCACCGCTCTCAGTAAACACTGTCTCCATCTGTAAGCACCTTTCTCTCCATCACTGAGTTGACTTGTGGTAAGAACTGCACCCAACAGACAAAGATTATACCTGTTGTGAATTCCGCTCTTGGGCTCCCTCCGGTGGTTGTAAGTGGCACTTTTGTGAGTTCTGCTCTTGGGCTCCCTCTTCTGGTTTCTAGTGGTATGGCTGCTCCTTGGAGTTAGCTGTCATCAGCTGCCTCCACTTATCGTCTCTTCTGTTTCCTGGCTGGATTCACATCTCTGCTTGGATTCTCCTGGTTTCCTGACCAGTTCTGCAAAGATAAGTTCTGGCTTTGCTCATTTCAGTCCACATGTTGTGGACTTATTGTTCTGTGCATTCTATATTTGTCCAGCTTGTCAGTATGGATTATTTCTGTTAGCTGGAATCTCTGGGAAGCAGATTTACCCTCCACTAGGGTTGAGCGAAACGGGTCGTTCATTTTCAAAAGTCGCCGACTTTTGGCAAAGTCGGGTTTCATGAAACCCGATCCGACCCCTGTGCGGGGTCGGCCATGCGGTACGCGACTTTCGCGCCAAAGTCACGTTTCAATGACGCGAAAAGCGCCATTTCTCAGCCAATGAAGGTAAACGCAGAGTGTGGGCAGCGTGATGACATAGGTCCTGGTCCCCACCATCTTAGAGAAGGGCATTGCAGTGATTGGCTTGCTGTCTGCGGCGTCACAGGGGCTATAAAGGGGCGTTCCCGCCGACGGCCATGTTACTGCTGCTGATCTGAGCTTAGGGAGAGGTTGCTGCCGCTTCGTCAGAAGCAGGGATAGCGTTAGGCAGGGTCCATTAACCACCAAACCGCTTGTGCTGTAGCGATTTCCACTGGCCAACACCACCTTCGGTGTGCAGGGACAGTGGAAGCTACATTTTTTTTTTTTTCCCCTCAGCGCTGTAGCTCATTGGGCTGCCCTAGAAGGCTCCCTGATAGCTGCATTGCTGTGTGTACGCCGCTGTGCAAACCAACTGCTTTTTTCAAAGCACAAATCCTCTTGTTCCTTCCTTTCTGCACAGCTATCTTTTTTGTTTGTCCACACTTTTTATTTAATTTGTGCATCAGTCCACTCCTTATTGCTGCCTGCCATACCTGGCTGAGATTACTGCAGGGAGATAGTAATTGTTGGACACTCCCTGTTTTTTTTTTTTGTTTGTTTGTTTTTTTTTGTGGGAGATTAAGATTGACATTTCTGCTAGAGTGCCATCCCTGTCTGTGCCATCTCTCACTCAGTGGGCCATAGAAAGCCTATTTATTTTTTTGCTTGATTTGGGTTATAAAATCTACCTGAAAAAATCACTACATCAATCAGTAAGGAGAAAAATATTGGCCTCAGGGCTTGTGTGCCACTCTTGACTCCTGTGTGTGCCATCTCTCAGTCAGTGGGCCATAGAAAGCCTATTTATTTTTTTGCTTGATTTGGGTTCTAAAATCTACCTGAAAAAATCACTACATCAATCAGTGGGAGAAAAATATTGGCCTCAGGGCTTGTGTGCCACTCCTGACTCCTGTGTGCATCATCACTCACTCAGTGGGCCATAGAAAGCCTATTTTTTTTTTTTTTGCTTTATTTGGGTTCTAAATTCTACCTGAAAAAATCAATAAATCAATCAGTGGGAGATTAATATTGGCCTTTGGGCTTGTGTGCCAGTCCTAAGCGTGCCATCTCTCTCTCTCAGATAGTGGGCCATAGAAAGCCTATTTATTATTTTTTTTATTGGGTTTATAAATTTTCCCTGGAACAAAAAAAAAAGTGGGAGATTAATATTGGCCTCTGGGCTTGTGTGCCAGTCCTGAGCGTGCCATCTCTCTCACAAATAGTGGGCCATAGAAAGCCTATTTTTTTTTTTTTTTTTGGTTTTATAAATTCTCCCTAAAAAAAAAAAGGGAGATTAATATTGGCCTTTGCGCTTGTGTGCCAGTCCTAAGCGTGCCATCTCTCTCTGTCTCTCAGATAGTGGGCCATAGAAAGCCTATTTATTATTTTTTTTATTGGGTTTATAAATTTTCCCTGAAAAAAAAAAAAAGTGGGAGATTAATATTGGCCTCTGGGCTTGTGTGCCAGTCCTGAGCGTGCCATCTCTCTCACAAATAGTGGGCCATAGAAAGCCTATTTATTTTTTTGGTTGATTTGGGTTCTAAATTCTACCTGAAAAAATCAATAAATCAATCAGTGGGAGATAAATATTGGCCTCTGGGCTTGTGTGCCACTCCTGACTCCTGTGTGCGTCATCTCTCACTCAGTGGGCCATAGAAAGCCTATTTTTTGTTTTATTTGTTTTATAAATTCTCCCTGAAAAAATCATTTTTATTTTATTTGGTTTCTAAATTCTTCCTGAAAAAATCATTTTTTTTTTTATTATTTTTTTTTTCTAAAGTCTCCCTGGAAAAAAAAAAAAAATCAAATCAGTGGGAGATTAATATTGCCCTTTCTGCTTGTGTGCCAGTCTTGACTCCTGGGTGTGCCATCTCTCTCTCTCTCTCCAATTGTGGGCCATAGAAAGCCTATTATTTTTTTAGCTTGATTTGGGTTCCAAAATCTACCTGAAAAAATCACTACATCAATCATTGGGAGAACAATATTGGCCTCTGGGCTTGTGTGCCACTCCTGACTCCTGTGTGCGTCATCTCTCACTCAGTGGGCCATAGAAAGCCTTTTTTTGTTTTATTTGTTTTCTAAATTCTCCCTGAAAAAATCATTTTATTTTATTTGGTTTCTAAATTCTTCCTGAAAAAATCATTTTATTCTATTATTTTTTTTTCCTAAAGTCTCCCTGAAAAAAAAAAAAAATCAAATCAGTGGGAGATTAATATTGCCCTTTCTGCTTGTGTGCCAGTCTTGACTCCTGGGTGTGCCATCTCTCTCTCTCTCTCCAATTGTGGGCCATAGAAAGCCTATTATTTTTTTAGCTTGATTTGGGTTCCAAAATCTACCTGAAAAAATCACTACATCAATCAGTGGGAGATAAATGTTGGCCTCTGGGCTTGTGTGCCACTCCTGACTCCTGTGTGCGTCATCTCTCACTCAGTGGGCCATAGAAAGCCTTTTTTTGTTTTATTTGTTTTCTAAATTCTCCCTGAAAAAATCATTTTATTTTATTTGGTTTCTAAATTCTTCCTGAAAAAATCATTTTATTCTATTTTTTTTTTCCTAAAGTCTCCCTGAAAAAAAAAAAAATCAAATCAGTGGGAGATTAATATTTACATTTGTGCTTCAGTGACAGTCCTGCGTGTGTGGCATCTCTCTCATTTGTTGCCACCAACAACAGAGTGTGTAACATTGTGCCTGATTTTCGTTGTGGTCTCACTCACCTGTAAAGGGGTAGCTAAATCATACTGAAGTTATAGCTCACCGTGTAAGTTGTGTGACAGCAACAAATACCGTTAGTTTGGTTACGTTTTTAAAACAATGAGGAAGTCTGGTGGAAGAGGTCGTGGCCGGGGGCGTTCATTGTCAGCTGGTAATGAGGGTAGTGGTAGTGGTGGAGCATCAGCTGGTCGTGGGAAAAAAAATATTGCACCTAAGTCTGGAGCTGTGGAGCCAGGTTCGTCGTCTGGCTACACAAGGCCTCGAACGCTCCCTTTTCTGGGAGTAGGAAAACCGCTTTTAAAGCCGGAGCAGCAAGAGCAAGTTTTGGCTTATCTTGCTGACTCAGCCTCTAGCTCTTTTGCCTCCTCTCGTGAAACTGGTAAATGTCAAAGCAGCGCGTCGTTAGTGGATGTTCACGGTCAGGGACAAGTCGCTTCCTTGTCCTCTTCAGCAAAAACAACAACAGAGAAGAATGCAGCAGGCGACACAACGGATTACTCCATGGAGCTCTTTACACATACCGTCCCTGGCTTAGAAAGTGAAGCAGTTAACAGTCCATGCCCATTACAAGTTGAATCTGACATGGAGTGCACTGATGCACAGCCACAGCCAGACTACTATGCTGGTCCTTTGACTCAGACCACAACATTGCCCTCGCAGGGTAATGATCAAGAATCAGACCCTGATGAGACTATGTTGCCCCATCACGAACGCTATACCACCGACCGACACGGTGACACAGACGAAGTTGCACACGAGCTACAAGAAGAGGTAATAGATGACCCAGTTCTTGACCCCGATTGGCAGCCATTGGGGGAACAGGGTGCAGGCGGCAGCAGTTCTGAAGCGGAGGAGGAGGGGCCGCAGCAGGCATCAACATCGCAACAGGTTCCATCTGCCGGGCCCGTATCTTGCCCAAAACGCGTGGCAAAGCCAAAACCTGTTGGAGGACAGCGTGGCCATCCGGTTAAAGCTCAGTCTGCAATGCCTGAAAAGGTATCCGATGCTAGAAAGAGTGCAGTCTGGCATTTTTTTAAACAACATCCAATTGATCAGTGCAAAGTCATCTGTCAAAAATGTTCAACTACCTTAAGCAGAGGACAGAATCTGAAAAGTCTCAATACAAGTTGCATGCATAGACATTTAACCACCATGCATTTGCAAGCCTGGACTAACTACCAAACGTCCCTTAAGGTTGTAGCACCCTCGGCCAATGAAGCTAGTCAGCAACGCAACATCCCTTCCGGCAGTGTAGGGCCACCATTTTCCGCACCACCTGCAGTATCTGTGCAGGTTTCTTTGCCAGGCCAAAGCAGTCAGGGTCAGGGAATCACCGGTTTCGTAGTAGGAAACACTGCATCTAGGGCACCGGCGGCAACAATACCATCTCCCACCGTCTCTCAGTCTGCCATGTCCACCGGCACCCCCGCTAGTTCCACGATCTCCAGCTCTCCAGTCCAGCTCACCCTACATGAGACTATGGTTAGAAAAAGGAAGTACTTAGCCTCGCATCCGCGTACACAGGGTTTGAACGCCCACATAGCTAGACTAATCTCGTTAGAGATGATGCCCTACCGGTTAGTTGAAAGCGAAGCTTTCAAAGCCCTGATGGACTACGCTGTACCACGCTACGAGCTACCCAGTCGACACTTTTTTTCCAGAAAAGCCATCCCAGCCCTCCACGAGCATGTTAAAGAGCGCATCGTCCATGCACTCAGGCAATCTGTGAGCACAAAGGTGCACCTGACAACAGATGCATGGACCAGTAGGCATGGCCAGGGACGTTACGTGTCCATCACGGCACACTGGGTGAATGTTGTGGATGCAGGGTCCACAGGGGACAGCAAGTTTGGGACAGTTCTGCCTAGCCCACGGTCTAGGAAACAGTTGGCTGTAGCCGTTCGCACCCCCTCCTCCTCCTCTTCGTCCTCCTGCAGAAGCGAGAGCTCGTCCACAGACCGCAGTCGCACAACCACTCCATCCGCAGCTGCCACTGTTGCACACCAGGTCTCCCATTATGGGGCAGCTACTGGCAAACGTCAGCAGGCTGTATTGGCTATGAAGTGTTTGGGCGACAACAGACACACCGCGGAAGTTCTGTCCGAGTTCTTGCAGAAAGAAACGCAGTCGTGGCTGGGCACTGTAGATCTTGAGGCAGGCAAGGTAGTGAGTGATAACGGAAGGAATTTCATGGCTGCCATCTCCCTTTCCCAACTGAAACACATTCCTTGCCTGGCTCACACCTTAAACCTGGTGGTGCAGTGCTTCCTGAAAAGTTATCCGGGGTTATCCGACCTGCTCCTCAAAGTGCGTGGACTTTGCTCACATATCCGCCGTTCGCCCGTACACTCCAGCCGTATGCAGACCTATCAGCGTTCTTTGAACCTTCCCCAGCATCGCCTAATCATAGACGTTGCAACAAGGTGGAACTCAACACTACACATGCTTCAGAGACTGTGCGAACAGAGGCGGGCTGTTATGTTTTTGTGGGAGGATACACATACACGGGCAGGCAGTAGGATGGCAGACATGGAGTTGTCAGGTGTGCAGTGGTCGAAGATTCAAGACATGTGTCAAGTCCTTCAGTGTTTTGAGGAATGCACACGGCTGGTTAGTGCAGACAACGCCATAATAAGCATGAGCATCCCCCTAATGCGTCTGCTGATGCAAAGTTTGACGCACATAAAGGATCAGGCGTCTGCAGCTGAGGAAGAGGAAAGCCTTGATGACAGTCAGCCATTGTCTGGCCAGGGCAGTGTACAGGACGAGTTAGCGGGCGAAGAGGAGGAGGAGGACGAGGAGGATGATGGGGATGATTATATTTTTAATGAGGAAGCTTTTCCGGGGCCACTGGAAATTGGTGGCGCGGCAAGGCCGGGTTCTGGTTTTTGGAGGGACACAAGTGACGTGGATTTGCCTGAAACTGCCCCTCAACCAAGCACAACCGCAGATTTGAGAACTGGAACTTTGGCCCACATGGCGGATTATGCCTTACGTATCCTCAAAAGGGACACACGCATAACTAAAATGATGAACGATGACGATTACTGGTTGGCCTGCCTCCTTGATCCTCGCTATAACGGTAAATTGCAAAATATAATGCCACATGAGAACTTGGAACTAATATTAGCAACCAAACAATCAACTCTTGTTGACCGTTTGCTTCTGGCATTCCCTGCACACAGCGCCCGTGATCGTTCTCACACGAGCTGCAGGGGCCAGCAGACCAGAGGAGTTAGAGGGGCAGAAATCAGAAGTGGCGTTGGCCAGAGGGGTTTTCTGACCAGGTTGTGGAGTGATTTTGCTATGACCGCAGACAGGACAGGTACTGCAGCATCAATTCAAAGTGACAGGAGACAACATTTGTCCAGTATGGTTACAAACTATTTTTCATCCCTTATCGATGTTCTCCCTCAACCGTCATTCCCATTTGATTACTGGGCATCAAAATTAGACACCTGGCCAGAATTGGCAGAATATGCATTGCAGGAGCTTGCTTGCCCGGCAGCTAGTGTCCTATCAGAAAGAGTATTCAGTGCTGCAGGTTCAATACTAACAGAAAAAAGGACTCGTCTGGCTACCCAAAATGTAGATGATCTAACCTTCATTAAAATGAACCACAACTGGATTTCGAAATCTTTTGCCCCACCTTGCCCGGCTGACACCTAGCTTTCCTATGAAAAGGTCTTGCCTGTGGACTATTCTGAATGCCTTTTCCAATCTCGTAATTTTCTGCACCTGATTGTCCAGCATACGACATGTTTACACCTCACTAAATGGCCAAACTCCCCACACGGGGCCGTGGTATCGACACTTGGCGACAGCACCCGTGAGAGTGCTGTTTGTCTGAAGAGGTGGGTGTGCCCGCTTTTGGTCGACGGCACTGCCACTGGGTCCCTCCTAGTACAATAAAGTGTCTCTGGCGGTGGTGGTGCGCACCCAACGTCAGACACACCGTTGTAATATGAGGGGCCCTGGGCCTGTACCGCCGGCCACAAGACAGTTCCCCCCCCAGCTCAAACAGTGCTCTACCACTTGCAAAATTATCTCACAGCTCCACCAATGTTTAGTCTATGCGCTGACATCCTTCAATGCCTGCCACTGACAATACCATTGTATTGACATTTTTGTTATGTTAGGCCTTCGAAGCCTGTCTGCGGTCACTCCTTCCACTATGCCTCCACTGACCACACCACTGCTGCCCGTGTACCCCTGGAACCAATTTAAAATTGCCTATAGCCATGTGTTATTATTTTAGGCCTTCGATGCCTGACTGCGGTCACTCCTTCCACTAGGCCTCCACTGACCACACCACTGCTGCCCGTGTACCCCTGGAACCAATTTAAAATTGCCTACAGCCAGCCCAATTTTTTTATTTTAGGCCTTCGATGCCTGTCTGCGGTCACTCCTTCCATTAGGCCTCCAATGACCACACCACTGCTGCCCGTGTACCCCTGGAACCAATTTAAAATTGCCTACAGCCATGTGTTATTATTTTAGGCCTTCGATGCCTGTCTGCGGTCACTCCTTACAATATGCCTCCACTGACCACACCACTGCTGCCCGTGTACCCCTGGAACCAATTTAAAATTGCCTACAGCCAGCCCAATTTTTTTATTTTAGGCCTTCGATGCCTGTCTGCGGTCACTCCTTCCACTAGGCCTCCACTGACCACACAACTGCTGCCCGTGTACCCCTGGAACCAATTTAAAATTGCCTACAGCCATGTGTTATTATTTTAGGCCTTCGATGCCTGTCTGCGGTCACTCCTTACAATATGCCTCCACTGACCACACCACTGCTGCCCGTGTACCCCTGGAACCAATTTAAAATTGCCTACAGCCAGCCCAATTTTTTTATTTTAGGCCTTCGATGCCTGTCTGCGGTCCGTTCTTTCTACTACTACTACACTGACCAGGCCACTGCTGCCCGTGTACCCCTGGAACCAATTTAAAATTGCCTACAGCCATGTGTTATTATTTTAGGCCTTCGATGCCTGTCTGCGGTCACTCCTTCCACTAGGCCTCCACTGACCACACCACTGCTGCCCGTGTACCCCTGGAACCAATTTAAAATTGCCTACAGCCAGCCCAATTTTTTTATTTTAGGCCTTCGATGCCTGTCTGCGGTCACTCCTTCCACTAGGCCTCCACTGACCACACCACTGCTGCCCGTGTACCCCTGGAACCAATTTAAAATTGCCTACAGCCATGTGTTATTATTTTAGGCCTTCGATGCCTGTCTGCGGTCACTCCTTACAATATGCCTCCACTGACCACACCACTGCTACCCTTGTACCCCTGGAACCAATTTAAAATTGCCTACAGCCAGCCCAATTTTTTTATTTTAGGCCTTCGATGCCTGTCTGTGGTCTGTTCTTTCTACTACTACTACACTGACCAGGCCACTGCTGCCCGTGTACCCCTGGAACCAATTTAAAATTGCCTACAGCCATGTGTTATTATTTTAGGCCTTCGATGCCTGTCTGCGGTCACTCCTTCCACTAGGCCTCCACTGACCACACCACTGCTGCCCGTGTACCCCTGGAACCAATTTAAAATTGCCTACAGCCAGCCCAATTTTTTTATTTTAGGCCTTCAATGCCTGTCTGCGGTCACTCCTTCCACTAGGCCTCCACTGACCACACAACTGCTGCCCGTGTACCCCTGGAACCAATTTAAAATTGCCTACAGCCATGTGTTATTATTTTAGGCCTTCGATGCCTGTCTGCGGTCACTCCTTACAATATGCCTCCACTGACCACACCACTGCTGCCCGTGTACCCCTGGAACCAATTTAAAATTGCCTACAGCCAGCCCAATTTTTTTATTTTAGGCCTTCGATGCCTGTCTGCGGTCCGTTCTTTCTACTACTACTACACTGACCAGGCCACTGCTGCCCGTGTACCCCTGGAACCAATTTAAAATTGCCTACAGCCATGTGTTATTATTTTAGGCCTTCGATGCCTGTCTGCGGTCACTCCTTCCACTAGGCCTCCACTGACCACACCACTGCTGCCCGTGTACCCCTGGAACCAATTTAAAATTGCCTACAGCCAGCCCAATTTTTTTTATTTTAGGCCTTCGATGCCTGTCTGCGGTCCGTTCTTTCTACTACTACTACACTGACCAGGCCACTGCTGCCCGTGTACCCCTGGAACCAATTTAAAATTGCCTACAGCCATGTGTTATTATTTTAGGCCTTCGATGCCTGTCTGCGGTCACTCCTTCCACTAGGCCTCCACTGACCACACCACTGCTGCCCGTGTACCCCTGGAACCAATTTAAAATTGCCTACAGCCAGCCCAATTTTTTTATTTTAGGCCTTCGATGCCTGTCTGCGGTCACTCCTTCCACTAGGCCTCCACTGACCACACCACTGCTGCCCGTGTACCCCTGGAACCAATTTAAAATTGCCTACAGCCATGTGTTATTATTTTAGGCCTTCGATGCCTGTCTGCGGTCACTCCTTACAATATGCCTCCACTGACCACACCACTGCTGCCCGTGTACCCCTGGAACCAATTTAAAATTGCCTACAGCCAGCCCAATTTTTTTATTTTAGGCCTTCGATGCCTGTCTGCGGTCACTCCTTCCACTAGGCCTCCACTGACCACACCACTGCTGCCCGTGTACCCCTGGAACCAATTTAAAATTGCCTACAGCCATGTGTTATTATTTTAGGCCTTCGATGCCTGTCTGCGGTCACTCCTTACAATATGCCTCCACTGACCACACCACTGCTGCCCGTGTACCCCTGGAACCAATTTAAAATTGCCTACAGCCAGCCCAATTTTTTTATTTTAGGCCTTCGATGCCTGTCTGCGGTCCGTTCTTTCTACTACTACTACACTGACCAGGCCACTGCTGCCCGTGTACCCCTGGAACCAATTTAAAATTGCCTACAGCCATGTGTTATTATTTTAGGCCTTCGATGCCTGTCTGCGGTCACTCCTTCCACTAGGCCTCCACTGACCACACCACTGCTGCCCGTGTACCCCTGGAACCAATTTAAAATTGCCTACAGCCATGTGTTATTATTTTAGGCCTTCGATGCCTGTCTGCGGTCACTCCTTCCACTAGGCCTCCACTGACCACACCACTGCTGCCCGTGTACCCCTGGAACCAATTTAAAATTGCCTACAGCCATGTGTTATTATTTTAGGCCATCGATGCCTGTCTGCGGTCACTCCTTACAATATGCCTCCACTGACCACGCCACTGCTGCCCGTGTACCCCTGGAACCAATTTAAAATTGCCTACAGCCAGCCCAATTTTTTTATTTTAGGCCTTCGATGCCTGTCTGCGGTCCGTTCTTTCTACTACTACTACACTGACCAGGCCACTGCTGCCCGTGTACCCCTGGAACCAATTTAAAATTGCCTACAGCCATGTGTTATTATTTTAGGCCTTCGATGCCTGTCTGCGGTCACTCCTTCCACTAGGCCTCCACTGACCACACCACTGCTGCCCGTGTACCCCTGGAACCTATTTATAATTGCATAGAGCATCCTTTTTTTAATAGTAGGCGTACAAAATCTGTCTGCGGTTCACTATTGAAATTGTCCTCCACTGCCCAGAGCACTGCAGCTTGTGTACCCCTGTAACTTTTTTCTGCTGCAGTGAGCCACATTTTTGGTTTGAGTCCTACTACCTGTGTCTGTCTGCGCCACTCAATTCAGCTGTGTTCCTTTGAAAAAAGCTGAGCGTCAATAGTCTTGTTTTCAGCCTCTAGGAATTTTAAAACTGCATTGGGTGTACAACTTTGGTAGGGCCTACTAACGGTGTCTGCCTCCCCAAGGTGTTCCCCAGGTTTCCTCTCCATTGCTTCAATCTTCATGCTCTCGTTTAGTAGTTGTTGGAAACTACGCTGCATTAGGCCTACAAATTGGGTATGGGGTGTAGAGAGATGGTGTGTTCCACTCCAAGGAGTTCCCCAGGTTTCATCACCATTGCTTCGATCTTCATGCTCTCGTTTAGTAGTTGTTGGAAACTACGCTGCATTAGGCCTACAAATTGGGTATGGGGTGTAGAGAGATGGTGTGTTCCACTCCAAGGTGTTCTCCAGGTTGCCTTTCCTGAGCTTCGATCTTCATGCTCTCGTTTAGTAGTTGTTGGAAACTACGCTGCATTAGGCCTACAAATTGGGTATGGGGTGTAGAGAGATGGTGTGTTCCACTCCAAGGTGTTCCCCAGGTTTCCTCTCCATTGCTTCGATCTTCATGCTCTCGTTTAGTAGTTGTAGAAAACTACACTGCATTAGGCCTACAAATTGGGTATGGGGTGTAGAGAGATGGTGTGTTCCACTCCAACGTGTTCCCCAGGTTTCGTCCACATTGCTTCGGTCTTCCGACTCTCGTTTAGTAGTTGTAGAAAACTACACTGCATTAGGCCTACAAATTGGGTATGGGGTGTAGAGAGATGGTGTGTTCCACTCCAAGGTGTCCTCCAGGTTGCCTTTCCTGAACTTCTATCTTCAGGCTCTCATTAAATTGTAGTTAAATGGAACAACTGCATTTGGCGTACTAGTTGGTTTGGGGCCTACTATCGGTGTCTGCCACTCCTTGCTGTTCTCCTGGTTTCCTGTCCTGAAATTCCATTTTCAGGCTCTTGTTCAGTAGTTGTTAATGTTAGACTGCATTTGGCCTACTAGTTGGGTTGGGGCCTACTATCGGTGTCTGCCACTCCTTGCTGTTCTCCTCAACTGAACAAAGCTGGGCCGCCTGTTTACTACGGTTGCCAATTTTGAACTGCATGTCGACTACTTACTGATTTGGGCCTACTCTCTGTGTCAGCCTCTCATTCCAGTTGTCCTCCACTGCAATGCCCCCTGGTTAGTCCTGTGTTACCAATTTTGAACTGCATTTAGCCCACTTTATTCTTTGGGCCTATATCTGTGTTTCCTCCTCATCCTGCCCATTGCCCAGCCAGTGATAGATGAGTCTGCTGGTACATTGACCCATAACGCAAAATTCCCCGTGCACGCTACACAGCAAGATTGTGACCCTGCTGAAAGTCAGGTTCCTCTTCCCGCATACCATACCACCTTACACGGGGACAAAGAGGAAGGTGCAGATGAAAGTGCAGGTTCCTTCATCAGGTGGGGGGAGGAATACTAGTTGGCGACGTCACTGGCACAGGGCCTCTCATAGTACGCAAAAGTGTTGCTGCCGGTGGGAGGCGCCCCCGCCGTGCAAACACACCGCTGTACTTTGAGGGGCCCTGTGCCAGTGCCAATGCCAACGAGTGGGCCCCCCCTGCTTGCTCAGGATCACAGCACTTGCAAAGTTGAAATACTTACCTCTCCCTGCTCCACTGCCGTGACGTGGTCCAGATTTACTGGGCCCACTAATTTCTTGAACCATCCCTACCCCCCACAACTTTAGCCAAATGACCCCCAATTTCAAATGCCTTCCAATTATTATAAGGTAAATTACGATTGACAAGCTTCTTTAACAAGAATGGATGTTTTTGCCATTAAAATGGGCAGTGTAGGTGTTTTCCTGGCCTCCACTCACTGCCGACTATGCTCCCCCATTGACTTGCATTGGGTTTCGTGTTTCGGGCGATACCCGACTTTTCGCGATAATCGGCCTATTCCACTCGACTCGACTTCTAAGATAGTCGGGTTTCGCGAAACACGGCTCGACTCTAAAAAGGTCAAGGTCGCTCAACCCTACCCTCCACACCTTTAGTCAGGTGTGGAGATTTTGTAAACTCTGTGTGGATTGTTTTGTAGTTTTTATACTGACCGCACAGTATCCTTTCCTGTCCTATCTATCAAGCTAGACTGGCCTCCTATGCTAAAATCTGATTTCATTTCTGCGTATGTTATTTTCCCCTCATCTCACCGTCAATATTTGTGGGGGGCTATCTTTCCTTTGGGGATTTTCTCTGAGGCAAGATAGGTTTCCTGTTTCCATCTTTAGGGGAAGTTAGATCTTAGGCTGTGCCGAGGGGTCTAGGGAGCGTCAGGTACCCCCCACGGCTATTTTTAGTTGCGCTGTTAGGTTCAGGGTTTGCGGTCAGTACAGATACCACCTCCTTCAGAGCTTGTCTCATGTTGTTCCTAAACCACCAGATCATAACATACACCTATCTTTCCCCGTGCCTTTCAGTTTTCACCAGAATAGACCACATATTCACTTATTCAGCCCTAGTACCTAATATAACAAACATTTGTAACCTCACCACTTCCTGGTCTGGCCACTCTCTAAATCAGTTGACCTGTTCCTCCCTGCATTCCTACCCAGAAATCTCCCAAAGGTTAACCCCTTTACCCCCAAGGGTGGTTTGCACGTTAATGACCAGGCCAATTTTTACAATTCTGACCACTGTCCCTTCTTGAGGTTATAACTCTGGAATGCTTTAATGGATCCCGGTGATTCTGACATTGTTTTCTCGTGACATATTGTACATTGTACTTCATGATAGTGGTAAAATTTATTTGATATTACCTGCGTAATATCCAGGGTAACAGGAGAAAATGGACCCCAAAAGTTGTTGTACAATTTGTCCTGAGTATGCCGATACCCCATATGTGGGGGTAAGCCACTGTTTGGGCGCATGTAAAAGCAAGGCAATATTACAGGGACTAAAAAAGAAGAAAAACATGCAAGGCAAAGAGCTATCAGAGATATGGCTTTATTAAAGGGAATGCCAATAATTACACAATCATAAAAAATACAAATAAAAACAGAAAAAACCACATCCGCATAGCACAGGATTACAGAGCTGTATATATATACAAGCAATATGGCCCCCACAATATCAGGATAAAACTAACAGATTGTACACCAAACACTATAACATGTAGGAATAAAAAAGAAAGGAGGGGAATATTTTCCCAGTGTAAAATATATAGAAAATATATTTAAAAAATATTATATATATTTTTGTATATGTGTAACAGGTATAATATAATAATAAATATCAGTGCAAAATATAAAATATAGATAGTCACCTGACTACAAACTCACATATATTTATAATGTGTATATAATTGTCTGTTGCACAAAAGCGGTGAAAAAAACCAAAATGAAAAACAACAGCAAAAACCACAGGGGGTTAATAAAACGGGGGATTAAAAAACCACTAATATAACCACCAGAACTTTGAAAAAAAGTGCAAGAAGTATTAAAGTGATAATGTGCCCACACAATCCAAATCAACTCAGGTGCCTTCCTACAGGTTATCGCTACACAGGCATAATGGTGACGCCTGTCTAAAAGTGCATAATATAAAGTGCAGCTGTGCAATCAGAATTGTAAAATTCTCTCTACCTGGGGGGGCTCTCTCCTGTGCCAGCGTGTACCCGACGCGCGTTTCGGTCTTCAACCTTCGTCAGGGGGTGTAGCGATAACCTGTAGGAAGGCACCTGAGTTGATTTGGATTGTGTGGGCACATTATCACTTTAATACTTCTTGCACTTTTTTTCAAAGTTCTGGTGGTTATATTAGTGGTTTTTTAATCCCCCGTTTTATTAACCCCCTGTGGTTTTTGCTGTTGTTTTTCATTTTGGTTTTTTTCACCGCTTTTGTGCAACAGGCAATTATATACACATTATAAATACAGGTCCTTCTCAAAAAATTAGCATATAGTGTTAAATTTCATTATTTACCATAATGTAATGATTACAATTAAACTTTCATATATTATAGATTCATTATCCACCAACTGAAATTTGTCAGGTCTTTTATTGTTTTAATACTGATGATTTTGGCATACAACTCCTGATAACCCAAAAAACCTGTCTCAATAAATTAGCATATTTCACCCATCCAATCAAATAAAAGTGTTTTTTAATAACAAACAAAAAAACCATCAAATAATAATGTTCAGTTATGCACTCAATACTTGGTCGGGAATCCTTTGGCAGAAATGACTGCTTCAATGCGGCGTGGCATGGAGGCAATCAGCCTGTGACACTGCTGAGATGTTATGGAGGCCCAGGATGCTTCAATAGTGGCCTTAAGCTCATCCAGAGTGTTGGGTCTTGCGTCTCTCAACTTTCTCTTCACAATATCCCACAGATTCTCTATGGGGTTCAGGTCAGGAGAGTTGGCAGGCCAATTGAGCACAGTAATACCATGGTCAGTAAACCATTTACCAGTGGTTTTGGCACTGTGAGCAGGTGCCAGGTCGTGCTGAAAAATGAAATCTTCATCTCCATAAAGCATTTCAGCCGATGGAAGCATGAAGTGCTCCAAAATCTCCTGATAGCTAGCTGCATTGACCCTGCCCTTGATGAAACACAGTGGACCAACACCAGCAGCTGACATGGCACCCCACACCATCACTAACTGTGGGTACTTGACACTGGACTTCAGGCATTTTGGCATTTCCTTCTCCCCAGTCTTCCTCCAGACTCTGGCACCTTGATTTCCGAATGACATGCAAAATTTGCTTTCATCAGAAAAAAGCACTTGGGACCACTTAGCAACAGTCCAGTGCTGCTTCTCTGTAGCCCAGGTCAGGCGCCTCTGCCGCTGTTTATGGTTCAAAAGTGGCTTTACCTGGGGAATGCGGCACCTGTAGCCCATTTCCTGCACACGCCTGTGCACGGTGGCTCTGGATGTTTCCACACCAGACTCAGTCCACTGCTTCCTCAGGTTCCCCAAGGTCTGGAATCGGTCCTTCTCCACTATCTTCCTCAGGGTCCGGTCTCCTCTTCTCGTTGTACAGCGTTTTCTGCCACATTGTTTCCTTCCAACAGACTTACCATTGAGGTGCCTTGATACAACACTCTGGGAACAGCCTATTTGTTGAGAAATTTCTTTCTGGGTCTTACCCTCTTGCTTGAGGGTGTCAATGATGGCCTTCTTGACATCTGTCAGGTCGCTAGTCTTACCCATGATGGGGGTTTTGAGTAATGAACCAGGCAGGGAGTTTATAAAAGCCTCAGGTATCGTTTGCATGTGTTTAGAGTTAATTAGTTGATTCAGAAGATTAGGGTAATAGGTCGTTTAGAGAACCTTTTCTTGATATGCTAATTTATTGAGACAGGTTTTTTGGGTTATCAGGAGTTGTATGCCAAAATCATCAGTATTAAAACAATAAAAGACCTGACAAATTTCAGTTGGTGGATAATGAATCTATAATATATGAAAGTTTAATTGTAATCATTACATTATGGTAAATAATGAAATTTAACACTATATGCTAATTTTTTGAGAAGGACCTGTATATGTGAGTTTGTAGTCAGGTGACTATCTATATTTTATATTTTGCACTGATATTTATTATTATATTATACCTGTTACACAGATAGCAACAATATATATATAATATTTTTTAAATATATTTTCTATATATTTTACACTGGGAAAATATTCCCCTCCTTTCTTTTTTATTCCTACATGTTATAGTGTTTGGTGTACAATCTGTTAGTTTTATCCTGATATTGTGGGGGCCATATTGCTTGTATATATATACAGCTCTGTAATCCTGTGCTATGCGGATGTGGTTTTTTCTGATTTTATTTGTATTTATTATGATTGTGTAATTATTGGCATTCCCTTTAATAAAGCCATATCTCTGATAGCTCTTTGCCTTGCATGTTTTTCTTCTTTTTTAGTCCCTGTAATATTGCCTTGCTTTTACCTTCTTGAGCAGTGGTTTCACTGCAATTGGGCACAGCGCACCCTGGTGGTGGATTTTTATATATATATATATATATATATATATATATATATATATATATATATATATATATATATCACTTTTTTTGTGGGGGTGATAGTATATTGGTGGAATTTATATACACCAATTGCGGGTGGACTGTGCTATTTATCTAATGTTTGGGCGCATGGCAGAGCTCGGAAGCGAAGGAGCGCCATTTGACTTTTCAATGCAAAATTGACTGGAATTGAGATGGGACGCCATGTTGCGTTTGGAGAGCCTCTGATGAGCCTAAACATTGAAACCCCCCACAAGTGACACCATTTTGGAAAGTAGACCCCCTAAGGAACTTATCTAGATGTGTGGTGCGCACTTTGACCCATTAAGTGATTCACAGAAGTTTATAATGCAGAGCCGTAAAAAAAAAATCATATTTTTTCACAAAAATGATCTTTTCGCCCCTAATTTTTTATTTTCCCAAGGGTAAGAGAAGAAATTGGACCCCAGAAGTTGTTGTACAATTTGTCCTGAGTACGCTGATACCCCATATGTGGGGGTAAACCACTGTTTGGGCGCATGGCAGAGCTCGGAAAGGAAGGAGCGCCATTTGATTTTTTGATGCAAAATTGACTGGAATTGAGATGGGACGCCATGTTGCGTTGAGAGAGCCACTTGCAGCGCCCCAAAGTCCTGGTCGTTGCAGTAATGTCGTTCATCCACCAGGGGGAGCGATGTTACGTCTGAAGGCACCAAAGGAGTTCACCCTGCCAGGTATCACAGCCACACACACACTTCACACGCCGGCCGCCAGGGGGAGCAAAAGGTTCTATCTATTAGGCCTCTCCTCACACTTGGGTAAAACTGGGGGTTTGGTTAGGAAGTTAGCCAGAGACAGTTTCGGAGGAGGAGAGGAGAGGAGCAGACTGGGCTCGGCCCAGGAAAGGAAAAGAAGGACACGGAGCTGCGCCTGCAACCCATGCGGCAGACTCCTAAGAAAGGACAAGAAAGGAAGTGTGCCGTAGTGAGTGAGCAGAGAAGTCGTAGCAACAGGAGTATCACACCAGTGGGAGACCAGCTAGAAGCAGGCTGCCTCCCACTGAGCGCAGAACCGGTGGCCGGAACACCAAGGGAGTAATAGACTCTACGCTTTACTTCAGAGACCGGCAGGACAGTCGATTCCAGGTTGGCTGCCCGACCTAAGAACCTAAGCAGACAAGGTGGCAATGCGGAGGAGGGGCGACGCTAGGGTCCCTATAAAATAGCCTCAGGCCACCACCGTCATACGGGTTTGTCCTATCCATCTGGGGGACAGGGAGAAGAGTAACAAGAGTGAGGACCCTATGGGAGCTAATGCACGTAGGGACCTACTACGTTACTGTGCACGAGGGGAAGGCTAATGATTTCCACCTGGATAATGGGACTCTGGAATTGCCATCAGACCGGCCGGACTCTGCCTACCCTGTCATCCGGCACCCTGGACTGTGGATGCTGAAGCCTTCAGTGAAGGTAAAGAGACTGCACCCATGTGTCCTCATTATTTATCGCACCTTGCACCATCCACCATCAACATCTACATTTCTGGGAAGCCCTGGGGATACACTTCACCTGTGGAAGGTATACCATCTAGCTGCCATTCCATCACCCCAGCGGACCCCTAAGCAGCGTCGGTCACCCTGACCGAATACCACAGGTGGCGTCACGAACACTACCATCATCTACAAACTATTTGAACTCTATTTAATTTGGGCACCCCTCATCTAAGGCCTCGGTCTGGGTCGGGCCACCGTGACATCCCAGCTGAGGGAAACGAAGGACCCGGTACCGAGTATCCCATTGCCCTTACGTGGGGGCGCACCGCAAATCGATGTGCCTAAACATTGAAACCCCCCACAAGTGACACCATTTTGGAAAGTAGACCCCCTAAGGAACTCACCTAGATGTGTTGTGAGAGCTTTGAACCCCCAAGTGTTTCACTACAGTTTATAACGCAGAGCCATGAAAATAAAAAATCTTTTTTTTCCACAAAAATTATTTTTAGCCCCCAGTTTTGTATTTTTCCAAGGATAACAGATGAAATTGGACCCCAAAATGTTGTTGTACAATTTGTCCTGAGTACGCTGATACCCCATATGTGGGGGGAAACCACCATTTGAGCGCATGGCAGAGCTCGGAAGGGAAGGAGCATCATTTGGAATGCAGACTTAGATGGATTAGTCTGCAGGCATCACATTGCTTTTGCAGAGCCCCTAATGTACCTAAACAGTAGAAACCCCCCACAAGTGACCCCATATTGGAAACTAGACCCCCAAGGAACTCATCTAGATGTGTTGTGAGAGCTTTGAACCCCCAAGTGTTTCACTACAGTTTATAACGCAGAGCCATGAAAATAAAAAATCTTTTTTTTCCACAAAAATTATTTTTTAGCCCCCAGTTATGTATTTTTCCAAGGGTAACAGTTGAAATTGGACCCCAAAAGCTGTTTTCCAATTTGTCCTGAGTACGCTGATACCCCATATGTGGGGGGGACCACCATTTGAGCACATGGCAGAGATCAGAAGGGAAGGAGCGTCATTTGAAATGCAGACTTAGATGGATTAGTCTGCAGGCGTCACATTGAGTTTGCAGAGCCCCTAACGTACCTAAACCAGGGCCGGACTGGCCATCGGGCAGTTCTGGCAAATGCCAGAAGGGCCGATGGCAGTAGTGGGCCGCTCGAGTGTGCCGCTGTCAGCACACTCCCCCCGCTGTTGCCACACTCCCAGCCCCGCATTCAACTATACCGGCGTCATAGATGCCGGTACAGTTGAATGCAATGATGGGGAGAGAGCGTCTGCTGTCGCTCCCTCTCCCATCATTCCCTGCTCTGTCTGCCGCTTACACTGCGGGTGCGCGATGACGTCATATCATCGTGCACCTGCTGTGTGATCGGGCGGGCAAACTGCAGCTGCTGAGACCGGAGCCAGGAGCAGCGTGGGGCAAGAGGAAAGGTGAGTAGAGTCAGTGGTTTTTTTTTATTATTACATGGCATGGCTGCATTACATTCTATGGGGCTGGGCAGCGCTGCATTATATTGTAAGGTGGCTGTGCTGCATTACATTCTATGGGGACTGGCCACATTACATTCTATGGGGCTGTGCTGCATTACATTCTATGGGGGCTGGGTGCATTACATTCTATGGGGCTGTGCTGCATTACATTCTATGGGGACTGGCCACATTACATTCTATGGGGCTGTGCTGCATTACATTCTATGGGGGCTGGGTGCATTACATTCTATGGGGCTGGCTGCATTATATTCTATGGGGGCTGGCTGCATTACATTCTATGGGGCTGTGCTGCATTACATTCTATGGGGCTGTACTGCATTACATTCTATGGGGCTGGCTGCATTACATTCTATGGGGCTGTGCTGCATTACATTCTATGGGGGCTGGCTGCATTACATTCTATGGGGCTGTGCTGCATTACATTCTATGGGGCTGTGCTGCATTACATTCTATGGGGGCTGGCTGCATTACATTCTATCGGGCTGTGCTGCATTACATTCTATGGGGTCTGTGCTGTATTACATTCTATGGGGCTGGCTGCATTACATTCTATGGGGGCTGGCTGCATTACATTCTATGGGGCTGTGCTGCATTACATTCTATGGGGCTGTGCTGCATTACATTCTATGGGGGCTGGCTGCATTACATTCTATGGGGCTGTGCTGCATTACATTTTATGGGGCTGTGCTGCATTACATTCTATGGGGACTGGCTACATTACATTCTATGGGGCTGTGCTGCATTACATTCTATGGGGGCTGGCTGCATTACATTCTATGGGGCTGGCTGCATTACATTCTATGGGGGCTGTCTGCATTACATTCTATGGGGACTGGCTACATTACATTCTATGGGGCTGTGCTGCATTACATTCTATGGGGCTGGCTGCATTACATTCTATGGGGACTGGTTACATTACATTCTATGGGGCTGTGCTGCATTACATTCTATGGGGGCTGTGCTGCATTACATTCTATGGGGCTGTGCTGCATTACAGTCTATGGGGACTGGCTGCATTACATTCTATGGGGGCTGAGCTGTAATGCTGGATACAGCTGTAATTATATGTTATATAGTCGTGTTACACTCCCCTCACTTCTTGTAACCTACAAGTGTACATAGATATTATACAGTCACCATGTGACAAGTTGGCCTGTGTGACTTCAAATGCCAGGGCTGAAAGTTAGTCCCAGTCCGGCCCTGACCTAAACAGTAGAAACCCCCCACAAGTGACCCCATATTGGAAACTAGACCCCCCCAAGGAACTTATCTAGATGTGTTGTGAGAACTTTGAACCCCCAAGTGTTTCACTACAGTTTATAACGCAGAGCCGCGAAAATAAAAAATCTTTTTTTTCCACAAAAATTATTTTTTAGCCCCCAGTTTTGTATTTTCTCAGGGGGTAACAGGAGAAATTGGACCCCAAAAGTTGTTGTCCAATGTGTCCTGAGTATGCTGATACCCCATATGTTGGGGTAAACCCCTGCTTGGGCGCACGGGAGAGCTCAGAAGGGAAGTTTTACTTTTTCAACACAGAATTGGCTGGAATTGAGATCGGATGCCATGCCGCGTTTGGAGAGCCCCTGATGTGCCTAAACAGTTGAAACCCCCCAATTATAACTGAAACCCTAATCCAAACACACCCCTAACCCTAATCCCAACGGTAACCCTAACCACACTCCTAACCTTGACACACCCCTAACCCTGATCCCAACCCTATTCCCAATCGTAAATGTAATCCAAACCCTAACCCTAACTTTAGCCCCAACCCTAACTGTAGCCTTAACTCTAGCCCCAACCTTAGCCCTAACCCTAGCCCTAACCTTAGCCCTAACCCTAACCCTAACCCTAGCCCTAACCCTAAGCCTAACCCTAGCCCTAGCCCTAACCCTAATGGGAAAATGGAAATAAAAACATTTTTTTAATTTTTTAATTTTTCCCTAACTAAGGGGGTGATGAAGGGGGTTTGAATTACTTTTATAGGGGGCTTTTTAGTGGATTTTTTGATTGGCAGCCGTCACACACTGAAAGACGCTTTTTATTGCAAAAAATATTTTTTGCGTTACCACATTTTGAGAGCTATAATTTTTCCATATTTTGGTCCACAGAGTCATGGAGGTCTTGTTTTTTGCGGGACGAGTTGACGTTTTTATTGTTAACATTTTCGGGCACGTCATATTTTTTTATCGCTTTTTATTCCGATTTTTGTGAGGCAGAATGACCAAAAACCAGATATTCATGAATCTCTTTTGGCGGAGGCGTTTATACCGTTCTGCGTTTGGTAAAATGGATAAAGCAGTTTTATTCTTCGGGTCAGTATGATTACAGTGATACCTCATTTATATCTCTTTTAATTTTTGGCGCTTTTATACGATAAAAACTATTTTATAGAGAAAATAATTATTTTTGCATCGCTTTATTCTGAGGACTATAACTTTTTTATTTTTTTGCAGTTGATGCTGAATGGCAGCTCGTTTTTGGCGGGACAAGATGACGTTTTCAGCGGTACCATGGTTATTTATATCCATCTTTTTGATCGCGTGTTATTCCACTTTTTGTTTGGCGGTATGATAATAAAGCGCTGTTTTTTGCCTTGGTTTTTTTTACGGTGTTCACTGAAGGGGTTAACAGTGGGGGGGACAGTTTTATAGGCCGGGTCGTTACGGACGCGGCGATACTAAATATGTGTACTTTTATTGTTTTTTTTTATTTAGATAAAGAAATGTATTTATACAAACAATATATATATATTTTTTTAGGAATTTTTTTTAAATTTTTTTTACACATGTGAATATTTTTTTTTAACATTATAACATTGCCCCAGGGGGGCATCATGTTATAATGTAAGATCGCTGATCTGACACCTTGCTGTGCACAGTGTCAGATTAGCGATCTGACGTGCACTCCTGGAGGCTTCCTGGTGCCTGCTCTGAGCAGGCGCTGTGAAGCCATCTCCCTGCAGGACCCGGATGCCAGGCCTGCTGCAGGGAGGAGGAGGTAAGAGACCCTTGCAGCAACGCGATCACATCGCGTTGCTCCGGGGGTCTCAAGGAAGCCCGGTGGGAGCCCCCTCCCTGCGCGATGCTTCCCTATACCACTGGAACACTGCGATCATGTTTGATCGCAGTGTGCCGGGGTTAATGTGCCGGGGGCGGTCCATGACTGCTCCTGGCACATAGTGCCGGATGTCAGCTGCGATAGTCAGCTGACACTTGGCCGATTGCATATGACGTACTATCCTGTCGGTGGTCATACGGGCCCACCCCACCTCGACGGGATAGTACGTCTAATGTCAGAAAGGGGTTAAGTAACCACCTTGATGATTATTTCTCTTTGAATCATTAGTCAGTTACTTCATCAATTTCTCTTTTGGAGCCTACAAAGCAATCCTCAGGGGTTTCTACATTCAATAAGCTACTTTCAAGAAAAAAGAAAGATTTGCTAGAATGGTACACTAGAAAGCAGGGTATCAGACTTAGAGTTCCATACGAAAAACCAATCGAGACGTCACACATGCAGGCACAGAATTATACCTTTGCCTTTCTGAGAATGCAGACTGAGCCCTTCGACATACAAAAAAGGACACAGCAGCACTCTGTAAGGACCAAGATATATGCAAACACAAGATCTAAACTACATTTTTACTGAATAAAATGTACTTTCAAAAAAAGTCCTTCCAAAAAATGAAGGTTCTTAGTGCATAAATTGGCCAATTCATGCGTTCCCATCAACCATGGCATGGTGACACTTCTCTGATGAGTCCTATCATCCTAATCATGCCTCTTTTGGGCTATAAGCCTACAATTTAAATGGGCAAACATGCCTCCCACATGTTATAAACATACAATTTTAAAGGGCAGGTAGAAACCAGCACTAATTAAAAGCACTCTTGGGCTGATGGGAGTAGGGAGTAATAGTAACATAGTAACATAGTAACATAGTTAGTAAGGCCGAAAAAAGACATTTGTCCATCCAGTTCAGCCTATATTCCATCATAATAAATCCCCAGATCTACGTCCTTCTACAGAACCTAATTGTATGATACAATATTGTTCTGCTCCAGGAAGACATACAGAGTCAGAAAGTAGGCAGTCAGAACCTCCATTGGCAAACTGCAAAAAAAACCTGATAATTAATAAAACACACTACTGTTAGCAGGGTATCAATATAAAAAATACTATTAAAATTGTATTATATAGATTTGTTGAGTAATGACACCCGGAAAACACCCAGTGTGTTAGTAGTGTAGTGTGACACTATGATTGAAAAAAAGATCGTGCTCACCACATAGTAAAATCCCATAGAACAATCACAACAGAGAATGTGATCATGTAAATATTTATTAGGTATCAATAATTAGACCATACAATACAATATGACAATAATATAAAGAGTAATAAAATATATATACAGTTAGGGCCAGAAATATTTGGACAGTGACACAATTTTTGTGAGTTGGGCTCTGCATGCCACCACATTGGATTTGAAATGAAACCTCTACAACAGAATTCAAGTGCAGATTGTAACGTTTAATTTGAAGGGTTGAACAAAAATATCTGATAGAAAATGTAGGAATTGTACACATTTCTTTACAAACACTCCACATTTTAGGAGGTCAAAAGTAATTGGACAAATAAACATAACCCAAACAAAATATTTTTATTTTCAATATTTTGTTGCAAATCCTTTGGAGGCAATCACTGCCTTAAGTCTGGAACCCATGGACATCACCAAACGCTGGGTTTCCTCCTTCTTAATGCTTTGCCAGGCCTTTACAGCCGCAGCCTTCAGGTCTTGCTTGTTTGTGGGTCTTTCCGTCTTAAGTCTGGATTTGAGCAAGTGAAATGCATGCTCAATTGGGTTTAGATCTGGAGATTGACTTGGCCATTGCAGAATGTTCCACTTTTTGGCACTCATGAACTCCTGGGTAGCTTTGGCTGTATGCT
This sequence comes from Ranitomeya imitator, assembly GCF_032444005.1. Classification (NCBI taxonomy): domain Eukaryota; kingdom Metazoa; phylum Chordata; class Amphibia; order Anura; family Dendrobatidae; genus Ranitomeya; species Ranitomeya imitator. Next base: position 544,309,713 of record NC_091286.1, on the reverse strand, counting down.
TGGGGTCATTGTCCATCTGTACTATGAAGCGCCGTCCAATCAACTTTGCAGCATTTGGCTGAATCTGGGCTGAAAGTATATCCCGGTACACTTCAGAATTCATCCGGCTACTCTTGTCTGCTCTTATGTCACTTAATAAACACAAGTGACCCAGTGCCATTGAAAGCCATGCATGCCCATGCCATCACGTTGCCTCCACCATGTTTTACAGAGGATGTGGTGTGCCTTGGATCATGTGCCGTTCCCTTTCTTCTCCAAACTTTTTTCTTCCCATCATTCTGGTACAGGTTGATCTTTGTCTCATCTGTCCATAGAATACTTTTCCAGAACTGAGCTGGCTTCTTGAGGTGTTTTTCTGCAAATTTAACTCTGGCCTGTCTATTTTTGGTATTGATGAATGGTTTGCATCTAGATGTGAACCCTTTGTATTTACTGTCATGGAGTCTTCTCTTTCCTGTTGACTTAGAGACAGATACACCTACTTCACTGAGAGTGTTCTGGACTTCAGTTGATGTTGTGAACGGGTTCTTCTTCACCAAATTAAGTATGCGGCGATCATCCACCACTGTTGTCATCTGTGGACGCCCAGGCCTTTTTGAGTTCCCAAGCTCACCAGTCAATTCCTTTTTTCTCAGAATGTACCCAACTGTTGATTTTGCTACTCCAAGCATGTCTGCTATCTCTCTGATGGATTTTTTCTTTTTTTCAGCCTCAGGATGTTCTGCTTCACCTCAATTGAGAGTTCCTTTGACCGCATGTTGTCTGCTCACAGCAACAGCTTCCAAATGCAAAACCACACACCTGGAATCCACCCCTGACCTTTTAACTACTTCATTGATTACAGGTTAACGAGGGAGACGCCTTCAGAGTTAATTGCAGCCCTTAGAGTCCATTGTCCAATTACTTTTGGTCCCTTGAAAAAGAGGACGCTATGCATTACAGAGCTATGATTCCTAAACCCTTTCTCCGATTTGGATGTGGAAACTATCATATTGCAGCTGGGAGTGTGCACTTTCAGCCCATATTATATCTATAATTGTATTTCTGAACATGTTTTTGTAAACAGCTAAAATAACAAAACTTGTGTCACTGTCCAAATATTTCTGGCCCTAACTGTATGTAAAAGAATATGTATGTAAAAAAAAATATATATACAAGTGCCTGTAGCTAGCTGGTGGCCCTATTATATAAATCAGGTGTCCATAAGGTCATTCCGGATAGTCCATTAAAACAGTAAAAATAAAAGACCTGTGCATTGTTAGTATAAAGGGGAGATGCAAGGGATTTATATAAAAATCATAAAAAATGGTAGTGCAATAATAATACGCAGTAAATATGCGTGGTGCAAAAATATTTGCGTGATATAAGGATAGTGCACAAAAACCAAGTGAACAAAAACCAGGTGCCCTGGATAGCACTGGTGGTCCACTGATTTACGTACAACCAGAAGTAAGTGTCTCTCTATATTGCCCATTAATTTACATTTCACCTGGTTTTTGTTCACTTGGTTTTAGCCCAAGAGAGGCATGTTTAGGATGACAGGACCCATCAGAGAAGTGTCACCTTGCCATGGTTGATGGGCACATATGAATTGGCCAATTTATGTGCTAAGAACCTTCAATTTTTGTAAGTACATTTTATTCAGCAACAATGTAGTTTACTGTAGATTTCGTGTTTGCATATGTGTTGGTCCTTACAGAGCACTGATGTGCCCCTTTATTATATTCTATGCAGTAATTGCAGCTTGCACCTGTTCACAGTATATGGAGGTGCTGATCAGGTTTTTATTTTTTGCAGTGAGCCCTTTGACAGTTCCAACAACAGTTTTACCCTCTCAATAATAAATGAATCCCCAATCTTGCTTCATACCTAAAATGTCTCCCCGTACTATGTTCCCCAAAGAACGAAAACTGTTATCACATCTAACCCACAAAAGATTACCCATTGGTTTCAACAACACCTTGAACATCTATACTATGGCCCTTCCCCTAACACCCCACACTCAATAAATGCTTTTTTAATCTCTTAAACTGAGCTATTTCCTCTACTGAAACAGAAATGGCTATCCACCAATTAAAATTAAATAACCATCTGGGCCCTGCACCTAGTCTTAATGTACCGTCACACTAGACGATATCGCTAGCGATCCGTGACGTTGCAGTGTCCTGGCTAGCGATATCGTCCAGTGTGACAGGCAGCAGCGATCAGGATCCTGCTGTGATATCGCTGGTCGGGGAAGAAAGTCCAGAACTTTGTTTCGTCGCTGGATCTCCCGCTGACATCGCTGAATCGGCGTGTGTGATGCCGATTCAGCGATGTCTTCGCTGGTAACCAGGGTAAACATCGGGTTACTAAGCGCGGCCCTGCGCTTAGTAACCCGATGTTTACCCTGGTTACCGGCATTGTTGGTCGCTGGAGAGCTGTCTGTGTGACAGCTCTCCAGCGACCAAACAGCGACGCTGCAGCGATCCGGATTGTTGTCGGTATCGCTGCAGCGTCGCTTAGTGTGACGGTACCTTTATCCCCCATCTCACTAATTGTTTGAACTCTCTGAGAGATGGCAAAAAACAGGAGCAGCATCCTTAACAGCAGCTATATGTATGATACCCAAGCCAAACTTGGACCATACATCATAATCAAACTATAGACCCATATCCTTAATTAACATAGACATCAAACTCATAGCTAAAATCTTAGCTCAGCATCTGAACACATCCTTACACACAAGGACAAAGTTGGCTTTTTTGTTCCAACATACAAATATACTTTTCTTACAATCAAACCCCCAAGCAATTAGCCTTCGCTACAACCCTTACATCGAAGGCATAGAAATCTCGTCAATCCCTCCAAGCTTTTTATGTTTGCTGACGATATTCTGCTTCTTGCCGCCCCTCAAACATCACTTCCCACTCAGCTCTAATCTCTACAAAGCTTTGAACAAAATTTAGACCTAGAGATTGAGTAGTCAAAATATCAGGCTATGCATATCTCTCATCCAGCCTCCATGGTCTCACAGTTTAAGCGAAACTTCACATTCCAATGGTCCATTAATAACTTAGACTAAGTAAGTGTGAAATTAACTACTAATCTAGATTCCCTCTTCTCTGCTCATTACCCCCAAATGCTACCTAAGCTTCCTACAATACTCCAAATGTTTGGGAAATTGCAGCTCTCAAGGCTGCATTCATGGCTACATTCATTTAAAATGGTGCTGCTCCCCAATCTACTCTACTTATTCCTAGTTCCCTCAGTTTCATTCCCAACTCGTTATCTTAAAATAGTTCAACATTTAATCAATACTTTCGTTTGGAAGGGTGGTCTCCCCCGAGTCAACAAAGCCACGTTATACCGCCATCGCTTGATAGGAGACCTGAGTGTTGCCAATCTCACCAAATATTAGCAGCTCAACTAGCCCAATTGACACTATATCATGCCTTATCTGATCCACATCTCTGGCTCTCCCTGGAAGCTCCAGAGTGCCATCCACTAACTCTCGACACCTTATTATGACTTCTGCCTGTTCAACGAAGACATACCACTCTTCCTTTCATATTGCATTCGATTAAAATATGGGACTTTTTTACTCTCTAGCTGAAGTCAAAAGACATTTATCTTGTACAGTGTGGCAGTGTTAACACCATGTAGTAATGAGGCAGTGACCCAGTAAAGTTAAGCACAAATGTCTTCATTGTCCAAAAACTCACAGATGAAAAGCAAACGGTATCCTCTGGATCACAGCCGGGGCATTCAAACAGTCTATCTCCAAAACCTGTTATTGTGGGTGACTGCACCACCGTGTCACGCTGAGGGACGCCAGACGTTTTGCTTCTCTTGGCTATGTGTTAGCTTCACACAAGCCAGATGTTGCAGAGCCACCTGCTCTGCAGCTTGCAAACAAACACTACAACACCCAAACCTTTGCTGCAGGGTTTTTAAATGGGATCTGTGGCCATGGGCCACTTGTAAGACCCGGCTGGGGGGAGTGAGCCGCTCCCCTGCCATCCTGTAGTTCACTCCAAAAATAAAACTCTATGCCGGTTTTTCTTAAATCTGCCTTGGCCAAATAGCTTGACCAACTCCCAACTTACTTTTATCCTGCTCTGCAACCACAGCTATGTCTGTGACTGCAATGCACTCCAGTAGGCTCAATATGCTTCTATGCGCATCCTGGGGGATACACACTGTCCCTCGCATATAATTCCCTTCACTGCCTCACACTTAGTATATGATTAATGAAAAGCTATCAGCTGTACTCACAAAGTACATAGATTTGACAAAAATGTTGCTACCCTAGGTGGAATACACCAACCATACCACCTTTGCTAAATCTCCATTATGCTTAAAGGTTTCTACCATCTCTAATTGTCTATTAACTACCTTCATCTAGAAGAATCAATCAGTCTCCTCCGCAGGACCTGCTTAATTCCCCACCCCTCCCTCTTTCCCTCCCTTCTCCCTACCCTCACCTTACCATGTGTTTGTCCCCTCCTACAGTTCTTTCTATTAGTTGTTTGCATTAACACATTTTGTCATGTACAACAGTGGGTACCGAACATATTCAGACCCCTTTAAATTTTTCACTCTTTGTTTCATTGCAGCCATTTGGTAAATTCAAAAAAGTTCATTTTTTTCTCATTAATGCACACTCTGCACCCCATCTTGACTAAAAAATATAGAAATGTAGACATTTTTGCAAATTTATTAAAAAAGAAAAACTGAAATATCACATGGTGGTAAGTATTCAGACTCATTGCTCAGTATTGAGTAGAAGCATCCTTTTTAACTAATACAGCCATGAGTCTTCTTGGGAATGATGCAACAAGTTTTTCACACCTGGATTTGGGAATCCTCTGCTATTCTTCCTTGCAGATCCTCTCCAGTTCCATCAGGTTGGATGGTCAACATTCGTGGACAACCATTTTCAGGTCTCTCCAGAGATTCTCAATTGGGTTTAGGTAAAGGTACCTTCACACATAACGATATTGTTAACGATATCGTTGCTATTTGTGACGTAGCAACGATATCGTTAATGAAATCGTTCTGTGTGACAGCGACCAACGATCAGGCCCCTGCTGGGAGATCGTTGGTCGCTGAATAAAGTCCAGAACTTTATTTCGTCGCTGGATCTCCCTCTGACATCGCTGGATCTGCGTGTGTGACACCGATCCAGCGATGTCTTCACTGGTAACCAGGGTAAACATCGCGTAACTAAGCGCAGGGCCGCGCTTAGTAACCCGATGTTTACCCTGGATACCATGCTAAAAGTAAAAAAAAACAAACACTACATACTTACCAACCGCTGTCTGTCCTCCAGTGCTGTGCTCTGCACTCCTCCTGTACTGGCTGTGAGCCGGAAAGCAGAGCAGTGACGTCATCGCTCTGCTTTCCGGCTCACAGACAGTACAGGAGGAGAGCAGAGAAGCAGAGCGCAGCACTGGAGGACAGACAGCGGTAGGTAAGTATGTAGTGTTTGTTTTTTTTTACTTTTAGCATGGTATCCAGGGTAAACATCGGGTTACTAAGCGCGGCCCTGCGCTTAGTTACCCGATATTTACCCTGGTTACCGGCATCGTTGGTCGCTGGAGAGCGGTCTGTGTGACAGCTCTCCAGCGACCAAACAGCGACGCTGCAGCGATCCGGATCGTTGTCGGTATCGCTGCAGCGTCGCTTAATGTGAAGGGGCCTTAAGGGCTCTGGCTGGACCAGTCAAGAATGGTCACAGAGTTGTTCTGACACCACTTATTTTAGCTGTGTGCTTAGGGTCATTTCCTTGTTGGAATGTGAACCGTCAGCCAAGTCTGAGGTCCAGAGCACTATGGAAGAGATTTTCATCCAGGATATCTCTGTACTTGGCTGCATTCATGTTTCCTTTAATTGCAACCAGTTGTCCTGTCCCTGCAGCTGAACCCCCCCCCCCCAAAGCATGATACTGCCACCACCATGTTTCACTGTTGGGATTGTATTGGGCAGGTGATGAGAATTGCCTGGTTTTCTCCACACATACCGCTTAGAATTATCACCAAAAAGGTTTATCTTCGTCTCATCAGACCAGAGAATCTTATTTCTCATAGTCTGGGAGTCCTTCATGTGCTTTTTAGCAAAGTCTATGCGGGCTTTCATATGTCTTGCAGTGAGGAGACGCTTTTGTCGAGCCACTCTGCCATAAAGCCCAGGATGCTGGAGGGCTGCAGTGATAGTTGACTTTGTGGAACTTGCTCCCATTTCCGTACTGCATCTGTGGAGCTCAGCCACAGTGATCTTGGGGTTCTTCTTTACCTCTCTCACCAAGGCTCTTCTCCCATGATTGCTCAGTTTGGCTGGATGGCTAGGTCTAGGCAAACGTCTGGTGGTTCCAAACTTCTTCCATTTAAGGATTATGGAGGCCACTGTGCTTTTAGGAACCTTGAGTACTACAGAAATTCTTTTGTAACCGTGGCCAGATCTGTGCCTTGCCACAATTCTGTCTCTGAGCTCCTTGGCCAGGTCCATTGACCTTATGTTTCTCATTTGGTCTGACATGCACTGTGAGGTCTTACATAGACAGGTGTGCGCCTTTACAAATCAAGTCCTATCAGTTTAATTAAACAGAGCTGGACTCCAATGAAGGAGTAGAACCATCTCAAGTAGGATCACAAGTTAATGGACAACATGTGTCTTAAGTATGATAGTCTGAGCAAAGGGTCTGAATACATATACATTTCAGTTTTTCTTTTTAATAAATTTGCAAAAATTTCTACATTTCCGCTTTTTTTCAGTCAAGATCTGATGCAACTTTTTTGAATTTACCAAATGGCTGCAATGAAACAGAGCGAAAAATGTAAAGGGGTTTGAATACTTTCCATACCCACTGTAATATATATATATATATATATATATATATATATATATATATATATATACTGTATGTATATATATATATATATATATATATATATATATATAATGCGAAAAGACCAGAGGTAGGAAGGCACTAAGGCGGTTAAGAGGCAAATAATTAACTTCTTCACGTAGGATTCAATTCAAGATATATGCGGCACAAAATCCAGGATAGCAACTAGTGGGTGGTGCTCAACTATAAGATATGTCATAACGATCCACAAAGAAACTAAATGAAAGTGGCACTCACCCGGACGTTGCTGAAAAATGATGTCCTTTATTCAGATAAACAAATGGACAAACATGGAGTCGAGAGGCGGCTGGTAGCGGTTAGGGTGCGGGAAGGAGGAAAGGGACGACGGCCGTTTCGCGCTTGTGTGCTTCTACGGGACCCATTTTTCAGCAATATCCGGGTGAGTGCCACTTTTATATATATATATATATATATATATATATATATACATACAGTTGTGCTCAAAAGTTTACATACACAGCAGAATGTTTGCTTTATTGGTCTTTTCTCAGAGAGTATGAATGATAACACCAAAACTTCTCCACTCGTGGTTAGTGTTTGGGTGAAGCCATTTTTTGTCAAACTACTGTGTTTTCGCTTTTTGAATTATAACGACAACCCAAAACATCCAAATGTCCCTGAACAAAATTTTACATACCCTGGCGATTTTGGCTTTAATGCATGCACAGAAGTTGACAAAATGGGTTTGAATGGCTACTAATGGTAACATCCTCACCTTTGACCTGTTTACTTGTAATCAGTATGTGTGCATAAATGCTGAGTGAGTTTCTGGGATACAACATGAAGAGCAAACTCATTAAAACCTTGTCAGATGACAAATGCACTTGCAGGGTGCATCAGGCCCCTGATAATAAATGCTAAAGCAGCACAGGTACAAGCTACTGATAAGAGCAACCACCTACTCGCCCAAACATTAGAGGGGTTGGCTGCCTAGTAGCAAAAATGCACACAGGTAAGGCTTGCATAAGACACTGTTCACACAGATAAATGTGATGCACAGTGTCTGGACAACCTATTGATCACGCCCATAGTATTAGCAGGTGGGCCGTCCAGCACTATATATATACATTCAACACACAAAGACCAACATAAAGGGGCCCTGCTGCACCCTGCAAAAAGATAATAAAAAGTGCAAAAAAGATGAAAAATTAAATAATGTATATAGTACATTAGATGAGGTATTAGTTACAATTTTGGCCAAATTGGATAAGCTCACAACCCAACTTCAAGGGTCCTCATAAACTTGCGACTCTGCGAGTCCTACTCTAATATCAAAAACAGCTGACATAGAAAAATTTGTCAGCTGATAAGGTTTTGGTGAGTTTACTCTTCATGTTATGAGTTTCTAGGATCCTGACAGACTCTTGCATCGTTCATCCAGCCACTGACATTTCTGGATTGTGAGCCATGGGGAAAGCAAAATAATTGTCAATGGGTCTACAGGAAAAGGTAGTTGAACTATATAAAACAGGAAAGGGGTACAAAAAGATATCCAAGGAATTGATAATGTCAGTCAGCAGCTTTCAAAAAACAAGACCATGGTCAGGTAGTCCAACAAAAATTTCACCACAAATAACATCAGCTGAAATACTGGACTCACTGAAAACTAGATGTGAGGCTTTTTCAAGATGCACAATAAGGTGGCACTTGAACAAAAATGGGCTGAATAGTCGAGTCGCCAGAAGAAAGCCATTACTGCGCAAATGACAAAAAGTATCTCACCTACAATACGCAAAATAGCACAGAGACAAGCCTCAAAACTTCTGGGACAAGGTAATTTGGAGTGATGAGGCCAAAATTGAACTGTTTTGGCCACAAACATAAACGTAACATTTGGAGAGTGGTCAACAAGGCCTATGATGAAAGGAACACTATTCCTATTGTAAAGTACAGAGGTAGATTGCTGATGTTTTGGGGATGTGAGAGCTACAAAGGCACAGGACACTTGGTCAAAGTTGAAGGAAAGATGAATGCAGCACATTATCAGCAAATACTAGAGGCAAATTTGCAATCATCAGCCTGGAAGCTGGGCATGGGACGTACTTGGACGTTCCAACATGACAATTCAAAGCACAAGGCCAAGTCGACCTGTCATTTGCTACAGCAGACCAAAGTGAAGGTTGTGGAGTGGCCATCTCAGTCCCCTGACCTCACTATCATTGAACCACTCTGGGGAGATCTGAAGAGTGCAGTTCATGCTAGGCAGCCCAGGAATTTAAAGGAACTGGAGGCTTGTTGCAAGAAGAGTGGGCAGCTTTACCATCTGAGAAAATAAAGAACCTCATCCACAAGTACCACAAAAGACTTCAAGCTGTCATTGATGTTAGAGGGGGCAATACACGGTATTAAGAAATGGGGTATGTAAACTTTTGATCAGGGTCATTTGGATGTTTTGGGTTGCCATTATGATTTAAAAAGAGAAAACACAGTAGTTTGACAATAAATGGCTTCATCCAACCACTAACCATGAGGGGAGAAAAAAAAGGCCAAGAAAGCAAAAAATCTGCCGGGGTATGTAAACATCTCACCACAACTGTATATATATACACACACACAGTATATATATATATATATATATATATATATATATATATATATATACATATATACATATATATATACATATATACAACCAGATATCAAACTACTCACCTGCATTATGCTGCCCAAATATTTAATGAATTCCACCTCATTGTCATTTCCAGGAGTAACATGAAATAGTTTCTCACTGCAAAAGGATGAATATAAATTACAATAAGAAAAAACAAAAAAATGTAATACTGTCCATATTAAGAGATCAGCACATCAACCATTCTAAGTAAGTTTCACTATGCATAGAAAAGAACTGTACTTGTCAAATCGCCGGCCATGAGGAACGCTGAGACTGGGTGCAACACAGCACAAAAGTAAGAATAGCTTCATTTTGTCTGCTGGCTTCTTCTAACTTGTTTCTTTTCCTTTTATTTTCTTACAATAGACAACATGTGATCATCTCACATTATTCTAAGATTATCCAGATTCGACTAGATAACATTTTATCTCATTCAAGCGCAAACATAATATCTCTAGTGTGAAGCAAAACGGCTTTGTCCTGTAAAATGAATGAAACACCACTTAAAGGGAACCTGTCACCAGAAAAAATGCTATTCATCTGCAGATATGGGGTTAATCTACAGGTTAATAGCATTACTAATCTGCCTGGCACCTGCACTTACCTGAACCCTGAACGCTGCAGGGAGAAAATTAACTTTATTCCTCCCGCAGTGTTTGGTGTTTAGTTACAGGTGTGGTGTCGGCGCTGATTTAGTCTGCAGGTTAATCGCGTTTTTTCTGGTGACAGGTTCCCTTTATTATTTAAAATGTCGCACCATACTGCTTCCTACTTAGCAGAGGTGCAGCTCATAAAAGTGTATGTATATTGGGGAGAATGAAGAAATATTGTCTTTGTTGCCCCTAGCATCCTACAAGGACGGACCGGGTGTGAAATTCAGCCCTGGCATTTGAAATCACACAGGACCTTGCTGTCCTTCCCTCAAGCACCTGATGGGAATATATATATTACTAATATTACCCTGCCTGAAGGAAATCAAAATGTACTACAAGACGAATATTTCTAAGAATACCAACAATATTGCTATATATTATTAAATAATTATAATATCAAAATACCGTAATAATATTGCAACGTTACAGATAAATACCAACAAACCATAACCAAATATTACCAGCATTTATAATATTGATAACACAATCATACTAATCATTAGGGGTTGAGGTTAATCCCTTTGTGACATTAGACGTACTATCCCGCGAAGGTGACCCGGGCCCGTATGACCATCGATGGGATAGTGCGTTATACGCGATCAGCCGTGCTCACGGGCTGGCATAGCTGACATCCGGCACTATGTGCCAGGAGCGGTGACCGCTCCCGGCACTATAACCCTTGGAACACTGCGATCAAACATGATCGCAGCGTTCCAGTGGCATAGGAAAGCATCGTGCACGGAAGGTGCTCCCTGTGTGCTTCCCTGAGACCCTCAGAACAGCGCGATGTGATCATGTTGTTATCCTCCTGTCTCCTCCCTGCAGACCCCTGGATCCAAGATGGCCACTTGGTCATTCCGGATCCTGCAGAGAGGTGGCTTGTCCGTGCCTGCTGAGACCAGGTGCCGGCAGGCCTGCAACACTGCCTGTCAGATCGCTGATCTGACACAGTGCTCTGCAAAGTGTCAGATCAGCGATCTGACACTATATAGTGATATCCCACCCTGGGACAAAGTAAAAAATAAATAAAAAAATATTACACTGTGTAAAAATATAAAAAAAATCCTAAATAAATAAAAAAATAAATAAATATTATTCCAATAAATACATTTCTTGATGTAAATAAAAAAAACAATAAAAGTACACAAATTTAGTATTGCCGTGTCCGTAATGACCCACTAGTTAACTCCTTCAGTGAACACCGTAAAAATTAAAATAAAAAATGAGGCAAAAAACAATGCTTTATCATCATACCGCCAAACAAAAAGTGGAATAAGACGCGATCAAAAGACGGATATAAATAAACATGGTACCTCTGAAAAGAAAACATTATCTTGTCCTGCAAAAAACGAGCTGCCATACAGCGTCATCAGCGAAAAAATAAAAATTATAGCCCTCAAAATAAAGCGATGCAAAAATAATTATTTTTCATATAAAATAGTTTTTATTGTTTAAAAGTGCCAAAACATAAAAAAAATATAAATGAGGTATCGCTGTAATCGTACTAACCCGAAGAATATAACTGCTTTATCAGTTTTACTAAACGCAGAACGGTATAAACGCCCCCCAAAAAAGAAATTCATGAATTACTGGTTTTTGTTCATTCTGCCTAACAAAAATTGGAATAAAAAGCGATAAAAAATGTCATGTGCCTGAAAATGGTACCAATAAAAACATCAACTCGTCCCGCAAAAAACAAGACCTCACATGGCTCTGTGGACCAAAATATAGAAAAATTATAGCTCTCAAACTGTGGTGACGCAAAAACTATTTTTTTGCAATAAAAAGTGTCTTTTAGTGTGTGACAGTTTCCAAACATAATAACCAGCTATAAAAATCCGCTATAAATAGTAAATCAAACCCCCCTTTATCACCGCCTTAGCTAGTGAAAAATAGTATTAATAACAAATAAAATGTATTTATTTCCATTTTCCCATTAGGGTTAGGGTTACAGATGGGGCTAAAGTTAGGGTTAGGGTTGGGGCAAGAGATGGGGTTAGGGTTTGGATTACATTTACGGGTGGGTTAGGGGTGTGTCAGGGTTAGGGCTTTAGTTAGGGTTATGGTTAGGGTTGAGATTAGGGTTAAGGGTGTGTTGGGGTTAGGGGTGTATTGGGGTTGGGATTAGGGTTAGGGGTGTGTACAGGTTAGGGGTGCAGTTAGCTAAGGTTATGGTTAGGTTTGGGATTAGGCTAGGGTCACATTGCGTTAGTGCAATCCGTTTAGCGCTAGCGCTAGCGGATTGCGCTAACGCAATGTTTTCTATGGGGCTGCGGTTGGGGTCGCGGTAACGTCCCCGCTCTCGCAGATCCCCAATCTGCGAGAGCAGGGAACGGACCGCGGGCGCGCCTCGGACGCTGCTTGCAGCGTCCGCGGCGCGCCAGGAAACACCGGCGCGTCGCTAGCGTGTGCCGAACATGGCACGCGCTAGTGAAGCGCGTTCCCATTGCCTTCAGTGGGCGCGTTAACGGACGCGTTGCACGGCGTTAATTTCGCCGTGCAACGCTGTCCGTTAAACGCGGTCCCATAACGCAATGGGAACCCAGCCTTAGGGTCAGGGGTGTGTTGGGGTTATGGGTGTGTTGGGGTTAGGGGAGTGGTTAGGGTTGGGATTAGGGTTAGGGGTGTGTTGGGGTTTGGGATGGATTTAGAATTGGGGGTTTGCACTGCTTAGGCACATCAGGGGCTCGCGAAACGCGACATGGCGTCCTAGTTCAATTCCAGCCAATTTTGCATTAAAAAGTCAAATGGCGCTCCTTCCCTTCCGAGCTCTACCATGCGCCCAAACAGTGGTTTACCCCCACATATGGGGTAATGGCGTACTCAGGACAAATTGTAGAACAACGTTTGGGGTCCAATTTCTCCTGTTACCCTTGGTAAAACAAAACAACTCGGAAGTAATTTTTTGTGAAAAAAGTTAAAAGTTCAATTTTTTTTTAACATTCCAAAAATTCCTGTGAAGCACCTGAGGGGTTAATAAACTTCTTATATGTGGTTTTGAGCACCTTGAGGTGTGCAGTTTTTAGAATGGTGTCACACTTGGGTATTTTCTATCATATAGACTAGAGTTGAGCGACCTTGACCTTTTTAGAGTCGAGCTGGGTTTCGCGAAACCCGACTATCTCAAAAGTCGGGTCGAGTGAAATCGGCCGATTATGACGTAAAGTCGGGATCGACCGAAACACGAAACCCAATGCAAGTCAAAGGGGCAGCATAGTCGGCAGTGAGTGGGGGCCAGGAAAACACCTAGAGTGCCCATTTTAATGTCAAAACCATCCATTCTTCTTAATGAAGCTTGTCAAGCGTAATTTACCTTATAATAATTGGAAGGCATTTGAAATTGGGGGTCATTTGGCAAAAAGTTGTGGTGGGTAGGGCTGGTTCAAGTAATTAGGAAATCTGGACCACGTCACGGCAGTGGAGCAGGGAGAGGTAAGTATTTCAACTTTGCAAGTGCTGTGAACCTGAGCAAGCAGGGGGGGCCCACTCGTTGGAATTGGCACTGGCACAGGGCCCCTCAAAGTACAGCGGTGTGTTTGCACGGCGGGGGCGCCTCCCACCGGCAGCAACACTTTTGCGTACCATGAGAGGCCCTGTGCCAGTGACGTCGCCAACTAGTATTCCTCCCCCCACCTGATGAAGGAACCTGCACTTTCATCTGCACCTTCCTGTTTGTCCCCGTGTAAGGTGGTATGGTATGCGGGAAGGGGGACCTGACTTTCAGCAGGGTCACAATCTTGCAGTGTAGCGTGCACGGGAAATGTTGCGTTATGGGTCAATGTACCAGCAGACTCATCTATCACTGGCTGGGCAATGGGCAGGATGAGGAGGAAACACAGATATAGGCCCAAAGAATAAAGTGGGCTAAATGCAGTTCAAAATTGGTAACACAGGACTAATCAGGGGGCATTGCAGTGGAGGACAACTGGAATGAGAGGCTGACACAGAGAGTAGGCCCAAATCAGTAAGTAGTCGAAATGCAGTTCAAAATTGGCAACAGTAGTAAACAGGCGGCACAGCTTTGTTCAGTGGAGGAGAACAGCAAGGAGTGGCAGACACCGATAGTAGGCCCCAACCCAACTAGTAGGCCAAATGCAGTCTAACATTAACAACTACTTAACGAGCGCCTGAAAATGGAATTTCAGGACAGGAAACCAGGAAAACAGCAAGGAGCGGCAGACACCGATAGTAGGCCCCAAACCAACTAGTACGCCAAATGCAGTTGTTCCGTTTAACCACAATTTAATGAGAGCCTGAAGATAGAAGTTCAGGAAAGGCAACCTGGAGAACACCTTGGAGTGGAACACACCATCTCTCTACACCCCATACCCAATTTGTAGGTCTAATGCAGCGTAGTTTCCAACAACTACTAAACGAGAGCATGATGATCGAAGCATTGGCGAGGAAACCTGGGGAACACGTTGGAGTGGAACACACCATCTCTCTACACCCCATACCCAATTTGTAGGCCTAATGCAGCGTAGTTTCCAACAACTACTAAACGAGAGCATGATGATCGAAGCATTGGCGAGGAAACCTGGGGAACACCTTGGAGTGGAACACACCATCTCTCTACAGTGGAACACACCATCTCTCTACACCCCATACCCAATTTGTAGGCCTAATGCAGCGTAGTTTCCAACAACTACTAAACGAGAGCCGGAAGATCGAAGCAATGGAGAGGAAACCTGGGGAACACCTTGGAGTGTAACACACCATCTCTCTACACCCCATACCCAATTTGTAGGCCTAATGCAGCGTAGTTTCCAACAACTACTAAACGAGAGCATGAAGATCGAAGCAATGGAGAGGAAACCTGGGGAGCACCTTGGAGTGTAACAAACCCTCTCTCTACACCACGGAAGGGCTGATTCTTAGGAAGGAAGGCTGTCGGAAAGAAGCAGGGCGCGTCCGAGGGTGATTATATTCTTATTAGGTATATACTCACCCTCGGACGCGCCCTGCTTCTTTATTTGTAATGAATGTTTATTTGCAATGTGGTTTTGACTTACTCTATTTTTTTGGTAAATAATGATTTTATTATTTTCATTGTTTTGCATCTTCTTGGCAATAATATAAAGAAGACGCGACAGGACAACACTCGGTGGATGCCATATCTGTGTTTAAAATTGAAAAAACCTTTCAGTTAACTACTTGCAGGAGAAAGTTATTGTAGCTGGTGGCCATTTTTAGTACTGTACCAGATTTTTGTTGTATGTGTTTGTTTTTAATGTTAAAATGTCTGCATTTGATATCTCTCCAGTATTTTCTTTTTTATAAGCAAAATACTTATTTTTATATTTTCTGATGTTGGTTCCAGGGGTACACGGGCAGCAGTGGTGTGGTCAGTGGAGGCCTAGTGGAAGGAGTGACCGCAGACAGGCATCGAAGGCCTAAAATAATAACACATGGCTGTAGGCAATTTTAAATTGGTTCCAGGGGTACACGGGCAGCAGTGGTGTGGTCAGTGGAGGCCTAGTGGAAGGAGTGACCGCAGACAGGCATCGAAGGCCTAAAATAATAACACATGGCTGTAGGCAATTTTAAATTGGTTCCAGGGGTACACGGGCAGCAGTGGTGTGGTCAGTGGAGGCCTAGTGGAAGGAGTGACCGCAGACAGGCATCGAAGGCCTAAAATAATAACACATGGCTGTAGGCAATTTTAAATTGGTTCCAGGGGTACACGGGCAGCAGTGGTGTGGTCAGTGGAGGCCTAGTGGAAGGAGTGACCACAGACAGGCATCGAAGGCCTAAAATAATAACACATGGCTGTAGGCAATTTTAAATTGGTTCCAGGGGTACACGGGCAGCAGTGGTGTGGTCAGTGGAGGCCTAGTGGAAGGAGTGACCGCAGACAGGCATCGAAGGCCTAAAATAATAACACATGGCTGTAGGCAATTTTAAATTGGTTCCAGGGGTACACGGGCAGCAGTGGTGTGGTCAGTGGAGGCCTAGTGGAAGGAGTGACCGCAGACAGGCATCGAAGGCCTAAAATAATAACACATGGCTGTAGGCAATTTTAAATTGGTTCCAGGGGTACACGGGCAGCAGTGGTGTGGTCAGTGGAGGCCTAGTGGAAGGAGTGACCGCAGACAGGCATCGAAGGCCTAAAATAATAACACATGGCTGTAGGCAATTTTAAATTGGTTCCAGGGGTACACGGGCAGCAGTGGTGTGGTCAGTGGAGGCCTAGTGGAAGGAGTCACCGCAGACAGGCATCGAAGGCCTAAAATAATAACACATGGCTGTAGGCAATTTTAAATTGGTTACAGGGGTACACGGGCAGCAGTGGTGTGGTCAGTGGAGGCCTAGTGGAAGGAGTCACCGCAGACAGGCATCGAAGGCCTAAAATAATAACACATGGCTGTAGGCAATTTTAAATTGGTTACAGGGGTACACGGGCAGCAGTGGTGTGGTCAGTGGAGGCCTAGTGGAAGGAGTCACCGCAGACAGGCATCGAAGGCCTAAAATAATAACACATGGCTGTAGGCAATTTTAAATTGGTTACAGGGGTACACGGGCAGCAGTGGTGTGGTCAGTGGAGGCCTAGTGGAAGGAGTGACCACAGACAGGCATCGAAGGCCTAACATAACAAAAATGTCAATACAATGGTATTGTCAGTGGCAGGCATTGAAGGATGTCAGCGCATAGACTAAACATTGGTGGAGCTGTGAGATAATTTTGCAAGTGGTAGAGCACTGTTTGAGCTGGGGTGGGGGGAAACTGTCTTGTGGCCGGCGGTACAGGCCCAGGGCCCCTCATATTACAACGGTGTGTCTGACGTTGGGTGCGCACCACCACCGCCAGAGACACTTTATTGTACTAGGAGGGACCCAGTGGCAGTGCCGTCGACCAAAAGCGGGCTCACCCACCTCTTCAGCCAAACTGCACTCTCACGGGTGCTGTCGCCAAGTGTCGATACCACGGCCCCGTGTGGGGAGTTTGGCCATTTAGTGAGATGTAAACATGTCGTATGCTGGACAATCAGGTGCAGAAAATTACGAGATTGGAAAAGGCATTCAGAATACTCCACAGGCAAGACCTTTTCATAGGAAAGCTAGGTGTCAGCCGGGCAAGATGGGGCAAAAGATTTCGAAATCCAGTTGTGGTTCATTTTAACCCCTTCATGACCCAGCCTATTTTGACCTTAATGACCTGGCCGTTTTTTGCAATTCTGACCAGTGTCCCTTTATGAGGTAATAACTCAGGAACGCTTCAACGGATCCTAGCGGTTCTGAGATTGTTTTTTCGTGACATATTGGGCTTCATGTTAGTGGTAAATTTAGGTCAATAAATTCTGCGTTTATTTGTGATAAAAACGGAAATTTGGCGAAAATTTTGAAAATTTCGCAATTTTCACATTTTGAATTTTTATTCTGTTAAACCAGAGAGTTATATGACACAAAATAGTTAATAAATAACATTTCCCACATGTCTACTTTACACCAGCACAATTTTGGAAACAAAATTTTTTTTTGCTAGGAAGTTATAAGAGTTAAAATTTGACCAGCGATTTCTCATTTTTACAACGAAATTTACAAAACCATTTTTTTTAGGGACCACCTCACATTTGAAGTCAGTTTGAGGGGTCTATATGGCTGAAAATACCCAAAAGTGACACCATTCTAAAAAATGCACCCCTCAAGGTGCTCAAAACCACATTCAAGAAGTTTTTTAACCCTTCAGGTGCTTCACAGCAGCAGAAGCAACATGGAAGGAAAAAATGAACATTTAACTTTTTAGTCACAAAAATTATCTTTTAGCAACATTTTAATATTTTCCCAATGGTACAAGGAGAAACTGAACCACGAAAGTTGTTGTCCAATTTGTCCTGAGTACGCTGATACCTCATATGTGGGGGTAAACCACTGTTTGGGCGCACGGCAGGGCTTGGAAGGGAAGGAGCGCCATTTGACTTTTTGAATGAAAAATTGGCTCCACTCTTTAGCGGACACCATGTCACGTTTGGAGAGCCCCCGTGTGCCTAAAAATTGGAGCTCCCCCACACGTGACCCCATTTTGGAAACTAGACGCCCCAAGGAACTTATCTAGATGCATAGTGAGAACTTTAAACCCCCGGGGGCTTCACAAATTGATCCGTAAAAATGAAAAAGTACTTTTTTTTTCACAAAAAAATTCTTTTCGCCTCAGTTTTTCATTTTCACATGGGCAATAGGATAAAATGAATCCTAAAATTTGTTGGGCAATTTCTCCCGAGTACACCGATACCTCATATGTGGGGGTAAACCACTGTTTGGGCACACGGCAGGGCTCGGAAGGGAAGGCGCGCCATTTGACTTTTTGAATGGAAAATTAGCTCCAATTGTTAGCGGACACCATGTCGCGTTTAGAGAGCCCCTGTGTGCCTATGCATTGGAGTTCCCCCACAAGTGACCCCATTTTGGAAACTAGACCCCCCAAGGAACTTATCTAGATGCATATTGAGCACTTTAAACCCCCAGGTGCTTCACAGAAGTTTATAATGCAGAGCCATGAAAATAAAAAATAATTTTTCTTTCCTCAAAAATGATTTTTAGCCTGGAATTTCCTATTTTGCCAAGGGTAATAGGAGAAATTGGACCGCAAATGTTGTTGTCCAGTTTGTCCTGAGTACGCTGATACCCCATATGTGGGGGTAAACCACTGTTTGGGCGCACGGCAGGGCTCGGAAGGGAAGGCACGCCAATTGGCTTTTTAAATGGAAAATTAGCTCCAATCATTAGCGGACACCATGTCACGTTTGGAGAGCCCCTGTGTGCCTAAACATTGGAGATCCCCCACATATGACCCCATTTTGGAAACTAGACCCCCAAAGGAACTAATCTAGTTGTGTGGTGAGGACTTTGAACTTCCAAGTGCTTCACAGAAGTTTATAACGCAGAGCCATGAAAATAAAATAAACATTTTATTTTCTTTAAAATGATTTTTTAGCCTGCAATTTATTATTTTCCCAAGGGTAACAGGAGAAATTTGACCCCAAAAGTTGTTGTACAGTTTCTCCTGAGTACGCTGATACCCCATATGTGGGGGTAAACCACAGTTTGGGCACATGTCGGGGCTCGGAAGTCAAGTAGTGACGTTTTGAAATGCAGACTTTGATGGAATGCTCTGCGGGCGTTACGTTGTGTTTGCAGAGCCCCTGATGTGGCTAAACAGTAGAAACCCCCACAAGTGACCCCATTTTAGAAACTAGACCCCGAAAGGAACTTATCTAGATGTGAGGTGAGCACTTTGAACCCCCAAGTGCTTCACAGAAGTTTATAACACAGAGCAGTGAAAATAATAAATACGTTTTCTTTCCTCAAAAATAATTTTTTAGCCCAGAATTTTTTATTTTCCCAAGGGTTACAGGAGAAATTGGACCCCAAAAGTTGTTGTCCAGTTTCTCCTGAGTACGCTGATACCCCATATGTGGGGGTAAACCACTGTTTGGGCACACGTCGGGGCTCAGAAGGGAAGTAGTGACTTTTGAAATGCAGACTTTGATGGAATGGTCTGCGGGCGTCACGTTGCGTTTGCAGAGCCCCTGGTGTGCCTAAACAGTAGAAACCCCCCACAAGTGACCCCATTTTGGAAACTAGACCCCCCAAGGAACTTATCTAGATATGTGGTGAGCACTTTGAACCCCCAAGTGCTTCACAGACGTTTACAACGCAGAGCCGTGAAAATAAAAAATCATTTTTCTTTCCTCAAAAATGATGTTTTAGCAAGCAATTTTTTATTTTCTCAAGGGTAACAGGAGAAATTGGACCCCAGTAATTGTTGCCCAGTTTGTCCTGAGTACACTGATACCCCATATGTGGGGGTAAACCACTGTTTGGGCACACGTCGGGGCTCGGAAGGGAAGGAGCACCATTTGACTTTTTGAATAAAAGATTGGCTGGAATCAATGGTGGCGCCATGTTGCGTTTGGAGACCCCCTGATGTGCCTAAACAGTGGAAACCCCTCAATTCTAACGCCAACACACCCCTAACCCTTATCCCAACTGTAGCCGCAACCCTAACCGCAACACACCCCTAACCACAACCCTAACCCCAACACACCCCTAACCCTAACCACAACCCTAATTCCAACCCAACCCTAACCCTAAGGCTATGTACCCACGTTGCGGATTCGTGTGAGATTTTTCCGCACCATTTTTGAAAAATCCACGGGTAAAAGGCACTGCGTTTTACCTGCGGATTTACCGCGGATTTCACCTGCGGATTCCTATTGAGGAATAGGTGTAAAACGCTGCGGAATCCGCACAAAGAATTGACATGCTGCGGAAAATACAACGCAGCGTTTCCGTGCGGTATTTTCCGCACCATGGGCACAGCGGATTTGGTTTTCCATAGGTTTACATGGTACTGTAAACCTGATGGAACACTGCTGCGGATCCGCAGCGGCCAATCCGCTGCGGATCCGCAGCCAAATCCGCACCGTGTGCACATAGCCTAATTCTAAAGGTATGTGCACACGCTTCGGAAAACGCTGCGGATCCGCAGCAGTTTCCCATGAGTTTACATTTCAATCGCTGTACACATGCTGCGGAAAAACTGCACGGAAACGCAGCGGTTTACATTCCGCAGCATGTCACTTCTTTCTGCGGATTCCACAGCGGTTTTACAACTGCTCCAATAGAAAATCGCAGTTGTAAAACCGCAGTGAAATGCGCAGAAAAACCGCGGTAAATCTGCCATAAATCCGCAGCGGTTTAGCACTGCGGATTTATCAAATCCGCTGCGGAAAAATCCGCAGAGGACCAGAATACGTGTGCACATACCGAAACCCTAACCCTAACCCTACCCCTAACCCTACCCCTAACCCTACCCCTACCCCTAACCCTACCCCTACCCCTACCCCTACCCCTAACCCTACCCCTAACCCTAACCCTAACCCTAGTTCTAACTCCAACCTTAGTGAAAAAAAAAAAAATTATTTATTTTATTATTGTCCCTATCTATGGGGGACAAATGGGGGGGGTCATTTACTGTTTTTTTATTTTGACCACTGTGATAGATTATATCACAGTGATCAAAATTCACATTGGAACGAATCTGCCGGCCGGCAGATTCGGCGGGCGCACTGCGCATGCGCCCGCCATTTTGGAACATGGCGGCGCCCGGGGAAGAAGACGGACGGACCCCGCCAGGATCGGTAAGTATAAGGGGGGGAGATCAGGGCACAGGGGGGGGAGATCAGGGCACGGGGGGGCGTCGGAGCACGGGGGGGAGGGATCGGAGCATGGGGGAGAGTGATCGGTGTGCGGGCGGGTGGATCGGTGTGCAGGGGGGGTGGATCGGTGTGCAGGGGGGGTGGATCGGAGCACGGGGGGGGATCGGAGTGCGGGGGGGGTTGATTGGAGCACGGGGGGGGTGTGATTGGAGCACGGGGGGAGCGGACAGGAGGACGGGGGAGCGGAGCACAGGACGGAGGGGAGCGGGCCACAGATCGGGGGGCTGGGGGGGGCGATCGGTGGGGTGGGGTGGGGGCACATTAGTATTTCCAGCCATGGCCGATGATATTGCAGCATCGGCCATGGCTGGATTGTAATATTTCACCCGTTATAATAGGTGAAATATTACAAATCGCTCTGATTGGCAGTTTCACTTTCAACAGCCAATCAGAGCGATCGTAGCCACGAGGGGGTGAAGCCACCCCCCCTGGGCTAAACTACCACTCCCCCTGTCCCTGCAGATCGGGTGAAATGGGAGTTAACCCTTTCACCCGATCTGCAGGGACGCGATCTTTCTGTGACACAGCATATGCGTCACAGGTCGGATTGGCACCGACTTTCATGACGCATACGCTGTGTCACAGGTCGGGAAGGGGTTAATGAAGGTTAGATCATCTACATTTTGGGTAGCCAGACGAGTCCTTTTTTCTGTTAGTATTGAACCTGCAGCACTGAATACTCTTTCTGATAGGACACTAGCTGTCGGGCAAGCAAGCTCCTGCAATGCATATTCTGCCAATTCTGGCCAGGTGTCTAATTTTGATGCCCAGTAATCAAATGGGAATGACGGTTGAGGGAGAACATCGATAAGGGATGAAAAATAGTTTGTAACCATACTGGACAAATGTTGTCTCCTGTCACTTTGAATTGATGCTGCAGTACCTGTCCTGTCTGCGGTCATAGCAAAATCACTCCACAACCTGGTCAGAAAACCCCTCTGGCCAACGCCACTTCTGATTTCTGCCCCTCTAACTCCTCTGGTCTGCTTGCCCCTGCAGCTCATGTGAGAACGATCACGGGCGCTGTGTGCAGGGAATGCCAGAAGCAAACGGTCAACAAGAGTTGATTGTTTGGTTGCTAATATTAGTTCCAAGTTCTCATGTGGCATTATATTTTGCAATTTGCCTTTATAGCGAGGATCAAGGAGGCAGGCCAACCAGTAATCGTCATCATTCATCATTTTAGTTATGCGTGTGTCCCTTTTGAGGATACGTAAGGCATAATCCGCCATGTGGGCCAAAGTTCCAGTTCTCAAATCTGCGGTTGTGCTTGGTTGAGGGGCAGTTTCAGGCAAATCCACGTCACTTGTGTCCCTCAAAAAACCAGAACCCGGCCTTGCCGCGCCACCAATTTCCAGTGGCCCCGGAAAAGCTTCCTCATTAAAAATATAATCATCCCCATCATCCTCCTCGTCCTCCTCCTCCTCTTCGCCCGCTACCTCGTCCTGTACACTGCCCTGGCCAGACAATGGCTGACTGTCATCAAGGCTTTCCTCTTCCTCAGCTGCAGACGCCTGATCCTTTATGTGCGTCAAACTTTGCATCAGCAGACGCATTAGGGGGATGCTCATGCTTATTATGGCGTTGTCTGCACTAACCAGCCGTGTGCATTCCTCAAAACACTGAAGGACTTGACACATGTCTTGAATCTTCGACCACTGCACACCTGACAACTCCATGTCTGCCATCCAACTGCCTGCCCGTGTATGTGTATCCTCCCACAAAAACATAACAGCCCGCCTCTGTTCACACAGTCTCTGAAGCATGTGCAGTGTTGAGTTCCACCTTGTTGCAACGTCTATGATTAGGCGATGCTGGGGAAGGTTCAAAGAACGCTGATAGGTCTGCATACGGCTGGAGTGTACGGGCGAACGGCGGATATGTGAGCAAAGTCCACGCACTTTGAGGAG
The DNA here is from genome assembly GCF_032444005.1 of Ranitomeya imitator. NCBI lineage: Eukaryota > Metazoa > Chordata > Amphibia > Anura > Dendrobatidae > Ranitomeya > Ranitomeya imitator. The sequence continues at coordinate 544,286,411 of NC_091286.1, read as the reverse complement.
CAGGTCGGATAACCCCGGATAACTTTTCAGGAAGCACTGCACCACCAGGTTTAAGGTGTGAGCCAGGCAAGGAATGTGTTTCAGTTGGGAAAGGGAGATGGCAGCCATGAAATTCCTTCCGTTATCACTCACTACCTTGCCTGCCTCAAGATCTACAGTGCCCAGCCACGACTGCGTTTCTTTCTGCAAGAACTCGGACAGAACTTCCGCGGTGTGTCTGTTGTCGCCCAAACACTTCATAGCCAATACAGCCTGCTGACGTTTGCCAGTAGCTGCCCCATAATGGGAGACCTGGTGTGCAACAGTGGCAGCTGCGGATGGAGTGGTTGTGCGACTGCGGTCTGTGGACGAGCTCTCGCTTCTGCAGGAGGACGAAGAGGAGGAGGAGGGGGTGCGAACGGCTACAGCCAATTGTTTCCTAGACCGTGGGCTAGGCAGAACTGTCCCAATCTTGCTGTCCCCTGTGGACCCTGCATCCACCACATTTACCCAGTGTGCCGTGATGGACACGTAACGTCCCTGGCCATGCCTACTGGTCCATGCATCTGTTGTCAGGTGCACCTTTGTGCTCACAGATTGCCTGAGTGCATGGACGATGCGCTCTTTAACATGCTGGTGGAGGGCTGGGATGGCTTTTCTGGAAAAAAGTGTCGACTGGGTAGCTCGTAGCGTGGTACAGCGTAGTCCATCAGGGCTTTGAAAGCTTCGCTTTCAACTAACCGGTAGGGCATCATCTCTAACGAGATTAGTCTAGCTATGTGTGCGTTCAAACCCTGTGTACGCGGATGCGAGGCTAAGTACTTCCTTTTTCTAACCATAGTCTCATGTAGGGTGAGCTGGACTGGAGAGCTGGAGATCGTGGAACTAGCGGGGGTGCCGGTGGACATGGCAGACTGAGAGACGGTGGGAGATGGTATTGTTGCCACCGGTGCCCTAGATGCAGTGTTTCCTACTACGAAACTGGTGATTCCCTGACCCTGACTGCTTTGGCCTGGCAAAGAAACCTGCACAGATACTGCAGGTGGTGCGGAAAATGGTGGCCCTACACTGCCGGAAGGGATGTTGCGTTGCTGACTAGCTTCATTGGCCGAGGGTGCTACAACCTTAAGGGACGTTTGGTAGTTAGTCCAGGCTTGCAAATGCATGGTGGTTAAATGTCTATGCATGCAACTTGTATTGAGACTTTTCAGATTCTGTCCTCTGCTTAAGGTAGTTGAACATTTTTGACAGATGACTTTGCGCTGATCAATTGGATGTTGTTTAAAAAAATGCCAGACTGCACTCTTTCTAGCATCGGATACCTTTTCAGGCATTGCAGACTGAGCTTTAACCGGATGGCCACGCTGTCCTCCAACAGGTTTTGGCTTTGCCACGCGTTTTGGGCAAGATACGGGCCCGGCAGATGGAACCTGTTGCGATGTTGATGCCTGCTGCGGCCCCTCCTCCTCCGCTTCAGAACTGCTGCCGCCTGCACCCTGTTCCCCCAATGGCTGCCAATCGGGGTCAAGAACTGAGTCATCTATTACCTCTTCTTGTAGCTCGTGTGCAACTTCGTCTGTGTCACCGTGTCGGTCGGTGGTATAGCGTTCGTGATGGGGCAACATAGTCTCATCAGGGTCTGATTCTTGATCAGCACCCTGCGAGGGCAATGTTGTGGTCTGAGTCAAAGGACCAGCATAGTAGTCTGGCTGTGGCTGTGCATCAGTGCACTCCATGTCAGATTCAACTTGTAATGGGCATGGACTGTTAACTGCTTCACTTTCTAAGCCAGGGACGGTATGTGTAAAGAGCTCCATGGAGTAACCCGTTGTGTCGCCTGCTGCATTCTTCTCTGTTGTTGTTTTTGCTGAAGAGGACAAGGAAGCGACTTGTCCCTGACCGTGAACATCCACTAACGACGCGCTGCTTTGACATTTACCAGTTTCACGAGAGGAGGCAAAAGAGCTAGAGGCTGAGTCAGCAAGATAAGCCAAAACTTGCTCTTGCTGCTCCGGCTTTAAAAGCGGTTTTCCTACTCCCAGAAAAGGGAGCGTTCGAGGCCTTGTGTAGCCAGACGACGAACCTGGCTCCACAGCTCCAGACTTAGGTGCAATATTTTTTTTCCCACGACCAGCTGATGCTCCACCACTACCACTACCCTCATTACCAGCTGACAATGAACGCCCCCGGCCACGACCTGTTCCACCATACTTCCTCATTGTTTTAAAAACGTAAACAAACTAACGGTATTTGTTGCTGTCACACAAATTACACGGTGAGCTATAACTTCAGTATGATTTAGCTACCCCTTTACAGGTGAGTGAGACCACAACGAAAATCAGGCACAATGTTACACACTCTGTTGTTGGTGGCAACAAATGAGAGAGATGCCACACACGCAGGACTGTCACTGAAGCACAAATGTAAATATTAATCTCCCACTGATTTGATTTTTTTTTTTTTTTAAGGGAGACTTTAGGAAAAAAAAATAATAGAATAAAATGATTTTTTCAGGAAGAATTTAGAAACCAAATAAAATAAAATGATTTTTTCAGGGAGAATTTAGAAAACAAATAAAACAAAAAAAGGCTTTCTATGGCCCACTGAGTGAGAGATGACGCACACAGGAGTCAGGAGTGGCACACAAGCCCAGAGGCCAATATTTATCTCCCACTGATTGATGTAGTGATTTTTTCAGGTAGATTTTGGAACCCAAATCAAGCTAAAAAAAATAATAGGCTTTCTATGGCCCACAATTGGAGAGAGAGAGAGAGAGAGAGATGGCACACCCAGGAGTCAAGACTGGCACACAAGCAGAAAGGGCAATATTAATCTCCCACTGATTTTTTTTTTTTTTTTTTTTTTCAGGGAGACTTTAGGAAAAAAAAAATAGAATAAAATGATTTTTTCAGGAAGAATTTAGAAACCAAATAAAATAAAATGATTTTTTCAGGGAGAATTTAGAAAACAAATAAAACAAAAAAAGGCTTTCTATGGCCCACTGAGTGAGAGATGACGCACACAGGAGTCAGGAGTGGTACACAAGCCCAGAGGCCAATATTTATCTCCCACTGATTGATGTAGTGATTTTTTCAGGTAGATTTTGGAACCCAAATCAAGCTAAAAAAATAATAGGCTTTCTATGGCCCACAATTGGAGAGAGAGAGAGAGATGGCACACCCAGGAGTCAAGACTGGCACACAAGCAGAAAGGGCAATATTAATCTCCCACTGATTTGTTTTTTTTTGTTTTTTTTTCAGGGAGACTTTAGGAAAAAAAAAAATAGAATAAAATGATTTTTTCAGGAAGAATTTAGAAACCAAAGAAAATAAAATGATTTTTTCAGGGAGAATTTAGAAAACAAAAAAAGGCTTTCTATGGCCCACTGAGTGAGAGATGACGCACACAGGAGTCAGGAGTGGCACACAAGCCCAGAGGCCAATATTTATCTCCCACTTTTTTTTTTTTTGTTCCAGGGAAAATTTATAAACCCAATAAAAAAAATAATAAATAGGCTTTCTATGGCCCACTATCTGAGAGACAGAGAGAGATGGCACGCTTAGGACTGGCACACAAGCCCAAAGGCCAATATTAATCTCCCTTTTTTTTTTTTTTTCCAGGGAAAATTTATAAACCCAATAAAAAAAATAAAAAATAAATAGGCTTTCTATGGCCCACTATTTGTGAGAGAGATGGCACGCTCAGGACTGGCACACAAGCCCAGAGGCCAATATTAATCTCCCACTTTTTTTTTTTTTTCCAGGGAAAATTTATAAACCCAATAAAAAAAATAAAAAATAAATAGGCTTTCTATGGCCCACTATCTGAGAGAGAGAGATGGCACGCTTAGGACTGGCACACAAGCCCAAAGGCCAATATTAATCTCCCACTGATTGATTTATTGATTTTTTCAGGTAGAATTTAGAACCCAAATAAAGCAAAAAAAAAAAAAAAAGGGCTTTCTATGGCCCACTGAGTGAGTGATGATGCACACAGGAGTCAGGAGTGGCACACAAGCCCTGAGGCCAATATTTTTCTCCCACTGATTGATGTAGTGATTTTTTCAGGTAGATTTTAGAACCAAAATCAAGCAAAAAAATAAATAGGCTTTCTATGGCCCACTGAGTGAGTGATGATGCACACAGGAGTCAAGAGTGGCACACAAGCCCTGAGGAAAATATTTTTCTCCCACTGATTGATGTAGTGATTTTTTCAGGTAGATTTTATAACCCAAATCAAGCAAAAAAATAAATAGGCTTTCTATGGCCCACTGAGTGAGTGATGATGCACACAGGAGTCAGGAGTGGCACACAAGCCCTGAGGCCAATATTTTTCTCCCACTGATTGATGTAGTGATTTTTTCAGGTAGATTTTAGAACCAAAATCAAGCAAAAAAATAAATAGGCTTTCTATGGCCCACTGAGTGAGAGATGACACAGACAGGGATGGCACTCTAGCAGAAATGTCAATCTTAATCTCCCACAAAAAAAAAAAAAAAACAGGTAGTGTCCTTCAATTACTATCTCCCTGCAGTAATCTCAGCCAGGTATGGCAGGCAGCAATAAGGAGTGGACTGATGCACAAATTAAATAAAAAGTGTGTACAAACCAAAAAGATAGCTGTGCAGAAAGGAAGGAGCAAGAGGATTTGTGCTTTGAAAAAAGCAGTTGGTTTGCACAGCGGCGTACACACAGCAATGCAGCTATCAGGGAGCCTTCTAGGGCAGCCCAATGAGCTACAGCGCTGAGGGGGAAAAAAAAAATGTAGCTTCCACTGTCCCTGCACACCGAAGGTGGTGTTGGGCAGTGGAAATCGCTACAGCACAAGCGGTTTGGTGGTTAATGGACCCTGCCTAACGCTATCCCTGCTTCTGACGAAGCGGCAGCAACCTCTCCCTAAGCTCAGATCAGCAGCAGTAACATGGCGGTCGGCGGGAACGCCCCTTTATAGCCCCTGTGACGCCGCAGACAGCAAGCCAATCACTGCAATGCCCTTCTCTAAGATGGTGGGGACCAGGACCTATGTCATCACGCTGCCCACACTCTGCGTTTACCTTCATTGGCTGAGAAATGGCGCTTTTCGCGTCATTGAAACGCGACTTTGGCGCGAAAGTCGCGTACCGCATGGCCGACCCCGCACAGGGGTCGGATCGGGTTTCATGAAACCCGACTTTGCCAAAAGTCGGCGACTTTTGAAAATGAACGACCCGTTTCGCTCAACCCTAATATAGACCCCTCAAATTGACTTCAAATGTGATGTGGTCCCTAAAAAAAATGGTGTTGTAAAAATGAGAAATCACTGGTCAACTTTTAACCCTTATAACTCCTTAACAAAAAAAAATTTTGGTTCCAAAATTGTGCTTATGTAAAGTAGACATGTCGGAAATGTTACTTATTCAGTATTTTGTGTAACTTATCTCTGTGATTTAGGGGCATGAAAATTCAAAGTTGCAAAATAGGGAAATTTTCAAAATTTTTGCCAAATTTCCGTTTTTTTTTTTTTCCACAAATAAGCACAAGTAATAGCAAAGAAATTTTTACCACTGTTATGAAGTACAATATGTCCATAGAAAACAACGTCAGAATTACCGGGATCCGTTGAAGCGTTCCAGAGTTATAACCTCATAAAGGGACAGTGGACAGAATTGTAAAAATTGGCCCGGTCCATAACGTGCAAACCACCCTTGGAAGTAAAGGAGTTAGAGTGTATATACATACGTACAGTAACCTCAAAGTTATGAATCCTCATAGTGCACACAGTGAAAAGTCCCTTTGGCCTTTATGAAAAGACCAATGCTTTAGGGCCCATGCTGTTCAATAAACCACTGCACATGATCACCAACTCCCACTGCCAACACCGAAGAATCCTCCTAGCACACGAAGTCTGTGAGGTTTCAGAAGTCACTGCAGACTTTAACCCCTTCAGCCCCCAAGCCTGTTTTCATTTTCATGAACAGGCGAAATTTTACAATTCTGACCAGTGTCACTTTATAAGGTAATAACTCTAGAACACTTCAATGGATCCCACTTATTCTGAGATTGTTTTTTCGTGACATATTATACTTTATGATAGTGGTAAAATTTAATCAATACTTGTGATTATTAGTAAAAAAAATGGAAATTTGGTGAAAAGTTTTAAACTTTTACAATTTTCAAACTTTTAATTTTTATACCCTTTAATCAAAGCGATATATCACACAAAACAGCTAATAAATAATATTTACCACATATCGACTTTACATCAGCACAATTTTTGAAACATCATTTTTTATGTTAGGAAGTTAAAAGGTTTAAGGCTATGTGCACATGTTGCAGAATTGCCACTGAATTTTCCGTGGCAATTCTGCAACTCCCTGCTGAGGAAAAAAACGCATGCAGAATTGGCATGCATATTCCCGCTAAACACTAGCGTTTTGCAAGCGTAATTAGCTTGCAGAATGCTAGTGATTTCCAAGCGATCTGTAGCATCGCTTGGAAAACTGATTGACAGGTTGGCCACACTTGTCAAACATAGTGTTTGAGAAGTGTGACCAACTTTTTACTATCGATGCTGCCCATGCAGCATCAATAGTAAAAGATCTAATGTTAAAAATAATTTAAAAAATAAATTATCATGATATTCTCACCTTCCAGTGTCCCCCGCAGCCTTACTGCTCCTCGAGATGCTCCTGTTCCCAGTAATGCCTCGCGATAATGACCCCAGATGATGTAGTGGTCTCGCGAGACCACTACGTCATCACAGGTCATTGTCGCAAGTGACGTGAAGCAGAAGTACAGTTATGGGAGAGTGATAAACAGTTGTGGCCATAAATATTGGAACATTTCACATATAAGGAATGTGAATGTTCTATTGTCCTCTGATTGGGGTCTGGTTTTGTGTTGTGATGCCCCCACAAGGTCTGAGGAGCAAATTCCTTAATTGATGTAAAAAGACATAAATCCATGCAACACATTCATTCCTGCACTGAGCGTGTCAAAGGTTGTCATAAGGTTATACTCCCAGATGGTAGATCCATTATTTTTTCTCTTATTATTGTTTAGTTCCATGTAATAATCCTGTGTAGGATCCGCCTCCAATTTTTCGTAGTATCGTGTGTCCATAAGTTGTCTGTTTGCTTCCTTCATATAGTCTGATGTGTTCATCATGACTATTCTACCTCCCTTGTCAGCAGGTTTAATGATGATTTCTTTCTTGGTTTTCAAAGACTGTATGGCCTTTCTCTCCTGGGCACTGATGTCAGTGTCTATGATGTTGGATGTTATCAAATGTCTGGAGTCTATATAGACTTCCGAAGCCACCCCTCCTCCTCCAGACCCGCATCCCCCTCTGCAACCATTGCATCAAGACATACCTGCGTCACGAGGACCAGCAGCACCAGCCGAATTAGGAAGCCCAGAACATCTTTTCTCCGCTGCTGTCTTCACCAAGGTCCAGCAGTCACGCACATGAAGTGCGCACGAAGTCCCGACGTCCTCGCTCCCGGAAGTCTTGCAGCCTGGTGCGAGAATTCCATCACTGTCAATCTGCTGCGCCGGAGACATCATCAGAGGCTGTCAGCAGAGCCTGTGACTGCCGTGGCCGTAAAAGCGCTGGGGCGGCTTTTCATCTTCCAGCTGCGTCGGCTCCAGTCTCCAACCTTAGCAGTGTCCCAGATCCCACCTCCTCATCCAGCTTATTGACCCCTTTGTCAGACAGGGAAGAAGACTGAATTCCTACAGCTGACCTTCAGCGGCACTCTCCCTGCTTGCAGGGCTCGAGTGCGGGCTGCGACGCTGACCAAAACCAGGATCCAGGCTTCTGCAACAGGGATGAGATGTTCAACATACCCCTGTCTGTCTCCCATTCTAATTTTCGCTCCATTATTAAGGGCCTTTCGGCTGAAGCTTTAGGTGAAGCAATTAATTCTGCTTCTCCTTCAGCTAATAAGTGTAATTCAGATAAAGTAGCTGCTCCTTCTAGTAAAAGCAGTGTGGTCTCTCATAATCCTTTTAAGGAGGCACTCACTTGTGAGCTTTCTCCTTTGGGCTTTCACTTGAGTGCCTCTGTCAAGGAGCTTATTTGGGGAAATAATTATGGAACAGCTTGCTAGATTTGAGAAGTTTGATTCGGATGAAAAAAGCACAGAGGCTCTCATGTCTTTAAATAATTGGCTCCAGGCCTTCTGAATAAACTCAGCTGTCCTTAACGAAAAGTTCCCTAATTTATGTACTAAATTGTTCCAACATATCGATATAATACTGGAAGCCTATCGTAATTTTGGTGAGTTGGCCTGGCCTAATTATGATGAGGCTTTCAGACAAAAAATTGTCAGTTCATCCTGATGTCATTTGGGGCGTTAAGGATGTTGGCCTTTGGATTAATTTAATGCTCCCACAAAGACATTCAGTGGCAAGACCACCTTCTATTAATTTTTCTAAGAAAGGTGTTTTCTTTGTTTTTAATGAGTTATATTGCAGATGGCTTAACAATTGTAGATTTCACTACACATGGTCATTCTGCAGGGGCTCACATCCTATGGCCAAATGCTTTAGAAAACAGAATGCACAGCAATCAGCAACTAAAGCTTTTAACATTAAAAGCTCAGACATCAGTGAAACTGGAAAGAATGGTAATTTGGCTAGTCAGGCATCCAGATCGGGAGAGCAGTGAATAGCTATTTAATGGTTTTTCCCAGGGTTTCTATGTCCCCCCTTTTTAAAGGGATGGGATGCAAAGTAGTTGATAATTTACAGCAAGAGAGAAAATCTACGAGTTAGAGCTAGGTAAAATAGCAGGTCCTCAACCCCCCCTCCCCCCACCTTTCTGATTTTTGAATTTCCCCTTTGGGCATTGTACCAAAAATAGATTTGGGCTCTTTTCGTTTAATATATCGTTTGTCTTATCCCCAAGGTTTTTCTCTGAATGATGAAGTAGATAAATCTATGTGTTTCGTAAGCTATACTTCTTTTGACACCGCAATAGATTTACTCAGAAAATTTGGCCGGAATGCTCTAATGTCCAAGTTAGATATTACATCCGCATTCTGACTCCTCCCGATACATCTAGATGGATTTAATTCTTTAGGGTTCTATTTTGAGAATAACTTATTCTTTGATCGCTGCTTGCCTATGGGTTTTTCTATTTCGTGTTTTTAGTTTGAAAGTTTTTCTTCGTTTTTACACTGGGTCATAGAATCTAACTCACAGGATGTGGGCATCTTCCATTATCTGGATTTGTATATTGCAGCCAATCAAAAAGGACTATCATAGCTTATATAACCATTTTAGGTTGATTTAGTATAGTGAGCCAAAATCAGAGGTCACAGCTATGCAATGCAGACAGGAAGGGAAAGTCCTGAAACAAGACAAACACTCCAGACAGTAATATGTGGTTTAACTGCAGCACTCAAAAGAAGAGAGTAGTAGTCTATGAACAAAATGGAGATTCAGTTGATATAGGGAGAGAAATAGGAGGGGTTCCAGCAGTAGTGACAGACTTAGTGATTGATCAGTGAGTTGGTGTAGGTGGCATCTACTGTATCTGCATTTGAATTACAGTTACACCTTTTTTTATTAATTCATAATACACTGCAAAGCAGCAGCAGCAGCAGCAAGCCAACACAATATTTTTTACAGAAAAAATGAAATCAGGATTAGTCAGAAATGGTGTGTTTGCTAGTCACAATATTTTTCATTTCTTATGTAATCTACTGTATTTTATCAAGGGGGGTATTTTTTCAATGCATAAACAAAATTCTCTAAAATTGAACTGCAACTGTTTGGCCGGACTCACACTACCGTAGAATACGGACGACTGCTATGCAAGAAAACATTGCATAGCACTTGGACCACTGTTAATCTATTGGGCAGCTCACATCACCGTATTTTTTCTCAGGCGTATTCTACGTGAGTGTAAAATTGCAGCATACTGCGATTGTATGGGTATATTGTCTGAGACTCACCAATGCAAGCATATGTGTGCGAGAAGTAACTCGGATGCCATACAGACCATGCGTGTAGCTTGCAACAAATACGCACACATTTTCCAGCTGACAGGAAATTGCAGCAGCCAAGAACAGGAAGCTAAGCATGCAAATTTTCCATTCCGTCGAGGTGGTATGGGCCCGTATGACCACCGACGAGATACTATGTCATCACCGATCAGCCGCGCTCACAGGGGGAGCTTAACCGATCGGGGCCGGGTGTCAGCTGACTATCGCTGACCGCTCCTGGCACATTAACCCCGGGCACACTGCGATAAAAGATGATCGCAGCGTTCTTGCAGCACAGGGAAGCATCGCGCAGGGAGGGGGCTCGCTGCGAGCTTCCCTGAGACCCTCGGAGCAACGCGGCGTGATCGCGTTGCTCCAAGGGTCTCCTACCTCCTCCTCCCTGCAGGTCCGGATTCAAAATGGCAGCGGGGGTCTTGCGGGTCCTGCAGGGAGGTGGTTTTCAAGCGCCTGCTCAGAGCAGGTGCCGGGAAGCCTCCCTGCAGTGCCTGTCAGATCGCTGATCTGACACAGTGCACTGCAAAGTGTCAGATCAGCGATCTGTCACTATAATATGATGTTCTCCCCTGGGGCAATGGAAAAAAGTTAAAAAAAAAATATTTACATGTATAAAAGAAAAAAAAATTGCTAAATGAAGGAAAAAAATATTGTTACAATAAATATATTTCTTTATCTAAAAAAAACAAAAAAACAATAAAAGTACACAAAATTAGTATCGCTGCGTCTGTAACGACCCAACCTATAAAACTGTCCCACTAGTTAACCCCTTCAGTGAACACCATAAAAAAAAACGAGGCAAAAAACAACGCTTTATTATCATACCGCCAAACAAAAAGTGGAATAACACACCACCAAAAAGACGGATATAAATAACCATGGTACCGCTGAAAATGTCATCTTGTCCCGCAAAAAACGAGCTGCCATACAGCATCATCAACAAAAAAATGAAAATGTTATAGTCCTCAGAATAAAGCGATGCAAAAATAATTATTTTTTATATAAAATAGTTTTTATCGTATAACAGCGCCAAAACATAAAAAAATAAATGAGGTATCGCTGTAATCATACTGACCCAAAGAATAAAACTGCTTTATTAATTTTACCAAACATGGAGCAGTATAAGGGCCCCCCCAAAAAAATTCATGAATTGGTTGAGTTGGTTTTTGTTCATTCTACCTCACAAAAATTGAAATAAAAAGCGATCAAAAAAACTCACATGCCCGAAAATGGTACCAATAAAAACGTCAACTCATCCCGCAAAAAATAAGACCTCATATGACTCTGTAGACCAAAATATGGAAAAATTATAGCTTTCAAAATGTGAAGACAAAAAAACTATTTTTTGCAATAAAAGCTTCTTTTAGTGTGTGACGGCTGCCAATCATAAAAATCCGCTAAAAATCCTGCTACAAAAGTAAATCAAACCCCCCTTCATGACCACTTTAGTTAGGGAAAAATAACATTTTAAAAAATGTATTTATTTCCATTTTCCCATTAGGGTTAAGGTTAGGGTTAGGGTATGGGCTAAAGTTAGGATTTGGGTTAGGGTTGGGGCTAAAATTAGGGTTAAGGTTGGGTCTAAAGTTAGGGTTAGGGTTGGGGCTAAAGTTAGGGTTAGGGTTGGGGCTAAAGTTAGGGTTTGGGGTTAGTTTAGGGTTTTGGTTAGGGTTGGGGTTAGGGTTACGGTTGGGGCTAAAGTTGGGTTAGGGTTGGGGCTAAAGTTAGGGTTTGGATTAAATTTATGGTTGGGATTAGGGTTATGGGTGTGGTTAGGGTTATGGTTGGGATTAGGGTTAGGGGTGTGTTTGGGTTAGGGTTTCAGTTAGAATTGGGGGTTTCCACTGTTTAGGCACATCAGGGGCTCTCCAAACGCGACATGGCATCCGATCTCAATTCCAGCCAATTCTGTGTTGTAAAAGTAAAACAGTGCTCCTTCCCTTCCGAGCTCTCCCGTATGCCCAAACAGGGGTTTACCCCAACTTATGGGGTATCAGCGTACTCAGAACGAATTGGATAACAGCTTTTGGGGTCCAATTTCTCCTGCTACCGTTGGAAAAATACAAAACCGGGGGCTAAAAAATAATTTTTGTGGAAAAAAAAGGATTTTTTTATTTTCACGGCTCTGTGTTATAAACTGTAGTGAAAAACTTGGGGGTTCAAAGTTCTCACAGCACATCTAGATAAGTTCCTTGGGGGGTCTAGTTTCCAAAAAGGGGCCACTTGTGGGGGGTTTCTACTGTTTAGGTTCATTAGGGGCTCTAAAAAAAAAAAAATTCAGAAGGCGAATTCGTGAGCATATACTGGATATCGAAGGCGCTAAGAACATTGATGACATCTCTACGTTAAAACCAATCCCACGACACTTCAAGGATATACATCAGTGTGACCCCACTGAACTATACTTCAAGGGCATTGACAGGGTTTTTATTGGACCACATGGTGGGAATTGGAAACGCCTTCTGGCTCAAAAGGAAACTAAATGGATTTTTAGATTAAACACCATCTCACCATATGGACTAAATGACCATAATAGTTTTCAACCATTTCTTTAATTAGTATACGTCATAGTCCTAGAATATGCCCTTTGTACCATTTTTTCTTGTCAGTTCCTCGTTTCACATTTTCTGTTTTTAACATACTATTAAAAATATTTTAATATTTTTATCCATTTTTATTGAGCTGTTGTGTCTTAGTCGTTAGTTTTTCTGTTATATGTAGTATTTGGTCTAACTTTATTTCTTTTTATTTACTCAGATATTGACTTTGTTGGCGTTTTGTCCCACCTTCCACCCAGAATGACGTCTTTTCAAGCACCTGGCGCTTTCTACTTCCACATCTATATATATAATTGTCTAAGGGGTACTTCCGTCTGTCTGTCCTCAACTTCCATAACGGAAATCCCACGTCGCTGATTGGTCTCGGTAGCTGCCTGTCATGGCTGCCACGACCAATCAGCGATGGGCACAGTCCGATTAGTCCCTCCCCTACTCCCCTGCACTCACTGCCTGGCGCTCGCTCCATAATCCCCTCCAGTCACCGCTCACACAGGGTTAATGGCAGCGGTAACGGGCCGCGGCATAACGCATTCCGTTACCGCTGCTATTACCCTGTGTGTCCACAACTATTTACTATTGATGCTGCCTATGCGGCATCAATAGTAAAAAATGTAATGTTAAAAATAATAATAAAAGAAAACCCTGCTATACTCACCCTCCGTTGCAGCTCGCGCCGGCCGCCATCTTCCATTGCAGGTTCCGGTGGCAGAAGGACCTGCCATGACGTCAAGGTCATGTGACCGCGATGTCTTCACAGGCCCTGCGCGCCTGCGCGACAAGGACCTGCCATGATGTCACGGTCATGTGACCACGACGTCATCACGGGTCCTGCGCTCATGCCAACCCTGGGACCGGAACCTACCGTGGACTACAAGGGCCCTCGGAAAGGTGAGTATATGTTTATTTTTTCACCTGTGACAAACCTGGCTGGGCAATATACTACGTAGCTGGGCAATATACTACGTGACTGGCCAATATACTATGTGGCTCTTTGCTGTATACTACTTCGCTGTGCAATATACTACGTGGCTGGGCAATATACTACGTCACTGTGCTGTATACTACGTGGCTCTGTGCTGTATACTACGTCACTGGGCAATATACTACGTCACTGTGCAATATACTATGTGGCTGGGCAATATACTACGTGGCTGCGCAATATACTACGTAACTGGGCAATATACTATGTGGGTGGGCAATATACTACGTAGCTGGGCAATATACTACGTGGCTGCGCAATATACTACATCACTAGGCAATATACTATGTAACTGGGCAATATACTACGTGGCTGGGCAATATACTACATGGCTGCACAATATACTACGTCACTAGGCAATATACTATGTAACTGGGCAATATACTACGTGGCTGGGCAATATACTGCATCACTTGGCAATGTACTACGTAGCTAGCCAATATATTACGTCACTTGGCACTATACTACGCGGGCTGGGCAATATACTACGTGGCTGGGCAATATACTACGTCACTGGGCAATATACTACGTAGCACGGCAATATACTACGTAACTGGGCAATATACTATGTGGCTGGGCAATATAGTACGTGGCTGCGCAATATACTGCATCACTAGGCAATATACTACGTAACTGGGCAATATACTACGTGGCTGGGCAATATACTACGTCACTGGGCAATATACTACGTCACGGGGCAATATACTACGTCACTGGGCAATATACTACGTGGCTGGCCAATACATTACATCACTGGTCAATATACTACGTCACTGGGCAATATACTACGTCACTGGGCAATATACTACATCCCTGGGCAATATACTACGTCACTGGGCAATATACTACGTCGCTGGGCAATATACTACGTGACTGGGCAATATACTACGTGGCTAGCCAATATATTACGTCACTGGGCAATATACTACGTGACTGGGCAATATACTACGTCACGGGGCAATATACTACGTCACTGGGCAATATACTACGTGGCTGGCCAATACATTACATCACTGGTCAATATACTACGTCACTGGGCAATATACTACGTCACTGGGCAATATACTACATCCCTGGGCAATATACTACGTCACTGGGCAATATACTACGTCGCTGGGCAATATACTACGTGACTGGGCAATATACTACGTGGCTAGCCAATATATTACGTCACTGGGCAATATACTACGTGACTGGGCAAAATACTACGTGACTGGGCAATATACTACGTCTCTGGGCAATATACTACGTGGCTGGGCAATATACTACGTCGCTGGGCAATATACTACGTGGCTGGGCAACATACTACGTGGGCTGTGCAATATACTACGAGGACATGCATATTCTAGAATACCCGATGCGTTAGAATCGGGCCACCATCTAGTATATATATATTTCTATGTGTCTTGGACTTTGTTATTAGTCAATAATGTATTTATTCCACCTACACATTTAATATTATTCTATTTCATGATGTTATTTATTCATATTTATTACGCTCTAATTGTTATACACCAGTCCGTTTTATTCTTCATTATGATCACTGTCATTTGCATATGCATTTTGCACGTAGATTGATAGTGGTTTTATTTCCACTTTTCTTTCAATGACTTGCTGTACTAAACGTCATCTGTGTATAAGGGTTTGGGGTTTGTATGTACCATTTCCTTTATTGTTTTCTTTTTTGTTTACTTTTTTTCACCTCAGCGGCACTTTTCCGAGACAGCACATCCGTTGCTATGACATCCATGACGACATCCATTTTACGAGCACGTGATTTGATCACATGGCCTCGTCATGTGACTATTTTCATTTGCGGCGGTGCTCCCGGAAGTTGTCTCTTGCGCATCTTCATGACGACTGGACGCAGCAAAGACACGGCGTTTTACTTTGCTGCCGCTCTTCGTAATTTCTGTAATCACTGTGCTGCTGATAGACTTTATGTCTGTTCTCTAATACCTACAGTGGGGCAAAAAAGTATTTAGTCAGTCAGCAATAGTGCAAGTTCCACCACTTAAAAAGATGAGAGGCGTCTGTAATTTACATCATAGGTAGACCTCAACTATGGGAGACAAACTGAGAAAAAAAAAATCCAGAAAATCACATTGTCTGTTTTTTTTAACATTTTATTAGCATATTATTGTGGAAAATAAGTATTTGGTCAGAAACAAACAATCAAGATTTCTGGCTCTCACAGACCTGTAACTTCTTCTTTAAGAGTCTCCTCTTTCCTCCACTCATTACCTGTAGTAATGGCACCTGTTTAAACTTGTTATCAGTATAAAAAGACACCTGTGCAGACCCTCAAACAGTCTGACTCCAAACTCCACTATGGTGAAGACCAAAGAGCTGTCAAAGGACACCAGAAAGAAAATTGTAGCCCTGCACCAGGCTGGGAAGACTGAATCTGCAATAGCCAACCAGCTTGGAGTGAAGAAATCAACAGTGGGAGCAATAATTAGAAAATGGAAGACATACAAGACCACTGATAATCTCCCTCGATCTGGGGCTCCACGCAAAATCCCACCCCGTGGGGTCAGAATGATCACAAGAACGGTGAGCAAAAATCCCAGAACCACGCGGGGGGACCTAGTGAATGAACTGCAGAGAGCTGGGACCAATGTAACAAGGCCTACCATAAGTAACACACTACGCCACCATGGACTCAGATCCTGCAGTGCCAGACGTGTCCCACTGCTTAAGCCAGTACATGTCCAGGCCCGTCTGAAGTTTGCTAGAGAGCATTTGGATGATCCAGAGGAGTTTGGGGAGAATGTCCTATGGTCTGATGAAACCAAACTGGAACTGTTTGGTAGAAACACAACTTGTCGTGTTTGGAGGAAAAAGAATACTGAGTTGCATCCATCAAACACCATACCTATTGTAAAGCATGGTGGTGGAAACATCATGCTTTGGGGCTGTTTCTCTGCAAAGGGGCTAGGACGACTGATCCGGGTACATGAAAGAATGAATGGGGCCCTGTATCGTGAGATTTTGAGTGCAAACCTCCTTCCATCAGCAAGGGCATTGAAGATGAAACGTGGCTGGGTCTTTCAACATGACAATGATCCAAAGCACACCGCCAGGGCAACGAAGGAGTGGCTTCGTAAGAAGCATTTCAAGGTCCTGGAGTGGCCTAGCCAGTCTCCAGATCTCAACCCTATAGAAAACCTTTGGAGGGAGTTGAAATTCCGTGTTGCCAAGCGAAAAGCCAAAAACATCACTGCTCTAGAGGAGATCTGCATGGAGGAATGGGCCAACATACCAACAACAGTGTGTGGCAACCTTGTGAAGACTTACAGAAAACGTTTGACCTCTGTCATTGCCAACAAAGGATATATTACATAGTAACATAGTAACATAGTTAGTAAGGCCGAAAAAAGACATTTGTCCATCCAGTTCAGCCTATATTCCATCATAATAAATACCCAGATCTACGTCCTTCTACAGAACCTAATAATTGTATGATACAATATTGTTCTGCTCCAGGAAGACATCCAGGCCTCTCTTGAACCCCTCGACTGAGTTCGCCATCACCACCTCCTCAGGCAAGCAATTCCAGATTCTCACTGCCCTAACAGTAAAGAATCCTCTTCTATGTTGGTGGAAAAACCTTCTCTCCTCCAGACGCAAAGAATGCCCCCTTGTGCCCGTCACCTTCCTTGGTATAAACAGATCCTCAGCGAGATATTTGTATTGTCCCCTTATATACTTATACATGGTTATTAGATCGCCCCTCAGTCGTCTTTTTTCTAGACTAAATAATCCTAATTTCGCTAATCTATCTGGGTATTGTAGTTCTCCCATCCCCTTTATTAATTTTGTTGCCCTCCTTTGTACTCTCTCTAGTTCCATTATATCCTTCCTGAGCACCGGTGCCCAAAACTGGACACAGTACTCCATGTGCGGTCTAACTAGGGATTTGTACAGAGGCAGTATAATGCTCTCATCATGTGTATCCAGACCTCTTTTAATGCACCCCATGATCCTGTTTGCCTTGGCAGCTGCTGCCTGGCACTGGCTGCTCCAGGTAAGTTTATCATTAACTAGGATCCCCAAGTACAAAGTATTGAGATGAAATTTTGTTTCTGACCAAATACTTATTTTCCACCATAATATGCAAATAAAATGTTAAAAAAACAGACAATGTGATTTTCTGGATTTTTTTTTTCTCAGCTTGTCTCCCATAGTTGAGGTCTACCTATGATGTAAATTACAGACGCCTCTCATCTTTTCAAGTGGTGGAACTTGCACTATTGCTGACTGACTAAATACTTTTTTGCCCCACTGTATATGGTTTTCTTTTGTGTTTTGTGTTACTATGTTTCATAACAGCGGTATAATCATGACCCCTTCCCTTTTTGCGCATGCGCCTTTGTCTGTTTCCGTCCACTTCATTCTATTGGCAATTTGCAATATAAAAAGACGCCATACCAGTGTCTATCCACCCCTGGACGAAACATTTCATTGCGAAACGCGCGTCGGGTGTGGTGGACACCTGGATATCTTTCATCTGAACCGGTAATGAACATCTAAAAACTTTCTCTCACATGTATGCTATAGTGATCTAATCAAGTTCACAGGACCTCTGTCGGCCTTTGTATATGTGTGTTGGCTTAAACTCTTTGCAGACACAGGCTTATTAGATCAGTATGTTCCTGCTTTATTGAATTGCTTTGTTTGTATTATATACAGCTCTATGCTGGCATATTTTTGTATGTGAGTAATCTATTTAAAGTCACTACCTGGCAATAGTTCATTCCTGATTGATAATACACCATTGTTTCCTGGCGTTTCCACCTCCTTTTTCTTGTTCATTTGGTCCTCACCTGTATTGTTCATTTCTGTTTTACTACCAATTTTCTTTGGTGTTCTTTTAACTTGTTTAAATAAAATAATGATTTTATCATGACTTTTTCTGTGCGTTGCCATCCTTTATAGGTGTTTACATTAGGGGCTCTGCAAATGCAACGTGACGCCTGCAGACCAATCCATCTATGGCTGCATTCCAAATGGCGCTCCTTCCCTTCTGAGCTCTGCCATGCGCCCAAACGGTGGTCCCCCCACATATGGGGTATCAGCGTACTCGGGACAAATTGGACAACAACATTTGGGGTCCAATTTCTCCTGTCACCCTTGGGAAAATACAAAATTGGGACTAAAAAATAATTTGTGTGGAAAAAATATGATTTTTTATTTTCACGGCTCTGCGTTATAAACTGTAGTGAAACACTTGGGGGTTCAAAGTTCTCACAGCACATCTAGATAAGTTCCTTAGGGGGTCTACTTTCCAAAATGGTGTCACTTGTTGGGGGTTTCAATGTTTAGGCAAATCAGGGGCTCCTCTCCAAACGCGACATGGCGTCCCATCTCAATTCGAGTAAATTTTGCATTGAAAAGCCAAATGGCGCTCCTTCCCTTACGAGCTCTTCCATGCGCCCAAACAGTGGTTTACCCCCACATATGGGGTATCAGCATACTCAAGACAAATTGTACAACAACTTATGGGGCCCATTGTCTCCTGTTACCCTTGGTAAAATAAAACAAATTGGAGCTAAAGTAAATTTTTTGTGAAAAAAAGTTAAATGTTAATTTTTATTTAAGCATTCCAAAAATTCCTGTGAAACACCTGAAGGGTTAATAAACTTCTTGAATGTGGTTTTGAGTACATTGAGATGTGCAGTTTTTAGAATGGTGTCACACTTGGGTATTTTCTATCATATAGACCCCTCAAAGTGACTTCAAATGTGATGTGGACCCTAAAAAAATGGTGTTGTAAAAATGAGAATCTTGTGGTCAACTTTTAACCCTTATAACTCCCTAACAAAAAAACATTTTGGTTCCCAAATTGTGCTGATGTAAAGTAGACATGTGGGAAATGTTACTTATTAAGAATTTTGTATGACATATCTCTGTGATTTAAGGGCATAAAAATTCAAACTTGGAAAATTGCGAAATTTTCAAATTTTTCGCCAAATTTCAGTTTTTTTCACAAATAAACGCAGGTAATATCAAATAAGTTTTACCACTATCAAGAAGTACAATATGTCATGAGAAAACCATGCCAGAATCATCATGATTTGTTGAAGCGTTCCAGAGTTATAACCTCATAAAGGGACAGTGGTCAGAATTGTAAAAATTGTTGGCCCTGTCATTAACATGCAACCACCCTTGGGGGTAAAGGGGTTAATTAAGTAAAAAGGCCCCAGCAAAATAAGAGTACATTATCATACGTGATGTTCTTTGGAATATCCAGCTTGTTTTTCTTTTTACAATTGGTAAGTTGAATGTAACTTTGCACTGTAACCTATCTTTCTCAACGCAAACACGATGATCATATTTTGAATAATGTATTGTGTTACTTGGCAGTGTCTGATGTCACAAGACGCTGGTGCAGCTGCCATGATCAGTACCACCGTGAGCACCAGCAGTGGGCCAGGAGTGGTGCAGCAGCCACTAAAAAGCGGAAATATACTGTATAGACTATGACAGATTGAATTTCCAAGTAGCAAAATATGTCGGGAGCACTACCAATAGACAGAAAGATATATCAACTAGGGTGCTACGCAATGCATGAAAAATACAAATACCAAACAAGAAAGAAGAGAGACATTGCATAAAAGCGTGCACACCTATGTATATGAATAATAAGATACAACTTTATTGGAAAACCAGCACATATAAAATGTAAAAACACTAAAAACATATCCAATAAGGATCAAAGAAGACAACACACCAATCACTTGTATAATGTAAAGTAGACACCCCCAGCAAAATACAATCATATATATGTAAACCCAAGAGAGCCGAGTATACGCTGTAGGTTCAATGATCAGACCACAAACCCTGATAGCATAAAGGCGTCCCCAGAGCTATCATAGAACCAAGGTAAATAAGATAACTATAATAACACATATAGCTAACCAAGGGCAAATAGAAAAATAATAAACAAGAACCAGCAGAGGGGGACCACCTAAAAGGCAATTGTCAATAAATATATATATAACCAGCAGCTATGGCATAAATATGTTATGGCAGTAACTGAAGAATGAGATGACCCAGAATGGCCAAAAATATTCACCGATGCAGGAGTGGCTAGATAGTAAAACAGCAAAGGGAACCAGGTCTGCTCACCAGTTACACGAATGGAAGCCACAGTCGTGACATGCCTATAACTACCATAGAAAAAATCCCCATGCTGGCAGGTCTGAGGACAACAAACAAGGAGGTGTGGGAGAATCCCACCGTATCGCTGCGCTAGGCAGCTTCGTCAGGGAGCATGATTCCCCTAGTACATGACCGCTGTTATATAGCGGTATTGATGATCCTATCCATTACCGGTGTGTGATGATCAAAACGGCCAGACCGGAAGTAACAGGGAACGGAGGAGGCGCAGGCGCAGTCATCTGCAAAAACCAAGCATCAATGCACATGATCCAGGACAAGGATCAGAGCGGTACGAAAAGATACGCCCCCCAAAAGTACTGCAAAAAGCAGAAGAGGCGCAGGCGCAATTACCTGCAAAGGCCAGGCAGCAGTGCGCATGGTCCAAGATATAAGGACCAGAGCGGCACAAAGAGACACGCCCCCCCCAAAAGAAAGGAGTACTGCATTTGGCACATCAGCCAAATGCAAACAGGGGAAGAATGTGCACGCGCAAAGAAATAGAAAAGCGCAAAAGCGCATTGTGCGGCCGCACAAAGAGAATAGAGGCAGGAGAGATATATATCCGGGGCATTATACCCCGCAACATGATACACGGGAACCACAGATGATAAATATAGATGATAAATATAGATGGCTAACAGTCCACCAGGCAGAATAAAGATAAAAGAATGAACCTGCAAAGAAAGGGGCAGTGTTAACTAATAACATGTTTCTATGACCCCTACACAAAGATGACATATGGTGTGCCAAACAAAAAGTAAAAAATGATAAACATGAGAAAATAAACATAACGAAAGAAATATCCGGGAATGTAAGATATAACCCACTACTAAATAATAAACAAAAAGAATATATATAAACAAAAAATAACCAAATAATAAACTACAAGCGATGTGCATTTGTTATACACATATGAGCACAAATGTCCATATTGTCAAAGGTTCATTCACAGTAGTCCCATCATGGGCCGAACCAGATGCCACTCTGTTCCATTTTATGAGCCTATAATAGGGGACACACAGGTACAGAGCCAGCAAGATGTTCCATAGATGTAGAAATTTATTTCCTCTTCCGGAAGTAATTCAAAAGATCTCCAATTGGGATAGAAGTACCCCTCATGTCCCATGATGTCAAAGGAAAATCCCGACGCTGACTCTGATATAGCAAGAACCACAGGCCAGTAGGGTAGTTGTTTAACCCAGGAAACCAGTGTAAAGAAGTTCCTCATTCAAACCAAATGGTGAAATAGATTTCAAGCGAAAAATCCAGCGAGCCTCGTGTTGCAATAACCATTTATTCCGATCTCCACCTCTTTCGTTGTATAGATTGAATTTCCATGCTCGCATTCTGGACCTACATTCGTAAGTGCATGCTTGATAGAAAATTTGATACATGGCCTTAAGGTACATTAATTAATTTGTATCTTTAATTGTAATCTTGACAAATAACAGAACTGGCTCCAACATTACTGAACAAGAAACAGCATCTGATTCGGAGGTCAACTTGGAACCTGTTGGTAAAGTTGAGGATGTGGCTGGACCTTCTTCTGCACCTCAGCAACAAATCAACCACCTCCACCATGACCTTCTGCAGGATATGAGACTAGTGATGAGCAAGCACTAAAATGATCGGGTGATCGTTGCTCGGGTAGAGCAAATTAGAATGCTTGGGTGCTCGACCTGAGCAACGAGCCCAATATAAGTCTATGGGAAACCCGAGCATTTTTGCCGCGACCCCCCCCAGGAGTCTTTTTAGGGTCTAAAAACATCGTAAATCAATGGGAACAGTGCTCAAAAGACATGGGAACATCATGGAGAAGACCCCTGGAAGCATCTCTGACTCCCTGGTCACTGCTGTGAACAATGTTGTCAGAGTCTTATGCCACTTTTTCAGGCGCACAATGAAACATACAAAAACGAAACCAAAATGGATTTTCCTGGGAAATATGTTAGCAATGTTAACATTGCTACCAACCAAGACAGATGCATTCACTGTGAAATACCATTTTAACATTTTACAACTTTACCTGGCCATGTGGTGTGTGACACCTCATCAGACACATCCTATTTCAGTTATGAAGGAGGGACTATTAAAGGAGTAGGGCCATCAGGTGGACTTTAATATTCTTAAAGGGATAGCAGTTGGTCCTCACTATTCTTAGAGAGCCATCAGCCTGCTATGATTTGTTGTTCCCATTATTAAACAGTGGGTTTCCTATGCTGTTATTGCTTATGCATTGAATGCAAGTCCTACCTCAAATTTGGACGCACCCCAATAACCCATTCAACAGACGTCCTGGATGACCACATGAAACCAAAGTTTCCATTATTAGAAATTTGGTACTCCCACACTGTTTGCCTATGCAGTGAATGCAAGGCCTGCCTTGCACAAAATTTATGCGCGCCCCAATACCACTTTAAACAGACATACAGGAGGGCCACCTGAAAACAATATTCCCATTATTATGAAGTTGGTACTCCCATACTCTTTACCTATGCAGTGAATGCAAGGGCTGCCCTGCATCAAAGTTAAACGCACCCTAAAAACCCTTTAAACCGACATAGTGGATGGTCACATGAAACAAAACTTCCCATTATTATGATTATTGTACTCCCATACAGTTTGCACATGAGGTGAATGCAAGGCCTGCTCCAAATTTGGATGCACCCCAATAACCCAAAAAAGATACGTCCTGGATGGCCACATGAAACCAAAGTTCCCATTATTAGAAATATGGTAGTCCCATACTGTTTGTCAATGTATTGAATGCAAGGCCTGCCCTTCCCCAAAGCTACATGCACCCCAATAACACTTGAACCGACATAGTAGATGGCCACATTAAACCAAAGTTCCCATTATCATAAATTTGGTAGTGCCATACTGTTTGCCAATGTATTGAATGCAAGGCCTGCCCTTCCCCAAAGTTACATGCACCCCAATAACACTTGAACCGACATAGTAGATGGCCACATAAAGCCAAACTTCCCATTATTATGATTTCTCTACTCTCATACAGTTTGCCCATGAAGTGAAGGCAAGGCCTGGTCCAAATTTGGACGCACCACAATAACCCAAAAAACAGACGTTCTGGATGGCCATATAAAACCAAAGCTCCCTTTATTAGAAATTTGGTACTCTCATACTGTTTGACTATGCATTTAATGCAAGGCCTGCCCTGCCCCAAAGTTACATGCACCCCACAAACCTTTTGAACTGACATAGTGGATGGCCACATAAAACCAAAGTTCCCATTATTATTTATTTGGTACTGTCATACTGTTCGCCTATGCATTGAATGCAAGGCCTGGCCTGCCCCAAAGTTACACGCACTCCAATAACATTTTGAACCGATGTAGTGGATGGCCACATGAAACCAAAGTTCCCATTTTTATGATTTCTCTACTCCATACAGTTTAAATTTGGAGCAGGCCTTGCATTCACTTCATGTGCAGACGCACCACAATGTCCTTTACTGTATGACATTAATAACAGAAGATTTTTTTGTTGCCTCTGGATCAGGCCTTACAGCTTAATTTCAACCCAACCAAATTACAAAGTGTGATACAGCGGGTTGTCTAACTTTTTGCAACTGAAAAATTATAATTTTTTTTAATGTGTCTTAGGTCTACAGACAGTTTTATATCACCACAGCACTAAATGACAAGGTGGGATACAGCAGGCTGTTTCACATTTGGCCAGTGAAAAAATATTATTTAGAATGCTTTAGTATTGCCCCCCAAAAATGCTGGAAGGTAAATTTAACAGCCACAGTAGCTCTCTACACTATCTGACTGATATACAACCGCCTAACTAAGTAAAATCTACACGCCTTGACACTTTACACAGGTATTAGTATGTGACTCCTTGCACCTTATATTTTCAAAATAGAGAAGCACTATGCACATAGACACTTTAGTATACTATATTACACTTTAGTATACTATATTTATTGATGGTAACTATTATGGATTGATTGTTACTAGGGTGTACCATTTAATTCGAATAAATGGTACCTTCATCTATATTAGACTGGATTTGAATATTGTTTTTTGTGGTTACCATATGATTATAATATCTATTATGGTATATACAGGTTATGTGAATAAGTGTGTCAGTCTGCTGTTGGTTGTTAGTCGTTTTGTTGAGTCATCCATTATATACTGTTTACATGATTTAATGGATATGTATTGGAAATAAACTTTATCAATTGTTTTATATACACTTCATGGGCCTTTTTTGACACAAGCCGTTGTCAGGACATTGTGGACGCAATGTGAACACATAACGTTAGGGAAAAAAAGACTGCTTACAAGAACGCCGTGCTTCTGAGCTCTGCAAACCCCCTCCTCTCAACAAACATGTGGCAAACCCTCATGATACACCACCACTATCGTTGCTAAAGTGCTGAAAATTCTTTTGTGACGACGCAAATATTTTCTCACACTTTTTACAGAGTGTTACCGATTTTTCCCGCTCTTATAAAATTTTGCTTGTATTTCCAATCACTAATCCGAATGTCCCATATTTATACGGAATTTATGTTTGGTGATCGTTACTGAATAACTTTGCTAATCTCTATGAAAGAACTGATAAGTTAAATTAGAAAACTGAACTCAAGAATATTATCTATGAATCTCTTGATAATGATAAGCATTACAGTACATTGTGACAGTTGTACATGTTATCTGTGCCATTTAAAGGGACTCTCTTTTCAGAATAATTAGTCTCCATGGTCTGAAGATCTGCACTGAAAGCATCTCATGCTGGCAGTGCCAGTGAGGTATAAAGAATATACTTAACAAATCGGCTACCTTAGAAAATGTAGTAATTAACAAATAAAGCTGCACTCTGAAAAGCTAAAATATTTAAATAATTAATAAATGAAATTGGAACTGCATTGCTGCTGTAGAAAACATGTTAAAAATGGAGGTACTTGGTTCACAAATTGGTCAATTCATGTGAGCACTATAGCCAGCGACAAGGTGTACCCCTTTGCTGGGACACTAAACCTAACACAATTAAGCTCTTCCCTTAATTTGTTGAAATCAGCCTTCGTAAAGTTTCAAGTTTTTGTATTGTCCTCTCCATGCATCTGTCCTTGCCACACGTGATGTCACGTTCCCTCGGCAACCGACAAACTTGCTTCACTGCGGCGGCGCTTCTGGCCGGAGCCTGGTGCTAGTTTCTAACCTGGTACACACGCACCTTCCTTCTCCGGACCCCGGGCCTGCGAGAGTCGCCACCACGGGAGGACGCTCCCCACACCTTGGCCTCTCCGCGCGCTCACCAATCCAGCTACCGGTGCAGCACACAGCATCATCTCTAGCTAAGCTGAGTAAGTCCCTCGGTTACAACTTATGCACCCCAGTGACTCCATAGGCACTGATATTTGCATTGATCTTTATCCTTTATTATTGCAACCATATTTACTGGACAGGGCTTGCACAGAACTTGCTTTTTTCACCTACAGCTACAAAGCTTTAACTCCCTAGGTGCTCCAATGTGTCTTCTATTATGGTGGTGTCCATGACTACAATTTCTCCCCCTTTGTCAGCTGGTTTGATAGTCAGGGTCCGATCCTCTTGTAGGGAGCGTAAAGCCTGTCTATAAACTGCTGAGATTTGGGGGTAATATAGATGGCCCAGGTTAATGTCTTTACATAACCAATAAAGGTGCTCGCTGGCACACCCATCAACCCACGTGCTATCTTATACAGGCTGCATGCCCAGTGCCTAGTGCCGGACCAGACACATTTAAAGTTCTTATGGTGTCACTCCTATTATCACACTGAATGCGATTAACCATTATACTGCAGTCCGTTACTGATGAAGGCCAGAGAGGCAGAGAAATGTCTATATTATTTTCTGGCTGCATTAAAAAAATCCAAAAATATTCTAGAAGTTGAGTGCCAAGTTTTCTTTATTATCACAGTGGGAACCAGGCATGTAGAGTCCATCCGTTCACCTTTTCTGCGTCGCACAAAGACACGGTAGTTGGAACCAAAGATCTCAAATTTGGACTCATCAGACTAAAGCACAGATTTCCACTGGTCTAATGTTTCTTGTGTTCTTTAGCTCAAACAAGTCTCTTCTGCTTGTTGCCTGTCCTTAGCAGTGGTTTCCTAGCAGCTATTTTACCATGAAGGCCTGCTGCACAAAGTCTCCTCTTAAGAGTTGTTGTAGAGATGTGTCTCCTTCTAGAACTCTGTGTGGCATTGATCTGAGCTGCTGTTAACCTGCGATTTCTGAGGCTGGTGACTCGGATAAACTTATCCTCAGAAGCAGAGGTGACTCTTGGTCTTCCTTTCCTGGAGCGGCCCTCATGTGAGACAGTTTCTTTATAGCGCTTGATGGTTTTTGCCACTGCACTTGGGGACATTTTCAAAGTTTGTCCAATTTTTTGGACTGACTGACCTTCATTTCTTAAAGTAATGATGGCCACTTGTTTTCTTTACTCAGCTGCTTTTTTTTGCCATATTACAAATTCTAACAGTCTATTCAATAGGACTATCAGCTGTGTATCCATCAGACTTCTGCACAACACAACTGATGGTCCCAACACCATTTGTAAGGCAAGAAATCCCACTTATTAAACCTGACAGGGCACACCTGTGAAGTGAAAACCCTTCCCAGTGACTACCTCTTGAAGCTCATCAAGAGAATGCCAAGAGTATGCAAAGCAATCATCAAAGCAAAAGGTGGCTACTTTGAAGAACCTAGAATATAAGACATAATTTCAGTTGTTTCACACTTTTTTGTTACGTATATAATTCCAATTGTGTTAATTCATAGTTTTGATGCCTTCAGTGTGAATGTACAATTTTCATAGTCATGAAAATACAGAAAAATCTTTAAATGAGAAGGTGTGTCCAAACTTTTGGTCTGTACTATATATACATGTATATACAGTGGGGCAAAAAAGTATTTAGTCAGTCAGCAATAGTGCAAGTTCCACCACTTAAAAAGATGAGAGGCGTCTGTAATTTACATCATAGGTAGACCTCAACTATGGGAGACAAACTGAGAAAAAAAAATCCAGAAAATCACATTGTCTGTTTTTTTAACATTTTATTTGCATATTATGGTGGAAAATAAGTATTTGGTCAGAAACAAACAATCAAGATTTCTGGCTCTCACAGACCTGTAACTTCTTCTTTAAGAGTCTCCTCTTTCTTCCACTCATTACCTGTAGTAATGGCACCTGTTTAAACTTGTTATCAGTATAAAAAGACACCTGTGCAGACCCTCAAACAGTCTGACTCCAAACTCCACTATGGTGAAGACCAAAGAGCTGTCAAAGGACACCAGAAACAAAATTGTAGCCCTGCACCAGGCTGGGAAGACTGAATCTGCAATAGCCAACCAGCTTGGAGTGAAGAAATCAACAGTGGGAGCAATAATTAGAAAATGGAAGACATACAAGACCACTGATAATCTCCCTCGATCTGGGGCTCCACGCAAAATCCCACCCCGTGGGGTCAGAATGATCACAAGAACGGTGAGCAATAATCCCAGAACCACGCGGGGGGACCTAGTGAATGAACTGCAGAGAGCTGGGACCAATGTAACAAGGCCTACCATAAGTAACACACTACGCCACCATGGACCCAGATCCAGCAGTGCCAGACGTGTCCCACTGCTTAAGCCAGTACATGTCCGGGCCCGTCTGAAGTTTGCTAGAGAGCATTTGGATAATCCAGAGGAGTTTTGGGAGAATGTCCTATGGTCTGATGAAACCAAACTGGAACTGTTTGGTAGAAACACAACTTGTCGTGTTTGGAGGAAAAAGAATACTGAGTTGCATCCATCAAACACCATACCTACTGTAAAGCATGGTGGTGGAAACATCATGCTTTGGGGCTGCTTCTCTGCAAAGGGGCCAGGACGACTGATCCGGGTACATGAAAGAATGAATGGGGCCATGTATCGTGAGATTTTGAGTGCAAACCTCCTTCCATCAGCAAGGGCATTGAAGATGAAACGTGGCTGGGTCTTTCAACATGACAATGATCCAAAGCACACCGCCAGGGCAACGAAGGAGTGGCTTCGTAAGAAGCATTTCAAGGTCCTGGAGTGGACTAGCCAGTCTCCAGATCTCAACCCTATAGAAAACCTTTGGAGGGAGTTGAAAGTCCGTGTTGCCAAGCGAAAAGCCAAAAACATCACTGCTCTAGAGGAGATCTGCATGGAGGAATGGGCCAACATACCAACAACAGTGTGTGGCAACCTTGTGAAGACTTACAGAAAACATTTGACCTCTGTCATTGCCAACAAAGGATATATTACAAAGTATTGAGATGAAATTTTGTTTCTGACCAAATACTTTTTTTCCACCATAATATGCAAATAAAATGTTAACAAAACAGACAATGTGATTTTCTGAATTTTTTTTTCTCAGTTTGTCTCCCATAGTTGAGGTCTACCTATGATGTAAATTACAGATGCCTCTCATCTTTTTAAGTGGTGGAACTTGCACTATTGCTGACTGACTAAATACTTTTTTGCCCCACTGTATATAGATACCGTATGAAGATGGAAAGAGACAAATGTTAGGAGTCGAGTTTCCTCTGCTGCACAGGGGGAATCTCGATCCGTGTCTGCTGCGGTCTCCCATTCGGTATCGGCCGCAGTGGGCTCTGCTCAGCGGAGACGTCGCTCCCAGTGTCTCGCTGGGGCTGATTCGGTGCATAGGGTCACTACTGCCTTTTCTGGCTTTCCTATGGTACCCTGCACTGATCTGCGGCGAGCGAGCCTCTCTGGGACTAAGTCCTTGTTTACTCACACTGAGCATGCCCAGGGCAGGGTCTCCCATTGGAGGTCGAGGGCCACATGTTCGATCACATGCTCAGGTGCTGCAGTACATTCCATTGGTCCTTCTGGAAGGTCCTGAAAGGGCAAAACATGCTCAGGTACTGCAGCAGTTTCCATTGGTCCTTCTGGAAGGTCCTGAAAGGGCAAAAACTTCAGTAGCAGCTTCCTGTGCTGCAAATATATAAACTGCGCATGACCGCACGGCCATGCGCTAGTATCGTCTGTTGCTATATGCCGTATCTACTCGCATAGACCTTCGTTTTCACGAGCGAAGGTTGGAGCGAGCCCAGTGTAGGCAGAGGTTTCGGCTGGCTCCCACCTTCGCCAAACCTTTGGAATCTCCAGTCCAGGCGTCCAAGTCACATGAGGCCTTAGAGGTGACACGAGCGGGATCCAAGTCTCAGTCCGCCCGTGCACATAAGGTCCATCATGTTTGCCAGCAGTTAGGACATCTTGCCTCCAAGGGTCCTCAGCGGTCGGGGAAACGTCAGCGTCTAGTGGCAGTTGGAGGAGGTACACTAGACACGGCGATGTTTGCCTCAAAGTTGTCCTTCAAGGGGACAATTACCATAGACCCATCCACTCTTATGGTCAAGCTATGCGTGGATTCTGGGGCAGAGGGTAACTTTATGTCTTCAGCTTTTGCCCAGCGTCACGCAATACCCTTGGTGATGCTCGCCAAGCCAGTAACCGTTCGAGTGGTAAACGGGTCAACACTACCTTCACAGATTACCCACCAAACCATTCCTTTCATGCTATCTGTGTCTCCATCACATCAGGAGATAATCTCCCTATTAGTCATTCCTGAGGGAATTGATGAGGTCCTGTTGGGGATACCATGGCTTCGCTACCATTCTCCTCATATTGAGTGGTCCTCTGGGAGAATTTTGGGATGGAGTAAATCCTGCGAGGGTAGATGTCAGAGGGAGTGCGTTCAGGTTGCTACTACACAGGTACCCGCAGATCTTTCCTCTCTCCCCAAGCACTATTGGCCATATGCAGATGTGTTATCCAAAAGAGCTGCGGAGACCCTTCCGCCTCACCGCCCCTATGACTGTCCTATTGACCTCTTGCCTGGTGCTGAGCCTCCCCGGGGTCGAGTCTCTCCCGGAGACGGAGGCAATGTCCCAGTACATCCAAGAGAATCTGGCAAGAGGATTCATTAGGAAGTCAGTGTCACCGGCAGGGGCTGGGTTCTTCTTCGTACAGAAGAAGACTGGAGACTTACGTCCATGCATAGACTACAGGGGTCTTAACGCCATCACAGTTAAGAACAAGTACCCATTACCCCTAATATCTGAGCTTTTTGATAGGCTACGGGGAGCAAGGGTATTTACAAAGTTAGATCTGCGGGGTGCTTACAACCTGATTCGCATCCGTGAGGGGGATGAATGGAAGACGGCTTTTAACACCAGGGATGGGCACTATGAATATCTGGTGATGCCCTTCGGGCTCTGTAATGCCCCAGCCATTTTCCAAGACTTTGTGAACGACATCTTCCGAGATATGCTCACCACCTCGGTCGTAGTCTATCTGGATGATATTCTCATCTACTCTCCAGATATTGACTCCCATCGGAGAGATGTTCGCAAAGTCTTCGACCTCTTACGGGCAAACTCCCTCTACGCCAAGTTGGAGAAGTGTGTGTTTGAGCAGGAGTCCTTGCCTTTCCTTGGTTATATCATCTCTGCCCAGGGTTTGGCTATGGATCCTGCCAAGCTACAGGCTGTAATGGACTGGCAGGAACCCCATTCTCTTAAAGCGGTGCAGCGCTTTATGGGGTTCATTAACTACTATCGTCAGTTCATTCCACACTTCTCAACTTTGGTAGCTCCCTTGGTTGCCCTCACCAAGAAGGGAGCAAATCCCAAGTTGTGGTCAGAGGAGGTCTCCAAGGCCGTTCTCTCGATTAAGTCACACTTCGCTAGCGCTCCCATCCTGCATCGCCCCGATGTAGATAAACCATTTATCTTGGAGGTGGATGCCTCATCCGTTGGTGCTGGAGCAGTCCTTTTCCAAAAGGATGCTCAAGGTCGGAAGCATCCTTGCTTCTTCTTCTCCAAGACCTTCACACCAGCGGAGAGGAATTATTCCATCGGGGACAGGGAGTTGCTAGCCATGAAGTTGGCTTTTTCAGAGTGGAGACACCTCTTGGAGGGAGCTCGCTTTCCCTTCCAAGTCTTCACTGACCACAAGAACTTGGTGTATATACAGACGGCCCAGCGGCTGAATTCTCGCCAGGCTAGATGGTCCCTGTTCTTCTCCCGGTTCCATTTTACTCTCCATTTTCTCTCCGGGGAGAAGAACGTTCGTGCCGACGCTCTCTCCCGCTCCGTAGTGTCATCAGAGGAGGAGGAGGAGGAGCCTCGGCTTATTGTCCCTTCTGAGAGCCTGAGAACTGTAGCTCCGGTTTCGCTAGAGTCTGTGCCCCCGGGCAAGACTTTCGTGCCAGCTAACTGGCGACCGGAGGTTCTCTCTTGGGCTCACTCCTCCAGAGTGGGTGGGCATTTTGGGACCAAGAGGACATCTGAGCTTTTGACGAGAACATACTGGTGGCCGCATATGGCCCGAGATGTCAGGGACTATATTCAGGCGTGCGTTTCTTGCGCCCAGAATCGGTCTCCTCGGCAACGGCCTGCTGGGTTGCTTTACCCTCTACCGGTGGCAGACAGGCCCTGGGAGATGGTCGGGATGGACTTTGTGGTGGGTCTACCCAAGTCGCGTGGCTGCTCCATTATTTGGGTTGTCACCGACCATTTCTCCAAGATGGTGCATTTGGTGCCGCTTCCTCGGTTACACTCAGCACGGGCCTTGGCGGTGTTGTTCATTAAACACGTTTTCCGTTTGCTTGGTATGCTTGATAAGATTGTCAGCGATCGGGGTCCCCAGTTCGCATCTCGGTTTTGGAGAGAGCTCTGCCGTTTACTCAGCATAGAGTTAAACCTCTCCTCTGCATACCATCCCGAGACGAATGGGTTGGTGGAGAGAACCAACCAGACTCTGGTGACATATTTGCGACATTTCGTCTCTGCTAGGCAGGATGACTGGGCATCTTTGCTACCTTGGGCGGAATTTGCCCTGAACAACGCCGTAGCCGATTCCACTGGTCAAACTCCTTTTCTCCTTAATTACGGCCAGCATCCGCGTGTCCCTGTGCCCATGCCCGAGTCATCCACCGATTCTAGGGTGGCAGACTGGGCGGTGGAGGCACGTGACATCTGGGACCGCACACAGGATGCCATCCGGGCCTCCAAGGAGAGAATGAGGGTTTCGGCTGATACACACCGGCGCCCCGCTCCGGTCTTTGCTCCTGGCGACTTAGTGTGGCTCTCCGCCCGTAACATCAGGCTGCGAGTTGAGTCCACTAAGTTTGCTCCTCGCTACATTGGCCCGTTTAAGGTTCTGGAACAGGTCAACCCTGTGGTCTACCGTTTGGCTATTCCTCCACGCCTTGGTATCACCGACACTTTCCACGTTTTCCTCTTAAAGCCCGTTCATTTGTCCCGGTTTTCCGAGTCATCTGCTGGGACATCGGGTTCATCCACGGATGAGTTTGAGGTGAATGCTATTGTGGGGTGCAAGGTGGTACGTGGCAAGAAATTTTATCTGGTGGACTGGAAGGGTCACGGCCCAGAGGATAGAACCTGGGAGCCTGTGGAGCACATTCGGGCTCCGCTGCTTATCGCAGCTTTTGAGCGTAGTGAGGCTCAAGGAGGGGGGGGCCCTAGGAGGGGGGGGTAATGTTAGGAGTCGAGTTTCCTCTGCTGCACAGGGGGAATCTCGATCCGTGTCTGCTGCGGTCTCCCATTCGGTATCGGCCGCAGTGGGCTCTGCTCAGCGGAGACGTCGCTCCCAGCGTCTTGCTGGGGCTGATTCGGTGCATAGGGTCACTACTGCCTTTTCTGGCTTTCCTATGGTACCCTGCACTGATCTGCGGCGAGCGAGCCTCTCTGGGACTAAGTCCTTGTTTACTCACACTGAGCATGCCCAGGGCAGGGTCTCCCATTGGAGGTCGAGGGCCACATGTTCGATCACATGCTTAGGTGCTGCAGTACATTCCATTGGTCCTTCTGGAAGGTCCTGAAAGGGCAACACATGCTCAGGTACTGCAGCACTTTCCATTGGTCCTTCTGGAAGGTCCTGAAAGGGCAAAAACTTCAGTAGCAGCTTCCTGTGCTGCAACTATATAAACTGCGCATGACCGCACGGCCATGCGCTAGTATCGTCTGTTGCTATATGCTTTGCGCCAATGTGGTCATGTGTTTGTATGTGTTCAGGGACCCGGCTGAAATAAGCCCCTAGAATGCTGGCACCTCCGGCGAGGAGATTGTGTATAAGTGTGTTCAGGGACCCGGCTGAAATAAGCCCCTAGAATGCTGGCTCCTCCGGCGAGGAGATTGAGTATGCATGCATGACCACTCACTGCTCACATCTGGGTAGTTGGCCTGTGCCTCTGTGAAAGTCTAACAGGGCACAGAGCTCACCTCTCGCGGTTACTCTGTGAAGCTAACAGAGTTAGTATATACCGCCATATAGAGCCGCCATTATTTAGCAGCAGGTACTTTCCTGCACGGTGGATCCCGGGTTGCGAACGCACCAATTCCTTTTAATAAACAATATATTTGGTGCGTTCCGCCAACCCTAACAGACAAATATCTTTATCTGTGCTGTCCTGTATCCAGGGTCACGTCTATCAGTGTAGAGGCACTATGAGATTTATGGCGGATGCTTTGAAGTATTTTACAGATCGGGTGATGGTCCAGCGACTCTTGAGTCTTGCACTGACAGAGACTCCTAACTGTTTAAGTGTTCAAGCAGCCGCCATAAATATCACTGTACCTCAGATAGCAAGACCGCAAACACAAGATAAGAATCCATCTAGGACTAGTCAGGAGATAATTAGCATCCTACCCCCTCCTCACTGCACAGTGTAGACACCTATGGCCCTGGATGCAGGCAGCAGCCTGAGCTGTTACTTACAGCACCATCCTGACTCCTGTCCTGCTCCTCTCTTGCGGGAAGGAGCATCACTGTGTGTCCTGACTTATGTTCAGCAGACACAGTCACACAGCGTGCAATGTGGGTGTGCCCTCAGTATGTGGAGGCAGCATACAGGTACATTGCCGATTCCTTGCCCACCCCTGGATCTACAGAACAGTAGGCGATAGTGCAGGGAGATCATATTTCCATGCTCTACCACGGTGCTTAACTATATTTGTGTACTGCGCACTTTGATATACAGTTAAGCTCATATATATTTGGACAGAGACAACATTTTTCTAATTTTGGTTATAGACATTACCACAATGAATTTTAAACAAAACAATTCAGATGCCGTTGAAGTTCAGACTTTCAGCTTTCATTTGAGGGTATCCACATTAAAATTGGATGAAGGGTTTAGGAGTTTCAGCTCCTTAACATGTGCCACCCTGTTTTTAAAGGGACCAAAAGTAATTGGACAGATTAAAAAATTTTAACTAAAATGTTCATTTCTAGTACTTGGTTGAAAACTCTTTATTGGCAATGACTGCCTGAAGTCTTGAACTCATGGACATCACCAGACACTGTGTTTCCTCCTTTTTGATGCTCTGCCAGGCCTTCACTGCGGTGCTTTTCAGTTGCTGTTTGTTTGTGGGCCTTTCTGTCTGAAGTTTAGTCTTTAACAAGTGAAATGCATGCTCAATTGGGTTGAGATCAGGTGACTGACTTGGCCATTCAAGAATATTCCACTTCTTTGCTTTAATAAACTCCAGGGTTGCTTTGGCTTTATGTTTTGGGTCATTGTCCATCTGTAGTATGAAACGACGACCAATCAGTTTGGCTGCATTTGGCTGGATCTGAGCACACAGTATGGCTCTGAATACCTCAGAATTCATTCGGCTGCTTCTGTCCTGTGTCACATCATCAATAAACACTAGTGACCCAGTGCCACTGGAAGCCATACATGCCCAAGCCATCACACTGCCTCCGCCGTGTTTTACAGATGATGTGGTATGCTTGGATCATGAGCTGTACCACGCCTTCACCATACTTTTCTCTTTCCATCATTCTGGTAGAGGTTGATCTTGGTTTCATCTGTTAAAAGAATGTTCTTCCAGAACTGTGCTGGCTTTTGTAGATGTTTTTTTAGCAAAGTCCAGTCTAGCCTTTTTATTCTTGATGCTTATGAGTGGCTTGCACCATGCAGTGCAGGGTTCCTCTGTATTTACTTTCATGCAGTCTTCTCTTTATGGTAGATTTGGATATTGATACGCCTACCTCCTGGAGAGTGTTGTTCACTTGGTTGGCTGTTGTGAAGGGGCTTCTCTTCACCATGGAGATTATTCTGCGATCATCCACCACTGTTGTCTTCCGTGGGGGCCCAGGTCTTTTTGCATTGATGGGTTCACTAGTGCTTTCTTTCTATCTCAGGATGTACCAAACTGTAGATTTTGCCACTCCTAATATTGTAGCAATTTCTCGGATGGGTTTTTCTGTTTTCGTAGCTTAAGGATGGCTTGTTTCACCTGCATGGAGAGCTCCTTTGACGGCTTGTTTACTTCACAGCAAAACCTCCCAAATGCAAGCACCACACCTCAAATCAACTCCAGGCCTTTTATCTGTTTAAATGAGAATGACATAACGAAGGGATTGCCCACACGTGTTCATGAAATAGCCTTGGAGTCAATTGTCCAATTACTTGTGGTCCCTTTAAAAACAGCGTGGCACATGTTAAGGAGCTGAAACTCCTAAACCCTTCATCCAATTTTAATGTGGATACCCTCAAATGAAAGCTGAAAGTCTGAACTTCAACTGCATCTGAATTGTTTTGTTTAAAATTCATTGTGGTAATGTCTATAACCAAAATTAGAAAAATGTTGTCTCTGTCCAAATATATATGGACTTAACTGTAGTTAAGTGTAGTGTAGCTCTGGGTGGGTCCCTCTGAGTGCAGGGCCCGGTGCAACCTCACCCTCTGCCTACCCGATAGCTATGCTACTGCTCCAAAGACATTAGATGAAAATCAACTGAACCCTCTGATTTCATATACCGGTATTTATATTTAGATATATCTGTAAAGGGCAGTCAAAAGAGATGGTTGTTGGTCTGCCGCCAAGTGTGTCTGCAAGCAGCTTTCTCCTCTCCCCGATTGAAAACACTCAGCTGAACTTACTGTTTGGCCATACCCTTAGTCTCACTTGTATAAGGACCTTAAAATGGTCCATCTTCACATGTTCTGAAGTAATGTACAATGCAAGGGTTTTATAAAGAGGGAAGAAGTCAAAGAGTTAAAAGGATTTTTCAACTATTGCAAGTTATCTCCTAAAATTAGGATATGAGATAAGTTACTGTTCTCCGGGAGTATGTATGACCCCTGGGACCAGCAATGATCTCAAGAATGGGTCTCTACAGATCTCATCTGAATGACATGTAAGATGCACATATACCCACTACTCTGGTCTCTTTTTATGGGACTACTAAAGAAAGCTGAGCGCATTCCCCAGATATATCTAGCTGTCTCATAGACAATGAATGGAGGTGCACATGCTCGCCATTAGTGTTGAGCATTCCGATACCGCAAGTATCGGGTATCGGCCGATACTTGCGGTATCGGAATTCCGATACCGAGATCCGATACTTTTGTGGTATCGGGTATCGGTATCGGATACATAGAGATGTGTAAAATAAAGAATTAAAATAAAAAATATTGATATATTTACCTCTCCGGCGGCCCCTGGTGAGTCCGCGGGTAACCGGCAGGCTTCGTTGTTCAAAATCAGCGCTTTTAGGACCTGAGAAACACGTCCCGGCTTCTGATTGGTCGCGGGCCGCCCATGTGACCGCCACGCGACCAATCACAAGCCGCGACGTCACCGCAAGCTATTAGCGCGCTCATTTTTGAAAATGAGCGCGTTAATGGCTTTGAAAGACATAGCGGCTTGTGATTGGTCGCGTGGCCGCGACCAATCACAAGCCGCGACGTCACCGCAAGCTATTGACGCGCTCATTTTTAAAAATGAGCGCGTTAATGGCTTTGAAAGACATAGCGGCTTGTGATTGGTCGCGTGGCCGCGACCAATCACAAGCCGCGACGTCACCGCAAGCTATTGACGCGCTCATTTTTAAAAATGAGCGCGTTAATGGCTTTGAAAGACATAGCGGCTTGTGATTGGTCGCGTGGCCGCGACCAATCACAAGCCGCGACGTCACCGCAAGCTATTGACGCGCTCATTTTTAAAAATGAGCGCGTTAATGGCTTTGAAAGACATAGCGGCTTGTGATTGGTCGCGTGGCCGCGACCAATCACAAGCCGCTACGTCTTTGAAAGTCATTAACGCGCTCATTTTTCAAAAATGAGCGCGCTAATAGCTTGCGGTGACGTCGCGGCTTGTGATTGGTCGCGGCCACGCGACCAATCACAAGCCGCTATGTCTTTCAAAGCCATTAACGCGCTCATTTTTAAAAATGAGCGCGTCAATAGCTTGCGGTGACGTCGCGGCTTGTGATTGGTCGCGGCCACGCGACCAATCACAAGCCGCTATGTCTTTCAAAGCCATTAACGCGCTCATTTTTAAAAATGAGCGCGTCAATAGCTTGCGGTGACGTCGCGGCTTGTGATTGGTCGCGGCCGCGACCAATCACAACCCGCTACATCTTTGAAAGCCATTAACGCGCTCATTTTTAAAAATGAGC